>NW_026947487.1:26107500-27307500 GCF_034190915.1 Cavia porcellus | reverse complement strand
TACACTCCTGATATCCTAATACCAAGGGTATTATAATTTAACAGTTGTACACCAGGCTGGGGGGGGAGGGGAATTTTACACTATAGCAAAATTATTTTATTTAGTCTGTTTTAAAAATTACTATACTCTTTTAAAATGGTGGTAAAATATGCATAACAAAATTTACATCTTAACCATTTTAAAGGCATATTAAGTACATTCCATTGTTTTGACAGCAGTCTCTAGGACTCTTCATCTTGCAGAATTGCAACCTTGGGCCTATAAAACAAGTTGCCATCTCTTGCAACCTCCATTCTACTTTTTATCTCTGTGAATCTGACTACTTTTCTTTCTGTGACTGGTTTGCTGCACTTAGCATACCGTCTTCAAGCTTCATCCATGTTGTAGTGTGTGTTATAATTTCCTTCTGTTTAGGGCTTCACAACATTCTGCTGCATGTATACTTTGCATTGTGTTTACGCATTCCTCTATCAGTGAATGCTTGGGTTGCTTCCATCTTTTGGCTATTGCGAATAATGCTACTATGGAATAATCTTTCTGCTTTAATCCTATCTTTAACTAATCTCCAGACACTCAGTCGTGAAAAAACTGCAATATCAAATTGTCCGCATTCCTACTAAATGAGAAAACTGAGCAACGTGCAGACTAACCATAAAAAAGTGACATGCCTTTCTGTTAAAATATTAATTATAATAGTCTCCAAATATTATATCTTTTTTGTTTTATGATTTATTATTATTTAATTTAATGAAACTTCCAGTTATGCCATTCAAAATCATTCTGTTAAGGCAACTAATAAGCATCAATGCCTGTTGCTTTTATCTGTATGAGAGCTGTGATACTGAAAAGAAACTTATTAACTTTTCCTCAGAAAGAAGAGACACATATCACAATAGTTGCAATTATGTCCTGAGCTCATTGAGAATAAATAAATTAATTAAAAATTATCTTTTTGAAAATAAGTATGCAAAGGAAAAAACATAAATATATGACTAGTAAAGTCTCAGCATTCAGTGACTGAACATTTTAAAATAGCAAATTGATATAAAACAAATACTAATATTTCATTATCCTGAAAACAATTATTGGACTATGATTACTATTTTCTGTGTGAGCAAAGGGTGTGCCAAAAGTGGGCAGGGGGAAAATGTCTATAGCCATAATCCTCACCCTTTTTGGCATCAAGGACTCATTTTGTGAAAGACAATTTTTTCATACACTGTGGGGATGGAGTCAATGGTTTTTCTTAATTCTTTTTCTTATTAGTATGTTTATAATACATAGGAATTATATTCCCCAGAGCTAGTATCACTGTCTCAGCTCCACTCAGATCATCAGGCATTAGATTCTCACAAGGAATGTGCAGTCTAGATCCCTCATGTGCACAGTTCACAGCAGGATCACAGTCCTATGAGAATCTAACAACCACTGCTAAGTAATCTGACAGGAGGGGAAATTCATGTAGTAATTTGAGTCATGGGCATTTGCAGTAAATACAGGTGAAGCATTCCTGGATTGACTGCTATTCACCTCCTCTGTGTAGCCAGCTCAGGAACAGACCACAACCAGTACAGGGGGTTGAGGACCTTTTTGCTATGGGATTCAGTTAAAGCAATCAAGTTAACTTCAAAATTACTCCAATTTTAGTAGACCTAATTATAATTTTGTGGCACCTAAAACTGATGTTAACAACAACAACAACAAAAAGATTGTTTAAAGAAACTGTCAGTAAAATATGTCAATTAATTACATCTGGAATCAAGAAACTACTCTCTAAGAGAAAGGGAAACATGGGTTTGAGTATCTCCTGAAGCACAAATCTGATTCTGTTATTATTTGTTCAGGGAGGTGTGGACCTCACAGTTTTCGTTTCAGTGAAAGTGTCTCATCAGCACTGACAGATGTGTGTACAAACTTGAAATTCTAAAATCCTACTTAAAGGAAGAGAAATGCACTATTAGCAATATCTTTTCTGTATTAAGCACAGTATTAGCTACCTTTCAATCTATTCTCATTTAAACCTTGTAGTAATTCTGCAAGGAGGCAAAATTTGCTCCATTTTACAGATGTAGAAATAAGAGCTCTACAAACTATGTAACTTGCCCCAAGTCATAGAGCTAGTAAGTAACAAAGCAGGAAGGCAGACTCAGGTCTGTCTGAATTTCAAACCAGTGTTGCTCCTTTACTGTGATCTTAAATTTTAGAAATTCCTCTAATATCACTGTGCTACATGGTTCTATTTCAATGTCTGTATAGCCATATCAGAAGTATTTTGTCAAATTCTTTTCAAAGTTTTAAACTAATGAAGTCATAAGACCCTAATAAATAATTGTGTGTTAAAGAAAAATGGAAGATTAAACTACATGTACAATATTTTCCAGTTTCACAATTTTACATTATCAACTAATCTAGAAAGGTAATTGAAGTTTCTTTTGCATGTATGTGCTGCTTGTTATGTTACAGAATCATGAGATATGTCAATCCTCTCCTTTTGTTGATATCATATTTTGCATTAAAAAGACTGAGACATTTGTAGGATTAACAAAGTACTGACTGTATGAATGCACAATCATGAACAAGTGAAAAAAAAGGCATATGGTCCACCACTGGAGTTTTCAAAAAGTCAGGGATCCCTTTTCAGGACTCATATCTAAGATCCAGGGAACATAGTTCTAAGATTTGCCAGATATTTGAAACTCAGAAAATATGAGAAATAGTCAAGCAAAGTCAATTCATCATATCCTTTTAGGAAAGTTCAGTAGCTTTGCAGATTCCTTCCTGTTGAAAGCTAATCATACTCTCTTCCTGCCTAAACCGTAATGGTGGTGAATTTCTGGAACTTCAAGCCATGGTGCAACTGCATGCTAAGTAAATGATCTATACATTGCTTGAGTTGTTTCTAGTTAATTATTTCTCCAACTCAGCTATAGGTACTTAGCATGCTATTAACACTTGTGCTACCTAGTCTCAACCTCCTAATGACTTTCTCTCCTGTGGAGAGAGTCACTATTCTCATAGGAAGATAGAATGTGTAAAAGAATGTCTTGTGAGACTTTGTGAGACTCAAAATCTTTATTCAGCCCCTGTGTTCACCCATCTGGTGTGTTGTTAATTACCCAAGGAGAATTGCCCAAGTCTTGGGAAAAGGCATAATGTATGAATATCAAAGAATTATTTCCCAGTCTGGGTGTTATGGTTTGTGTCTAGATGTCCTCCCAAAGCCTCAAGTGGTCCCAGAGCTTTCTCTGAGGCAGAGTATAAGACTGATTCTTAGTCCAGTGATGAGATTAAAGGTTCTGGGATTAGGGGTAGGTGATTGCTGGATCATTCTACTGATTGGCTTGATATTGCCCTAATTCTGGCAGACTAGATACAATATAAGGGACAGAAAGAGGTTCTCTATCTATCTATCTCTTTCTGCTTTTAATGTCTTCTGCCACCATGAACTGTTGCTCCTCTACCATGTGCCAGCGTCGGACCCAGTTAATTATGGACTGAACCCTTACAAACTGTTAGCTAAATAAACCTTTCCTCCTTTAAACTTGGGTGTCAGGTATTTAGTGTCAACAAGAGAAAAGTAACTAAGTGACACTGGGAGAAGGGGACTATGTCAGCATCTAATGGAAGGGGATCAATGCCAGAAATACTAGAAAAGGCTCAGAGTCATCCTGATACATATAACTTCTTGAGATCTACACCAATAATTCCCAGGCTTTTCAGTTTGGTTGACTAGTAAAATGTAAAAGAAATTCCTAAAAATATGTTTTCCAAATTAATAATTCAAATCCAGGCATGATGGCGCATAGCTATAATCCCAGCTCCTAAAGAGGTTAAGGCAGGAGGACTGCAAGTTCAAACCCAGCCTGGGTAACTTAGTGACTTAGCAAGACCTTGTCTCAAAATACTGAGGGGCTGAGGATGTAACTCAATGGTGAGGCACTTGCCTAGTATATAGAACGCCCTTTGATCCTCAGTACTGGGGCAGGAGATTAGGGCATGGGACACTAGCTGGAGACGAGCATGACCCCATAGAGTTCCAGGACACATGAGCAGAACACATCCCAAAGCCCTGCACTTGGAACCAATCAGAGAGAGCTATCTTGGATTCTTCTCATGAGAAGGATCTGTAATAGGACAGCCTAGACCTGATGTCAGCCTGAGGAATGAGAGATACAAACATGGTCGCCACTGAACTATGGGCCACTGCTCTCTCTCACAGTAGTCCGCTCTCACCCTGTAGAGTGTACTTCTTTTTCCTACTTGCTTGCCAAGAACAAATGAGAACTTCTTAAAGGGATCACACATATAGACTTCATTCTACCCACTTGCTAGTTATACACCAAGCTGCTTTCTTTCCTGTCACATGGTTTTCACCACACCCTTAAAGAAAGTGTTTTAACCTAGTTTTAACCATTGTGCCTCATTTTCTGTTCTGTATGCATCTTACCGCCTCCACCTCCCCTTTCCCCTTCCTATCTATCTAGGTTAAGTTTCAATTTCCTAAGAAAGCTGTAAAAGCCTTAGGTATCAGTTTCCTGTAACCCCCTCCCCTATCCCTCATCTGGCTATCTGTAATAAAATGTGCTGTTCTTTAAGTAATGCTTAACTTCAAGGAAATTACAGGAAGTTCTATAAAGCCCAGATGCTACCTAACTATGTCAGCGATTACAACATTCCTGTGGTTTTCGGCTTTAAAACCCCCTTTCTAGCTGTAAGGCGCACAGTCTCCAAATTGGCTCCTGGAGACTGTGACGCCAGGCCTGGCCTAAAATAAAGCCTTTGCTCCCCAAATTTTAATTTCTTGCTTCCTTGGTTTTTATTCCGGGGTCCGAGCTATCACAGAAAGGACAGGCATTATTATGGCCATTTCACAGAGAAGCAATCTCAGGAACTAGGCAATTGTTGACCAAGGTACGTGATCAGGAAATGGCAGAATCAAAAGTAAAATCTTATATTTATATAGAAATTATAACAATTAATAATGTATATTCTCCCTGTTAAATCTAAAACTAAATAGCATAGAGTTCATATTTTGTGGGTCTTAGAATGTTTTTTAACTTTTTTCATAATTTTACCATATTCTAAAATGTATCAACTCACAGAATTTGAAAATTGAAGAAAAAAAAAACCAAAGGCTTCACCACAATTATTTATGGTCAACACAACATTTCATAATACTTTATAACTAATAAAATATTTACAGAATATGAGAATTTTCTGACCAGCTTACAAAATAGAATACAATGCACAAATTACTAAAGACTGTACTTTAAAATACAAAAATCAAGGACCTCATCCAAAAACAAAAATGTCATGCTTAATCAAATTAAGGGCAGAAGATGGGCTTGACATTCATAGTTCCTTCCCCATGTGCAGAATAAGCCAAGGCCCTGTGCATAAGCCTGTGCAACAACAGCCCCAGCACTGACCTTGTCACATGTCCTCTGAGTCACTGACCTTCTGTCCTGGAGAGAACATCCAGTGCTTTTCCCATCACCTTGGGTCACTCTTAGGTCAAGCATAAACGCCAAAAGGGAGTCCCTGGTGCCCAGCTGAATGATAGTGGAAAGTGCTTAACAGCAGTGTTGAAAAACTGGGTTTTGATAACATCTGAATTCAAGCTCAGTATAACTTGCAACATTTACATGAGATTATTTTTTAGGCAATAAACAGTATTCTGTAATTTTTGTCTATTGTAAAGTATCTTTTAAAGTCATGTTGTTTATAACAGAACTGCCTTGAATGTTCTCCTAAATGTGAATTGCTTCATATTCAGATTTCTTTTCATTGCCTTAATTTTCACGTAATTATAATCCTTTGTTCCACCCCAAGTAGCACTTTACCGTCCTTAGTATTTAGACACCCCAGTAATTGCAGATGGTTATCAACGCCTATCTTTGCTGTCTCTAAGCCAAAGTGAACCTATTTAATTCCCTTAACCTGGCCTCCCAAGTCAGTCCTTCAAATCCTACTCCCCATCATCTTCTTATTTCTTGTCTGAACTTTTTCCAAGAAAATGTCTACATCTTTCCTGGTCTCAGGCTTCCAGAACAAATGTGGTTTTCAGGTGCCATTTCATCAGATTCACTTCCCTAGCTTCGGGTAAATCTCTTGAATTCTTCACATCCCTTTGGTCTTTTTTTCTCTTTTACTATATCCAGGGTGGGTCCAAGTTATTTCACTGCCCAAGGCTTTATGCCATATAATTGGATTCATTTCAGAAGGGTTTATACTTTCTATCCTCACCTTTCTTTGCTTCTGAATTATAAATAGACTGCTAACTTATATGACTGAAAAAGTTCATAAATAATTGCAAGGTTTTGTAGCATTGGGAAAGGTCACAGACTCTGGGATATGGATTTGTGGAATCTGGCAATTCACTTAATTCCTGGAGCCTTGGTGCCTTCATCTTTGGAAGTAGATGCAATTAACTGGGAGGTAAGGATCAGGCCAAGGTGGCCAGCTGTGCCCTTTCTTCCTAAGTAACCAAACCAACACCCAACTCAGTAAACAGTTAACTGAAACATAAGCTTAACCAATCAGAAACTTTCAATTAACCTCTACCTAGGGGCTTTTCATTGGAATTATCCAAATAAGGCCCTTGCTCCACTTAATCAATCAAGTATTTTATTTGATTTGTTTCCACATTCACTATAGGAAAGCCCTCCCCCAGAGGCTCTTCTGCAGAGCCTCAAACTCCATGCAATCCGGAGCTGCTCAATTCAGGAATCACCTAGCTGATCAAAGGAGCTCTTTAAAATGTCAATGCAGGGGCCAGGGGTAAGTACCTGCTTGGCAAACATGAGGTCATGAGTTCAATCCCCAGCACTGAAAAAAAAAAAAAGCTTTAATGCAGCTTACTTAATCTTTACTATAGGAAGAACAATGAAAATATAAGAAAAATATATAAAATTACATATTTTAGGAATTATATAAAGAATTGTAGTTATTGTTCAAATAATACAATGTTAGAAAAAGCAGTAATATAACAAAAAGTCTTGCAAAGGTTATTGCCTCTTGTGAAAGAAATGCTCTCAGTAGCTCAAACTTCTTGTTTTCTCCTTCAAAATCTCAATTGAAACATTAATTTATACTGAGGCTCTATTCTGTGATGAGTATCCTTTTAGATGCTAAATACACATTTTAGGGGCCGCTGGGACCGAGCGAGCGACACACGCGCCACCCGCCAACTCCGCAGCCGCTTGGGACCAGCCTGGACCCGCTACCTGAGTGTAGAACGAGCCAAGGAGATTCAAACCCACGGCTATTCCACATGCAGCAGAGGATGTTCAAGGAGATGACAGGTGGATGTCTCAGCACAACAGATTTGTCTTGGATTGTAAAGACAAAGAGCCTGATGTATTATTTGTGGGTGACTCCATGGTACAGTTAATGCAGCAGTACAAGATACGGCGAGAACTGTTTTCTCCACTTCATGCACTTAATTGTGGAATTGGGGAGATACGACAAGACATGTTTTATGGAGACTAAAGAATGGAGAACATTAAACCTAAGGTCATTGTTGTCTGGGTAGGAACAAACAGCCATGAAAATACAGCAGAAGAGGTAGCAGGTGGCATCGAGGCCATTGTACAACTTATCAACACAAGACAGCCACAAGCCAAAATCACTGTATTGGGTTTATTACCTCGAGGTGAGAAGCCCAACCCTTTGAGGCAAAAGAATGCCAAGGTGAACCAACTTCTCAAGGTTTCTCTGCCAAAGCTCACCAATGTGCAGCTCCTGGATACAGATGGGGGTTTCGTGCACTCAGACGGTGCCATCTCCTGCCACGACATGTTTGATTTCCTGCATCTCACAGGATGGGGGTACGCAAATTCTGCAAACCCCTCCATGAACTGACCATGCAATTGCTGGAGGAAACACCGGAGGAGAAGCAGACCACCATTGCTTGACTGGCCCCGTCAGTGTTGATAGTGTCCCAGCTTCCTCAGATCAGTTATGTCACTGGCACTACAGAATCCTCTTTCTTAAGGCACTTTGCATTATAGGATGTTCCTGGATGCTCGTATCCAGTGTTTGAAGGGGAGGAGGGATTTAAACTGGTCGTGTATATAGAAGGTTTTTTTTGACACAGGAAAACAATTAGCCAAGGAAGATTGTTGTTTAAATTCATTTGAAACCAGAAGGGGACTTTTTAGTTGTATGTGTGACACCTTCATTGAATTATCACTTTTTCCTAAAATTGCATCAGGCCCAAGTACTGAAAAATACAAAGATTTTTTTCTTGGCCTTTTTCCCCCTGGATTGTGTTATATATAATCATTATCAGAATCACACCTACTTAGCTATATAACAAATTCTTTTTTCTGGTTTTTAAGGTTTATAATTCGGCCTTTTTTATTTTGTTTTACTCATATGTGCTCAGTATTTTGTTAACGTACAGCATCAGATTAAACGTGCTTGTCATTCAAATATGGGAGATGCTGTAGTGACACTCTTAACCTTTCCTGTGTTTAGCAGTGAGAAACAGGTTTACCCTCTCTGGGAACTCTTTGGAGGATGTTATTTTTATGCTGCTGAATATCATGGCTATAATAGACCCATGCTTGCAGCCTTTTCTTCCCTTTTCTCCTCCTCTGTTGTTGTTGTTTTGGGGTTGGGTGTTTGGTTGGTTGGTTGGTTGGTTTTGTTCCTTACTGATACTACTGTGTTTTACCGTATTTTTGGCTTAGGACCTCAGTTGATGAAAGTATAAGTCCCCAGCCAGTTGCTCTCATGATGTTATTGATATATGACTCCTTCTAGTGGGATCTGTGCTGTGGAGTCTGTGTGGTGTTACACATATTAAGAGTTCTGGTGTGTTTTCCATTAAAGTCCGTTAACAGTTTTTAGCATATCTTTTTGGAAAAAAAGTCAGAACTCTATTTCTTATTTCATAATATCTGACATTATTTCAGGCTTTATAGTATCTTAAGGTATGTGATTCTTTTCTTTGTTTCTTTTCTTTTTTTTCCAGTTTTGGGGACACACATACTAGGGAAGTGCTCTGCCACTGAGCCTCACCCCCCAGCCCTATATTTTATTTTTTTATTGGCTTAAATCGCACTGGTCAAAAAAGATTTGGCTTTTTCCATGGGGAAACAGTGAACCTGCTCTCAGAAAAGACATTCTGGGGGCTGGGGATTTAGCTCAGCGGCATAAGTGCCTGCCTTGTAAGCAGGCAGTCGTGAGTTTGATCCCCGGTATTGATAAAAAGGAAAAAAGACCAAAAAAAAAAAAAAGACATTCTGTGTTTATTCCATCATTTTAGTTTTTTTGAAGCTAGATCCATCTAACTTATAAGGTTTCTTCTTAGTGTAGCTTCCCCTGAGAATTTCTTTCAAGAGAAGTCCTTATAATCTTAATGGCTTTCTTGAGCCAAAAGAACTTCCATTTATAATAACAATATAACAATAAATGGCTTATTATTGAATAAACCTATGAATTCTACAAACTGGATCTACAACATGTTTGAACTGGACCAGCTTAGGGACTGAAGTGACCCATCAAGTGTGCGCTGCAGTGGTTCTGTTTAATGTTCAAATTCAGTAACTAAACTGTATGCTTTACGTTCTGCTCACAAAGCAAATGGGAAGAGAGGCTTTGTGTATCGGAGTAAGGTTTATGGATTTGTTCTAAGACCCATTTCTGACTGGACTGTGTGTGTGTGTGTGTGTGTGTGTGTGTGTGTGTGTGTGTGTAGCCTCTTTCTAGGAGTTTGCTTTTGTCTTCTAGTTTTCTGAATATATCATGTCATTAACAGAGAATACACATGGTGTTTACTAAACTTTTTTACTATATTGAAATTTCCTTTTTATTTTTAGTATCCCACGTTCTTGAGTTTTTCAAAACAGATTTTTTCCCCCATAACTGAGGTATAGTTTCAAGAAGGAGAGTTAAGCCAGAATTTTGTGTGTAAAAGGACAGTCACCCATCCATGCCTTTCTGTGTCTTATCAGAAAGTAGGAGTATGGTCCAGAAAAACCCACACGCGCTTTAGCTTCTCTCTTGACTGCATATCAAAAACCCTTTGTGAGCGGACCTACAGCTCCTTTGTTTATGTATATAAACCTCATATGTTGCTACATTTTATATCTGCCAGAGCTCTTCAAACAAAGTGTTTGAACCACTAGTCTTTTAAATAAAATTCTGCCTTATTGCCAATGTGCAGATACTAAGTCCACTTTCTCATTTTTTGCCAGATATCTTTGCAGTGTTTTAGGCAAAAAAGGTTAATCTGTTTTTCTTTGAGTGACATCCCAGTTTGCTTTAACGACAGAATTTATCGCTAAGTCTTTGTGCTTTTTAAAAATGTATACATTTAATGCACTGTCCACAAGAACTGTCCTTGTTGTCACTGTGGAAGGGCCAGCTTCCCAGGAAGCTAGCAGAGGTGCCGCCCTGTTTCTTTCCTAGCAGATTTTAATCCCTTTGTCCATCCTTTCCTGCTACAGGGCAGCCAGTGACCGCACTCTTGTTATCTCTGTGGTCATGTCTGGAAGGTGGTGGGTTGAAGGGAGATACACTGCCAAGAGCAGTCTCATATGGGTTGTTTTGCTGCCCACATATGACAGACTGTGGTAGACAGTTCTCTGGCTACCACGGCTCTCTGAATTGTTGAGGACATCTGCTTAGACCTGAATCTTCATTCAAAACTCTAACCCAGCAAAACAAATCTTAAGTAGCTAATGCCCTGTTAAGAATTGTAATGTTAGTTGTTTAAAAACAAAAATTCTGACTTTTTAATTTTTTAACCTAGTCACTGTTTACAGTTGTATGCTAACCCTGAATTACTGTCTGTGCTGTGGTGTATGAACATTATCAATCTTATATTTATTGCAGTAAAGAAGAAACTAAAATATACAAAAAGGATGAGTGTGTCCAGACTCCTGAAGCTGTGGGTGCATGTGGGAGCAGTGAGTGGGCACCTCCTAAAAGGAGGCCTTTTGGGGAGGTCCACATGGTCCCCATGGTACTCTTCTTGGAAAATCACTGCTGCTGGTGGACTGAACCTCCCCAAAGGGAGCTTGTGACTCTGCTTTGGCAAAGTTTCCTTGACTAGTAGAGATCATCTGTTTTAGTGCATATTTCAATATAAATGTCAACATTTCACTCAAAAATAAATAAATAAATAAATATACATTTTACTCTTTATATAACGAGGCCATTTTATAATGCTATTTGAAATCACATTTACCTCGAAAAGTAAACCATTTTAATTTTATTAAATGTTGATATTTTAAAACAGTAATACAATAATCCTCTTTTACTTTACTCACATTCTTGGTTACTGGGGTAATTTCTATTCAAATTGTTTAGCATAATAATAGATAAAACCGCAAAAAGATGGCATAGATATTGGATCAGTGATGTAATATTCAGGTAGGTAGTAAATAGACTATCAAAAAAGATCAGAAATAGCAATGTATGTTGCGGTTTAAATATGCTTTGTCCCCTCCAAAGCCTTATGTTGATATCTAATCCCACTAAGAAGTAGTAACAGGATGGAATCTTGCTCAGATTTGGTGTTTACAGGTGATGCCTTGGGGAATTAATTAGGATTAGATAGAGTCATCAAAGAAGGGCTCCCACGACTGAGTCATGGCATTTTAGGGAGAGAGAGAGGGACCAGTGGACATTCACACCTACATAAGCATACTCCCTATCTCTTGGCAGTTACGCCCTACACCACCTTAGGATTCTGCCAGCAAGCAATAGAACTTCAACTCTGGATTCCTAGAAAAGCAAAACAAAATAAACCTTCTTGTTGTTTAAAGTATGTAGCCTTATGAGGTGCTTTGATACAGTAAGAAAAAGCAGACTTAGTAAGTATGCTATATATCTTATCTAATAAAAATTGAGGTATATATTTGTCTTGACAAAGAAAAAATGATAATATAGTAATCACACTGCTTTCAAAAACTCTAATTCTGCCATGTAAATTGATGGACAAGTTTTCTCTATGGTAAATTAGCGTCAAGTGATAGTGCTAGATTGCAAATCAAGTGTTCCTCTCCCAAAACATAACATCACAAAAGATGTTAATATATGGTCAACTCTTGATTTTTAGGCAGTAGATAATTCATCTGAGCACCACTAGATAGTAAGAAATTCACCCTAATATAAGCCTTAAAGCTTAAGGCTGAGAGTACCAAACAAAAGCAATTCCAAAATATCAATTCATTTTTATGAGAAGTTCTTTATAGACTGTTCAGTTTTCATCAAAGTACATTATATTGTTTCAATATAAAAAAGTGAGGTTTAGAAGATATTTCTGAATTAGTGGCATAATGTATCTCTCCTATTGCTTATTTAGTAATTTCATTTTATCACATCTAAAATTTCAATTTTTTTCTGTAACAAAATTACTGATTATTAATTCATGAACCATTCTAGAAATAGTAAGTAGTATATTCAAGGAGGAAGAACAATGACACATGCTATGCCAAGAAACTCTTGAAACAAAAGAATAATTTGAAAAACAAATATTAACATCACATTAAGTTATTGCACTAAATGTATTAGAACTCATGTTTTTAATCCATGTGACAATATTTCTTATATAAAACTTATTTTCCTCTCTCTCGTCTACTCAGTTCTAACCTAGCCTTGTAAGCTGGACAGTTTCTCTAGTAGTACTGCTGTTTTCATTTCCCTCCTCTTTCCCTAAGATGGCTACTATGATCATTACGGTTAAAAAGAAAAAGTGGAGATATCTCTATAACTCTGTAACCACAGAAGTAGTTATTACCAATGATTGATAACATCACCCTCATTATTGCTAAGACCCATCAATAGCCAGTCAGGGCTGCCTCATATCATAAAGGTGTATGTCTTTGCTAAGACCTCCATTTCCCATATCTGCAGAACAGTTGGCACAAGAGATAAATGAATAGCCATTCAGTGAATGCACATTTTGTCTGAGAGTGTTTCTTAAGGCTATTAAAGTCCTGCTTACCCTAAAACATGTGGATTAAACTAGAAGATAAGATGCTATTGACAGGATTCCCAGCCCTCTGTCTCTTTAACTTCTGTCTTTCAACCAAATGACAGCATCTTGTTTTCTCTTCAAATGGTCATTTCTCAAGAGCCTTCTAAGCATATATTTGAAGATATTCTCCCAAAGAACTGCCCCCTTTATCCTCAGACTTACATCTCCGAACCTTTGACCTGTTCCCATTTACATCCCCCAAGAACATCATCTCCAACATACATATTCCCATCTCCACCCAAACCTCTTTCCCAACCTTGTTATCTTAGCAAAAAACACCTATATCTATTCAGTTGATCAAGCCAAAAATGTAGAAGTCAACTGTAAATCTGTTGCCCTTATCCCCTACATCTAGTTCTCCAGCAGCTTGTAACAGCATTATGTACAAACATTCATATTTCTCTGGGAGCCTCCTAGTTGCTTTCCCACTTCCACTTCTGTTCTGTGCTGTCTGTTTCCCGTGCGGTAATCAGAGTGACACTGTAGCAAGGAATCTCACAGTTTGAGAATCTAACTCCTTCTCCCCGCCTGTAAGTCTCACTATGATCCAGCCTTTCTGCCTGTGTTATTAATTTGCAGATGTTCAATAAATAACCCCAATACTTGGTGACTTGGAAATAGTATTTTTAATCCCATGGTTTTTGTCAGTAAGGATTCATGAGTGACATAACTGGGTCCTCTGTTTCAGGGTTTCCCTCAAGAAACATCCAAGGTATTAGCCAGAGACGCAAGTCATCTCAGAGCTGGATGAAGAAGACGGTCATTCCAAGCTCACTCATAGGGTAGTTAGTGGACTTTACTCCACATAAGGCAGTCTGAGGATGTCAGATATTCACCAGTTACTGGTCAAAGGCCACAGTAGTTACTTACTACATAGATCATTCCAAAGGGCAGCTCAAAACATAGCAAGTTACTTCACCAGAGGGAGTGAGCCAAAAAGAGCCAGAGAGAAAGAAACAGAGAACTCAAACAAAATCAGTTTTTCACAACCTAATTACAGAAGTGATATTTTTTTCACTTTTCTCATAATCTATCTGTTAGGGGAAAAAAATGTAAATCTGGCCCAATTACAAGGGGAGGAAACAAGATAAGAGCATGTATAGCAGGAAGTGAAAATCTCTAGGAGCCATATCACAAGCTGCACATCACAGCTCCTCTTGAACTTCTTTGATGGCTCTCATTTTTGATCTCCAGACTCTCCACACCGCATCCTGAAAATACACTAGGCCTGATTTTACCTTAGGATCTTTGCCATAGCCATTCCAGCTTGGAAACCTGGCTCCCAGATCTTCATGGGACTAACTTCCCCTGGAAAGTCTCTTTACATTGTGTAAACTTGAGACGTTTAAAAGTTTAATTAAATGATTCAGCAAGGGGTCAGGGTCTTCACTTTGTAAACATCCTGAGCCTGTGCAAGAGGAGAGCTTGGAGACTGTGCTGTACCCACCTTATGGTGGGTAGCCTGCTTACAGTGTAATGAGGAAAAGAGACTTGCTCTTCTCCCCTCTTTTGTTCTTGTTACTTTGCTGACTTTGGCGAGTTGAAGTTGTCCCTATGCCATGCTACCCTGCTTTGGATTATCAACAGAGACCTCCACAAACTGTGAGCTAAATAAACCTTTCCTTCCTTCATTTTGGGTGTTGGGTATTTGTCCCAGCAATGAGAGAAAAGTAACCAAGACAGTCCCTGTCTGTTCTGGCATCACTGCCTTCCCCTGAACACATTAGCTAAAGTTGTGACCCCACTCTCCACCCATTCTCTCCCTTACTCTGTTTTATTTAAGACTTGAGACCAATCGGCCCTTCCTGATTCTTCCAGAAGTACCCCCCTCCAAAAAATAACCTAAAAAATACCTCAGATTGGCCAATTTAATGGGCAGGTCATCAAGTGTGTCCCCCAAAGTTGTAAAGCATCAAATATGTTAAGAGGAGTCAATGTGTCCCCTTATGACACTCACCTGGACTTCTAATGAAGACAGGGGACTTGATTTGGCCCTATGCAGACATACAGCAAGAAATAAGGATTTATCATACACATTCCAGATTTTTTTTACTGAGTTAAATATCTGCACAAAAATAAGGTTAATTTATCACTAACCTTTAATTTTCCTCTCATCCCCAATACAATGTGTTTATATATGCTCATATAAAAACACAAGTGTTGTCCTATGTGCTGCAAATAGGAAGAATTTCAATTAAGTCTCTTAGATACAATGTATAACATTTTAAATTACATCTCTGAGAAGCAGGCACTCTTCAAACTCCAAGACATGAGGAATCAAGAAAATCTGGATAGCTGTTAAGAGGAAGTTCTTAATTTCAAAGCAAGTCAGAGCATGCAAAGAACTTAGACCTGTTTCATAAGATTTGCACATTGGTTCCTTCCAAACTGAAAGGGGTATTTGGCCATGATTCGTGTATTTCTCCAAACAAATACACTGTGATTCTAGCACATGCCCAACATTGATAAGGATGTTTTTATTCCCCGGGGATTTGATTTCAAAAAGATTCAAGTTTCATCTGCAGAATGTCAGATTTGGTTTGAACAAGTAAATACATATTCGCCCAGGTTGCCCTTTTTTGAATGTTGACGTGAGAATGAGGCTGCTCACAAATAGGAATGTGCTACTCGTCGTGGTGATACCTGAACTGTGTGACCTCAGCATCGCTACTGGGGAACTGAGCCCACAATGAGTTGTATTAATCGTTAGGAAACAGACTGTCACAGGATGTACTCAGAGAAATGCAAACATCTCTGGGAAACAGAGAGGCCTGTTTCCATTGGTGTTTACAGTTTTCCTTCCCAGCCAAGTCCCTTAGGATAAAAAGCAGATGCTTCATCTACTCATTCAAACTTTCAGGACCAACTATACACAAGACTTCCTGAGACCAAAATTGTTTGTTCCATTATAATTTCAGCCACAAAACTTGGGGGCTCAAATCTAAATACAGGGGAAAAAAAGCAAAAAAAAAAAAAATTACATCTTTTAGTATTCCCTAATAACTTTCTCCTGAGAAACAGAAGCAAACATTTCATAGTTAAAAAACAAAAGCTTAAGTTGATCACACCTGTAATCTCAGCATTCTGGAAAGCTGAGGCAGGAGGACGGCAAGTTGGAGCCCACTTGGGCAATTTAGCAATTTAGGGAGAGTCTATCTCAAAATAAAAGACATAAAAGAGCTGGAATGTAGCACGTATGCATGAAAAATATATAGTTTTAAACAATACCATTATCCATTTTTAATTAAAAACCAAGCATAATAATTACATTTTTGTGGGTTTTTAAGGCAGAAATAGAACAAAACTTAAACCGACAGTATGAGTCTCAGTAAACTCCAATCTATTCAGATACATGGTTTACTGTTATTTAACATCATTTCTTGCTCAGTGAATATAGAAGGCAGTTTAGAGTTTTAAAGACTGGACACTGTAATCAGGCACAAAGTTCCAATTCTGCCCATGTCTTAGTTCATTTGTATTTTTCTAGTAAAATAAGCAAAACTGCCACGTGTGGTGATGCACACCTGTAAACCCAGCATTCAGAAGATGAGGTTGGAGGATTACCATGAGTTTAAGGCCTGTCGGGGCTACATAGTGAGCTCAAGGGCAGGAATCCTGGAATACATAGCAAGACCAACAAGAGTCTGTGTCTTTAAAAAAAAAGAAAAGAAAAAGAAAAAGAAGAAGAATATGTGAGACTGTGTAATTTTTAAAGAACAAAAATGTACTTTTCTGAGTTCTGGAACTGACATCTAATCTCAAATTATCAGCAGGGTCAGTGGTCCAGTGAGAAATAATCTCAGCTTCCAAGATGGTGCCAGGATGTTGTATTTTTATTTAAGAAAACACTGTGTTTTCACAGTGTTCAAGAGCAAAAGAGCAGACCCACTGTAACGAGGCCTTTTCATAAAGGCACTAATCCATTCATGGGGAGAATCCCTAATGACCTATCACCTCCCATAGGCCTCGCTTTCCAGTACCATCGTCTTACTGATTAGGTTTCAACGTGAATTTCAAAGGAGACACCACATTCAAACCACGGCAGTCTCAGTCATGCTTTGCCAGTCATGTGACTTTAGACAGGTAATATAATTATCTGAACCTCAATTTATCACCATCAAACAGATTTAAACAAAACCTCAGGGTTGTAAGACTGCTGGTAGTTTAAATGAAATAATTGAAATAAAGCACTTAGCCATGTGCTACACTTCAGTGGGTGTCCTAGTGACTGTTGTTAGTTGGAATGTGCTCATTTAGTTAATGCAGATTTAAGCGAATTTGGGGGTTTATATTTGAGGAATTTTCCAGCATTCCTTGAAAGAGAAACATTGCACTATCAATTGTAAAACTAAGACTAGGCCAACTCCTGTTGCATTAGCAAAAATATTCCAGGCTGTTTTACTCACACCGTGATTTTTACCTGAAAACTGAAATTACCTAGGAAGTTTTGACAGCCATAGTCTTAACAGTGGATGCCTGGACTGAACCTGCAGAAATCTGATTTAATGAGTCAGGCTGCAGAACCGACATCTAAATGTATTAAATTCCTCAGGTAACTTAATACAGGTAAGTCCAATAAGCAGTCAAGGCTGAGAATGCTAAACCCCTTATTAAAGTCATCTGTTTATAAATAAATCTTAACTGCTATCATTTTGGTAGGGATTTTGAGGGTCTATTCATCCCCTTATAAATTAGAATTTTCATCAGGACTTTATTTTCTTTTGTTTGTTTTCTTTTCTTTTTTTTTTCTTTTTCATCTTCCTTTGAGCCTCCCTAAGTGCCTTGAAGAATATTATCATCACTGTTAATTGATTGGCTATCATATTTGCAAGCTCTCACAGCAGCTGGAAGCCTTTCTCCAGTAGGGTTTTCTTTGGGTAGTCAGCCTGCTTACTGAGAATCTCAACCAGACATGGCACATTGCTCACACAACCACTGCCCCTTTTGCAGGCAAATATTTCAAAAACTGGTTCAATTCCTGGCCACAGCAGTCATCTTCCCTATTATTTTCTTTTTGCTCCAACTTATTTTCAACTTTGAGTGTAATTAATTAATGGTATGCATGAAACTGTACCAAGTAGTATTCAACCACAAAATTTTGATTTTGCCTTCAGATATTTAGGGGAGGAATGTGATATTGCAAAAGAGGGTGGGGTTGAGGTCAGGGTATGGATTCAAGTCTGTCTGCCACTTACCGTTAGAGACTTGCCCTGCATGTTTGCTGGGCTTCAATTTCCTAATTCGTAGAAGGATAATAATACAGGGTTGTTGAGCAAATAAGATCATATGTATTAAATACTATAAACTGTAAATCATTTTTTCAAACACTTATCAGTATGATTATGAAAAGAATAAAGAAAACCTTATGCAACTATTAAATTGAGTCTACATAAAAATCACAGAGCTGGGGTTTACCTCAGTGGCGTAAATGCCTGCCTGGCAAGTGCAAGGTTGTGAGTTCAATTCCTGGTACCAATAAATAAATAAAAATTACATAGCATTGCTCATTTAGAATACACAATTTCCCTATGTTTATCCTTATTGTTTGCCTAATTTATCAGATCCTACATCCCTATCTAAAATGTACCTCAATTACCTCTCTTCTCAACACTACTTGTAGGACTAACATTTGTCATTTATACTCAAAACAGGTATGTCACTGTTGACATACTCCCTTTCTCCAGTGTCCTTTTTTGAGGAGGGATGTGCTCAGACTTCACCAGGTGTCAGGCACTGGTAAGGATGTATGTGGTTAATGAAATAACCAGGACAAGCACCGGTCCAGCTTAAGTCTAGCAGAGAAATGCAATAGTTATTACAGCTGGTAAAGATAGCAGTGTTAGCAGGGACCTCACATAGTCCAGGGTTAGAAAAAGCAACCTGGAGAAAAGTGCAGCTTTATGGAATTATCCACCCCAAACAGAGCCGGACAGGGTTGAAGACAAGGCATGAGAAATGGGAAGATCTGGGTGAGACAGAGAGAGACTGCAGTTGGTTAGAGGAACAGAAGGATGTTCAGTGCAGTTGGAGAGAGGGAAGTAGTAAAAAAGAGGCTAGAAAGACAAACATTAGCTTAAGCCTTGGGACCCATTTCCAGGGATTTCATTTTATCCTAAAGGCAATGGGAAATTGTTACAAGACTTGAAATAGGAGAGCCACACAATCAGATTTCTAGGGTTGTTGTTTGCTCTGTTCCCCTTGTTTGGTTACAGTGGGGAGCATTGTTTGTGGTGAGCATGAAGGATCAAGGATACCAAATGCCAAACTCCTAAAAACAAGTGTTTGTGACCAGACCTTGTGATAAGTGAAACTGAGATATAGAAGAGAATGATTTTATAAAACATAAATCTGATAGTGTCACTTCCATAATTGAAACTCTTCAAAATTTCCCATTGTTCTTGAAACAAAATTTCAGAATTCATAATCTGGCTTAAAGGGCCCTTTGCACTCTATGTCCCCCTTTTTAGACACATGTAACCCACCTCGAAATTTTATATAGGACTTAACTGGTTGGTTCATTGCTGTGTGCCAATAGAAGCAAATTAATGAAGTATGTGGTTTAAGAGATATTTAGGAAGTTGTATCAATAGGATTTGGAGGGGAGGACAGAGAGACTTCAAGAATGAAACAGAAGTTTGTGCTTGAATAACTGGTTGGTCTGGGGAACAACTAGAGAAGAGGCAGACAAGATGGTACAATGGGGCTTATGTCTGAGTTTGAGGTGGTAGCAAATGATCTAAGATCTAAATAGGCAATTGGATACAAGTACTTAACACCTGCCAGATTCTGGGCTAGGCAGTTTCCCATATATTCTCATGCAATTAACTAAAGCCAAGTGTAAATAGAAACAATTAAGTATATGACCTAATTTTAAAGTAGGCTCTACATAAATTATGTTAATATAGATATTATGAATAGCCACACGCTTATTCAACTAGGGAAATGAGCAGTTTATCCTGAGGAGTTAAAAAGTGCCTGATGATTTGAGTCACTTCATTTCCAAAGTACGCTGTAGCACAATTATGGGAAGACTTAAAGAACAAAACAAGTGTAAATGAGTTGGTGAATAACTTTATTTTCATGGAGCAGTTTTAGCTTGTCCTGCTATTTTGTATGATAATAATGGAGCCAGATCACTTTAAATAAGCCCAATAGGGATAAAGGGGAAAATATCCACCACTCCTATCTCTAAAAACACTTATCACTCCGTATAACTTTCTAAACCAACTTTTCTAAGGGCTCCCTTTTCCTGTTTTTAGCAAGGTATGAAAAAGACAAATTTTTCAAGTATTTTTTCCTCATAGTTTTCATATACTGTGCTTTTTTGCTGTATGTCTAGGTGCAATGTTCTGCATTTAAAGACACATTTCCACCACATCCTTCAAACCTTCAGATGCTAAGCTCCTCAGCAACAGAACTAAGATCTTGGTTCTGAAATAGGTTAGAACAGTGTCTCTTAAAGTAAGGTCTGCAGCAAGCACAGGGGAATCAGTAGAATTATTTTCTTAAAACATGTACTACATCCAATCTGCCAGGTCACCCAAGCATCTTATATGGTGGGACCCAGGAACCTGCATTTTAAAACAGTTGCCCAGCTTATCTTCATGCACACTAAAGTTTGAAAATTCAAATAATTTGTTTAATAGATAGATAATTCTCATGTATTTTCTCATCAGAAATAGTATGAAACACTTTATCGTAGAAAAGTAATATATTATAGCAATGAACACATTAAATAAAGATTAAATCTTCACGTAAAAACAAGAAATTACAGGGGCTGGAGATTTAGCTCAGCAGCATAAGTGCCTGCCTTGCAAGCAGGCAGTCGTGAGTTCGATCCCCTGTACTTATAAAAAGGAAAAAGGCAAAAAAAAAAAAAAAAAAAAAAACAAGAAATTACCATAAAAGGGGTTTTGAAAGATTTTACTGATTTTGAAAGATTTTACTGCTGCTTCTAAAGTAATTGTTGGACAATCAAGTTACAGATATTTTGCATGCACCTGTTAAATATTAAATAAACATTCAATGACTACAAATACAAACACGCTCGTTGAAGGCAAACCTAACTAAAGATGGCACTTTACAACTGAGATGTGAAGAGCAAAGATACACTTACAAAGTAATTCCTGGAGTACAAGGCTTTTACTTCTCGATTTTGTGGATGATTTTTCCCATTTGCCTCTCACTAAATGCTTTTCAGTGTCTTTTCTTGAAAAGTACAACAGAATTGATTTACTGAGTTAAACTCTCAATTTTTGGCCATAAGCCTTTAGTCATTGTTTTAATATTTGCATCATTACTCATAGAAAAATTATAGTTTTTATATATTGATATTATAGTAAAACTTTATAATATCACATGCATAAACATTTTTTACATTTTATATTTCATATGATTTTTAAAATAACTAAATAGTGATATTGAGGAGTAATTAAAACTTTTTTTTCCAAGATTTATCTATTTATAAATACTGTTGCTTGAAAGAAGCTGAACAAATGGAAGTGTATTGGACTATACTTCCACTTATTGTGTATAATGAATTTCTTAAATTTGAAAGAGAAAAGAAAAAATCATTTGTGTATTTTTTATTTTTACAGAGCTGCAGCCTTTTTAAAAATTCAGATACTAACAGGTTAATTTTTAAGTCTTTCTCTTTTGCAAAATAAGTAGACAATTCTATTATCCATCAATTAGACATAGGTAAGAAGTAACAGACAGTGAACAGAAGAGAGATACATATTATGCATGCAAAGAAAATTAAAACTTGGGATGTTGGAAGGGTGTGCTTTGATGTACAAAAGAATCATTGTTAATGTGGGACAAAACCTCCCCAGTATGGAACAGAGATAAAAAGGAAGGAGTTTCTAGCAGATCAAGGTCAACTGAGATATGTGAATAACATAAATGCTATTAATCTAGTACCGAATGAATCACGGGAGTTCAGCAGGTTATGGTGATGTGGCAGAGTTCGTGGCAGGAGTGTTTTATGTTACTTTGCATTAGATAATGAGCATATTCATCAAAATTCCTAAATACCATCCAAACTGGCATAGAAGAAGCTTTAAGGAGCTTGAGAGAACAAATCAAAGAACTAGATCTGAGGCCCAGAAAGGTAATAGGGATGTTCAAACAGTGTGGTAAATTTAGATACTTGCAGGCATCCATACAATCTCACTCTGCAGGAAATAGCGTGAGAACGGATTTCTTAGTTGGATTGTTAGCTGCTTATTATGTTAAACGTTGCCTCACTCATTATGCCCTCGTTTATAATCAGAAAAAACACAGTGTTACCTTAAAAGACTAGAAAACATGGAGCTTTTCTTCTTCTGCTTCTTCTGATTCATTTAAAATACAAAATGAGCTGTGTCTGCTTTCTTTGGGAAGCTATAAAATCACTAAATAAGTATAATAATTCTATTTTCTCAAATTCATATCTGCCTAAATGTTTGAAACTCCTGCGGTCTGTCTTATAGTACAAATATGTATTTTAAAAACTCTAACTCATACCTTTTACAATTATGAGGAACTGAAAAAAAAGAAAAGGACATGAAACAAAAGAAGAATTGAGGAAAAAAAAAGAAGATTGGTGACTGGTAACACTAGACTAATCCAAAAGAGGGGAAAGGGGACAAATAAGAAAATGAAATATGGAAATGATACAAGATTCATATTTTAATAGTAGACCAGTAACATTCTTTTCACTAATGGATTGCATTTCCACCAATGCAATGGGCCAAAGAGCATTACTGAATATTTTAAAGAGCAAGCACCCCTGAAGTTTACACCATGAATGACAACTTAATTTGAATGAAGGTGGAAACAGACACAGAATTCCTAAGATTTCTGCCCCATTTCAACCTCCTTCATTCACTTATTCAACAAATATTAAATGCCTCAAATGTGCAAGATATTGAAGTTTCCATAGTAAACAAGGAAGCCATAATTCCTGTTCACATAAAGCTTATTAAGATTGATATGTATGGCTACAGTTGGATGAATGGTGTTCTTTAAAAATTAATGTCACAACTTAATAATGTGATCTTATTTGGGAATATTTTTCTTTGTAAATGTAACTAGGTAAGAACCTTTAAATGGTCCTGGATTTAATCCAATGATGAATATCCTAATAAGAGGAGAAGGCACAAGAGACACAGAGAAGGAAGTGATGGGAAGATGGGAGCCGAGATTGGAGAGATACATCTACACCAAGGAACACCAAGGATTGCTGGTGGCCCTCAGAGGTGAAGAGAAAATCCAGTGGTTTTTCCTGAGTGCCTCCAGAAGGATCAACATTGAAAACGTCAGACTTTCTGGCCTCTAAACTGGTACCTGGTAAATTTCTATCATTTCAATCCACTAAGATTGTGGTAATCTGTTACAGCAGCCTGAGACAACTAACACAGTGGTGAAGTAAGTTTCTACAAAAGTATACACCCAGACTGAAGACTCTCTCATCACAGGGTGCCACTGTGAGCATGTGAGCTGTCCAAGGAAACATAGATGCAGATGTGGCACTGTTTTACAAATCCTCCACAAAGGGACCAAAGAATGAGTATCAGCTCATTAACAGATGTACAGAATATCAGGGCCAGCAAGAACTCTGAGAGCAGCTAGAGTGTCTTACTCATTTTACAGCTGGAGAAACTGAAGTGATCTGTCTTTTGGCTCCGTTTCTTATTTGCCTCAACAGATTCAGATGGTCTGTCCTATCTCAGACAGGAAATCTCCATCTGGTCAACTCTCTGAATGATTCAGCTTTCATCTGGACTTTCGGGGAGAAGAATTTCTTACCAGTAAGATAGAAACCTAAAAACGCATTTCTCCAAAAGTTATTAAGCACCTATCCTCTTACCGTGGAAGAAGTGAACAATATAAACACAAGTCCTTTATAAATACATGCAAATACCAGATATAAGACCTGTTTCATTAAACCATAGGTAATATCAAACAAGTATATTTTCATTCCTTGGGTTAAAACTAAAGGTTCAAAACAAGAAGAGAAATGAAACCTGCCTTAGTCTTTTCTGGCTGCAATAACAGAGTGCCTCAGTTTGGGTGGCTTATAAACAACAGAGATTCATTTCAAAGATTTTTGACTTAGTCAAATTTTTACTACTTTCATGGATCTTCAAGGCCAATATTAAATAGGGTTTGCACCGTTCTGGAGGTTGTGAAGCCCCAGATCAAGCTGGCAGATTTGGCATCTGTTGAGGGCCTGTTTCCCTTTGCTCACATGGTGGAAGGAGCAAACGATCTTTTTTATAAGGGCACTAATCCTGTTAAGGGATTAGCTATGATCTCATATTAATTACGAGTGTTCTGCCCTATGACTTAATCACTCCCTAAAGACTGCACCTCCTCATACTGTCCCTTTGGAGGTTAAAACTTCAAACCATGAATTTTTAGGGGATGTAAACATTCAGTTCATTGCAAAACTGGAGGACACTTCCAACTGTAGTGCTTAAAACAAGAGCAGGACTTACCTTTCTGACTTATAGCAGACTAATTGTCCAACTAGTCCTGGAAAAATAGAAGCAAACACACAAGATCCTACTTAATGACCTTGAAGAAGCATGCAAGTGGTCAAAAGTTTGGATAAGTCAAGATCTTTAAAGAACAAAAATTAATCAAACCCAGGTAAAGAGGATACTAGGCTGGGCAGAAAGTGGCTATGCAGTGCTCATGGGAGTGGAGAAATAAAACTTGGAGTTCAAACAGAAATTCTCACGGGAGCTGTAATGAGTGAAGCCAAGATCCTACAATAACACACATACACACACAAAATAGGAAAATAGGCTTGATGGTTCAAGCTGATTTTCTTTCTTAGATGGTCACCATTTGTTTCCGGTTTAGTCCAAGAAATAACATAGCTGATCCAAAAATATTTGCTAAGAAGCTGAAACACTAAGCCAGATGATTGGCATTTTCACTGTGCTGGGGAGACTGAAAGTAAAAATGGAGTTCAGGAACTAACTTCCAAATGCAAGCGCCCAAATAAACACTTCAGAGCTCCATCTGGGACTTCCTATGCACTGCAAGTAAGGCCAACCCAACAGAGTAAAGTCTTGAAGACTTAAACACAGCTTCCCAGCAGTTTGCTCCCTGGCTGGTTAAGGTGATGTTCTATACCAGTGGCAGCAAACCTACAGCATGCTTGCTGCTGCAGGCCATTTGCTATCACTGAAAGCTCTAGGAGGTTCCCCATCACTGTTACACTGCCTGCTGGAAAGCACAAACCATTCTCTCTGAAGCAAGAACACCAGCTAGACTTCGTACAGCTTTTCACACAGTGTTCAGCCTTCCATGGAAGATTATCAGATACATGTAGAGAGAATACTAGGAAGAAAGGAAAAAAGAACATGCTAGAAGCACACTCACTAGTGTTATAGATATTGAAATAAACAGAACCAAGCTTTAACATAAAGGCACATTCACCTCCACCACAACATAGTTCCTGAAGGGTTGGAGACAAATGTGCAATACATGAAACTAGATGGGGACCTAGAGAGGAATCCTGGTGACTCAGGAATGGGCTTTTCCTCTGTTGTTCTGTGAGGGTTTTTTCCAATAGGAAGGAGCTGTGAGGCTTGCTGAGGGGTTCATTTCTTTTCCCTCCAGTCACTGTTCATGTGAACCAGGTCGTCTCAAAACTCCTTTATTTTTTAAATAAAGCTGAATTGTGTGTGAGGATAAGTCAGAGTAGGACTGTAGTAAGATAAAGAATAAGAGACTAAGAGCATCACCAGCAAGTTTCCTGTGAACTGTGTTGGGGATCAGATGCTACAGACTATGAAGAAAAAAGAAATGGAGTTTCCATAAACATTTAGTTAATATTTCTTTATTTTTTTCCTCAAAGGTTATGGTGAACATGGGACAGTCATACATTAAAGAATAAATAAAATTAAAACATGCCTCCCCATTACCTAATTCAGGTCCTTCCTCTGGCCCCTTCCCTCTTGCTTCTTTCCTTGCATCCTTCTGTGGTCACTACATTCATACTATTCCTCTAAAATGTCTTAACAAGCTATATACACTTTCCTATCTTCCACTAAATCTTAGAATGATGAGGTAATAGCTTTTGGAACCAAGACAGCATGAAGAAGACTGTAGAGGTCCTAATTTACCTCCCCTGGCAGCATGAAACCCTGAGAATGAAGGAAAATCTCTGAGCCTGACAAGTGCTTCCATGGGAAGGGAACCATTCGCTCCCCAGTAACTGGGTCCAGGGCAGGCTTCTCCCTGGTGCATTTGCATGATGCACTTATTTCCAGGCTGAAAACAAAGGAGAGAGATTTTACCCTGTTTATCACTTCCCATAATTACTTTTAGCAGTGAAGTAGTTAATGTTGTATTCCTCCTCTTGGCTAGGAGTTTTCGTTTTTTATTGGCACCGTTTTATCCCTGGAGACAATAGCAGATTGTTTCTGGTGTGCGCAGAAGGATCTTGTTCTGGCAGGCAGGGTTCCAGTCAACAAGCTTCACATCCTCTGCAAAGAACGTGCATGTGCCTTGTTCAAACCTGACTTTCAAGTATCTTTCATAAAGACAGTCACCCTAATCACAACCAGCAAGGCATTAGGAACTTGCACAAAACTGAAACCAAAAATACTCGGGAGGAAGTGCGAGTTTAGAAGCAAACCCAAAGGGTCAGAAAAAGAAGGCCACTACTGAAACCCTTGCACCCAGATGCTCTAGACCAGACTGTTCACACTGCCTGAATAGCAAAAGTCTTTCTTTTCCTCATACCTCTGCACTGCTCAGCAGCCTTCAAACGGCTATATTGGGTAATCGTAACCACAGTAATCAGCCAGAGGAGCAGCTTTCCTGGCAGGAAGGGAAGGGAATTAAAGCAATTCAGAATTCCCTACCTCGGCCTGAGGGTCCATCATCAATCTTCCTCTCAGGCCCCCCACCAGCTGCTGCTTCACCATCCCTCCAAACCAGGAAGAAAGTAGCATGTACCTGACCTCTCTGAGAGACTTCCTTTGGAGACAAGAAATCTGAACTAAGAGAAACAATTATTAAGATCTTGGTACAGCACAGTTCATAAAGCACAGAACATTTAAGTCATTCGTATCTCAAAAACTATGTGAAGACCAAGTTTAAAGATAAGGCAACAAACTCATCAAGGTAAAGGAACTTACTGGAGGTCACACAGTTGGTAAATGACAAAAGCCAGTTATTAAAATCTGGTTTCCATCAATTTTGTATTTTTTAAACACATCCATTTCATTAAAAGTCTATCTTTACAAATTAAAGTAACTGAATAAATAAATATAAAATCAGGTTTCCAGGGAAGGAAAGGCAAATCTCCCATACAAAGAAACGCCAAAGAAGCTATGGAGGTACTGTCCCTTCAAGGAGCTGAGACATAACCCCCAACTTCAAATGGGAGCTATGCATTAGAATTTCCTTCTGGGGGCTGGGAGCTAACTCAATGGCAGTGTGCTTGCCTGGCATCCGTGAGCCTGCAGGTTCAGATTCCAGCATCATAAAAAAATTTTAAAGTGGCACTTCATTCCGAAGATTGTGGTGAAGAATGGGAAGTGATAGCGCAGTGGAGAAACCTGACCAGCCCTACCTCAGGAAGGTAATCAAGGTCAACATCAATAGTGATCTTTCACATTGACAGTATGCACCCCGACCTTATTTCTTCTTCCCGAGAAACTGTAGCCTCAATCTAATTATGAGATAAACACATTTCAATTGAGACGCAGTCCAATTGAGAGACCCCCCTTCACAACACCTGCCCAGTATTCAAGAAAATTGTCAAGCTCATCAGAGACTAGTTTCTCATTGAAGCATGGGAAACCGTAACAGCTAAGAGAAGCCTACGCAGACAAGATGACCAAGTATGTTAGCCATCGTAAGCCATGGGAGGAGGGGAATGCCCAGTGTTATGGATTAAAAACTGGTAGTCAACCATCTGAATTAAATCAGCACAATGCTGAGTGTAGATGTTCCACCTGAGGAAAGTTGCCAGCATAAATAGTTATGTGGAGAAGGAGAAGTGAGGCTTTGTGGGTTCTCCTACGTGTCGCTGTTTGAGCAGTTGTTTTTGCTGGAGGAGCTCATCATAATTAGCTTCCCCAGTGTAAGTTTGACCATTGTCATTGGAGGAACTTGGGTTGTTGCTGGTGAGAGTGGTTGTTGTTCACTTTAGGGGAGCTCTGGCCCTTACATCAAGCATTTCCTGGCTCTGGAGGGGAAGACATGCGCCATTTAATCTCCAGGACAAACTCATCACGCTGGCTTTCTGGCGTGTGCTCAACTGTTCTTATTATCGGAGGATCTCAGGGCCTCTGTGTCACTGAGGATGGCTGTGGTGCTTTTTTAGGACAGCCCTGATTCTTATTGTGAGTGTGATTTCTAGGCTCCAGCATAGAATCCTCAACCTATCAGCACTGCTCCTTCACCCAGCTGGCATAGACTTTTTGGCTTCCACCGATGACCTTTGGGCCTTCCCAGCATGGATCCGTAAAATAGACTGCTGTGAGTCCCTCTTGTGGGTTGTAGACCTCCAGTTGGACTTGTGGAAGGCATTGCTGTGGGCTCTAGATCATCATCTGGACTCATGTAGATCATTGCTGTGGGATTCAGGCTCTTGGCTGAATATTCTATATCTTTAGTGTTGTGGATGGATTTCCTGTACTTTTATGTGTTAACTCTGTGTGACATCATAAATACTATAAATTCTGGGTTCTGATTCTAATTATACTTCTCACAACCCATGACTACAGTTACCTACTGATCTTTTTCCTTAGACTTAAAAGAACATTATCATTGATTTGTAATCAATCATATAAAGGAACTCAAATACTCTAAAGAAAAGCATAGAAAAAAATATTAACAGAGCCCAACAATAATTGGCAAGTAGCATTTTCTAAAGCTGACCAAATTTAATACCTATGCCATCCTACATGTTTTTCTTATAAAGCAACATTAGCACACTGCATCAAGGTCCATTGTTTTTTTCCCTTCAACCTATCTGGACTATGACTGTCCTATTTGATAGAATGTTGCAAAAATGAAGCTGTGTGCCAGGTCATTCAAGGCAGTATGGCTTCTGCCTTAGATTTGGACCCTGAGCTAGTATGAGACGGACAACTTCTGTAGGCTTCTGGCTTGAGGTATCTGGCTAAGAGGCAGAGATTTTATCTTTGATAGGCCAAGCCTCCTGAGATGAGGAGAGACACAAAATGAGTGCCAATATTTGTTGGGCGCATAAGCCTGAGTCTTTTGGAAAGAGGTTTAAAAACATAGAGTCCAGTTCTTGAAAGATCTGGTGAGGCTCTCAGCTCAGTTGTAGCTCTTTCAGGGACCAGGAGGTATCAACAAGACTTCAAGGATAATGATGATTACTTTTCACTGAATTAATACAAAGCCGGGGGATGTGGATTTGTCATGGTAAAACACATAATATAATTTATCATTTTAACCATTTTTAAGTGTATAGCTCAATGGCACTAAATACATTCATGCTGTTGTAAAACCATCACCACCATCCATCTCCAGAACATTTTCATCATCCCTAATTGAAATTCTATGCCCATAAAGCAACAATTCTCCATCTTCCCTCCTTCTAGTCCCTAATGCACACTTTTCTTACTCTTTCCCTGCAGCAATAATGAAATATCAAAGATTGGTAACTTTGTAAGAAAAGAAATTTATTTCTTACAGTTATGGAGCTTTGTAAGTCCAAGATTAAGATGCCAGCAGCTATAGTGTCTGTTGAAGGCTGCTATCTGCTTCTAACATAGTTCCTTGTTGCCACAGCCTCACACAGCAAAAGGCAGAAGTGTGAAAAGTGACTGGTGCATGTAGATGTACAAGTATTTTTGTGTCACTGGTTGTGATTCTTTAAGGGATACACCTAGTGGGATCACCTTGAATGACTGATCTCTTTTCATCTCCAACGCTTAAGTCTTCCAAGAAAAACCTCATTCTGGGATCCACACTGCCTTCTTAGTCTTTGCCATAGGCAGCTGAGCTGCAGATTGGCAGTAGTACAAAAGTTATGTCTCCAGCCTTAGCTGGGTTCCTAACACTGCCCACCAACTCTTCCATAGTTTTGGAATTCCACCACCCACATCTTCAGTGTTTGCTCTAAATTGTCACCCCACTCCTCAATTCCCAAACCCTTCTGAGCCCTCTTTTCTCAACAACCTGCGCTCTGAATAAATACTCCAATCCCTGGGGATCCAGCCCACTTCCGGAAGATGGGCATTATGCCCCTGTGAGGGCGAGTCCTCGATGACATAATTACTGCCCAGTAGATCCCATCTCTTGATGGTTCTCCAGCTCTCCATACCGTCATTTTATAGACTAAGCCTCTAGCCCTGGGAATTTCAGGAATGACCGTACCCAAACCGTAACAGTCAGTAAGTACATTACAGTTTACAAAAGTGTCTCTTGCAAATGAGACTACAGACATGGAGCAAGTGCCAACTCACTTCTACAAGCTCTCCTACATCCACACCCATCCATCCTTCCTTCACTCTGTACACTCTGGGGAATGACTGTGTTCCTCTTTAAGCTCCAGTTGCATCTCACCACTGGACTCTTGACATTGTCACCCATGGTTCTAATAGGAAATCTGATTCACTATGAGTCTCCTGTCTCCACACAGGAGGAGCCGTGGGACTGTTAAATTATTGTGTGACAGCACCCTGGCTCTCATCTCTCACACAAAGTCTTCATCCTCAGTCCTGATTTAAGTCTCCAACTTGTTTTCTCACTGCACTACCTATGACTCTTTTCTCCTGTAAAAGGCAAAGCTCAAATTTTAACATGCATTTCTATATCCCACCTTCATATCATTGTTCAGATTGTTTTTTTCTACCGCTAATGCCTTTTCTCTGCCCCTCACCCCGTTAAAAAAAATAGTAAGAATCTATGCACTATCAGAGGATATGTTTACTATATTATAATTTTTTGTTTTAAATGGGTATATCATGTGATCAAGTTGAATACATTTGCTCCATGTTATAACACACACCCTTCCTTAATCACTATTCTTTTAGTATTTGTTCAACTCTTTAGTCTTCCACAAAAAATGCCTGTGGTTTTATACTAGGGACAATAACATCATTCAGTCTATAAGCTCTGTTCTGAATTTAAAGTAAAGGGATGTATCAAAAATTTCTCTTAAATCAAAAAATTTTTCTTTTGCTGCTCTCAGTAGATATGACTTCTATAGTCATATGTGACATATCCAGTTACTAAAAAAAAAAAGCGTTTTTAATGTCACCAATAGTTGTCAGGCAATCTAAATATTTAGGATGTTTATAATAACTTTATATTTTGATGTGAATTTGGGGGGATCATGGATGGAATATTATGGTTTTAATATGCATGTCCCCTCCAAATTTCAAGTATTTTTAATGTGACTGAATGAAATGGTAGGACCTTCAAGAGTGAATTAAGCCTCCATTGTTCTTCCTTGTGAGCAGGATTAGGTGCCTTTATAACGAAGGTGATTATTATTTGCCCTTCTGCCTTCTGTCATGTGAGAATATTGCAAATGTCACTCATTAGACTAAACAAAAAGTATCTTAATCCTGAACTTCCTAGCCTCCAGAACTGGTATGAAAAATAAATGTCTGTTCTTTATAAATTACCTCTGTGTACCAGCAGCAACCAAGACAGACTGAATTCTATAAAGAAAAACAAGATGATGATAAATACAATATACAAGAGATGTTCCCTTGTGATGCAGATGGAAAGGTAGATTGAGGTGGATCCATAGGTTTTCTGGCTATTCTCAAGCTCAGCGACAGGGGATAGGTGCTCATTTTTCCTTGGTCATGATGGATTTTTTCTTTTCTTTTTGGTGTTTGTTTTTGCACATTGCATAGTATTCAATATTTAATAAAAAATAACAAAGAAACTAGACATGGTGCATACCTGTAAGCTCAGCCCCTGGAGAATTTGAGGCAGAAGAACACAAGTTCAAGTCTGGACAATGCAATGAGATTCTCATCTCAAAATAAAATTTCAAAAGGGGTAGGGGAAGTTCAGTGCTTTCTGGACATAATGAGACAAATAGGCCCTAAGCATAAGATCTTGTGTTTGTCTTGCTAGGAATTAAGATGTGCTTACTGTTTGCAGTACCTGTAGATGTCAGAAGCTAAGATTTCCTGCAATGCTCTGACTTTTTACTTCTGTAGATATTCCTTCTTAAATGACATAAAAGAAATAGCACAACAGAGACCTAGTATTTGAGATATAAACTTTTTCAAAAAGTGTGTGTGTGTGCGGGGGGTGGGGGGGGACGGTTTGAATCTATTGGCTTTTCTGAATCAAATTCTTTACCTAAACTTAGTTTTGTATTATAATATTTTTTTTTCTCTGTGAACAGAACTACAATAACAGCACTGACATTTGTTTCACAGAGCAAACTAAAATAAGAATAGGAAGCTAGCCTAGGCATAGTGGTGCACATCTGCAATCCCAGCATTTGGGAGGCTGAGACAGAAGAATCACAGGGACTTCAAGGCCAGCCTAAGCTACATGAGGATGACCTTGCCTAATAAAAGAAAAAAAAAAAAAAAAAATAGAAAGAAAAAGAAAATAACAATAAGAACTTGTCAGGCCTAGTAGCACATGCCTCTAATCCCAGCACTCAGGAGGCTGACATAGGATGATCCCAAGTTCCAGGCCAGTGTGGGCTACAAAGTAAGACCAACCTAATTTGCATAGTGAGACCCTGTCTTAAAAAGACAAAAAAAAAAAAAAAAAAAAAAAAAAAGACAAAGGACTCCTTCCAAGTATATTAAATCCTGATGAGACTAATCTAAAAATTGAATCCCCCTAAAGGTTATTTAAACTTTTATATGTGAATATTTTAAAGTATTAATTATTTGAACGTGCAAGCTTCTTATATATTTTTCAAAACAGCTTCCTAGACTAATAACTATATATAGACACTGAAACTTCCAAGCCACAAGTTCGTCTTACAAGAAATATTTCTCTCTACCAAAATGAACTTAGTTCTTTAGATTTTATTCCACTGATGACATAACATTAATGACAATCCTATACTTTCCTCAGTCAATTCAGAACGGTTCCCTCATTCTCTGTTTCTCCAACGTGACATCAAATATGACCTGTAGTATCCAGATGTTGGGAGTAGGGATTGAAGGCCATCTGCACCCCAGTATCACCATCTGGGCCACCATTCCTTGGTGGTCCTCATGCTCACTGGTCCCTTGTGTGGGAGAGCTATCCCTGCTGACACCTACTGATGGCCACAGTCCTATCTGATCTTCCATCTAAACTCTCAGACAATTCCTCTGGGTTGCCCTTGTTCCAACCTTGAGGCTGTGCAGGCCCAACAACCTTTTCTGCCTGCTTATAAGAGCATCTTAGGGACAGGGCAAGGTTTTAGATGTTCTCCCGTTGTTTTCCTAAATACCATGATTGTGACATAACATGGAACAAATCTAGAGTCTTGCCCCTCTCCTAGAGATTCTGCCAAGGAAACAAAGCATTTGAGTTGCAAACACTCCGGCAATCTCAAGCATGCACATGAGGTCCTCCATCACTTCATCATCCCACCGTCTAACTATGCTTCCATCTCTCTATTCTTTCTTCTTCCAAACTGTGATAACTTAATCTAATCCAGATAGGTGGGCCACCATCTGTTCAGCATTGTTCTATGCCTCTAGTTTGTGATATAGTTTTATACCTGTCAGTCCTTCAGAGTTCTAGTATTTCACACTAATTTTCTTATAACTCAAAAAAATTAAAAACCTTTTTCTTCAACTGTTTCTGCTCTGGATGTCACATATGTATTTAAGAACTTGAAACTCAACTCTGACTTTTCACTTCCTTGTGCACCTTTCCACTGTTGTGAAAATAATCATTTACTGAGAACTGCTGGTACCACTTTTCTGTTGCCTAATTGGGAAGCAAAAAGTAGAGAGTCCCAGGAAAGACCAAGGACGAAAGAATGGATTACTATTCTAGGCAATTATATCATTGCACTAAAGAATGTTTTAAAATTAGTTTTGATATTTGATTTCAAAATAAGTATAGCATTAAAAGTGTAAGATATTATAACTTATTGTAAATAGTCAGCATTTATGAATGATGTATCACTGAACAGCATACTTCATGACACACTAAGCCATCTTTATTTTGGGAGTTGATGTTGACATGTGTTGAGGATCCTTATTAAGAGTGATGATATAGTAATAATATTAGGGATAATTATATTAGTAAAAATAGTTCTTAAACATATTTACAGTGGGACAATTACATCCAACAAAAACCCAAAGTCCCAATTTGACTTGGCCTTCTTGCCTGGCTGTATGGACATGGAACAGAACTGCAAGGTTCCCAGGACGGGAGTCATAACCTCAGCTCTTTCTGTTAAAGAGATGCTTGCAGTTTGTGCTCATCACAGGGATTTGAAAACTACAATCCACATATATTCCATCCAGGCTGCAAGAATCCAGCATTTTGAAGTGGTTTATTCCAGAACCTTCCTGCCATTTCTTTATCTGTCATGTTTCTCTCTCTCTCTTTTTTTTTTTTTTTTTGTCTTTTTCGGTACCAGGGATCAAACTCACGACTGCCTGCTTGTGAGGCAGGCACTTATGCCGCTGAGCTAAATCCCCAGTCCCATGTTTCTCTCTCTTATTCTGGTTTCCAGACCAGATGACCTGAGTCACCTCAGCCCAGTAGTCTTTCCTTACAGAAAAACTTGATGGGAAAAAATGACAGCTGCCACTTGCCAACTCATGTCTCCTTGCAGTGTGGCCAAATTGAAAAGGGTGGGGGATTCATTTTTGTTTTGTCCTATCAAGGAAGGCCTGGCCATCTTGGGCTTCCCGCACTCCTTAGTCTTCTTCTCACACTGTCTGTGAAATGAGAATTTTTGTAAGAGACATAACGCAGGAGGTGGTGCTGGATGATGACTCATCCTACTGTGAAACTCATCTGGAACATCAGGACCCCTCGAGCTAACTCAAGAGCCATGAATAGAACCTTCATTCTTTTGGCTACTGTTGAAAGCACTAACAATCACATGCAATCCAGTTCACAGCCCATGATTTACCACTGTTGGACAATGACTGTGCTATTTTATTTTTGTGTATGAGCTGCCATGAACATCTTTATATTGGATTTTTCCATGTGATAAATTCCCCATGAACAAAATTATTAAAACTATTAAAAATTATGACAATTGAATAAAAATGAAATTTAGGATAAAACAGTTACAAAAAAAGACAGAATACAAATTTTCCAGAAAAATAACAATAATGTGCATGTGGGGCCTGGGGATTTAGCTCAGTGGCATAAGTGCCTTCCTTGCAAGTGGTCGCGTGGTCGTGAGTTCGATCCCTGGTAGCGATAAAAAAAAAAAAAGGATAATAATGTGCATGTGGTCAAGACTTGGGATATGTTAAAATAAAAATTTCATGAACACAATGGAATTATAAATGGTTTCTTTTTTGTTTCAAAATTTATAAAATGATGTTAAAATCTGATATTTTTAAAAGACCATTGACGTTTTCTAATTATAACAGCAAGTTAGTTTCTCATTAAAAATTATTATTCTTATTCTTTAAAGAGTAAATGGAAAAAGAATGATTTTTCTTCAATCTCATAGCTATTAAATGATATATCATACTTGTATTTTTTGCTAGCAGTTTCAAGATTTGAAAGTATTTAAAGGACAAAAACAAATAGTACCCATTTTTACTACACTGCTCTTTGTCATAAATATGCAGATTTGGAGAGTTATATATTGGTTGATATATTAATTAAGCAGCAGAAGAAGAATATTCTCATTTTTAGTTTTTCTTCATTCAGATTTTAATTCTCACCTTGTATGCAAATTCCAGAAGAAAGATAAACAATAAGATGGAAACAATATTAAAGGTTAAATGTCTTTGCTCTGGGTGGACAAGTATTTCCTTTATTTGTAAAATTATCTTAACATTGCTAAGAGCCATTAATGTAGTTGTTTACTTTAAATCAAAATATAACAGACCCTGACTGTTCTTTTGTTTCCAAGTGTCATTATGTCACATTATCTTTTTTTCAACAATTAGGCAGCTTCTTAAAAAGAAGCTTTTGTCTTACATCAAAAAACTGCACAGGCTAAAGCAGATGCTTTCTCAAAAAAATAAATGTCTAATTCATTTCACTCTGAAATCACAGTACACATATCCCATAGATTGTTAAGGAGAATGTTGTATTTTAAAAATTCTTCTCTTTACTTTAAAAAAACCTGACTTTTAAATTTATTGTGTGTGAGAGACAGACAGAGACAGAGAGACAGGGAGACAGCAGAGTCCCACCTTGGTAAAATCCAACAGGGGAAAATACAAGGAAAGGGAGGTGACATTCTCTATCAGCTTGCGTTTGCTAATCTGGGAGTCTTACAAATAGGTCACTCATTAAAAGTTTATGTGGTGAATTCAGGAAGGCCGATCCTGAGGAGAAAACAGTAAAGGTTTTATGGACTATTCTGGGTGGGCAGAGCAACAAGCAGAACCATAGCATGCATACACCATTTCACTTTCACACGCTCATCTAGCCCTTAAGTATTCAGTTATTACTTATTCTTAAGCAAACACATCAAAATTTTTTTCTTTTTTCTCAGGAATCAAAAGAAGAAACATGGCTATGCAGTTAAAATCCTTTATTCCTCACAACCCTTTTATAGTTATGTGTATGCTGAAGAGTGCCAGACCTGGAGACGATGGTGATATAAAAGAAATTACTTAAGGAACAAAGCAGGACATTTTGTTTTCCTTTCTTAAGAATGTCACCCTTTTTTATTTCAAAAACTTTTCAAATCCCTTTATTAATCTGTCAGCAACAATATATACTAGAAATGGACATGTGCTTAAGATTTTTAAAAGCAGTTTTAATTTTTAATTAAGGTAGGTAACTAATAGATGTACATGTACTTAAGAAAACATACAAACACACTAATAAAAACTAAAAATACTCCATCTGAGAATCTCACTTTGTTTTCCTAGCAGTTTTGGAATACTTTTCAAGTATCATTTCCAAAATTAATTTCCTATAGTTTCCAAGACCCATTTGCATCTAGATGCTTCAATCTCATAATTCAGGACTTCTTCATGGTTTTCTAGTTCACTGGATGATCTTGTTCTCTTCTTTCACTGTCAACAGGGCTGGGGGCTGAGGATTTAGCTCAGTGGCATAAGCGCCTGCCTTGCAAGCGCATGTTTTTCAAATATCCAGTTCCCTAGCCAATCTGCTGTCTTCTCTCCTTCTTGGTACCTCACTGGGTTTGTTTTACATGTTGTGCTTGGTAGTAAATACCAAGTACACCTATTCCATCTTCCTAGGTGCAGAAGTTCTTAGTTGAAATCGTTCAGCCAATCTTATTTTACCTAGAACATAATCTGAGGAAACAACCATTATGAAGAGCGTTACTCTCAAACTCCATTTAATTTTAAGCCCAAATATTTGGCTTTCAAGTCAGTTTTGATAAAAAATGTGATCACCAATTCTGAGTGAGTGCAAGTGAACCACGGAGTGAAGGCTGTCTAGAGAGACATTGGCTCTTTCCGGGCCCTCGGAGTTTCAGAGTGGGACTCCAAGATTTCGTAAATGACCTTATTCCATCAAGCTCATCGCATCAGGCCAAATAAACAGCTGAGCTGGGTGCTCGGCAATGACTCTGGTGATCCCAGGTGGAAGGAATGGAAGAAAATAATCCAGTGAAGGAAAAAGAATAAAAAAGACACCCAAGGGGAAGAGACAAGAAACGGCATTCCAGAGAGCATGTGTGAATGTTTCTCATTTGGCACCTGATTTTTTTTGTTGCTAGTTGCACATCATTTACATTCAAGCAACACGCCCTATCCTCTGGTTTCATCAGTCAGACCCCCTCTATCTTCATCACTCAAGTACATTTCCACTACTGGCAAAGTTTATGATTTGCATAGTGGATCTCTACACAGGACTTGGATGAGGGCCTCTGGTGCTGCTGCTGCAGCTTTCCACATGGCGTGTGCTTCTCACAATGGCTGTAGTCACTTTATACCCTCAATACTGGCATGATATCCTTTCTTTTTTTTATGTACTTGATTGCTTTTTTCTACTCCCCCAATCTAATGCTCCTTTTGTTTATTTTCGCTATTGTTCTGCAGCATAGCTATTGAACGTTTACAAAAGTTATAACTGGGCAAGAGTTGACCAAAATCTGTAAAGCAGATGAAACAGAAATAACCAAAACACATGCTAAAAAGCAATGCATCCAAAAAACAAAAATGCTCCATAGACAGACTATTCACCATCTTAGAGTTAAAATTATACACCCAAGAAATTATTGGTTCCATTGGGTAAAGCTTTGAGGGGGATCACTGGATCACTTTTGAAAGGATAACTTCTTAATTTTTTCTGCACTTCCAGTTACAAACTAGCTAGTTTTTGTTTCATGACCTTGCAAAAGGAAAAACCCTCTTCTAAAAGACTTTAAATGTGAGTTCTCTATGTGGAAGGTGGTTAAGGGGAGAGAAAGTCAACAGTAGATCTAATGAGATGAATGTTGCAAGTCTCTAAGGATCCCAATATTAACAGCCCCTCTTTCTCACCAGAAAGATGTACAAACAAGGAATCAAAGCAATGCACACAACCAAAATATCAGTAACTTCATTACTGATAAAACTAGATTAGAGGAAATAGCTTAGCTGAATCAACCCTAGTTCTGTGCACCCTGGTCTGCAACCCAGAATTGGGAATTGCTGGGGATTGTGGGGGGGGGGTGGCAGAGCAAAGTCTGTGCTGGAGAACAGAGCACAACTGGAACTCCTGTGAGCTGTTAGCTCCCCAGGGGAAGAAGAGAAGCTGAGCAAAGCATACCCAGGTATTTACATTTCAAATTTACCCATCAAATAAATGACTCCCATGGGGAAGAGCTAATAAAGAGGTGGAGGGAGGTCAGGAGTTTCACTAATTACATTCCTTCCACTGGAGGGAACATCAGAAGTGGGGGCAGGGTGGGGGAGGACCCATTCTCCAGGGATATATTCAGCCTTCGCAAACACAACTACTCTAGTTCACAGATGCTTAGCCATCGACATTATGAGAAACACTTCCCTAGAATTTGAGGACTCAAAGATTTGCCAGTGTGTAAGAATGACTGAAAACACTTGTAGTACCAGTGACTTCTCTTCAGGGCCTTTCCAGAATGTTTTATATTTGGGCTGTACTTCTGATCCAAACAATGATAAAACAAGTTTGTGTTAACAAGGACATTGTGAGAGAGGAAGGAGGGGAAAAGGAAGAAAGAGTAAAGGAAATGGAGGGAGGGGAAGAAAGGGTAATCCCCCTTAACAAGGATAGTTAAATAGTCTCCAAGTTTTTTTCTGTATCTCCTTTGAGTTCCGCACTGAGTGGAGAAAACAATTTCAAAATCTGGAAACTTAACAAAAAAGAGTATTTTTGCCAGACTGAATTACACTGTCTTTCCCTAATTATTCTCTGTGTAAAAGTTACTGTCAAGCTAGGCATGGTGTCACATGCCTGTAATCCCAGCACTAGGGAGGCCGAGGCAGGAGGATCACGGTGAGTTTGAGGCCAGCCTGGGCTACAAAGTGAGCTCGAGGTCAGTTTGAACTACATAGTGAGATCCTGTCTCAAAAAGGGGGGAGGGGGACTTTGTAGGAACAAGTCTACCTTAGTGAAATGTGTGATTTTTTAGCATATATATACTATACATAATGACTACATTCCTCATGGGTAACTGATATGTGTATCTAATGCATCCCAACTTTTTTATACCTTTCCCCCACTCCCATTACTCTCCTTACATTTACTGGCCCCTTTCTCATTTGTAAAAGATCTTTCTTATTTTCTGTTACCTTTTTATTTTGCTCATTATACTTTGGGTTTCTCATGTAAGAGACAGCATGAAATATTTGTGTGTGATTTATTTCACTTAACGCTAAAGTCTCTAAGTACATCCATTTTCCTACAAATGAATTCTTTACGGCAGAGAAGTACTCTATTGAGTACATTTTCTTTATCTGATCATCTGCTGATGAGCATATAGGTTGCTTCCAAGATTTAACTATTATGAGGTGTGTCATAAACATGGATATGTGTCACTAATATGATGCCTTTAATTCTTTTGGGAAAATACCTAGAGGAGGAATACTTGGCTTGAGTAGGATTTCTAGTTTTAAGTTTTTTGAAGAATTTCCATAATTTCCATAACATTTCCACCAGATATACAACCCCTCTTCCACTTGCTAGATTTGTTGTTACCTAGATTTCAAGATGACTGCCATTCTTTCTGGAGGTGGAGTTACAATTTGCATTTCTGTAATGCTACAGCAAACAGAAACAACAAAACAACACTCATGATTTGGAGGCAGATTTATTTTCATCAACAGGCACTATTTGGGATCATTGCCAAAATATCAGACCCTGATGTCTGGCAGTCTAGGGCTTATATGGGAAGAGCAAGCACAAAGCAGAGGCAGAATGGCTTGTCAATTAGGGATTGGTTCTTACAATAAGCATCACAGTGACCAGCTATGCATCACAGTAACCAGCTGTTTCTAAGAAACAAAAGTAACAGGAACTCTAGCTGAAACTATTACCTGACAACTAACCAACTGAAGTGTACTAGCTTGGTGGGGGTGGGAGTGGTGGGTGAGAGGAATCTTCTGCTACACTAAGAGATGCTGGGCAACTTTTCATAGAATCATCAAATTCAGTAGTGTAACAAGATACAAAACCAACACACAAAAATCAAGTGTTCTTGTACTCCAATAATGAACTCCCCCAAAAAGAAATTAGGAAAACAAAACTATTCACAATAGTATCAATAAAAATTAAACACTTAAAAATTAACCTAACCAAGGAAGTGAAAGACTTCTACAACAAAAATTATAATACTCCCTGAAAAAGGAGACCAAAAAGGACATCAGAAAGTGAAAAGATAATCCCTGTTCCTGATAGGTAGAACTAATATTGTCAAAATCAACATATTTCCAAAACAGAAATGTGTATTTCTAACTAATGTTAAGGGAGGAATGAGTAGCACCCAAAGCTGTGGCAATCATTTCAAGCACATCAGTGAACACTAGGGTCATTTAACCTGCACTAGACCAGAGGGCAGGACATGAGGGCTGAAGGTAGCAGAGACTGAAGCTATGGGCTGGGGAAAAACTCATAAACAGTGGGATCTTTGCCCAGAAATGTTCTCATTCAGAATAATAAGGATTAATTTCATTGCTGAAAATGAAAACCACGAACGTGGATCTGGGAGCTGGACTACATTTCACCTGACTTTTTCGGCTTGCTGGTTCACCAAAGTTGGAAAATGGCAAGTTTCCCCTGGCAAGGTTTTATTGGTGGTCAGGGTAGGCAGCACTGAGTGATTGTTGAAATGCTGATATATTGAGTCCATTTTTAGGGGCAATTGGGAAGTTAGTTACCCTGTAAGACCCACAGTTGGAGAACAAAGAGAATGAAGGAAAGGTTAAGAGTCAAACAGATATAAACACACATGTTCACTACCAGTACGTTCACTACCAGTCAATAAGCCAGGTGCAGGGTGTCTGACTGGTTATTAACTCCTGTGGGGAGTAAGACTTGCAGCTTTCCCCCACATTTGTGATTTCCAATGGCCTGAGCAGCTCTCCTGTCAATCCTAGGAGAAAAGGAACACTGTAAACCACTCAAGCCCAACACTTTCCACACCACTCATAGAGCATCGTAAATTGTGTATCATCAGCACAGCACACAGTAAAGCTACTCTGCTTCAGCTCCAGATGTCCACCTGAGCTAAGTACAAAGAACTTGGGAATCGAAGCAGGACACAGTTCTGAATTTGATAATCTTGACCTAGCAAAGGGAAGTCCAGAGAGCTGCAAAACATTCCAGTGGGGAGGGGAGTAACTAATGGTCAACGTGTAACATTTAGACTGAACCGAGTCAGCTTGGTTCTGGGTATCCAAGGCCCATCTGAGGATTGTTGCCAACAGCATAAAAGAACTGGAGATGGTGTGCTGCTCATTATCCTGGAGTTGTTTATTGCACTAGTTTTCCCGACATGACCTCAGCTGTTATCAGTGGAGGAGCTCAGTTTCTTGCTGTCACTGAGGATGGTGATGGTACTCTCAGGGAGCACTGGGCCTTATCTTGAGCTACCCTGGCTCCCGTGCCAATCTCTCAGCCTCGTGGCACAGATTTTCTAGCTTCCACTGCTGACCTCTGGGCCTTTGCAGTGTAGATCTTACTACAGACTTGCATAAGACATTGTCTTGGGCTCTATGCCTCCAGCTGGACTCATTATCATGGGCTCTAGGCTTTTAGCTGGATTATTTGGGTCTCTAATGTGTGAACAGATTTTTTTGTTTTCTTCTGATTTGACTTTTTGGACAAATACTATAAAATAGTTCTGTAAATTGTGTGTCCTATATTAAATGTTTCCTTGCAAACCCTGACTACAACAAAGCCAGTCTGTGAAGGTGCTTCTTGAAGAGATCTGCATTTGAATCAGAAGGTTGAGCACCTGCATTCATGTGGGTAGGCATCATCCAATCTACCAGGGCCCTAACAAAAACTGGAAGGGCAAATTCTATCTCTTTGCAGAGACACCTGTCTTCTGTACTCAGAGATCCTGGTTCTTGGACCTTTGAACTTCAAGGACTTAACACTTGTGCCACCCCACACCCCAATTTTGATTTCAGTCTGGGAATTACAATGAGTCTCTGACTTGTGGACATCTGAGTTGCAGACTTTCATGGACATGAACAGACCCCAAATTATGAACATTTGTAGATGCAAACAAATAGAGGAAGTAGCTCATGCATCTGCCAGACACTGTCACAGTCATGCTGCTGAGTGCTCACTGTACAATGCAAGAGTTCACAGCAGCACAGTGCTCAGTCACAGCCTAGGATGTCGGGAAACAAGAAGAAAAGTATCGGTGATGTGGAGAAACTGCTAGGATGCACAAAGCAATACACATTGTGTATTTGTGTCAAAAGTGTGTAAGACTAAGTCAGACTTTCAAAGGAATCCCACTTACCAACATTCTCCTGAATGGTATTCTTTTCTTATCTGGGACTTACTGTATATCATCAGCTCTGCTGGTTTTCAGACCATGGGACTCATAATGAATTACAGCCCAGGCCGTCCAGGCTCTCTAATGTACGAACTGTAGATGGGGGACTTCCAGGCTGCCAGAATCATGTGATAGCTAACCCCATAATAAATCACTGGACAAAAATCAGACATAATTGAAAACTACAGTGAATGTTTAAATAAAAAAAAATTATTACAAGTAAACATTGCCGTGAATCTGCCTCAAAATACTCCATCTTGCTCCAAATGTACTTATCCCATCATTCTTGCCACCTGTGAAGCACTTCTGGCAATCCTCCTGCATGTGTCTTTCATTGTACTGTGGTGGCTAGCTCCTTGTGATAAACTCATGTAAAACATTTACCTTTTATGGTTATTTTGACTTTGGGAAGGAGCAGGATGTCACACAGTGCCAGATCTAGTGAATAAGGTAGATAAAAACACACAGTGATGCTTTTAAAAGCCTGCCCTTCTGTTGGAGGGTACTCAGCAGCACTCACCATATTTTTTATCACAGCTAGTAAAGACATTTGTACCTACATAGATCTATTACTTCTGTCTCTCCAGAGAATCTTATTTCAGAGGGGATCAAATGGCTGCAGGTTTAGCAGAGAACAGTGATTGCCACATCCTAGGATGTAAATTTGTTCCTAAAAGCAGGGGAGGGGGGAGTATTTCTCTTCACTTTGATGGCAACAATCATTTTGTTCTTCCTTCTGGGCCCAGAGAACTTCATACCAAAATGGAGTTATATGACCATAAATTAGTCATCCAAATGCTGCAAATATCAGATTTTGGAACAGCTGATCTATCGAAGGCTTTTAAAGCACAAGTCCATCTTCAAGAAGGACCAAGGATATTTTCAGTAGAAATAAACTGTGTTTGCACGAGTAAATAGTAAACCCAAGAACTGTCTCCTGTCCTACAAAATAAAAGGGACACTTTTGAAGACAGGATAGTTGGGCTTCTCACTTTTATACGAAACCAGAAGTTTGAAGACTTCTTAGAGCACAAACAGTAGATTTACGTGGAAAAGCCTGTTAGAAAGTGTAGTAAATAAACAGAGTCAGTCCAGGGGAGGGAGATGGAACTGGGTGACAGGCAAAGACAATGGTGTTTTTCCTCTATGCTTCTTGTACCAAGGCATATGGAAGAGTGACGCTTCTTGTGCCAGTGGTTAGTATACCTACAGTGACAAAATGAGCCCTTCACAATGACACTGAAAATCTTGGAATTACTCTTTTGGGGGTTATGGTACTATCTATAGACCCTGCTTTCAAGCAGAATGATGAGGTATGAATACAAATTACTGTGATACACAGTAGAAAGAGGTTCAGGTGAAGCATGAGACTTGGAAAAGTAACGTCTTCTGAGGAAGATCAAGGGAGGCAGATCATGTATGAAATGAGAGCAATTATGAAATGCTTAAGCATACAACACACTTCTGTTTATGCTTCTCCCCCTCTGTATTGTGAATTTAGGAATACTCTATTCTTTATTGCTGAACTACAGCACAGGCCACCCCTACCCCATCCTGCAAATCTCACCTGGGAGGCTCAGGCTGGCCTCAAATTTGCAACTCTCCTGTATCAGCCCTCGAGAAGCTGAAATTACAAACACGTACCTCGGTATCCAGCTTATTTATTCTTTACAATCTAATTCCAGGGCAACTTTGTTACAAAGGATGCCATTTCTCCCAGAGTTTAATGGCTCTTACCCATGATTTTTAGTCCTACTTCCACATAAACATGTTTTCCCACTTATCAATTTTCCTGTATTTGACTCAAGAGTTTAAGCAAGGAAGCAATTTTTTGTATCCACAAAGCTTGGCTCTATCATCTACCCTGCCCACCCATCTGATGAATGTAGGAACTCTATAGGAGGTATTGGGAAGACATACAAAACTGAGTGAGATACAGTCTCTATCACTGAGGACATCAGGACAAAAACGTATCCCAGCACCCAGCACAGTTTCAACGGTGCCTTGACAGAAACTGAAATGATGCATAAGACTATGGGAATCAAGAGGATCAAAAGCAGTCACAGGATGAAAGAAAAAAAAAATGGTATTTAAGCTCCTCTTGAAGGCAGAAAAAGGGACACAGCACAAGAGGGATACTATGCAGTAGTATCATCTCATCATCCCATCAAAAACTGTCAACAAAGGAACTTGAAAATATTTAAATGACCCAAATTATTATCAAGGTGGTGTCCAGGAGACCTAACTTTCATCTATTTCCCTTTTGAGTAACAGACATCTTTGAAAATAAATCGAAGGTTAACCCATGACTACAGAAGAAAGCTAGTGAAGTAAATTATCCTAGTCATAAAAGGACCTGCCTACCAACTGATTTCCTGATCACTGCTCGCCAAGGAGAATTTCAGTGCACCGTTCTGCATAAGCACAAGAAATGAGTCATTAGTTACAAAGTAATACCATAATCCACAGTGCAGTTCAAGGCCTGGTCTTGGAGCCCACCGAGCTTCTGTCTAAAGGTTGTGTAAGCTTCCTCTGTTCCTACCAGGTAGAAATTAGAATTTTTACTGCCTAGTGATAAAGCATTCTATATTTGTGTCCCTTAAAATTAGACGTCATTTAGGCCATTTTTAATTCCACTTGCAGCAGAGAAGATATGAGAAGCAAACATGTTGCCGTGTTACCTGTTCTAACTTTCCTTTTCAAGAAGCTTGCAGATTCAATGCCCTGCATTGAGAATTTGTTTCAGGTTCTGGAGATAGCTGCTACGCCTGGTCAGGTAGCCCAGGCAGGAACACAAAGAGCAAGAATGTGTTACAATGGCTATTCCTTTTCTTTGCATAGATCTCAAGTACATACAATGCTTCCTGATAAACAGGTAAGAACACCCGAGGATTCAGTTGGGTCTAGGGGTAACTAGCTCGCTAGCCCACCTTTTCCCTTATGGAAAGGTGCCTCTCTCAATAATCCATGAGGCTCCTAAGGAAGTTGACAGATGAAAGTACGTTTGTTAAAGGAAGAAGAAACCATATGGAACAGTGCTCCAATTCCACTTGCCTTACAGAATTACAGAGAAAACAACAACCATCTCTGCAAAACAGTTCCACTGTCACAATGCACCAGTGATGTGGCCTTGCAAAGCTGTACTGCGCCAAAAAGGCATTAAAGCCAGAGGGTCCTCATTCAGAGGTCACAAAGCAGGAAGCAGGAAATGTTGGTTAACCCTGTAAGATTTGATTTTAAATGTCTTTTCCTTCCCCTGCAACAACTCTTACATACACGTCTTAGTACTTCGAATTTTCTATCACGTGAATGTGAGGGGCTAGATAAGAGGATACAATGATGAAAAAGTGAATGACAGTACTGCCAGACCAAAATTCTCGAAGCTCACACTCTGGAAACGCATGTACTATCATTAGAGATTTATTGCACTGGAACATGTTAACTTCCCCAAAACTTCTTACTGAGTAGCAGTCACTGTCCTTGATCAAACAAGAATCAATCCATTTAGTTCTCACAGGATTCGAGAAATATATGGTTCAGATGCCTTTTAAAAGTTCGTAACACTCATGTGTCAGTCAAGAAACTTTTTTAAATGGGTGAAAAGTCATGTTTTAAAATAGACACAAAATATAACTTTAAAATTATGTATTTAATTTTCTCTCTTTATGGTTCTAATAAATAAACCTTAAACCCATGGTCTTCACACTGACTTATATTCTCAGTCCCTTTTAGATTTTTTTGAGAAAAGGTTCTGCAAAGTCACCAAGTTGCCCAAGCCTGGCTTGAAATTTCAATCTTCCTACCTCATTGTATGAAACTGCTGAGTTTATAGGTATGTGCCACCACACTTAGATTTTGATTAAATACTTCTAAATATTTCTTTTAAATTTTCATAGCTCTCAGTGAACTGATTTGACATTCTCCCTTAGTGTGTACATCGTTTTTAAAAATTTGGATTTTGGAAGTCACACTTCACATTCCATCACTACTTATTAGGGTGGATAGTTACCAGTGCTTGGTAGCAATGAAGAATCTTTAGGTTCTCTCCCTGAAAGAATAAATTGGAATTAAAATTGTACAGCCTCAAAGCACAAAGATTACTTGAGAATTCAGCTTAACTGTCAGTTTAACTGGCTTGAGAGCAGCCAGGGGATTAGTAAAGCACAACTCTGGGTATGTCGTGACCTTTGGAATTGTATATGGTTCTTAGTCCCTTTCTCTTTGCTACTGTTCTGCTTGGCTTCCTGGCTGATACAAATTAAGCATCTTTGTTCCACTCTGAATTTCCACCATGATGTTCCCACTTTGGAGCAACCAACCATAGAATGAACCCCCTAAAACTGTGAGCTAAATTAATCCTCTCCTGTGTTAAGTTATGGGAGTTCAGTACTATGCCTCGATGATAGGAAAACTGATGAGTCCCATTACAAAGCCAAACCAAATCACTACTCTGAGATTTGGATGGCTGAAAACCCAAATTTGCTGGAAAAAGAAATATATAAAAATACAAGGAATTATGAACCTGTACTGTTCCTAACACCTCTGAAGAGTTAGTACTTTCTAATAAGATTGTTTGCTACCTTCCAAAGTCTAAAGGCAGCTGCTGATCTCTAGATTTCGTGTTTTTTTTTTTTTTTTTTTTTTTTTTTTTTTTTTGAGAGAACTTTCTATTACTGGTTCAATATCATAACTCATTATTGGTGTCTAGTCAGGTTTTCTATGTTTAGATTTCATTTGAACATTGGGAAAACTTCTGTTTTACTTCCTGACGTTGTTATACTTTGGAAAAGCTGAGAGAAAATAAACTCTTGTATCGCTGATGGTAAATTAAACTTAGTTATATGAACACATACAAAAGAAGTAGTAGAACAATAAAGTGGTTAAGATTCTGGAAACTCAAAGTGTGATTTTTTTGGTCTTGCTATCATCTCAGATGATAAGGGGTAGCGACCCATATCTTTTCTCTATTTAGGTAGTGAGCTTAGGATTTTTAAAAAGTGGCCCTCAATAAAATTAGACTTTTTAGAGCCAGGAATTTAGCTCAGTGGCATAAGTGCCTGCCTGGCAAGCACAAGGTCATGAGTTCAATCCCCAGTACTGAAAAATAAAGAAAGAAAGAAAGAATTTTTTAAAGCAAACAGCTCAACCTCCCAACACAAAAACTTTAGAAAAAATGAAATCTACGCTGAAAACTAAAAAAGTAAAACAAGCAAGTATGTTGAATTCAAAAATAAACATTTTCCTTTTAACTTTTAAAAAGGATGATATTACTTTTTGATTTTTTAGTAACATGACATTATTGTACTTGAGGTCATATTAGACATACAAATTACGACTGACATGGTGATCACTTTTTGTAAAGAAGAAATGAACACAAATTATTTTCAAGAAGTTGATTGTTTTTGTACTTATTAAAACAAATTGCATTCTATCTCTCTCTCTTTTTTTTTTTTTTGGTACCGGGGATGGAACTTACAACCTCGAGCTTACCAGGCAGGCACTTACACACTGAGCTAAATCCCTGGCCGGGTGCATTCTATCTCTTAACAACTGTATTAAGTTCAAAGATGTTGCGCATTCTTAACCTAATTCCACACCAGAGTTGTTTCACCTCAAAGCTTAAAGAGCCTGCCACATAAACATGTCAATCAAGCCAAGATGGTTACAATCTGTTTTGAATCTTACATTGCTTTTCAAAAGGATGCACCATATCTATACAATTTTATTACTTCCACATCTATACAACTTTATTAACAAATAAAATACACTGCCAACACGTCTTATATATAGGTAAGGGCATTCATATAATAGTTAATGGCACATTATCATCTAACAGTTGAACTTTATAAAAGAGTAAGGTTTTAAAAAACCAGTAATAATATACTAGTACTTCATATAAATGTTTGAATTAAATAACTAATAAAATAACATTTAATAGCAGTTTAAAATGTAAAATTGTTTATAGCTGAAATCATTCATTAAGCTGGAATCATTCAAAAACAACTCCTATTTTAAAAAATTACTAAATTTCTCCTTACAGGCTAAGTGGCCAGGAAAAGACTCTGACAACAGTACCAGCTCTCATCCTGCCCAGGTTACTTCTCTCAAAGGGCAATAAGTCACTTTTCAGTATGACAAAAATTATATACAGGATGGTCATATAACTTATCTTGCAAATGAAGACAGTTTTGAGAGTGAGGTTCTTTTCAAAGCTCAGAAGACAGGAATAATCAAGACTGTTTTGAGCACACACAAGGTTTCATATTTTATATTAAGTATAATATCAGGTTCACTCATTATTTTTGTGCTTTTTGAGCCAGTCAATACCAGTTGGAAAACAATTATATTAAGAATTCTGAATTTTTCTACAATGAAATATTCTGAACTCCACTTTTCTGGTTACGAGGATTAACTGAAAAATATTTTTTGTTTTTTGAAATAGTCTTGCTAGGTATTCTAGGCTGTCCTGAACTCAGTATGTACCCCAGCTTTAAAATCACAACAGTCCTACTGAATAAGCCTCTCAAGTGCTGGAATTACAGGTATATACTACTATGCCTGACTTGATTATTGTTTAAAGGCTAAAATTTATAAACAACTTTAAAGGAATATCTAAAATGAAATATAACATTGCAAGGCTGGGTGTTAGTATTCTTCCATTAAGTAGAGATTTTCATTTTAATTTAGGGCAACAGGATTTATATATTAATTTTAAATATCTAAAATCTAGCCTCAAATAGTTTTATAAATTTTATTTATTTATTTATTTATTGGTACCAAAAATTGGACTCAGGACCTTACACTTGGCAGGCAGACACTTATGCTGCTGAGCTATATACCCAGCTCTCTAACAATTTATTGTAAAACTACATAAAAATGGATTATCCTAGCCATAACTACCTTAGTTCAAATATAACAGAAAGTAATTTAAGGTATCTCTGCATTAAAATTCCAAGTCCCATTTTGCCTTCATTCAAAAATGTTTAGACAGTCAAATAAGAGTACTGATTTTTAATCTTTAGGGTGGAGCGCAAACAGGGTCAAGTATCCCCAAACAGTTTTTCAAGCTCACAGAAAACGAAAGGAAGTGTGAAGCACTGGATAAACTGGAAGAGAAGGCTAAGTATTTGTAAAAAAACTTTAATGCCCCTGATTAAATGCTGAGATTAAAGGTTTATCACTGAATTACATTGATCACAGCAATTTAGGTAACTTGTATATGTGAACTTTGCAGATTTAGGGGAAAAAAAAAAAACCAGCAGTTCTGACGTGGGATCAAAAGTGCATGCTCATCTTCAGAAACCAAGTCTAAATACTATAAAAATTAAAATTTTAGGCCAAGGATTTAACTCAAGCACTTGCCTGGTAAACATGAGGTCGTGAGTTCAATCCCTGGTACTAAAAAAATAAAAATAAAAAATTAAATTTTAATAAACTGATGTTTGATAGCTGAGCTTCCTAAGAATTAAAAATTAGTATGTATCAAAACTCAATTTCATTTAAAATTTATTAAAAGAACAAGTACAGGTCTATAGAAAATGAGTACAAGATAGAGAAGCTATCCAGCATGAGAATGGATATGTTACTAGTACACTCTAATTTGAATTCATTTCCCAATTAGGCAACTGAATTAAATATTTTGTTTTCTTTACCCCATGATGTTATTTTACTTCAAGGGGTATAACACAAGTCTAATCAACAAAAAAATTCTACACAGGGCAGTAAAATGAATGAAGGAAAATAAAATATAGGAGGCTCAATTAGCAAACAAAATTTATGTTTTATTTGTCAAAGGTAACGAAAAAATTAGAAAATACAAAGAAATACAAAAGAGGTTATAAAGCATAATAAATTTTATTTAAGAAATGAAAGTGCCCCTGAATATTTAGGTGTAACTTTTAGTAGTAGTCAGTGTCTAATAAACTATCAATTTTAAGTGTTCCATATAGCTGTATTAATGGTTTTTAAGTTTAAGAGATAATGTTATCCCCACCATTTTTTAATACTAGCATTCAAAAGCAAAGATATCACTGGGGGAAAAAAAGAGACAAAAAATGATTTGCAAGATGCAAAATGTAGTACTTAAAATGTAAAGCAGATTCCAGTTGTAATAATGATTACACTCTTACCACACACATATACACATCCCAGGCCACTGTATTCCACACACATTTTTCAGAACTTGAAAATAGTACTTCAAATATCTCAGTTCAGATTACAATTTTTTACAAATTAATCGTATAATCATAAAACAAGGAGCTATTAATAGAATAAGACTTTATTTGCTAAGCTTAATAAACATCTAAAGAAAAATTATTACAGTGATACTGAAAGATATTTTATTGAATTTTTAACAGACAAATGAGAATATCTTATTTGGAAAATTAATTTTTTAAATTGTCTTAAATGAAATAAATATAACATCTAATACAATCTCTTCCTGTAAGAATCTCTAAAATGGGTAACCCTAAACATCCAGCTTCTCATTTGAAAATCCCTAAAACTGGCATGAGCCTTAAAAAATTTTTTTTCTTAAAAAGGATATTTGGTATACCCACATCTTCTTAAAATTTGTCCTAAAACAAACTGTACCACTCAAATTTTCTACATGTATTTAGTTCACTTAATTTAAAATTAATGAAGATAACCTGACACAATTTCTAAGAAAACAATGTAAAAAGTAATTTGTGCATGGTTATTTACAATGTTTCCCTAAGTAGTATCTATTCAAAACTTTGAGAAATCCTTTCAAACAATCAGCACTGCATTTTTAATAAAATTTATATATAACAAAGAATATTTCATATATAGAATTACTAGATGGATCTAAGTCAGAAACTAAAGCATTTGACATGGTTAGTTACTTCATTTTTATTATACTTACAGTCAAGTTAGAAATCAATCGCATATACATGCTGGAAGACTCTATCACTGAATTCTTTCAATTATATCAAACACTGATTAGCCAAATGTTACTGGGCTTTAATCCCACAACTTTACAGTTTCTTCAAGTATATGCAAATTTTTTAAATGGGCAATATGCAAATGTGCAAACCAAATAACATAAGTAATTAAAGAAAGAACAGAAATGGCTTTTAAGTACCACCCTGTCACTTAATTTTGAAGCTCCATCTTTTCTTCAGTAATTTTTCTTCTGTTAGTAGTCTTATATCCCATTAAAGTTGTAGATTTACAGATGACAAATTTCACATTGGTAAAAGAAAGGAATGTTGGGTTGATGCAATCTAGAGACAAAGAAAGACTTAATATTTAAATGTAGTAAGTTGCACTTACCCAAATCATAGTATAATAAAATCTACCTTATAGCAGCGTTATATAAAATATGTAAGTTCTTTTGATAAATATAATGCAGTATACATCAGATCATATTTTAAAACATAAGATTTCCATACGATACTATCACCTAGAAAATATTTATATTTCAGATTCTTCAAAGCGATAATCACTACTCAAGGAACATCATTCAGGTTAGTGAAATTACTTTGTCTTTCCTCTTCCTGCTAATACTGACAAACCTTAGTAACACTACTTGCAAAAATATTTTACTGCTTAAAAGGAAAATGACTCTAGGGGTGAGGGGATCTTAATGGAATGCTTGAAATGATACTTTAATATGAACCAGAAACAAAATTGTATCCACTGTACTTCTCAGCAGACATAAGTAAATTATACATGCTTATTAATGACCCATGTAAGTTATAAATAAAATTTAAACAATCAAATCACAAACCACCCAAGTCTATTCATTAAAAAATATTACAATTATCCTTCAATTCATAGAAATTGTTCCAGGACCTCCTTTAAGTACAAAGATCCTCAGATGCTCAAGTACTTCATGCAAGGGTAGTATTTGCATATAACCTACATATATCATCCTCCATTCTTCTAAATCACCTCTAGATTACATGTAATACCTAATACAATTAAATGGTATGTAGATAGTTGTTATGTTGTATTTAGGGAACAATAAAAGAAGGGAAAAGTCTATACATGTTTAGCACAGATTAATTTGTCTTTTTCATGTATTTTCAATCCATGGCTAGTTAAAAACACAGATGTAGAATCTGAGTATTTAAATTATACTAACCTTGAAATGTCTCACAATCAGAAATGAAGTGTTTCAGTAGACAATTATAAGTTCAAATACTTTAAAATTTAAATCATATAAATACCAAGTATGTAATACTTGCCTTAAAAACAAGATAGAGAATAAGGGTACGAGGTTTCATTATGTGAAGATACCTGGCTGGTATGTAAATACTATGACTGAATACACAGTCTCCAGACACTTGCTGGATAACTAATCAGACTGCCTGTGCTCATTTCTTTATTTCCTTACTCATTCAAAATGTAGCCTTCCCTATTGATACCAAGTAACATGCATCATGAAAACAGTAACAGAACTATTCTCTTCATACAACTTGTATTCCTTGATCCAGATTGTTAAAATGACTGCATGACAAATTGGTTTTCAATACAGATTTTTTTTTCACCAGATGTCTATGTGGATTTCACACTGTTTTATGCAAAATGCATATCTTTTTTCTGTAAGTACTTGGTCATATTTTGCTTTTCAAGCCTTCATACTTTGTGCTGGTGGTTACTTCAAACACACCCTGTCGTCAATTTTTAAAAGCAGTTTAAAAAGAACAGTTTTAGTTTACTCATGTATTTTAAAGTTACATTTATGAAATTCAATTTAAAATGTCTTGAAGTTATCTAAAAAAGCTAGCAACTTATTAAATTTCAATAAGCTGTTAACAGTATGAAAATATATCAAATATGCTACCTTTGAATAGATTATGAGTAAACATTAAGCATTTAATATTATGAATTAAATGTGCATAAAAGAAATAAACAGTCACTATAATACTATTTACCTCTACAATAAGAAGAAATATCTTGTTCTGTGAGCAGCTGCCATACTTTCAGACATGTTTCTGACTTTCAGATAATTAACAAAGCCTCTGAAGAAAAGGAGAAGGCCTGAAAAAATTGAAAGTAATACAGACATATTATGTTCTTACACAGAAAAGCGTAGATGCTAGATAAATGTAAAATGAGTATAGTAAGACCCTTTAAGCTCAAGGAAGTTAATTTGCAGTATTCCATTCATTTTACAAAACGATGACTTCATCAATTTACTGCCACCCAGTCTTTCAATTTAAGTCTCAATGTTCCTAAATCCAACTCTGAAAATTCAGAATTACATAAAAATATACACCTATTAAACCAAAACATTTTATTTTATTTATTTTTTGGGGTACTAGGATTGAACTCAGGACCCTGCACTTGCCAGGCAGGTGCTGTATCACTGAGCCATACACTCGCCCTCAAAACATCTTAATAGAAAAAATATGTATGTATTTGTTAAGTGATTCCTATAAAGTGAAGTTACCTAATGCATTTTACTTATTCAACTTTTACTGAACTTTTCAATTAATATAATTCATGATCAAACAAAAAATGTTTATTCATATAGAATATTCAAAAGAATATATGCATACAATTGTCAGCAACCATTGGGAAAAAACAGCAAGCCTGTCTAGCAATATCCAATGCTTATGATCTATAAAATCTGTACCTGAAGATATGCCTTTTGTACATTTTTGAATTTATGAATCCTTATTTTCAAGAATAGGAAGAAACTAGTGTAGGATAAAAAGACAAAGTCAGGAAAGAAGACTTGGGAGGCAGTAACTGCAGTGATTTCCTGGACGATCAGATATCTGAGGCACCTATCCTGGTCTTCTCCTCTGTTAAAGTTTTAAATAATAACCTTTTTTTTTTTTTTTTGGCTTTTTGAGACAGGGTCTCATGCAGTTCAGGCTGGCCTTGAACTCAGTAGCCCAGGCTGATCTTAAACTCCCAACAATCCTCCTGCCTCAGCCTCCCAAGTGCTGGGATTACACCCCACCATACACTACCATGCCGGGTAAAATAATAACCATTTAAATCACAGGCATTTTTAGTAATTTAGAAGCATTGGTTATGAAAATGTTCGAAGTTTCAAATGAAAAATAATACATGCAAGGTCAGGGATTTAGCTCAGCAGCACAAGGTAAGCTATGCTTGGCAAGCATAAGTTCATGAATCCAATCCCTGGCACCAAAAAAAAAAAAAAAAAAAAAGAAGAAGAAAATACACACACACACACACACACACACACACACACACACACACACACATGATACTGTCATTATTAGTATATGCCTTTAAAATATTAAGCATACATATAAACAGAAAATAGTACAGAACAAAGACAAAAACAGAAGCTATGTATATATGCAACTTTTTTCACTAGGCAGAAAAGTATCTGTGAATTTATAATACAAAATCCAAAACTAAATTTGTGCCGCCAACACACTGCAGTAATCAAAACACTAAAAACAGGGAGTATGTTTGTAATAAACCAGAGAGATAGAAGAAATGTAATATAATGATTTAAACAGGGGCATTAATTTCAGCTAAATCCAATCACATCTGCTTCCTATATCCTAGTTCCTCCATTCATGACTTCCTGTTTCTAAATTCTACCCTCATGCCATTCCAGATGCTGTGCAAAGGTAATGACATTGTTTCCAAAATGCAGAAGTATTACTGAAAAATGTAAACCGAAATTACTTGTGAGATCCCTTGTCTATAAAGCTGTTATTTCTAAGGCAGTTTTTTTCTGCTTATGCATTTTAAAAGTTATTCCTATTTTCATATCTAAAAGCTGATCTCTCAGCATTCTATAATGTAGTCAACACTCTTTGGAGAACATGAGAACATTTTTATTACTTTTTAAATTTTCACATTACTAAGTAAAATGCTAGTCATGGTGCTGATGGAGAAATCTGATATGAGCTATACCCCACAGTTATCTTCCAAAGATTCCCCCAAGTTCTCAATAATGTGCACAGCAAGTAAATATACTCAACTCAATGTTTAAATACCTAATATTACAGATTTTTTTTCATCTTTAGCACATATAATTTAGGTGATCAGAATATAATTGACAACATGAAACAGGCTTAACCCTGAAGTCTGACTTCCTAACACAATACTAAAGTAATTACACTATCATTATTAGAAAAAAAATTTGGTGACCACCAAGAATTGTTTCCCCGAAACTCCTTAATATCCAAAAGCATGACTTAAAAACTCAAAGAGAAGACTGCCACCTACTGAAATGCTATTATTTTCTGATGCAATTATTTTCAGTAGAAACAAATCACATTTTTCATGTCAGTAAACAAACATATTTGAAAGATGCACTAAAAGTATTAATGTGATTTTTTAAGAGTAACTTAATTATATATGTAAGCTGAGAATCAACATTAACAAAAATATGCTTTATAAAACAACACAACAAGTGCAGTGATTTAGGCTTTCCTTATTAGTTTCTTTATTAGTGGCTGATTAATGATTAGTACAATGCACTTTTCAAAAGCAGAAACGATGTCTCCATGATCTAAAAATTACAGAATGGACAGCATGCTGAAACTATCCTCTGTGCAAACTAAACCTTCATATACTGAGACTATGAAAAGAAAGTATGCATGTATATTTTCAAGATAAACAATGAAAGCAATTATTTTTAATTGTGTAAAAATATTTAAATAAAATGGTATAGCAGTCCATTATCATTCAACCACTGATTTTTTAATATTGCCAGCCTCTGCATTTTAAATCTCAGAAATCTGGAATGCTAAAAAGAATTAATTGAAAAGCTAAGATAAATGTTTATACAAGAGAATTTTATAGCAGAACAATTCTTTTCACAAGGAAATATATCCACAAGGATTTATACCTTGTGATATTAGGAAGTACCAACATTAAACCACAATTAATGAAACTGAAATGAGATGGGAGGATCGCTGTGAGTTCAAGGCTAGCCTGAGCTACAAAGTGGGAGCGCCAGGCCAGCCTGAACTACTTAGTGACACTGTCTCAGACAGACAAAAAAAAAAAAAAAAAAAAAAACAAAGGCAGCAGAAATGCAGTAAGAATAAACTTACCAAGTACAAGAAAGATCCACCATAGCCAATACTGTCCATTGAAATATCCAGTAAAATAATCCGAAAACTATGGAGTGAACATAAATATATTAACCATGTTTATATTCTTAAATTTAAAAAATTGTGAATTATCCTCAGCTATAATAATTTACCTAAAAATCTTTAACATATAAAACAGTGGGAAGATGAAATCAAACAAAATATTTTTAATGCTTTGTATGGATAATATACATACATAACTCAAAAACATCTTATTTAATAGAAAAAAAACTTATATAAAACAGTTTATAAACAAGCCAAACTTATTGCAAGAAAGAAAAGTAAATGCTGCCTATCTGAAGCAAACATTTTCCCATTACCAAGTTTACACCAGTCCTTTTTTCACAGACTCTCAAAGGCACAAGACCATCCCAAATATACTACAGCAACCTGCTGCTTTAGATATTAACACCAAAAGCCACATTAGTTTAATCTTATCAGATGGGGATGTTTTGGTGACCCCTATAAAGAACAGATTTTGACCTTCTGTACACCCCCTACTGTTAATCACTGCCAAAAATACTAGGCACATAAAGACCCCCAACTCATTGGAGTTCTTTTATTTTCCAACTAGATGCACTCTGATTCAGTCCCCAACAGTGAGCTGAGAACAGCTAAATGAACCTTGAAGCAGCATTTCGACAGTTCCTATTAGAGGCAGTGGCAGATAGTTTTACATCCTGTGATGTGGGAACACGAAGGAACAGATGGGAAGCACAGGGTGCAGGCATCTTTCCCTTGACTAGGATGTACACATCACATTTAAATTTTGTTTTGTTTTTTTTAAGAATCAATCTAGTTTTCATCAATGTTATTTCACATATTTCTTTACTAGTTCTTCTCTCTCTTCTTAGCACCTAAATAATGCCCACAGATTTTTTCAGATCTACTAAAAATGAACCTGCTTTTTCTTTTAACGTGCTTTCCATGGTTCTCCAAACTAAATCTTATTTAACTAAATATAACCCTGTTGAATGCACATTTGTGCTTGATCAGAAATTAAAAGTATTTCAAAGTTTGGATGCACGTATTTCCAACTATGTGTTAGCAATTTCCATAAAATCTTTAAAAGCATATAGTTTGGGGAATAACAAAAGTACAAATTACAAAAAACATAGCCATTTGAAAACACAACAACTAAAGGTTAAAGTTTATAAACTATCCTCTCTGAATTTATTTTTAGTTAATACATAAGCCATAATCTACCCTTTTAGCTTAAGTTTTATGAGTTTTATGAAATCCCAAGATTTAAAAGTTCAGTGTACAATTAAAGATGTAAATCTTACACCTTTCAAAAATGCACAATGAGAGAGAACTTCAAAATTGGAAAATTACAGCTTAAAAAACAAAACTGTACTATGCTACTTTTTAACAAAATGAGTAACAATTAGAAATAGGTTTTCATAAAAGTCTTAACAAGCTGAAAGAACGAAGAATTAAAAAAACAATACATTTTTACCTTTCTGTATATGGTACCTAATAAGAATCAATGAGAAAATCAAGAAGTATTCTTCACCAAAAATATTTACAGAAAGCTATTTTTTAGTCTCAAATGAAGAAGATATAATTATCTTTACCTTGATGTCCAAGAGACTCACTATTTTAAAAGGATAGCTAAGTAAGCTTTGGGCTCATTACCTGATTTATCAAAAATGTTTTAAAATACTAAGATCACAGGGCTGAGTCAAGTTGTCACCTTGTTTAGAAGTAGATCATACTGATCAGCCAATCACTGTCCAACTTTTAGAAAATTACCCAATGTTAAGAATTTATCTGCTATTTTACTAATAATGCACCAGTATTTTCTTGTTCCTATCCTGTTATTCAAAAAGGACATGTTAACTTTTAATAAACCTTTATAAACAGTCTAAAATACAGCTAAAAGACAAATTAGAATAAAAAACTACCTAAGAAAAACATGTTATTCTTTTTTATTGTAGTGAAATTGGTAAAGAATCGTATTATTAGCAATGTTCTAAATCATTTTAAGGTTTTAATTATTTTTAGAAAATAAAATAATTACAATGGAGGTTCAAGAAGTAAGATATACTAATATATTTTTAAAGAAGCAATAAAAACACCAAAAGCCTTAGGCAGAATTAATACCAGAATAGTAGGTGAAAAATAAACAAAATCTGAGATTCATGGCAGCTCACAAACGGGGCCGGGAGGAGCGGGAGCGGTAGTAAGACTTATAAAATACTCATCAACTAATAAATGGAAACAGCAGACTTTTAGGAGTAAACACGTCTCTTAGCACTGAACTCCAAGAGGAATTTATGGATTAGAACATTACAGTAGAAGTTAAGGTACAGTGTAGCTCAGGTAGAACACATAGGACAGACATTTAACTGAGACCAAGGTAAATTCTAATCCATGTGCATGCTGTGGGGCCTTAAGCAAGTTATTAGGTTCTTTTTATCCCCAATTCCATCATCAATAAATAGGGGAATCACTGCCATCATCAAAGATACAGATTGGTTTAAAGAATTTGATGTTTGTAATAAATTAAATCTGAACACAGTCAAAGAATGATGGTTATTACTCTATGCAAGAGATTTTTAAAAATCTTTTTTACACCAATTCTGTATTAAGAGGTTGATGTTACCCTTAATTCAGCAAATACATTGAAAGGAAAACTAAATAGTCCCCATAATCAAAAAAATGTTAGTATATACCTTATAAAACTAAGAAACTCCAGGCTTTGATTTTTAAGTTCTTCATCTTATCACATTAATAGATTTCATAACAAGATCATCTAGTTCTTTTTTAACCTAGCACTCTAGGAAGGAATCAGGCTGTAAAACCCTAAAGGCATAGCTTATATATAATAGATTAACCTCCTTTTTTGCACCTAGTGTAACACTAGCAATTTGCCAACATTTAGGAGGATTAAGAAAGTAGTTCTCAAATAATATTCTTTGTTCTGTGATTAGATGGGCAATGCCATTTTTAATAGGAATTAATTCAATTAATATCGTAACCAAGGTTCGACATACCTAGTTTCAACTTTTTTGAGGTTTTTCTAGTAATAATTTCTGCAAGGGCAGGGACTGCATCTTTGTCTGTACATATTCTGCAATACCTAACAAGACACATATGCTAATGGAGGAAACTCACTATTCATCTTTTGAAATAAAATTTGAAAAAGAAACTTCCAGGGGACAGTTCTTACAATGGCTCAGATTTTAATCACCTTAGAAGAAATCAGCCCACATGTCCCACCAATAATCAACAGATAAGTAAACAAAGCTTGTAATCTGGTCTGAACTGCTGCAGGGTCTGAAAGGATTATTGAAATACTGAGAAGCTATGAAATAAATTTTACAATAATGAATAAATGCATTATTAATATTAATGGAATGGATACCTTTTATTCAAAGTAATAGTACAGACTCATTATCAAAGTGTCTGAAGAATTTCAGAGATGCCAATATATTAGACCTGTGACTGCACTGAACACTTCTGAAGGACTGAGCTCATTTAAGTAATAGTCAATGTTTAAGTAAATATGGTTTGTAGAATTTATGATATATATTTTCATTTGTTAACCATATAATAGCACTGAAAATATGCAGGTAACTTTTCAGAAGACTTATTCAAACAATCAACAAACAAAGTCTCTCTTACTCACTCCCCTTGCTTAGGCATCATTCTAAAAACCTGGAACAAGTATTTGTGAAAAGAACCCTAAAACGTAAGGAAATGTCAAGGTTAGAGAGTGATTGTGATAATGGCACTAATGCCTGTATCATTTTTATAGGAAACTATCTGAGCCTAGGAAAGTTGCTGAGATGGGAAAAGAAAAGGCAGTTTGACTGTTTAACTAAACATCATCTTCTAAGTGATAAGAAGAAAGCAGATGGCAATTTCAGGAACAACCAAATGAGAAAGCTTAGAAATAAGATAATGGAAAATAAGATGAGTTCTGATAGCTACTTCATAGGCTTTTGCTTTTATTTCTGAGCTCTGAGCATCACACCCCCCCCCCAAATTTAAGCTCATAACTTATAAAACAACAGAAGTTTCAGTTTTTATCTGCTTTTAGTCATACCTATACTGGATAGCAAATACATCTGTGCAGTAATTGCACAAGGCTCTTTACTTTGCATACCTTGCTCAAACTGTGAGGCAGCCTACTGGAAGAAACCAATGCTCAGAACCACTAAATAAATTAAAGTGAGAATACAGACATTAAAAAGATGTAGTTCAAATTAATTTTTTCTGATTTCAAAGTTTTTCCCACTATACTAATAGTCTCTTATACAGTTTTACATGTTCCCACCACTGAGGTTATTATAATAAAATACAGTATAAGCCTTGAATGTCATTCATGGTCATAAGGTGAACATTTAGAGATAACAGAGGTATATTCTATTAAGACACTCACCCTCACAATAAGGATCCATTTGATCAATGAAAGGCCAAATCCACAGATGGCGCCATACCTTCCAGCTATAGTATTGGTGATACAGAAGGATAAACAAAATCCAAGCCAGTTGAATATAAATGCCACTAAAAACAAGAAAAAAACAGTTCTTTTAAAGGTCAAATATGGAAAGTAACATAGACATACTATTAACCAGTGAAGGTGAATCCTTTAGTTTTCAATGATAACAAACAGCCAGTTCAGTGTGTATGTCATATATTGACCACCGATACTAACAGTGCTCCACTGCTTAAACGGCAGTTCCTTTTATCTCTACCAGTTAAACCTTCTTTATAGACTGTAGTTTGCCTGTGTAAAGGTATTAGTTGTTTACTATACATCAATACATGGGTAAGTGTGGTTTATTGTCAGTTTGGTCAACAGGAATAAATCTGTTATTATTTATCGCCAGTAAATGAAAGAACAGTTTTAAACCAGCTAAAAATGGGAACACACTGCAGCTTCCATGTACTCCCACCCTAGGGTTCAGTAAGCCTAAGTAACCAGCCAAAAAGTTAGTTATTAAAAAAATGGAAAATTTTTTTAGTTAGTTATTAAAAAAATGGAAACGTAAGATTTCACAATAAATATTTTATGGGCATCTTAACATATATTCATAATTCTCCGATGTTACTTTTCTGTGTTCAGTTATAATCTGCAATGCCATCTAAGTTCTATATTAAGATACAGCCTCACATGGACATATAAGTCACCAAAGTACTGCTTTTAATATGTGTGCCGTCTATGTAAACCTTTTAGGAACTCCTAACTTTTGACTTGCATATGGTAGACTCTCAAAACAATTTGTGTAATAAAGATGCTCAATATCATAATCAGAAAAATGTAAATTAAAACTATCATTAGATATCACTACATTATCTATTAATCTAACATAAAAAAATCTGTCAATACCAATTGGTGATCTCACATATTGTGAGAATGCAAAATGGTATAACTACTATGGAGACATTTTGACAATTTCTTACAAGTCAGGTTTACATCTTAAAATGACTTCCAAATTTTTTAAAGTTACAATAATGTCATTTCTCTTTCTGATTTCCTTAAGTCTAAAATGAGAATGATAAAAGTATTTAATAAAAGTATTAATACATGTCAACATACTGACATGAAGAATCTCATGCAAATGGTATAAATGATCTTTGGAAGAAAAGTTTCCTAAACAGACTAAAACACAGTTCATTATATATATATATATTTGGGGGGAGGCTACTAGGGATCGAACTCATGACCTTGCACTTGCCAGGCAGGTGCTTATGCTGCTGAGCTAAATCCCCAGCTCCCTAATTTTTTTTTCAGTTCATTACATTTTAAAACACTAGAATTCAAAATTGTTTCCACAGACTCTCACTTATACTTTGAATTAAATCTTAATCTAGAGCTTAAATAACTGATGAACAACTAGATTCTATTCTACTGTCTTAAAACATTTTCTTAAGATTAGAGACACTCAGGTTAGGTGTGTACATGATATACTTTGTTATAACACTTTAAATCTTACAAAAAGCATAAACATTAAAAGATACATAATTTCTTCCTTTACAATTTCTGAACAAGAACAGGTACTTGGATTACCAACTTTAAATGTAAATTCTTTTAAGTTACATAAGGTAGGAGAATGAAACAGACACTGATAATAAAGGCAAAAATAAATCCAACACTAAGTTTTATATTATAGCATTCAATGTGATTTTCTTTGAGCAAATACAATTTCAAATGTTCAAGAAAACTATTTCTATATTTTTTACAACAGTATTTACTTAAGTACTGAATATAGCACGTTGTAATTTGAAGAATAGTCACTAGATGGCAGTAACTACAAATAAATCCACATTTATCAAAGCAAACATTGCTTCAAAGAAATGTATCAGAAAATTAAGGTAAAATATATTTTACTCAGAATATGTTGCAATATTTGTAGACTAGAATGCATACAAGTAAGTTGAAAAAAACATAATTTAGTAAAAATGAGTAAAATACTTTATATTAAATCTTTAAATATACTTGTATGTATATTAATATACTGCCAATGACCAAAAGTAAAGTCAGATATGTTTAACTTATCAATCATTTATAACATTTACATCAGTGAAATGTTTTCAACTCTTGAAAATAAGCATTAAAAAGAAGACTGGAATTAGATGAAACAAATAATAAAAACTAAGTTTGGAGATCAATAATTAGATGGTACCAAATAACAAGCTTTTATTCTCAAGAAACAGTTATTGATACTACTACAAACAGTATAATGACTTACTTTCCAATTAGTATTCCTTAAAAGATACAACCATGAATACAATATATGTGGGGAATGTGCTATTAATATAAAACATTAGCAAATGAACTAAAACTAAGATACAAAAGTTCGCCAGCCTAATAACACAAAATGGTAGTCATTTTTGTAACCAAAAAGCTCACTTCTTCTTTTCATTAAAAATTGCAACTAAAAACAATTTAAGATTTAAATACTATGTGCATATGTTATTTGATTGGCAACTTAAATATAATTTAATAAACTTGAGGAAAGAAAGACAGCTGCCTGCCCACCTCCCTGTCCCACCTCAGTTCTTCAGCATTTCAAAATGGAAGAAAAAGTGAACTTCAACTCAACAGTAACTCCACACATAGAATATGACTTTTCTATTAAAGATGCTGGTGGGGCTTGGTAGCACACGCCTATAATCCCAGCACTTAGGCTGAGCCAGGAGGACTGTCTTGAGGTTGAAGCCAGTTTGGGCTACACCGTGTGTGAATTCAAGCCCAGCCTAGAATACACAGCAAGATCCTATCTCCAAAAAAAAAAAAAAACCAGAATTCTGTAAGATGTTAAAAGAACACTAATAGGGCTTCTCACCTTCTAATTGTGCCCCACTCCTAGTGACACTGTTGTGCTACCCAAATACCCTCTTTTTTTCCTGCCTAAGGACATTCAAATGGAAGCCTTCTGCCTCCCAAAGCAGAATTTACAGTTTTGTATTTCCACTGCATGGGGCAGACATCGGTATAGCAGCATTTCTCTTACAAAATCTTTATATACCTTTTAGTTGTACATATCTAACATAGCTGCAGTATGTAATTATCCAGTAAGAACTAAATAAATGCTACAATCTGTATTCAGTATCTTGACTAATTCAAATGAAGTCAACACATGCTAATAATATTTTGTTTATGATGTTACTTTTTGGCTTTTTATTATTTTTTATTTATTTTTAGCTTATTAGTACATGGCTGTAGTAAACAATACTTACACTCCTTACAGAGTTGGTACATCCCTTTTTTCACCCCCTACCCCTTCCCTCACTGCTCTCTACCATCTCTTAATCTCCTCCCTTTTACGTTTACACTCCCTGTGTGGAGCTGTGCATGGATAGAACACACCCTAATTCTTTTTATTATCCTTTATTGTTTTCCTTTCCCTTCCCCATCTCTTGAACCCTTTTCTTTTGAGAACAACAGATCTCCCTGTCTCCCATTCTGTACCTTTCATCATGCCTTTATTATTATTGAGGGTTCTCACAAAAGAGTAACCATGTGATATTTAAGCATGAGTGTCTATTTTACTTTATGGTCTCAAGGTGTGTCTATTTTCCTACAAATGGCTCAAGTTTATCCTCCTTTATACGATACTACTTTAAATGCACAACAGTGTAGAAAGACGACTTACTAAAAAATGCCAGCATGAAAATCCCATCATTGCCCACTCTAAGCTGGTCTGCATCACTGAAGTCATCTCTCGGTGGACACTCTTCCTCCTGATTCTGTAAAACATAATAGCACAAGAGCTCCTGAAATAATTATGGTGCCTTGAATGTAACAGTAACAATTCCAATAAAATACCATGTTCTCAGCTTGAACAGACACTATGTATTCAAAAAACAGCAAGTAACTACTTTTCCATAGATACCCCCAGAAAAGTGTAACTTTAACAGTAAACACACACACACAAAAAGTTGAATATCAAACTTACAAAGTATCAAGAAGATAAATGTATGTTGTTTACTATGTGCAATCGTATACACTAGGCAAACTTTATATAGCAAATTTTAACGATGGCAATGGTTTAAGCACATACTAGTAAAATTTTATTAGTACAATTTCAGTCAGGCATGGGAGCACTTGCTGGTAATCTCAGAACTCTCAGAACTCAGGAAGCTGAGGCAGGGGGATCACTGCAAATTCAAGGCCAGCCTCGGCTACAAAGCGAGTTCAAGACCAACCTAAACCCTATCTCCAAAAAAAAATACACACACACACACACACACACACACACACACACATTTTCAAATTAACTTGAAATAAACATTAAGGAACAACACAACATAAAAAAAGATTTTAAAAGCACTCAATATGACAAAAGTATAAGATTTCATATTATTTTAAAACTGCAACACAGAAATTTTGTAGAAGACATTTGTTTTTTAAAAAACAGAAGAAATTCACTCAGATATCTTTTTTATTACTATCACTAGAAAAGAAAATCCATACATTCATCTATGAAAATAATTCTTCCCTGGAGAGATATGTCACTAAATTACAACTGTTATTAATTCTATGCAATTTCACTTGACCATTAAATAAGTGAAAAATATTTATACAGAATGTTTTTTTTAAAAAGGATGACATTTGTACAATAATTTCAACTACACTGAATATTGATTTATAAATCCTTAAGTTTATAAAATACAAAAAAATTCTTTAAAACAAAAATCTGTAATAGAATATGAGGTATTTACATGTTCCAAGTTTCCTACACTGGTTAATGCAGTGAAAGAATTAATTTAATCAAATTTTTTTATTAAATGCCAAGTATGTGCCAGGTAGCAGCCAGGGGTTAGGAACACAAACATGAAGTCCCTGTCCAAGAGCCACTCTGCTTACCAAGGTCTAGTTCTTATGACAAACGACAAATCTGTATAACAAATTCAAACAAGTCATAAAAAATAAACTCTACTCACCCATAAGGTTTTAAGATGATTCTACTTGATGAAAAGCATGTGTTTTTAAAGTTTTATTAAATGAATGATTTAGAATTCAGGTATTTTTTCAAAGAAATACTACAAACGTGTAGCACATTTCCATAAATCTATTTAGCCATTCCACAAGATAAGTGCAACCCCACAGAACAGAAACAGGAAATGCTGTCAAAAGCTACTGACCACCTTACATACACTGCCCCACTGAGAGTAAATTTAAGAAACAGCATCCCTCTCTCATCTGGTTGACACTCACAATTGAATGTACTCAACTGTTAATCAGACCAGGTTTGTTTTTTAATTAAAGAAAAATTTAACTAACCAAAAAAGAACATATTATTACGGTGCACAACTTGAGGTTTTGAAATATACATTGCCAGGCATGGTGATGCACACCTTTAAATCCCGGCACTTGGGAGGCTGAGGCAGGAGGATCACCACGAGTTCAAGGCCAGCCTAGGCTACACAGAAACCCTGTTTCAAAAACAAAACAATTAAAAAAAAAAAAAAGCTATATGCATACATCACAGAATGGCTGCACTGAGCTAATTAATGTATGTGTTACCTTGTATACTTTATTTTTTGTGGTTAAAAACACAAAATCTACTCTCATCTACCCCCATTTACAGACAGCTGTTTAAAACTGAACCAGGTACAGATTCATGAGCAAACACTCATATACTCACACTTTGTAGAAAGAGGGTGCTAGAGCACTGGATTAGAAAGCACTGATAAACTTAAAAACTTTCTTGTGTATAATTCTACTCTGCTTCCTATGACACTTTCTACACTACTCACAGATTGGAGTAAAACGGCATCAGAACAAGAGGCAACAGGCCACTTTACTTCATGGATATGTTCTAACTAAGGCTGGACACACTCTTTCTAAAGCAAGACAGGGGATTCAATGACAGTGACAGAAAGGAGCAATATACTTCCAAGTTTTCTCTCCAAAAATGTTGTCACCCCTATGTTTTTCTCAAAATTCATGTATCAAGACTCAAAGCTTCCTACTTTGTCTTTAGAGTTATTTCTATCACATGGCAATCAGGACAGTAGAGGATCCAATGCCCATAATACAACTGAAGGACCTTTACCATTGCCAGCATCTCTGGAGACACAGGCTCTAAAAAAAGAGCTCATCTGCTTCACTGAGAGACGGTGCGCGTGCATCTACAAACCTAAGTCTAAGCAGGCTGGAGTCCACCCTGACGGACACGACTTACTTCACAGGGCCGCACTCGCTCTCCTAACATCTGAAATCCTGAACGACTGAGCTGAGCTCATGCTACTCTCTTAAGAGGCTTACTTTCTTTTCTCAAGAAAAAGGCACACAGAATAAATCTGGGGGTTATTAGCTTTACCTAGCTTCCTAATTATCAGCTCTTTGATGTTTATCTCTTGTGCACTTTGGCAAACGGCACCTGGGACAGGTACGAACTCATCTGGAAACGGGTCTCCTCCTCAGAGGCTCTATTCCTGGGCTCCGTCCTCTTGGTGGCAAGAGGACAATGCCATACAGGGAAGCATTTTTCTCTCCCTCGAGCTCTCACCTAATTCTAGCTTTCTTGGGTGAAGTAATTTTTTAAATATCTTTTTCCTGAATAAAACAGAATGAATACTGGGATCTGAAATGATACTTCAAAGTCTGAAACAAGAAATAAAAGGCAAAATATTCTAGCCCTGCTTCCACCACACTAAAATATAAGTAATTTCACTTTCTACCTGCCGCCAGGTAGCTTAAGATGATCAAAAAATATGGTGATTTAGAAATTGAATTTAATTATAGTAAAAGATATCTTGCCATTAACTCCCCTCAAAATATTTCTCCTTTCTTCACACACAAGTACCTGTCATTCTCACCACTTTGTAAACCAGCTCTGCAAATCCTTTTTCATGAGTATTTTTAGCTGCCCCGTGATAGCTGCCTCAATATCCTGAATTAATTCAAAACGTTTATCTTTCATGGTCACTGTGACTTTTTGAGAGAGTTACAAGTTGCAATGTGCCAGATCCAGGGAATAAGGTGGACCATGACACATTATAACGTTTTTAATTGACAGAAATTGCCATGAACATTTTGAGTTGACTCCAGACTGATAGCCACAAAATGACACAAAATAGGACTACCAGAACCACTTCAGAATTAAGAGATGCGTGCATCCCAAATGAGGTGAGTGCTTTGAGGGGGGCGAATGGCAATGTATCATTTACTATAGTAAATTTACTTTTAATTTAACCATTCATTGTATTTTTTGACTATACCCTGGCCATGTATATTGCTGCAGCTACATTACTGAGATAGCCACTCCTCCTACCAGAATAATAGTACACATATATCTCATTACATGTGCTATGACATCATCATTACTCGACTTCTAGGATATGATAAAAAAAAATTACTGAAAAAATTTATGTGAAGGCCTTACAACTTTTTTCTCTACATATTTTAGTATCTTTCATGGAGTCACAATCTGGCTATATAATAAATATAAAACATGAATAGAAAAATGATGACTCATGGCCATAGTGATAGCTCAGGAATTACAATTGTACATAGAGAAAAACAAACATATGGTCAATGAAGAGATCAGTGGACTCAAAATCCCAGTGAAGAGAAGAACTGGTAGGGTGAGATACCTGGTGACCTGGAAGAATGAGAGGTTTTTACAGAAGATAAATAAAATCAAAATTCAGCAAGTAATAAATGTATTGGTAAAGACAAGGTTGAGGATGACCACAAGATGAAGTGGGATGGAGGTGAAAATCAATAGAAATGAGGCCAAGGAATGGAGAAGTTGAATGTAACAAGGAGCAAGCCAATTTGAACAAAACTAATGCACGAAGAGGTACTAAAAAAAAAAAAAAAAAAAAAATGACAGGCCGGGTGTGGTGACACACACCTGTGATTCTAGTACTTGGAAGGCTGAGGCAGGAGGGTCACTGCAAGTTCAAGGCCAGCATGGGCTATGTAGAAAGTTCAAGTCCGGCCTGAACTGCACAGTGAAATTCTCCAAAAGACACACACACACACACACACACACACACACACACACTCTCTCTCTCTCTCTCTCTCTCTCTCTCTCTCTCTCTCTCTCCAGGAAAACTACACTTTTATATCAAAGAACGTATTTTTTATGTTATTAAAGGTATATATAATAGATTTTTTAACATCAAAAGAAAGGCTAAAATTGTCTTACTCTTTGAGATGTTTCTGCAGCTGCAGCAGCTATTGCAGCAGCTTTAGCCTTCTCAGCTTCATCGTATGTCGGAAGAGAGGTAGCAACACTGTAGGGAGGTGGCACAGGATAAAACTCACTATAAACTTCTGTATCTAGAGAGAAAGATTTAAAAAGGGTAATCATTCAAATAGCTAAGATTATAACTTAATAATTTATAACAGGCCACTAAGGACTACTATCACTATGGTAGTTCTATATTATAAACTACAAAGTGTGATAAAAAATGTGAAATGAATGTTTAAATTTTTAAAAACAATTTATTACAGTGAAAGACATATTACCATTAATCCTCCTCAAAATGCTCCCCCTCCCATCAAACACGCTTACTCCACAGTCCCTGCCACTTTCTGAAGCAGTTCTGGTAGTCCTCTTTAACAAATGAGTCTTTACAACGTATTTTCAAAACGACAGTGAAGCCTGCTGCCGAATGTATACAATTCTAAGAAAGGCTCATAAAAGTATTACCAAGTGTCTCCATCCACCTTACTCACTGGACCTTGCACCAGGCAGCTTCTGGCTGTTCCTCAAAGTCAAAATGACCACAAAAGGTAAGCACTTTGAAGGATTCAGAACACTGAGGCAGTCAAAACAGCACAATTAAAACTACTCATGAAAGAGAATTTCCAGAAATGCTTCAAAAAGTGCCTACCATAATGGGATAAATGTGTTTGAAATAAGAATAAATATTTTGAGGGGATTAACAGCAATGCGTCTTTTTATTTATTTATTTATTTATTTATTTATTTATTTAGTCTTTTTCATTTTTATCGGTACCGGGGATCGAACTCACGACCGCCTGCTTGCAAGGCAGGTGCTTATGCCACTGAGCTAAACCCCTAACCCAGCAATGCGTCTTTTACTATAACAAATGTAAAAAAACAAAGTCTCCATATTTTTCCATCATTCAATTTAACATGTAAGTTACTATAACAATCTTATTTTAGTCTTAGATTATTATAAAGAGAAAAAAACTGATAAATATCCAAAGGTGGATACATTAAAAAGAAATCTCAAGAATGAGATTATGAAAAGGAGTTTCAGGTAAGGGGGATCAGAATCCCACAATACACAAGCGTACTTTGTGTGCTATTTGATGTCTGCACAAAGAAATCAGTTTATTCACCTATTATCTCACAGCCAAAGAAGTTTTTAAAATTCAGGAATAATACCAACATTCATACTTGTGAGATAATGCTGGAACCACTGACATTAAAGAAGGTAGATTCTATATACCTCAACGTTTGACATCACTGTTTAATTTTCTGTATCACAACTACATTTTTATATTTCTCCCTCCATTTATATTTTCTCTACGTTTATCAAAATTTTCTTGCATTTCCAAAATGAAAACACATTAAACTGTTCCTATTAACCATGTACTACTTCTACATACATTAATGTACTAATGTACTACTTCTACATACATTGAATTTCTTGCCTACTGCCATTCAGCAAGTGGCAGATGCCTGAGTTCTTGACTTGAACAGTTTGCTCTGATAATGTAAAAGAGGTACTCTTCCAAAGTACGCTGACTTTGGCAACTGTTCTAATATCTAAAGAAACTTAGCATTTCCTCTTGCTGAAAGACTGAAATTTTTACTCTTTTCCACTCATTTTTAGCTTTCATTTTTCCCACATCCAGTTGGCTTATTAGATTTTTTATTAAGTATTTATCTCTCCTCAGTTTTTAAAGCATTTTTAAAATATGAACTCCAGATGTAAAGAATAACAGTTAACAGTAAAATACTTATTTTAAAAAACAGAATTATATGACTTATTTCTAATACAAGTAGCACAAGTAAAATTTACATAGTCAGAATCACTGACAATTTAAAGGTAGATTCTGTATACCACAATGTTTGACATCAAGGTTTCAATTTTTACTATCATAACTACAGTATTTTTATATTTTCTATATTAATTTATAAGTTTATGAGAATTTGTTTTTTCAACATGAAAATACATTTTACCTTAACAACATCCTGCCAACTGCATCTGTACATAAACAGGTTTTAAAACAATTTTAATGTTATCAATAAGAACTGAATCTCACAGATCATTTTTAATCTAACAGCAGCAGCATATTACTCAGCGCAAATCACCAGAAGGCATTAGAGTCACAGACACTTGGAAAACACTATCCCTATGTAAAATCACAGAAGGTTGAGTAAATAGACTTCCTGCAGTGCTAAGGCTACAATAGGAATCAAATCTAAGTGAAAACAAGTTATGAGGCTCAATGCAGTAACATTAAAAACTAGAACAATGATATGTTCTCCAAAGAACTAATATGTAAAAAATTTTTAAATGTTTAATATTAAATATAGGGGAAAAAATCCCCTCCACTAGTAGATAAAAGCTGACCAGTGCTAAATTGTTATAACTAATTTTTCCTCCACTCTGTAAGGTACTGTTTCTCAAACAGAATCCAGAAGCTGGGCATGGTGATGAATGTCTAAAACCCCAGCACTTGGGAGGCTGAGACAAGAAGACTGCCACAAGTTCAAAGCCAGCCTGGGTGACACAATGACTTTAGAGCCAGCTTAAACTACATAGCAAGACTCTGTCTCAAAAAACAAGCAAGAAAATCAAACAGAATCTGGGTAGCTCCAGCTCCAATTGTCTTATAAGCCCTATGAAGCTGAACTTTCTAAATTAGCAAGGTTATTACTTGCAATTATGGGGAAAAGAGTATTCAAAAAGAATATACTGTAAAATATTATACAAATAACATATATGACTAGTGTTGGGGTTTAGATCTATTAAAAAAACAAACCATAAATAATCTATTGGAAAATATAATTTTCACATAAGAAAATATCAAGTTTTCAACAGAAACCCAAAATTCTAGAAATATTCAGTTCTTTTGCTCAATACTACAAAACCACAAAAAGCAAAAAAAAAAAAAAAAAAAACTACACAAAACTTGTGCTTAGTTAAAATCAAAAGTGACCATTCAGCAAATTTGTTAAAAATAAATAAAAAGACCAGTCTCCACAGAATAAACTGCATGAGTAAGTGTTTACTAGTGATTATTTAGACAATCAGCTCAACTGGTTTTAGAGTTGAAATTTATCTAACTTTTTAAAATGATGTTATAATCGTATTCCAAATCATAGAAAAAATGGGAAGATTCTTAAAACATTTTTGTTGCTTAATACCAAAACTACAAAGAGAGTAAAGTGCTCATTGCAAAAACTCTTGATATTAACAAACCTAAATCTTTAAAAGATTAGAGCAGAATAATCCAGAATATACAGATGCATTAACTGAAAGAAATCTACTATAAAGATTTTCATTACAAAACTTAAAGGAGATCAATCCTTTGACTTTATAATCTGGTACAAAAAGTGAGTTCTAAGGGTTTCTGGTCTGCTGAGCCTTCACTGCAATGTGGAAGACTGCACAAAAGGTCTGCTGACAGCAAAAGGAAACAGGCAGTGGCAGCAGTTTTAAAAGTCAGCCTTTGAATTCTCTGAAACTGTCACTAAACAGAGACTAAACCAGGCACAGGGGTGCGTGCCTACAATCCCAGTACTCAGGAGGCTGAGGCAGGATGATCATCAGGAATTCAAGGATAGCTGGAATCACAGTGAGACCCTGTCTCAAAAAAAGAAAAAAAAAGTAGAGACTAATTTTTTTCTTTGAAAGGACAGCAGAGACCAATTTCTCTTCTTTTGAAGAACAGAACTCATTAACTCATTTCTAACAAACCAAAAGGATAGAAGTGACACTGCATAAATTTTGAGGCAATAGCACCACAGGCAAGATGGCCTACAGGTGGCTTTCTCCTAGAATGCATTTCTTGGAATCCTATCACTGAAGAAGTATAGGCCTGAAGAGGCCACATACACGTGTTCTGGCCAACAGTTCCAGCTGAAGTTCCAAGTGACACTACAATCAGCACCATACATGTAAAAAAGAAGCTTTTGAGATGAAGGCCACCATCAGATGAAAAACCCATGTGACTTTGGGGAAGAATAACATTACTGAGCCCAGTCCACTCTAAAAAACGTGAGAATGAATGATTATCATTTTCATTCCATGAAGTTTGGAGTCATTTGTTACACAAAAATAGCAATGATTTCCCCCAAAAGATACCACAAATTTAATCTTAAAATTAGTATCCTACACTTGTTAGTCATAAATATCATTGAGAAAACAACTCATTTTCTTTCTTCAAGATTATTATCAAATCATTTTTATTTTGGAGCTGTGGGGAATTGAAACAGGGCCTCCCACTGAACTACATTTCCATTTTCAATTTGATTTTTTTTAAATACAAGGAAGCAAATTCATTATGCTGTATTCTGGAAATTTGGAAATAATGAAAAAACTTTAGCACACAGTAGATGTTAACAAGCAAGAAACCAACTGCTAAGTCTTAAAGCCAAAGAAATGACTGATGGAAATTAAGACAAAATATGTGCAGGAGGGATGGCAGGTGGTACCTAGCATGTCCTGGCTCCAGCCTCAGCCAGCAAAAAAAAAAAAAAAAAATCATGAAGTTCTGTATTGTGTTTGGCACACTGATCAAATACTATATACAAATAAAAGGACTATGCACTTATTAATTGAAACAATTTCAATTAATTTTCAGAACTGAATAAAAAATGTAAATAAACTTGATGAAAGCAATGAAGACCTTACACAATGCAAATGTAAAATGGTAACAAGAAAGAGTTGATTATGAGTTTGAGACAAATGACATTAAATACACAATAAGACTGAAATTTTGAGTTTTTTTGGTTTTGTTTATGTTTTTTGCTTTTTTTTTGGCAGCACAATGGGGATTTGAGATGATCAGTTATTCATGAGAAACAAAAGACTAGCAGGCAGCCAGAACCTGATTCATTGAGGAGGGGATTATCAGATGATTCAGAGGGTGGAAGTGGTATTATGCTAAAACGGATCTTGCTCTGAGTGTCTTTAGTCTAGTGGTTTTAAGTCTTAATCTTAGTGGGTAGGAGAGATAATCTCCCTAAAGAGATAATGAGAAATCTCACAAAACTGATACAGATAATCCCAAACTACCCTTAAAACAAACATATTCTAATGAAGAATTTTTTCTGTTACAATGTTTTTCAGTAATTCTTTTTTAAAGTAACTGTTTCATAATGAATAAATAAAACAAAGAAGTTAGATTTTGAAGTTAATCATATTAAAAATAGTATACAAATTATCATAATAACTAATTTGCCATTGCTCAGAAAACACAAATTGTAGCCAGAGCTGAGGACATGGCTCAGAGGTAGAGTTCTTGCCTTGCATGTACAAGGCCCTGAATTTCATTTCTAGCACCACCAAAAAAAAAAAGGAAACTGGGCCAGAACCTGCTCGAGGTTTTGAGTTTGATTACCGGTACCAAAAAACAAACAAACAAAAAATATAGCCAAGAGAAATAACTAAGATTGCTTCTCTAGGGTGACCTGAATGGAGAAGATAACAGTAATCAATGCCTTACATTCAGAATTACTACTGCATGTACAACTTTGTATGTCCTTCAACTCTACTCACATTTCTACCTACTCATTAACACTGTTTCATAAAGATGTAGGCATGTACACACACAGGCAGACATGTATATATGTATGTGTAGGTGTATATTTATAGATGCACATGTATATGCATGCATAAAAATGTGTGAATATGTACTATATATGCATTTATGCTTAAAACTCATTAACACACTCGCTAATTGCACAAAACCATACTACAAAAACAAATAAAAAAAAAAAAAAAAAAGGAAACTAGAGAAGACATTCCTAGCTGTTTCACACCTGAAGTTGTAGGTACTTCCATGTTAATACTACTGTAAGGTGGAGGAGAAGTGTCAGTTTCAAGTGCTGGCGTTGAAGAAGCAACCTGCACGACCTGTGGTGTTGAGTTAGATGTGGACGGTTGCTCTGTAGCAGGTGACTCTGAATTGTCCTCTTCGTTGTGAAGCTAAGAGAACAAAGGAAAAAGAAAAATTAATGTAATACTACTTACTTTTAACTTAAACTAATTTTAAAAGATCATTTCAGGCAAAGGATCACCTTTTGACCAAACACAAAAATAACATTTAAAAAGACTAACAAAGTTTTTAAAAGACAGTCAGTATGAAGTTTAGAACAGTGACAGGTTCTTTACAACAAAGATGATGTTCAAAACTGCTTAGTTTTATGATTCAAAATGCATTCATATTGTGAAATCCATTAGTAGTTATTGTCTACCATCTCTGCTATTCCTGAATCTGTAATTGGAAATAAAATCTGAATCATATAGTAGAATAACAAAGCATAAACATTCTAAAAATATGGAATACTCTAAATTTTCCCAACTATAAAAAACATTTTAAAGGGGCTGGGGATTTAGCTCAGCGGCATAAGTGCCTGCCTTGCAAACAGGCAGTCGTGAGTTTGATCCCTGGTGCCGATAAAAATGACAAAAAAAATGACAAAAAAAAAAAAAAAAACAAACATTTAAAAAAGAAACAAACAACCAATCCTGGAGGTACAGAAACTTGCCAAACATAACGAAAACTAGAAAAGGTAAATTCAAAAGTCAAACCCAAGCACTATGGCTGTAGACTTGTTATGGGTCAAATGGTAGAGACAGGTAGGAGAGAGGGAGAAGGGAATTAAACTAAATGGCGTTAAACAGAGGAGAGGAAGGGGAAGGAAATTAAACAGAATTAAATGAAATTAGACAGAAAGTAAAGGGACAGAAAATAAAAAGAATTAAAATGTAGGATGTCCACATGTACTGAAAACATCTAATAAAAATTTTAAAAAGAAATGATCATCCTTTAAGAAATTGATAACTACAGGTATTAATACCACAAGAAGTGATTAATCAAGGAGGTAGTATAATTGATCCTTATTTCAGAAAGAGGTCTTATTAAAGTTTGTTACTTTTAAACTAGAATCATATTTTGAAAAGAAACTATAGTTTGCAATACTATTCAATGCTCATTATTTTAATTAATGCTTGTTATTTTGAGAAATTCAATGTTAAAAACAATCTCTTGGTGAAATTTTGTCACAGAGCTAGTACATGTAAGAATGTTGAACGCTATGATACAGCAAAACCAACACAGATTTTGGATTTCAGGAACAGGATGAAAATTCTGTTCTAGCTTTTAGAAGCTATAGTAAACTTATCTTCTCCATGCCTCAACATTTATCTGTAAGTACTAAATGTGGTCAAAATCCTCATAGGATTGCCAAGTAATATTTGGACAGTATTTAGTAATAACAACTAATAGAGGAGACACTTAATAAATATTTGTCTTCCCTTCTTCTCTTGATTTAGTGTATTTTATTCCTTGAACTCAAGACAGAAATTATGAGGTGCCAAAATAAGCAGTCAATAACTTGCCTCTTAAGAACAACACACACACAGACATACACGCAACACACACACTCTCTAAACAAAAAGGGCAGTAAATTTACTATTGCTAAGCTATTTGCCTATGTCTTGGTAAGTGATCACACTAGAAAAACATTTCTGTCAGTTAATGAATTATAACTTTTAACAGAGCCATGATAAACATACCTAAATTATTTCTCAAAATACTAAAGCAACTTTTTCCACAGACATCAGAGCATCAAGGTTTGAGAAATAAAATCAAGTAATAGAAACTGAATTCTAAGTTCAAATAACCATTAAGGGTTTTGCATGAGCTTTCCATTTACCTGTTGCACTTTTCAAATAGGTATTAAATAAGCACCTCTTGACTGGTGATACTTTACATCTGTATTACAAAGCACTTTCCATCCTGTTCCAGTAAAAGCTCCCCAGGAGACTTCTTATCTAGTCATCTTTAATTCATTATAATTTTAAGAGCAAAAATGTCAGATGAGCAAGGTAAGATAAATAAAAGACAGACATTTACTTGGCAATATAAACAACTAAGTAACAGTGAAGGTGTCAAAAAAAGAAAGCCACTTATCCACTTCTATTAAAGTTGCAAATGTAGATATAATGAACTTTACTAAATAAAAAACCTTCTATGACAACTCTCCTCCAGTTTCTTCCAAGATAGTACTCCTTATCATATGAAATACAATACATAAATGTAGTGTCTACAATGACTAATTCATTTTAAAACCTGACAAAGCTTACTCAATCATAATGAAAAAGCCTAAGTTTAGGCACTGTTACATATGATCTCCAAAATAAAATCTGGAGCCTGTGAAACATATCCTAATTTATTGCCCTACCTAACACAGTTTTGTTTATACAAGATTATGATACACAGTGTACCTTAGTTATGCATCAACAATAAAACTCATTAACTTAGTCAAGAGGCTCTACCCACATTAGATATAGCTCAATTTATTTAAATGCAACATTCTAATGCTGACATCTTTGCAAGCAACAAAATGTAACTGCTTTACTATAACTGCCTTTTAAATACATTCATACAATGGCTCAAATCAAATTATCAAATCAGACGATGCTATCTGGGAATAATTCCCCTAATTGTGCTGTCTGAAGGTTCTATTTTATATCTTTAACAATTATTTAAACAAAAAAGCAGGAATGAAGGTGAAGAGGGACCAACACACACAAAGTGATGAACCAGGCTTTGTGCCCTATCTTCACATCATCTCAGAAACAATCATTTTCCTTCTTTCTAGTACGAACTTCCTGAAAAAACTGCGGGCAGTACAATGTCACACATCAAAACAAAAATCTGTCTTTAATATAGTAACCAGGGAGGTCAGAAAAGTTGCATACTGAATAAGCTATAAATTTTTATCTAAAGGAAAATCGATGATTAAGAGGGTTGCCTTAAAAGTACCAGTAGCTAGTCTTACAGGTTACATTGAGTATTTTCAGTGACAAGAACACCATGAGCATTACGACAGTTTCTAACTGGAAGTCTAACCTTCTGGTGTCTACACTACTGCTTCTTCTAATTGGCATATCTCCTACAGTTTAGCCATGAGTTCCATCTTAAGGTAATAAAATATTAATGTAGTAACTAGAAGCTTCATTTTTTGAAGCCAGATACTTCACTGAATGTTGCCTAAAAGTACAAGGTGAGAATGTGCACTGTGCTCTGCTCAGCAAGCAGTGCCCTGCATCACAGCTTCGAGGGTGTGGCTATTGTAGGCTCACTGACAATATGGCTTATTTCTTTAAATGTGTCAACTCATTTCTTTTCAGTTTTAATTTGTGTCCTACAGCAAGAAAACAGTGGGTAAAAATCATTTTAAAGTTGTTTCTTAAAAAGCTACCTAGGAAGGGGGTACAGCAGATCGCCTGCCTGGCAAGGGCAATGTCCTGAGTTCAATTCCTGATAACCTTCAAATAATAGTACTAATAATAATAACAATTATAATAATAGTACCTAAAAGGCTGGTATATTTTGTATGCTACTATATTATGACTATATTTACATTCTGTACCAAAAGGGCAAAACTGGAAGTAAAAACAGTTGCAATGAGACAAATTTTAGCTCAATTTTTAAAAACATGTTATCATTACAACTATCCAAGGCACAAGCCTTTTTTATGAGTCAAAAATGCTTTTGTGTACAGTTCAGATGATGATTTGGCAAGGCTGTGGCATAACTCAGGTAACCACACACCCATTTTTCTCAGAACAACTTCCTTTTGTTCCAAGGACCCACTCAATTCATTTTTTCCATCACTTTCATTCTCAAAAATGATCAACTTTCATAAATTAAATGATCAATCTAGCCAGGTGCAGTGGTGCACAACTGGAATGCCAGAATTTAGAAGGCTGAGGCAGGAGAATCACCAAGAGTTCAAGGCCAGCCTGAACTACAAAGCTGAGTTCAAGCTCAGCCTGAACTGCATAGTGAGACCGTGTTTCAAAAAGAAAAAGCAAACACAAAAACAATTTTTTTTTTAAAAAAAATGGTCAGTCTACAAGGAAGGGCATTTCCAGCTTCAGCAGGAAATTACATCATCACAAAGATTCCTTCTAAATGTCAATGTTAATAAAATCAACAGGAGTTGATGTTAACAAAAATATATGGTATTTTCTGGGGCCAGGGATTTAGCTCAGTGGCATAAGCACCCACTTTGCAGGTGCACGGTCATGAGTTTGATCCTTGGTACCAAAAAAATAGTATTTTCTGACACTTTATGTTGCTTTATTTAACATATATTTTAGAGAAGAAAACAAATTTGGGTTGCAATGAAATCAGATGGCAGAGTCAAACTACTGATCTAAGTTACCCAAGAAGAATGAACTCTCTTATCTGTGCTAAATAATTGTATTTAATAACAAGGTGCACAGAGATTCCCAACTGGAGTAGGTACTGCTCTAAACCAATTGCTCAGAAAGAAAAATGTTCCCAGTGGATTAGGCTGTTTATTAGCAAATGGAGCTAGATTTTCTACCAATAAAACTGAATTAACAGAATTTTCTCTGCCTCTACCGTTCTCTCTCTCCCCACCATACCCTGTTAAACAAACAAAATTTTCTCAAATTTAGGTTTCTTTTCCAAATTTCTGTCCCTCACTGCTGCCTCTAGATATTTTTCTGTTAATGGGAGCTGGCATATGCCAAAGCAAATATAAGAACAATAGGAAACAAATGTATAAGCAGCAAATCAATATTAACTTTAAGAGCTATATCATGTCATTCTCAGTTTCTTGTTCAGGACATACACTAAAGTCTGGCATGGTGTTATGTGTTATCATATTGAAAGGTTCTTGCCTTACTATAAATTACTCTACAATTATGGCAGCGGTCTAACATGGCAGAAGGCCAAAGCGGGAATGCTTACCATTTCCTGCTGCTTCTTTAGCCCTAATTGCAACTCCCCTTCCTGTTTGAAGGCACACAGAATTCCGATCAGTTCCTCACATGTCATCAATATCTGCCCCATGTGCCACTTCCAATCAGAGGTCATATAACCCTCTGCTCTCTGTACCTGGTCAAAGAAGACAGCCCAACCACCATGGGTTGTATGCTCCTTTCCACATCCTCAACTCAATAAACCTGTACGTTTTGTACTTTTTGCTTTTCTATTGCGCCAGAATATTCTAACAAATATAACAGTCATATTTTCTGCTAGTAAAATCATTTCTTATTGGTATAACAGAACTGTTATTATTTTATAGTATTCCACAAAAAAACAGCATGAGCTCCAGGCTCTCAATCACCAAACAAGTTTGCAAAATCAAGGGTCATTAAACATTTTTTCTGAGACAAAACTAAGTAGTCTTTTTAAAAACATAGAGGTTTCAATTTCATCTTAAAATTACTGTTGTCTACTCATAATACATCAAATGAAAAAACTCGTAGGAGGTTATATCCAGTGTAACTTGCTTTTAAAACTAATAATGAAGAAGCATTACTGGTACAATATTAAGAGCAATCAAAATTTCTGTAAGAAACAGTTGTTTCAGTTGTACAGTAGGGGGAGAGACTTACTATTTAAACTTTTCACCGTAAATGTAACTTAGCCCTGCCTCCAGACTCTAGTATTGCAGATAAGGCAAAAGCAAATCAGATATACTATTTTTCTTTTTAAGGATATATAAGGAAAGTGACTGTTAATGAAGCAATGAAGTGATTAAAGAACAGAATTAAATTTGTTTTGCCAAACCACTTTTTCTGACATCAAGACTTGTGTATCCATTCCTCAGTCCAATTTTGAAAAAGACATCAAACAATAACAAAAAAGAACTCATCTGATGTTCAATTCTTAATTCTACATATTGTTTAGATCTCAGCTTAAAATCAAGTAGTTAAGAAAGCCCTTGTAATCTTCCCCAAACACAGTAAGTTTCTTTGATATATAGTGAAAGCATAACCTTGTTTATCAGAGCACCTACCATAATAGCATTTTATGTAATTACTGATTTAAATGTTTTCTCAGCTAAAGAAAGAGCTATACAAACCTGAAGGTTTTATCTCTCATGGTAAACACTGTGAAAATAAAAGCGACTCCTAAAAGTACACTGATTTCAGCTTTGGTTATTATTATTATTATTTATTCAGTATAAATCACCAGTCACGAATAGCCTAAGATGGAAAGCCTTGAGAGAGAGTAACCATGCTAACGCATGTACTTTGAAGTTTCTCACAGCTGGTTATTACCTTTCTCATGTAAGTTAAAGGAAGGTGTTGGAGAATATTTGCATCTCAAAGACCTCCAAGGAACAAAGAAGCCAAGCAGGAGGGGTAAAGGCCTTTATATAAATTTCTGCTTTCAGAAGAACTACACCTCTGATTAAATTCCTTTTACATGCTACAATTGCAACATAAATATCCAGGATGCAAAGATTCCCTCCTTAGATGTAATGTACTCTATGTGGCACACTAATTACTGGCTTCTGACCTTTAGTTAAAGGACATATGCTCTTTAAAACATTAAGATGGACTGGGGATATAGTTTAGCTGCAAAATGCCTGCCTGGCAAGCCCAAGGTCCTGAGCTCGATTCCCTGTACCAAATAAATAAAATGTTAAGACAGTATCAACAAAAAAATACTCTACAGAACTACTTTTAGCTTATAAAAATACAATGATTGTATCAAATGATCAGTATGATCTTTATATAGGGCCGGGGATTGTCTATGGTCATGAGTTGGATCCCTGGTACCAAAAAAAAAAAAAAAAAAAGATCTTAATGCGTGGGTGTAGGTGTGGGTGTGGGTATGGGTGTGTCTGTGTGTTTTACTGAGGACTGAACCCAGGTTCTTCCAATTGAGCTATATCCCCAGCCATTTATTTTTTAAGATTTTAAAACAGGGTTTCATTAAGTCAATAAATTGCTCAGCTCTGCTAATCCTCCTGTCTTGTGGGACTACACGTTTGCACCACTTCCAGCTATTAATATGCATTATTAATAGCTTGCTGATCTAATTTCATTCTCCTTCCTTTCTCATCCTTCTTTTTCTTTTCCTTTCTTTTGTTTCCCTCTCCTTCCCCTGGTTCCTCTTCCCTGAGTGTGTACCCTACTGGAATCCCCTCAAACTTTTTCTCATGTAAGGTGCTCTCCATTGAGGTAGTACTTTTTGTTGGCCTCCACTTAACCTCTTAATAATCCCACAATCCAGCTGACACAAAGTTAGCATGAAAAGACCAGAGTATATATTCCATAAATGAGTATATTTCACCAGGGGAAGGTTTTTGCCATCACTCTCTTTGGTTTTATACCCATATAAATATTAACATACTTTAAATTTACTTTTAAAAGATGGCACTTTTTGAAATATGGTCATTAATTTGGGTTTAAGTCTCTCCACAATATCCTACTTCAAGAATGCAAGCAGCTTTCTGAGATATGTTTATTAGTGACTATACTATAGTTTTAGGCAATTAGGGTAGGAATTCTCTCTGAACTCCTTTCCATCTCTCACTATAAATTTACAGAATCTGGATGGGAATTCATCTACCATACTCCAGGATGAGCTGCTGATGGACATCAGTCAGAATGGTCCTCTGGCACCACCTGCATGTTTTCCTGCCTATCACTAGGGGCCCTAATCCAATGAGAAGAACTAAAGTAAACTAAAATAATCCACTCAGTCTGTCACAAAACTCTGTGACTGAGGACAGGAAAAGAAGGAAAGCTTAAGAGTGATGAGTTCTACAAGGCTAAAGAAAACACTCAAGGAACTAACAGAGCTAATCTCCCATGCCAAACTTGCCTTCTACCAAATGTCTTATTAGAAATAATAACACAAGCCAATTCCAGCTTTTAAAATTTCTTTTGTCAAAAGGCTTGGGAATCAAGATAATTTAAAACCCAATTCATGGTTTTTTTAAAAGGCATTTTAAAAGTCCCTGTGGTTTATTACTATTTTCTGTCTTTTATATAATCAGTAAATTCTATCATTTGATTTTAGCTTACTTTTTCCACTTGTCTTCACTGTGCCACATCGTATCTGGTGAATTTTTTATTTCACATCTTTTTCCATTCTAAAATTTTTATTTGGTTTATTCTTTATGTTTTCTACTTAGTGATGACATTCTCTCTTATCACTGGCCACAAGGTAATTTTGCTTTGCTTCCTGGACATAGTTATAATGGCTGCTTTAACATCCATGTTTGGTAATTATAATAGGAGTCATCTTGGGGTTGGTATCTCCTGATTGTACTTTCCCTGAAAAATGATTTATATTTCCAGTATTTCTAGTAATTTTGGATTTTGTTCTAGACTTGAATATTCTTTTTTGTCCTCTGAGGAATAGTAATATTTTTAATAAGCAATTAATGCCTTTAGATTTAAATTGTAAGATGAAACATACAGATAGAAAATAAAAAAGGTGGGAGGCTAATACTATCTGACTTCATGATTTTCTAAAACCTTACGGTAATTAAAGCAGTGTAATACTGGTGGGAAAAAACAGACAAATAGATCAGTGGAACAGAACAGAGAATTCAAAAAATAGGCCCAAATAATCAACTGGTTTTGCAAAAGCTACTGTGATACATTTTTTTAAAGCAGGAGAAATTTTAAATGATAATGTTTTGAATTCATGAAATTATTTCAATTCTGAGTTTTCCAAACACTTTAATGCTGATTTTTACAAGTCAACATACTGGTAATCCATCTAATACAGGCACTGATAATACAATGGTAACAATTTATAATAAAAGATTGTATTCCTTTCCTATTCCTTCAATCAAATTAAGTAAGATAGATTTTTCAGAAAGTTTCTTGATTTGTATGTAGTACTAAAAACAAGTCATCAAATGTAGCAGCTGACAAGTTTAAAAACTAAAATTGCCTGAAGAGTATACAAAGAAGGACTGAGATTTCAAACATTAAAGCATAGTTAAAAAAAAAAAAAGTATTCACTGGATTTGGAATAAGCCCTCTTCTTTTGGCATCAAAAGTTGAACATTCAAGAGGTTTTAAAAGCAACTCTATCCAGACACAAAACTGAAAATAAGAGGTAGTAAATTCTAACTGAAACTTCCTTCCAGAAACACCCTGCTGCCAATTAGGGCAGCTTCACTCACCGGAGTGGGTGTAGGATACGATTATGGAGCCTGGCTTCAGGGTGTTCTGGTCTCCCCACACAGATCCTATGCCTCTGAAATTTCAGAAGTGTGCTTTCTTCATCTCTGTGTCCTCCACAACAGACAGTAGGAGTTTAGGACACGGAACATGCTACTCAGCAAATGCACTGTCCTCTGACTTCTCAGTTTTCCTCTTACCAAAAAGGAAGCTTACTCGAAAACAATGAATGTCATTTTCACTAAGTATCTCAGTATCAAGCCCCTTATCACACTTCATAGGTATCTACAAGTATCACAGAACTTTATAAAGGATAGAAACTAGAAATATTTACTGTAACCAACTTTATGTCCCCAAAATTTAGGAAGTTATATGGCAGTATGGCAGTCTAAAACCACAGACACTGAACATGTATTTTACTAAACAAAAACATAAACTCTACTTCATATCATCCAAATTTTCAGAAAAACTACATTAGAGATGATCATGCTTACCACAGACAAGTCAGGCAGCAGTAAAGAAGGTCAAAAAATAATAATAAACACATAAATAAAACAAGCACACACCGTAATACCAACACTCAAGAGACTGAGGCAAAAAGATGGCCTAGAGTTTGAGACCAGACTGGACTACATAGTGAGTTCAAGGACTGCCTGCACTACATAGAAAGACTGTCTCAAAAAACCAACTAACCAGCTAAATAAGTAAATATCACAAATGTCACTCTTTGCCACCAGAGTAAACTAATGTCTCTGGATTAAGGGTAAACTCCATAATACTCTTCACACACTGATGGAAGATCAGCTATTTGTAAGCACAGTATAATAACAGATGTGTATACATAGGATCTTTCAAGAATTCATACATATGACTTATGAACCTAATGTTATAAAAGAAGAAATTTAATACAAGTTAGTAAAAATAACTCTTGCAACAAAACTTTATCAGACAACACATGAAACAACAGCACACAGAGAATACAAATTTTTAATAAAAACAAGAAAATGTTTCTAATAATTAAAATAAAATAGCATGCTGCGAAGGATGGACTTGGAGTTGAACTACTGCTAATAAGAATAAAATTAATACAATCATCTTGAAGAACAAGTTCGTAATTCAGAGTAAAGTTTAAAATGTGCATACCCAATAATTCTAGATGTCAATACTAGAAAAGTCTCAGACTTGTGAGGCACATTAGAACTGGGATACACTGGACGAACAACTGGCTAACATGTATCAAAGGTGACAAAAATCCAGAGGGCATGAGGACCCACAGCTCCACGCACTGCACACAGAACCATTCAGAAAGTCACATTTTCAATGCTGCATTTGAATGTGATACTGTAAGTGGGACAGATCAGAAAAGAGCTATTTTCAATCTTTTATTTACATTTGGGAGGAAGCCAAGCAAGGGCAGTTTAAATCTGGCACCAGGCCAACTGTGTTTTTGATAGGACAACCATCCTGATATTTTATTTGCATGAGGGAGAAGACTCCTTTTCCATTACCCTTGGGCACACTGCTTACCAGCCCACTCTTGCTCTGCAGAGCACATCTCTGCCTTCAATAAATGTACGTTTTCACTGATTTAGTATGTCATGTACAAGTCTTTCAAGAACTTGGAAAGAATCCAACAGGATCCTTTATCTGACATCTGGACACAAAGAGACACAAGAAAGCTCAGGGTAGCACTATTTGCAATAGTGAGAAACTGAAAAAAACAGTCTGGCCAGCAGATAGTAAATAAATTAGCATCCTGCGATTTATGTAACAGGAATCAACAATTTAGGTTAATCATCATAGATAATATTAATAACATACTAAGTGAATCACACTGGTTCAATCTGTAGAAAACAGAAAACTATTGTAACATATATTTTCATATAATTTAAAACTAATGCAGGGGGCTGGGGATTTAGCTCAGCGGCATAAGCGCCTGCCTTGCAAGCAGGCAGTCGTGATTTCAATGCCTGGTACCGATAAAAATGAAAAACGACAAAAAAAAAAAAAAAAAAAAAAAAACTAATGCAACATTGTATATAAAGATAAATATCATATAGTCAGGTAAAAAAAAGAACAAAAACATTGTCTGATACAAATATAATTTCTAGATGTTAGAAGAAAGATAAGAAAGGCATGGAAAGTAAGTAAGGCTTTAGCTTTCCTAAAGAGAAGAGGAGGGTAAAGATATCTTCAAACATGGGAAAATCACGGAACACATAGCATCCATGTGTCCTTGAAATAAAAGTATTCCAAAATGAAGCCCCAGCAACCAAAAAGAAAACCAATCAAAATTAAAAAGCATAGGAACAAAAAAGAAGTAAAGAGCACTAAATTCATTTAAATATTGAGCCAAGGATACATAAATAGCTAACAAGGAAGATCTGATAAACAGAAAGTAGGGGGATAAGAAAATAGAAAGAATCAAGTTATATCAAGTGTAGGTACAAATTCCCTATGATGAATGTGATCAATATGTATGCCTAAAATCTACCAACAAACTCCCATTAATTTTTTAAAAAGTAAAAACATAAATAGTATAAAAAACAGAACTGGAAGGCCAGGTGTGGTGGTGCATGCCTATAATCCCAGCACTCAGGTGGCTGAGGCAGGAGGAGCAATGTGAGTTTGTGGCCAGCCTAGCATACATATTGGGAAGACAAGTCTGAACCACATAGTGAGACGCTGTCTCAAAAAATCAAAGTAAAACACAAAAACAGAACTGGAGAAATTGGAGATAAAATAAAGTATTAGTATGATTCCATAAACTGCAGCAGAAACTTAATCTCTAATATATAAGATTTTTTACATTGGACAAGGAATGGTGGCACATACCTGTAATTCTAGCACTCTGGAGACCAAGACAGGAAGATCACTACAAGTTCAAGGCTAGACTAAAGTACACAGCGAAAGCCTATCTCAAAAAACCAAAACTTTTGGGGGTCATAGCAGTATGAACTTGGGAGTGCTTGCTAGATAGAGGCAGAGCATGGGTGCCCCAGCACTAGGGCTGGGAATGGTCACCTCTGAAGCAGGGTCCACGGCCACATTCCGAAGCAGGGGACCACCGGGAGGTGAGGTGGAAGGGTCATCTAGAGGACAGCTTCAGCAAGCAGAATGGGCAGCACTCCCTGATTGCTAGGCAGACAATGACTTCACACCAACACCTTGACCAAGACTATGTCCTGCCTTCCTGTAGTGTGCAGTGCCATGCTGGAAACAAAGCACAGATGGAAGCCTTTGCTAGACACTTCACAGAGGAAGAAATAAAAATGAGCAACAAATATATAGAAGTGCTCAACATCTCTGGTCAACAGAGAAATGCAAATTAAAACAATGCTAAGATTCATCCTACTCCAGAAAGAAAGGCAATCGTCAAGAAATCAAAAAATAACAAATGCTACAGAAGCTATAGTGAAAAAGGAACCCTCCTATATTGTTGATGGGAATGTAATCTAGTATAATCATGATAGAAATCAACACAAAGATTTCTCAAAGCACTCACATGTGAAATTCTGTATGATCCACATATTCTCTTTCTAGTTTTCTTCCCCAAAAGCTTAAAGTATCATACTACAGCAATACTGTACATGCATACCAATGTTTACAGCAACACAATTCACAATAGCTAAATCCTGAAAGCAGCCTATCTATCTACCAACGGACAGTTGGATAAAGAAAATGTGACATCTGTACATAATGGAATACTACTCAGCTTTAAAGGAGGACAAATTTGAGATATTTGTGGGAAAGTGAATACACCTGAGAAATATAATGTTGAATGAAATAAACCAGACACACAAGCTTAAATACCATACAGCATCTTTCATTTGAGTAAGGCAAAGTACAAATTAAGAGGAAAAAAAAAAAAAAAAGAAAGGATAGGAGACAAAGGGATGGATCACTTGTAAATGAGAAAAAGTCCAAGGGACCAATGGTAAGGGTGTGGGGGGAGAAGGAGAAATAATTAGAATAAAAGCATGCTATGTACAAGAACCTGAAAACTTCAATGAATATAAACATTATATGCCATAAATATGAGCTAAGACTAATACTATCATCAAGAAGGAAATAGGGAATGGGGAATTTGAGGAGAGTATTAGGGACAGGAAAGGGAATTTAAAAAAGAAAGAAGCTCCCCAAGATAAACTGCATATACTGCAAATATATACTAATAAAAACAAATAGAATCTTTTTAAAAACCAAAAAATTTAACACGCAGTTTTCACAATTATTCTAATTTCTTAAACTCACTTTTATGAACCCTTAATTTTAGTGAAATCTTACCCAACCGAAAAGTTCTATGGTTAAATAATTTTTTTACAAAACCCTTAACCTAGATAGAATTCAGTAATTCTTGAAGGCTTTTTTCCTCTTGCTGTTAAATTTAAGATTAAATCTCATATTGTTTTAGATAGCATCATCCCACTCTTATGGAATTATTCCTATCTGGTTGTATTTGAGCACAAATCAGATGTTCCTCAAATGTTAACATAGATTATTTTCAGTTTGATAAGATGTGGGTGCCACCACTGGCTATTTTTTTGTATTCTCTCTGTATTTAAAAGAAAACAAAAGTATGCATCACTCCCATAAAAGTAAATGAGTCTTTACTAGACTGGTCACACACACACAGTAGCTTAATAATTTCCATATTAAGACTATACAACATTAATCAGAAACTTAAAACAAGATTTTTTTATAAAGCTGTTCATCATAGTGTTAAAATAATATAAAACTAGAAAAAGAGTATTCAATAATAGAATAAATGTGCTGTTTCAACATAATGGATGCTACTGAGTCATTCTAAATATTATCTTATGAGAATAGTTAACAATGTAAAGAAATGTTCATGATTAAGGTGTAAAGGAAGTACAGTCTTATGGGGTGGATGAATCAATCGCACATTACTTCAATTTTAAATAAGATAAAATGTTAAAAATTTCATACAAAATAGGTGGCACAATTATTTGCAAGTTTTATAATTTTTTAACTATTCTATATTTTTCCATACGTTTTCTGGAATAGGGACAAAAATAAGAATATTGTTCTTTTTAACAACGCATTCAACATGACAAGTTAAAAAGATTCCTATCTGTGTTAAAAGGATTAAGTCTGTGTAGTTTCAAACACTGACATTTGTAGGCTAAGAAGATAAAGAAGTAGCAGAACACATGCCTTGCTTGTGTAAGGTCCTGACTTCAATTTGCAACAATAAAAAATAAATAAATAAACAAAAACCACAGGTTACAAAAAAAACTCACACCTGTAAAAAATTTCTTAGTGATTCTAAACAAAATCATCACATATTACATCCACCTGACAATCTTTCATAATCACTGTCATCTTTGAAAGAAAAGAAGTCAGGTATACAAACACAGATATGATGTTTTTTATTTCCATTAGTCATTTAACAATACCAGTACATAATGTAACATAAGCACGTATCCATTTTAGGGTGATTATTTCTAATGAAATTCAGTTTAAAGGTGAAAAGGAGTCATAAGAGCTTTTTGTCTCTTTTCCACTTACAACAAAATTATTCCTTGTGGTGCCCCTTTGCCATAATCACATTAAATGAACCACATTATCTATTTTATACATAATCTAAGAAGGCATTTTGAGCTAGGAGTGGTGGTGTATGGCTGTGATCCCAGTATTCTGAACGTCAGAGACAGGAGGATTACAAATTAAGAGTCCAGCTCAGGCAACTTAGTAACTTAGCAAGATCCTGTCTCAAAGAATAAAAAGCATTGGGATAGGATAGCTCAGTGTAAACAGCCTGCATTCAATTCCCAGTACCTTGAATAAACGAATGAACAACATTTCATAGTACTGTACCATCTATTCCTTAGAACTCCAATAAAAGGACCACACACTTAACTTTGTACACAGTATTCCACCTGTTTTATTCAACAACTCAGCTAACCAAAGAACAATTCTGTGAGTAAAGTGCAGTAACAACAGCTGTCATCTTCGTGGATTTTCTCCTGCTGTTACCCTATGCACAAGTGTCAACAGTGCTGCTCCAATCCACACTCAACTCTGGAAATCAGATACTGTCACATTTTCTAAATGCTGTATGGTAAGGAGGTACCTGAATGATAACAACACATTATAAGAACAAGGGAAAACTCTTCTTACAGGATTCTAATTAGTAAGCATAGAAAAATGGGGAAATCACTATTTGACAACCACTATCATTGTAAGTATTTCAGACAAAAATAACTAATAAACTCTGAAACCAGTGAGTGAGGAGCACAGCAAGAATACAGGATATCTGTGAGGCAGACTACAAAAAGACTGACCTTCCCCTTGCTGAAGCAGTCAGAAAGGTACAAATTAGAAACTGTTTCATATTTTTAAAAAATAATAATTCAGAGACCTGATTACTAAGCATAATATCTGCTCACAGATTATATACCAACTCAAAAAACCTACAGTTTTTTTTCTTTACATAGTAGGAAAACTGATGAAATGTTTATAAATTATGGCATTAATTATATATTTTGATAACTGCATTATATTTACCTAAGAATTTTTTTTTAAGAAAATAAATTTAGGTGCCAAGACTCATCATGTCACCATTTACTCTCAAATGTTTCTAGAAAAAAATGTATGTATGTGTATACATTTACATTTATAGAGTATCACAAAAGGTAAACCGCTATTTGGGGAAACTGGACGAATGATTCACAGGAACTCTGAAGTGCTTTAGCCATACATTTTTGTAAATTTAAAACTACTTTAAGTTTTAAAATGGTAAGAAAAGAAAAATATATTGTATAGAAGAAAATTTACTGACTTAAAACTCTACAATTCACTTTACACCACATTCCACTGTATCTCTAGAATACTTACATGATCATTAATTCCTGCACACGCTCAGGTCATTTTTACAAAACAGTCTCTCCAAAGCTAACCGAAATCTACCACAATCTGGATGGCACTACATCCCTCCAAGCACTATCAAAAAGAATGTTAATCTTTCCACATCTATCCCTTACCTGGGAGCAAGACTGCAAGGAAAATTTTCTTGGATATCATCAATTGTAGATTACAAACCTTCTTTCAAGTTCTCACTGTTCAGTCTGCCAGATTCTTTGCACTCTGCTCTTGTCTGTGGTTTTTACAACAGTCCAAATCCCTCCCAGTAAAAGTCTGAGAAGCCAGCTCCTACCCCTTGATCTTACCCCCTACCTACTTTACTGCAAGGCAGCTAAACCACCTTAACACAGTAACCATAAAACAGGAAGCACTGCTATCTAAGTGAATGTCCTGTGACTCAGTTCTCTATTGCTCTTGGCCTGATCAGCATTTATAAGTGCTTCTTCGGGCTTCTTCTCAAAAACATTAAACTCATCTCGATTTGTGGTAACAACCTCCTGGCCTCTGCCTTTTCACTTCCTTACTTCTACTGAGTCTATTCTTTGGGCCTTGCATATACAACCACCTAGTTTTCCCTTGCAGCCTATGTAGTCTGGACAATGAAATGAAGAATTTATACGGCACTCACCAACACCAATTCCCCAGTCCTCTTATCCTCTGCCACCCAACACTCAGTCTGGAATAAGCCTATCTGCTGCCTTCTGCTGGAGGGAGGAAAACAAATCAGCCAACTGTAGCTAGGTGCCATGGGAAGACAGTTTCCACCCCAGCAAGGCTGTCACAATTGGCCATCACCATAGCAAGTGTTCCAACGCCACCATTCTCCTTCCTTCCCCACTTCTGACTACAGAAGTTGTAGTCAAAATTTTTGCTTCTTACTTCACAGAAGAAAGTAAGCTTTCAAGTAAAATCTCCTTCAACTTCTCTCCCCTGCAGATCTAAACTTAGCATTGGCATCTATCCTAACTTGTATTCTTCACTTCCAAATGCCAGAGAAATATAGAGAAGATCCTGCCTCTCAAAGGATTGCTTTTTCTTGCAATTATATTTCTCCTTCCTTTTCAACACTTACTTCATTTCTCTATCCATAACCATATTTTATTCACACCAAAAATTTTTTTTAAAACCCTCTTCCTAGCTATAAATAAGCTTTTACAAAGTATTTCCAACTCTGCCTTCTTACATACACTGACAAACACTCTGAAATTAGAAAACAAAAAGAAAAATGACACCTATCTACACTGACATTGTCTGGAATTGACATTGTCTTTTCCTCCCCAATCTATTACCATCTCACTTTCACTCAAACACACTGGGGCCTCAGTTCACAAACTTCATTCTTTTCATGATTCTTGTTGCACAATTCCACCAGAAACATGCAAAGAACTGTTTGTGAACCGAAGTTCCACTGCATCTTGCTAGCCTGATTGATCTCACTGTTAAAGAAGCCCTCAATCTCCAGACTAGCTAAAGTCTTCCATACATTCAACACACTTGACTGTATTTTTAATTAGGTTTGGCTGGGTTCTGAGACAAGGTCTCCCTATGATGTTGCCCATGCTGACCTCACACTTGGAATGGTCCTGCCTCAGTCTCTCAAATAGCTAGAATTACAGGCATATGTCACTGCTCTAGTTAGGTTTTCTTTAGCTTCCAGAGAACTACTTCTGTCTGGTTTGCTTCCTACTTTGTGGCATTTATTCTGTGTCTTTTATAAGAGTCTTCACTAACCTTCCTTTGCCAACTTTAAAAACTATTAGCTAACACTCTGGAGACATAGCTCAGTGGCACAAGCCCTGTCTGACAAGCATGAGGTCCTAAGTTCAATTTCTGGTAACAAACAACAACAACAACAAAAAGCCTAAAACTGAGAGCAAGAGAAATAAGCACTATATCTGACAAAAGCCAGATGATGTGTAATTGGCTTGGTTTAGTTTCATTTGTAAGAGCATTAAAGCAGCTAACTACAAGTAATAGTGTCAAAGTTACTATTTCAAGCCTTTGTCATTTTAAAAATTACTTACTTGATTTTATGTTTTCTTGTGGTTCTTTTGTTTTTGTTTCAGATCAGGTAGCTGCTAAATGAAAAACTTTAAAGAACAAGATCTGGTGACAGGAAATCTAAAGACACAGATCTAGCACCTACTAGCTAGATGACCTGGACTGGTTAACTTCTCTGAGCCTGATTTTTCTTTTTGTGATTCATGCATTTTCATCCAGTTAGTCAGTCAGTCAGTCAATCATCTATCAGCCATTCAATACTTGTTAAATGTCTAGTACGTTCCAGGTTTAAGTAATTAAACTGGTGTAGAAAACAGGCACAAATACCATCACATAAAATCCTTACCATTTGTAGCTTCTGACAACTAAAAGGCAAGGCTATAAGACAAAATATCTAACATCTGCAGAATAAAGGGAATAAAGGGAAATAAAAGAGTAGCCTATTACAGGTAAAGCACAGAGCTAAGACCAGCAAGGATCAAGCTTGAAATACCCTCTTCACAGAAAGTCTTGTCTTGTCTTCTCCTCTTCCCCTTTCTCCTCCTCCTCCTTTTCCTTCCTCCTCCTCCTCCTCTTCTTCCTCTCTCTCTCTCTCTCTCTCTCTCTCTCTCTCTCTCTCTGCCTCTCTCTGCTTTTTAAAGCAAAAAGCAGATTCAAACAAAACTAAATACAGTTAGCAATTACTGACACACTGTTGTTGGTGATTCATTCAGGGAATAGCAAATGCCAACATACCGCTGCAGACAATAGTTGAAGGCTGATCTCCATTCCAGTGCTACAGGCCAAAGTAAAAGCTCTCAAGAAATTGGATGACAAATGTACACCAATAAATTGAGTAACTTTAGAATACAAGAAGACAAACACACACAAATATACACTATCACTCCCCATTTCTTTAATTTAGCAATTATGAATTCTCGTGTTGATTCGCCAAATCAAAATTTTAATAATCTAGATTTTATAAAAGAGATTCAGGTTCACAACAGATCAGTCTAAGGCATAAAGACTTCCCATGTTACCCCTGCCCCACACATATAAAGCTTCCTCCTATAAAGCTCCCCTGCCAAAGTGGTATATTTTTTACATGTGATGAAACTACAGTGATATATTATTATCACCCAAGTTCACAAGTTTACTTTAGCATTCATTCTTTTTTCAAAACATAAACAAAAAAAGGATAAAAATAATACAGAATTTCAAAAAATTAAACAGCACTAGTTAATATATTGCATATTTTTATCTTGAAAGTAATTGCTCAGATTACAAAATTCAGGCATGAAAACAATGATCAGACAATAAAAACACAAACTGTTCTTTTTCAAGAACTAATAGATTAACAGTAGTTATCTATCTTGTCTATATTTATACACACATGTACATGTATACATAAGTATATTATCTTTTCCCTTCATTCTTTTCTCCTTTCCCCTATCCCAGTTGTTCTTTCCTATTGAGCACTTTTCCTCTCGTTTTCACATATCTATTGTACATTTTGGATCTTACTCTTTGTTTTTCTTATTTACACTAAGAAGCTAATACCATACTTACACATGTGAGTCTAATTTATTTCACTTATGAGTACAGTTTCTAGTTGCATCCACTTACCTATAAATTCTTAGGTTTATCCTTCTTTATAGCTGAGTAATACTGCATTGTATAAAAATACCACATCCTTTTTATCCATTCTGTGGTTGAGAAGCATTTGCGTTTGTTGTGGACTCTGGCTGAGGAAAAGATAATGAGCCAGACGTGGTGGCGCAACACTCAGGAAGCTAAGGCAGGAGAATGGCTGCAAGTTTGAGGCCAGCCTGGGTTACAAAGTGAGTTCAAGGCCAGTCTGAACTTCATAGCGAGACCCTGACACACACACACACACACACACTCTTGCTCTCTCTCTCTCTCACACACAAACACACACACACACACACACACACACACACACACATTATACCATCTATCCATAGCTACAGTACCACACAGAGCAATTTCACTGCTCTAGAAGTCCCCTGTGTTACACCTATTCATTCCTCAGTCCCCCTAACACCTGGCAAGCTCTGATCTTTCTATTGTCTCCATAGTCTTGCTTCCAAAATGTCACAGAGATGAATCATAGAGTACAGAGATTGATCTGACAAGTTGCTTTTACTTAGAAATATGCATTTACACTTCTGCAGGACTTTTGATGTTTGGATAGCTCATTTATGTCTAGTTCTGATTACTATCCCACTGTCTGGATGTTCCTACTTCTGAAAGGCACCTTGGTTGCTTCACAGTTTTGGCAATTATAAACACAGCTACTATAAATTTGTATATGCATGCTTCTGCATGGACCATAAGTTTTCACCTCCTTTGTGGTAAGTAAGTACCAAGGGGTGCGTTTGCTGGATTGTATGGTATGAGTATTCAGTTTTATAGCAAACCTTGAAATTAAGTTCTGGAGTGGCTGTATCATTTTGCATTCCAACCAGCAGTGAATGAAAGTTCCTATTGTTCAACACCATCATCATTCATTGCCAGTGTTCTGGACTTGGGTCATTCTAACAGAAGTGTAATGGTAACTCCCTGTTTCAATCTGCATGCTTAATTGCCATCTGTATTTCTCTGTTGAGTGTCGAATGAAGCCTGCCCCTCCCTCTCCATCTCTCTCTCCCTTCATGTCTCTTTCTTTCTCTCCCTCTCTGTCTCTCCCCCTACCTGCTCAAAACAAAGTTTTGTTATCTTTTGCAGAGTGGCCTCCAATTCCTAGGTTCAAATAATATACCTAGCTGCCCCCCTTTTAAGATTGTGCTTTTTTTTCTTTTAAGTTTATTAGTACATGTCTGCAGTGCATATTTGTATCCTGAGGAGTAGGTACGTATGCTTAAACATATTTTGAGTCTATTTTCCTTTCTCAGCCATTTCTCCCTCTCCATCTTTACATCCTCTTTCAGCATTTTCACTATTATTATTAATTTCTTTTTTAGTTTATGCTTATGACTTACAGCTGCATTTTAAGATGTGTTTGTATATTCTGCATAAGTTCATTTTATCATATATTTCGCAACTATTTTCCCAAGCCATGGCTTGTGTTTTTATTCATAGTATGGGATTTGCAGAACAGACTTCTCATGTTTACTTAAGTCCAATTTATCAATTCTTTACATTTAGTTGCACTATTGTGTCTAAAAAGTCAACACTAAGTTCAGGATTGCCTAGACTATTTTTCATGTGGATATCAGTTGCTCCAACACTGTATGTTAAAAATACTGTATTTGTTCCATTATCAGTGGGATTTTGTGTGTGTGTGTGTGTGTGTGTGTGTTTCGTTTTTATGGGTACCAGGGATCGAATTCATGACTGCCTGCTTGCAAGGCAGGCACTTATGCCGCTGAGCTAAATCCCCAGCCCATTTGTTCCATTATCAAAACCAACTGATTGTTATTATTTGGGCCTAATTTCTAAGTTATCTGTTCTGATCCACAGATGTATGTGAAAGGGTTTTGGCCCAGGCCGGATACTGTAGCTGGTAAAGCCAAGGAGCTCCTATCTCCCTCTCCCTTAGGAATCTACCTCTGTTGCCAAACTAAGACCAATGGGCTACCTGTGCATCTCTAATGCCCCCCTTAGGTTCCACCCCAAGCCAAGGCTACTTATGTGCCTCACTCCACGTGTTCCACGGAGAGATCACCAGCCAGGGTGGAGATGCCACGCCCCAGGGGGTCAGGGGTGTCTCTCCCCACATTCCCAAAATAAAGGTCATTTATATTTCAGACTTCTTATCTTTTCAGCCACCACCGGTCCTCCCCCCACAGTTCTATCATGGTTCCCTGACCAGGAACAGAAGGCGAAAGACTCCTGGGGCTGGTTCCCAGTTTTGAGTCCCCTGCTGTTCAGGACCGACCGGACTGCATCCTGCATTAATTCCTCACTTCTACACTCAGGAGCTGTAAGCTTGGCTTCTGGTTCGCAAACAACACACACCAATTTACCACAGGTGAGCAACTCCCCGGAGACAGCCACTGGGCCAGGCTCAAGTGGATTTCTCCCCCCTTTTCGTGGGTTCGTGACGCTTTCACGTCCTTTAGACAGCCCAAGCCAGGGCCTTTCTGGGCAAGCCTGTGTCCACTCTGGACTGCCCACACTGAGAGGCCCTCACGTTTTCCAGAGGTTTTTAAGTTCTCACGGCAGAGTTGTTATTTTATCCACATAAAGTCCACTCATAATATTGGTGATGGCCAATTATTAGGAGTTTGGAGCCATATAACCAACCAACCCATCGGTCTGGGGTGCAAAGTGATGACTCTAATCCTGACAGACCACAGTCCATTGCCTCATCTGATTGTAGCCCATGGGCTAGACCCCACACCAGATTTTATCTTGGGGAACACTTCCTGTCCCCCCCCCCAAGAAACCATACCTATCTAAGGCTTATCCCACTGCCAACAAGCTTACAAAACTCTCTATCTTTGTTTTGGGAATGTGCTCTTTCCCGCCAGCCTCCCTCCCCGCCACCGCGCTGTCACCATCCCTTTGTTTCCCTTGCAAGCCAACCCATCCCCCGCCGTCAAGATAAAAAATGAGACCAAACAATGTTAAGAGATACACATAAAACTGCTTTAGATTTTAAACAGCTTTTTGGCTTTCACGCTGCGCCCCAACTCTGTGCGATATCTTGGCTCTCATGTGGTGCTCCAGGTTTATGTGGGGTCAGCGTTTCCGTGCACCCCACAAACAATTCCAGCTCCACGTGGCAGCCCAGCTCTGCATCCAACCCATTCCCCGCTGCGCCAGCCCATTCGTGCCGGCCCATTACCCACCAGGGTAGAGGGTGAGCCCAGACAGTGTTGAGAGATATGTGCGGGACTGTTTTTTTAAGCAGCTTTGGGCTCTCGAGCGCCACAGCCCCCAATTCCAGCACAGTGTTTTGGGTCTCATGCAGCCAGGTCCAGATGCACAATTCGGCTTTAATGCTGCGCCCTGGTCCGCGCCTCAGGTTCAGCTTTTGGTGCTGCACCCTGGGCCGCACGCCCCACAAGCAGCTCCTACAAGTGACAATTCGCCAGCTGCTGGCCACGCACCTCCTGGAGTGGCCCAGGCTTCACACTGCGTCGAGGCATCTCCCAGCCCCACTGCCACCACCGCTGCCACCCCCACCCCTACCCTGGCCGCCCTTTACACCATACCCGCCAGCTCCATCACCAATAGCGAGCCAGCCCCTGCGCCGTGAGCCCACAGCCACGGCCACCGTGAGCCTGCCCACCATTCTGGCCGGCACCGCCCCCCCCCCACCTTCGCAGCTAAAATGTGTGTTTCCGGGTGCCCCCCCAGCCCCGCCCCCCCAACCGTGCACCATTGTCTCACTGTCTTACGCATTTCCACAATTCCGGGTGCAATCTCAGCCCACCCCTGCGTGCTGTGCCTCGGCGCTCACCCCACCCACTCTTCATGTTCCACCTACGTTCTGCGTGCCCAGCCCCTGCCCCCGCCCCCAAGCTCAAATATGCTCTCTCTACAAGCGCACTCTGTCTCAGAGTTCCAAACTTAGACACTGCACGTTTCCCAAACAGGCTCCTCCCAAACACAAGTGCCTCTCTAAACACAGGCACAGATAAACAACACCTCAGTGGCTCCGCTCAAACATGCTATTTTTTTTTTTTTTTAACAATTCGGCTCTGCTCAGAGATACTATTTTTTTTTTATTATTATTACAGTTCTCAAACTATTTGATCAAGGTTAGTGGCCACCTGGTAATTTTACCAGGCTTGTTTATCAATCAAAGCCTCCACTAAATCTATTTTAACCACTAAAATTAAGAGATATTTATCAATTCCTTTTTGTTGTGGACCACCAGTAATGTTCTAAACTTATTGCCTCTATTGTACTGTGTTGTCGCCAATCTCCTGTTTAACAACTAAGGTTATAAATTCCTTTTTGCTGGAAACCACTAGCTCTGTTCCAAGACAAGGGTTTTATTAAAAGTTTTAATATTGTCTGACAAACAAAAAAAAAGGTAATTGACTGGTAACTTGAGAATATATACTAAGTTATAATAACTTGAGGGTGTATTTGTCTTGGTTAAGACTTGAGGGTATGTAAAAAAGTTATGTAAGGCTCGAAAAGATGTAAGTTGTAAAAAGCTTGAGAGGCTGGTAACTTGAGAGTATATACTAAGTTAATAGATTTATTCATAAGATTGGTAAACCTTTACTGCAAAATGTTTCCAATAAGATTTTACTCCAAAACACAAAAGACAGACTAAAACCTTTTTTGGGCAGACTAAAACCTTTTTGTTAATTCCACGTGGCACCCTATAAAAAAGCAGTATGCCATCCAGATAAAGCCTGCTCTCTGATATTATACTCCTACACACTTACTTAATTCTATAGATATCTTTTACTGTAGTCCAGATCTCAAACAACAAGGCAAAACTTGACCTTCAAGCTCCACAGAAATCTTAAAATGATTTTTCATATGTTAACACTTATAACACTTGCAGTTCTGAGACAGACAAACCTACACAAGGTGGAGCTACCCCCCCCACACACACACACACAGATCACACTCAAACGCAAAAAAAGTGCCTCAGCCTAGCGTTCTTTGAGACCTTACTCCAGGGCTGCTGGGCTGTCCTGGTCACCAGAGAGTGGGTGGGCCATCCTAACTTTTAGCCCTCACAGGACACTGCCAGTTTCGTCGCCGACAAAAATTGCTGCCAAAGTCTGAGGGGCTCAGGGCCAACACAGCCCCATTTGTGGGTGTCCATTTCAGAGTTCAAGTCACACTAAAACTCTCAAGGTAAGACATTCTCTATATTTGTGGACATAGAGGCCATATATACAGAGTTCTTCCTAAATTTTCAGGCTACTATATTAAGTCCTCGATCTCTAAGATGGGGTATTGGAGGTCAACCTATGCCATTTACAAACAGGGCCTAGTTTGTGCAGGTCCCAGTCCTAAATCTTAAAATGCTTTTATTGCCTTTTACAGGCTGACAGATACATTTTGTCTTCTCACTTTGTTTATACTTTTTCAGGATACATAAAAGCCTTTCCCACAACCAGGGAAACTGCTGACATACTTGTTAAAGTTCTGTTACAACAAATCATTCCAAGGACTAAGTTGCTAGACTGCCATTCTGGTTTCATATCACTCAGGCCCTAGATCTGACCGCCCTTTTCCTACTCATCTCTTCCTTACCAAGGCCTCACGGCCACGACTCACAGGTTGTCATGTTTTGTTATCCACTTTGGTTCCTAATTTCTTCCGTTCTATTAATGATCATTTTTACAGCAGGACTCTTTAACAGTATTGCCTACAGACTCCAACATCATAAATAGCAAAGACAAGCCTTACTGACCTACCTTTTAACTTTTATGCTTTCAGATGGGGGAGTAAGCACCTCTCATAACTTCACTCCTACTAATCCGTGTAATTTTCAGAATTCTGCCTTACCGTGGAAATGATCCTACCTCAATGTCATCCTGATAAAATGACATGTTTAAATCAAAGGCACCTTTCCTTCTCCCTCACCTGGGTCCTTAAATTTGACCGTGCCATGTCTCCTCATAACCCCATGTCTCTGTTTTTCCAGTCTAACATATGTGCATTCACCAGTAAAGTTGTCCTGGCTAAAACACCTGACACCAGCATTTACCTGGATATCAACTGTCGTCCCATCGACTCCCCTAGACCCCAGTACAGTGCCCTCAGCCAGCAGGAAGTAGTTAAAAAGAAAAATCTTTGCCCCTTTTCATAATAATAATCATAAGACGGGATATGAAAGGGTTTTGGCCCAGGCCTGATACTGTAGCTGGTAAAGCCAAGGAGCTCCTATCTCCCCCTCCTTTAGGAATCTACCTCTGGCACCAAACTAAGACCAATGGGCTACCTGTGCATCCCTAATGCCCCCCTTAGGTTCCACCCCAAGCCCCGGCTACTTATGTGCCTCACTCCATGTGTTCCAAGGAGAGATTGCCGGCCTCGGGGTGGAGATGCCATGCCACAGGGGGTCGGGGGTGTCTCTCCCCGCATTCCCAAAATAAAGGTCATTTATATTTCATACTTCTTATCTTGTTCAGCCGCCGCCGGTCGTCCTCCCCCCCACAGTTCTATCAGTATGTATTTGTGTTGAAAGCCACTGAAGCTGGAAACTGACCATACATACAAGGCTGGAACATGGCATCCCAAGAATAAAGAGCATACGGGAAAAACCACATTAAAAATAAAAAACTGCTTCAGCCCAAAAATCACTACAGCCCCAAGACAATTTAAACAGTGGTTTCTAGTACAGTAGACTGTCACATGACATTAAGTTGCTAAGGAGTATAAATAAACATCCCTGCCTTGAGGGGCCTTTCCTCCCATCTGGAGAGAAGGGTCTCCACCTGACCGCAACTTTTATGTCTTAGTTTTCTCATTCTTTCTCCCCAAAATACATCTAAAGCTACGCAGGCTGCAACGTATTTGTCTATTTTTTTTTTTTTCCTCCAGAGTCACACCGTTTTGATTATCACCGTTTTTTAGGAAGTCTCAAAGTCCCGTAGTACCAATCCCACAACAGCAGCCATCATAACCGCAGGGAGTGAAGTAAAATGACCAGAGAATCTCATCAGTAAACAGAATACATAACGAATAAACCGTTAAAATTTTAGAATGAAAAAAGATACAAGAAAAATTCATTAGGATCAATAGCACAATGAGATAAGGAAAACTAAACTAAAATTAAATGATAGAAATTATACAAAAAATAGTAAATAAGACTGGAAAATAATAAAGCCAAAGGGATTCCTAAAATGCCTTTTAAAAATATTAAATTGGAACTTGAAGGAAATGAAAGACTGACATATAAAAAATAATGGCATTAATTCCTCAAATTAATGAAAGTAACTTATAAATTCAATTCCAATGAGGCCAAATCAGAACAAATTTAAAAAAAATACATAGGTACATCATTATAAAACTAATAATCAAAGATAAAAGTTACCAAAAGCAACCTGAGGAAAAAAAGTATATACAGAGAAACAATGATTCAAATAATTATAGACTTCTCATCAGAAACAATGACAATCAAAGGAAAATGGAAGAATAGCTTTAAGAGCTGAAAGAAAAAAAATAAACTCACCAAGAATTCTACACTAAAAAATATATTTTTACTTACTATACTTAAGGAGTAAAGCAAAATAAACACATGGTCAAATAAAGTAAGGCTGAGAATAACTGTTGATCTGAACTTTAAGATACATTAAAGGAAGTAGTTTAGGCTAAAAAAGTCCTGATGAAAAAGAAAAACTTGTATGTCCAAGAATAAATGGAGACATAGGTAATATATACATGAATATAAAAAATTATTTTTACTTTTTTTTTTTTTTTTTTTTTTTGTACTGGCAAACTCAGAACCTTGAACTTGGCAGGCAGGTGCTGTGCCACTGAGCTATATCCCCCTTACTGTCACTTTTAAATTTTAAGAAATGTTGTGGGCCATGGCAGCCACACTATGATCTCAGCACTCGAAAGGCTGAGAGGCCAGGGTATCACCCTGTTGAAGGCCAGCTAAATCACACTGTGAGACCCTGTACCAAAAAAACAAAAAATCAAAGCAAAACAAAACCAAAAAAAAACTTACAATTTAAACAATATAAGTGTCGGGGGTTTCAGTAGGACACATGAAAACTACAAGATCAAGATTAGCAGGGGTAAAAAAGTAATAAGAACCGTGGGAGCAATGAAACCCAAAATGTGTAATAGTCATGGTACAAAACAGAGGAAAAGAAAGTGCTCCAAACTATATAACTGCATGTATATTTAAGTGTATAAGATAGAAAATGATATCACAGAGTTTTATTGGATCAATGAACAGAACTGTTTGCAGTATCATTGATGGAATGTCCACTTTACAAGCTTTAATTTTGTGACTTGAACAATTATTTCTAAGATGACAATATGTAATCCATTAACTAGTGATTTCCTACTGTTCATTTTTTTTCTGTAAATCTGTATAACTTGTACGCTTTCCCTGCTTTTTTTTTCTTTTCTCCTTAAATAAAATTAAAAAAAAAAAAAAAAAAAAAAAAGATTAGCAGGGGTAGGGACCAGATTTACATGGCTACCAAGTTTTACCTTTTATGAAATGATAAAAACATTGAGTATCTTTACCTGACAATTCACTGGTTGTAATCGTATAGCAACTCAGATAGATAAAAAGGCAACAAAATATTAAAAGTGACACATTTTATTCCCAAAACATAACACAAAGGGGTGAAAACAAAATAGGAAACAACACAAAAAGAAAACAATGTAATGGTAGATATAAATCAACCATGTCAATAATTACATTAATTACAAACACTACTATGAAAAAGCAGAGGTTGTTAGAATTATATACTTCCAACAAAAGTTATAAAGGAATGGATAAATAAAATGTGGTACTACTTACACATAATGGAGTATTATTCTGCCATAACAAAAAATAATTAAGTCATTTGTACGAAAACAGATACACCTTGAGACCACAATGTTAACACATGAAATAAATCAGACATACAAGATCACATACTGCATAGTTGCTCTTCCATAAGAAATTAAATTATAAATAAAGAATAAAATAAAAGATAGATAAGAGGAAGTAGGGAAATGGATCTTCCTCAGTTGGGAAGGGAATCAAGAGATGGAATGTGGGGGAAGCCAGGAAGGGACGGAAAGGGGAAGAAAAAGGGATTATGATGTGTTATGCGCATGTACTATGGTAACTACATGAGGAATGTAAACATACTGCAAAGGTATTATAAGAAAAAAGATTTATGAGTACTTATTTGCAAAGCATCATTTGCAAAATATTTCAATTAGGGAAAAAAGCTGTTAAAGATTAGATAATTTCATTTTATTCCAGGTTATTTCTCCTTTTGGAATTTAAATAGCTGTTTTTCAGGTGTATCATTGCAAAAATCTGCTTCACTTTACCAGGTAGACTGAAGGCTGGCTTAGCATACATTCTTAGTCACCCAACTGCTATGGTCACATCTGTCCACTTCCGGAATGTGTGGGATGTTCCCATATTTATATATGTATCTCTGACCATGAGGAACACCTATGCCCTTTTATGTCTTTGACTCATACCAAATTGTTTTAGGAAGGAAGGGAACAGGTAAAGCAGCTTAGTCAGTGGGGTCAGATGAAAGGAGTGTGGCCAGCAGACTATTAGAATTTAATTCTGATAGTTTAAAAATGAAAAATAGGGCCAGGGATTTAGCTCAGTAGTATAAGTGCCTGCTTGGCAAGCATAAGGTCTTGAGTTCAATCCCCAGTAAGCCCTCCCCCCCAAAAAAAACCCCAGTAAAAATGAAAAACAAAAATGTCTGCATCATTAAAAAGTGAACTTCTTGACAGGACAAAAGTAAAACTATACCACCCAAACAAATAAAAGAGGAAGGCTAAAATGGCTATATGAATAACAAATTTATAAAGGAAAGAGCACTAGAGGATAAACTGGGATATGTCATTGTAATGGAGCCTCAATACATAGGAGGCAAAAACTTGAGACAAAGGAAGCTAATTCTACAATTATAGCAGATTTTAATACTGTTCCTTCATTAACTTATAGAAAACAAACCAAAAATCAGTTAACATGTGGAAAATCAGAACATTATGGACCAACTTGCTCTGACAGTTATAGAACATTATATCCAACTGAAGAATACATTTTAAGTATATCAGTATGTTGTAGTCAGGGGTTGTACACAGAGAACAATTCAGATCAGGACATGGAGTTTATAATATTTTTATAATGGTCACCGGAAGTTAACACAGGAGAATGCAGGAAATCTATCCGCAACACCAAAGACATAGATTATTTAGTCAAGGGTCTAAACCCCACGGCAATGTCCCACATGAGTCCAGATAAAAACCCAGAGCTCAGGACAACGCCTCCACAAGTCCAACTGGAAGTCCAGAGCCCACAAGAAGGACTCACGCCAGTCTCTTTTACGGATTCGTGCCGGGAGGACCCAAGGGTTAGTGGGGGAAGCCAGAAAGTCTATGCCAGCAGGATGAAGGAGCTGTGCTAGTGGGATGAGGGTTCTACAATGGAGCCGAGAAGTCACACTCACAACAAAGAGCGGGGCTGTCCTGAAAGGCACCACAGCTGTCCTCAGCCACAGGGAGGCCCCGAGCTCTCCAACGACAAAGCACAGTCGGGTTCGTGCCAGGAAGCAGTGTGACGAGTTCATCCTGGAGACCAGGCAGCACATGTCTTCCCCTCCGGAGCCAGGAAGCAAGGCTCCATATGAAGACCAAAGCTTCTCCAGAAGAACCAACAGCTCAGACAGCAACTCGTAAGAATCCACAATGCCTCCTTCACACCTCAATCCCTCCCAACACCTCTCTTCTTCTCCACCTATTTATCCTGGCAACCCTCCTCAGGTGGAGCATCTTCTCTCAATGCATGCTGATGTAATCCAGCTGGTGTTGAGTTGACCACCAGTTTTCAAACCAGTTTTCAAATCTACCACCGGTCAACTTAATAACCAACGCATTTCCTTAAACTATAGTCCTTAGTGGCAGATTTGCTACATTAATAAAACAATTACATATATACACAATTCTTTTTACACTTAATTCCTGCATCAAAACAAAAACATTTAAAAGGTGACCAAGGTTCAACATTAAAACACAGTACTTTGACAAATCAACTGGGTTACAAACATATAAAACATTAAAATCACACTAAAAGAACAATTACAATCACAGTCCTTACTTCCCATTAACTTTAACATGGCATGGCAAGACTCAAATATAAGAATCTCCGGCAATTCAAATGTACTCTTGATTTTTCCATTATCTTATTCTTCTAAACAACCATGTTCTCTGTTTCATCTTTACAACCCACAGTTCCAATGGAGCCTTCTTCTTGGCCAAGTGTTTTAAATTACTCTACTGGCCCTTTGCTCTAAATTTCAAAATACATCTGGTCAAAAGTTCTCTAAAGTAACCATGCTACCATCCCAAAAGTAGACTGCACTGAAATTCTTCTGCCACCCAGGTAATATCTCTAAATACAAACAAGAAGACCAACTTTCATCTAAAGCACAGTATACTACCTGGACTCCAGCAGACATTGCAGTCTTTCTCAACAGAAGCCTCCCAAGCTTCATCTTAATTGGCAGCATTTCCATCAGTACTCCGATCTTCCAGGTTCCGACCAGAGTCTCCAAAATAATACAGCACAGAGGGGCTGTCTCTTTGGCCAATCTCTCAAATATTTTCAAATTAATTTCTAAGGCTCTCAAGTCACATGGCCAGGAAACATAGCAGCAATGACCCCACTCCTCTGGAACCAATTTCTGTTGTAGTCTGGGGTTGTACACAGAGAACAATTCAGATCAGGACATGGAGTTTATAATATTTTTATAATGGTCACTGGAAGTTAACACAGGAGAATGCAGGAAATCTATCCGCAACACCAACGACATAGATTATTTAGTCAAGAGTCTAAACCCCACTCTCGGTACCAAATTTCTGTCTTAGTCACTTTATGCTCATCGCTGAGACAAAATACCTGATGCCCAATTTGGGAAAGGAAAGGTATATTTCTTACAGTTTTTGGAGGTTTCAGTGCACACTCAGTTGGCTCCAGGTGGGCATGGCTGGACTACAGTTCATGGCAGCCGCCAACAGCAAGCTCGAACCAGCAAAGAGACATACCTTCTTCCTGCTATTACATCACATCCTGGCTCCACCCCTCGGTGGGTGGAACACTGACACCATCAATCCAAGCACTAGACAATGAACCAATCACAAATACACAAAGCAAACTCATGAGGCCTGGGGGACACAAACATAAACCATGACACAGTATATCATCAAAATGAATACATTAAGCATTAAAACAAGTCTTAAATTTCAAAACAAAAAAATTATATTAAGTGTGACCCGATCCTCAAAAAGAATTAAGAAATATGTTGAAAAAAAATGTAAATCAGACATGCTGCAAAATAATGTTCAAGAAAGAAACAAGACAAATTTTAAACATTTTATCTAAACAAAAACATATTAAAAGTTATAGGACTAAGTAAAAGAACTATATTACTTATACCTCTAAGTGCTCACAACAGAAAAAAGGTTGAAGTCAAAGGTTCTACTATTAGAAGCTAGAAAACAAAAAGCAAAGTAAACCATAAAAGAACAAAGAAAGCATTAAATAAGTAATGTTCTGTACAAACAGAAAACAATGAACTAGAACACTGGGAAATTTAACAAAGCCAAAAGTAGATTGTTTGAAAACCCAACAAAACTAACCAAAATATCATAGCTATTCAAAGAAAAGAAGAAAGCATATTTCCAACACTATGAATGAAAAAAGAAGTTGTCAACACACATCTTACTACAGACATTAAAATGTTAACAACATTTTGAACTTTAGGCCTACAAACTCAATGGCCTACTGTTTTCTGAAATACCCCAGGTAATCCTTTCCTAACAAACTATAGGAAAACACATCCCACCAAAACATAGGTATGAACCCAAACAAGAGAGATTAGCAATGAAACAACTAAAGGAACCAAACAGCTAAAATAAAGAAGTTCAGCATGTATATATAAGAGGATTCTGGGTTCCAAGAATAACATCTTTACTGAAAAAGTATATGAGCTAATAATTATCTGATATGCCACATCATACAAAATACATAACTGTGAAGAAATTTTTTGAAAATCCCTACAGGACATGCAAAGAACAACAGATACAAAAAAAAAAAAAAAACTAAAATGGAAATTAAGCAACTGCCTAAATTATTTAAAAGTTGATAAAAAGTTATATTATACAAAGTATACCACAGTACTTAACTCAGTGATGAATCAATCTTTTCATGGTTATACAGTGGTTTTTGGACAATTCACCCTCACAATTCTCCAAGATTGGCACTTCAACTAGCCTTAATTTATAAATGAGGAAAGCATGGCATAGAGTAGTGATGGCAAGCCTACAGCACAAGTGTTTTTCTTAAGACAAAATGTGTTCATGTATGAGTTGTTTCTTCTAAGCTATAATCTCAACTGATCTTATGACACACGATATAATGAACAAATACTTTGAAGGAAGACACTACAGTACCCAGTGCTGATCCCGGAGTGTCATATGAAATCCAGCAATACTATTATTCTTTGTTCAGAGTGATTTTAGTCTGCTTTGGTTTGTTTAATCTCAACATAAATGAAGATATGGATAACCACATGTATGTTAAGTGTATAGGATTGATAGCCATATTACTAAGTTTTTGTTAGATAGTTGAATAGAACTATTTGCAATCTCGCTGTTTGAACTCCCACTTGTATGTTCCACTTTTGTATCTTGAACAATTATTTGTAAGAGGACAATATGTAAACATCAACTAGTGATTTATTAGTTTTTTTTTACTTTTTCTTTGAAAGTATGTATTATATCTACCCATTTACTGTTTTATTTATTCTTTAAATAAAAAAACATTTCAAAGCTATAATCTCAGGATTTAGACTTTAATTACAGTGCAATTGCAGTGTTGGCACTTTGTGATAAGTGTAAGGTTTAGGATGGCAGTCTGGTACTCATCTCTACAAGGTTTACCACCACTTGCACAGAGCGACTAGTTGCAAATCACAGTGCTTAAATGAGAGGTCATGATTTTAACCCAAGAGATGGGACCACAGGAATCGCAATCTAGATAGAGAGATGTAAGAAAGCAAAGTAAATACATCAGCAAGTGACTGTATATACACATATTAAAAATATAGAGTTGAATAAAGCAGCTAAGTATTTAAATGTTGGTATTTGTTTTTATAGTACTGGGGACTGAACCTATACGAAGCTATATCCCCAGGACATTACTAATTTTTACTTTGAGACAGTTTCTCACTAACCATTAAGTTGTCCAACCTGGGCTCTAACTTGCAATCCTTCTATAGCTGCCTCCTAGAGTGCTGGGTTTATAAACATGTTCCACTATGCCCAGCAAAGCTCTCTTCTTTTAAGGAAAAAAAATTTAAACGATAAAGGGCAAAAGAGAAGACTGATATTTCTCATTATTTGTCTTTTGGAACTAAAGCTTTTAAAGCTGCATATAGGTACTATTTGATTTTTTAAAACATGGCAGTTGTTATGGCTTGTATCTAAATGTCCCCCCAAAGCCTCATGCAGTCATAGGTGGGGATTTTCAAAGGTGACGTGATTAAGATGTATGAATATGAATTAAGGGATGGATAAGAGAAGGTCCAGCCTGGGTGTGGTTGGCACCACCCAAAAGGCTGGCACCCTGGATGGAATGCAAAGGAGAGGCAGGTTTGCTGCTACTGCTCATTGCTTTGGCTGCTGAGGTAGTGGCAGCAGTGATGGCAGTGGTCACTGCTGCTGCTGATGTTGCTCCCTGCTTTGTCTGTGGCTGCTGCTGCTTGCCGCCCCGCTATCTCCTGCTTGCTTTCCATGAACCATTTCTCCTCTGTGATGCCTCCTGCCATGCCACTCTACCTTGGAGTTAGTCAATAATGAAGTAAAATAAACCTTTCTTCCTTTAACTTGTTGGGTATTTTGTCTCAGCAACAAGAAATGTTAAGACAGTGATTAAAGAAAACTTGTCTATGAGCTGAATCTAACCCAATAAAAGATTATGTTTTGAGTTTGGTACAATCAGCCGGTTCACTTAGTCGCTAGGTGACTACTAGACTCATGTTCCCTATGTCTAGCATCACCATGAATAAAATAGTTATAATCAGAACTCTTTAATTCTTCAAATCTTTGATATACTTTAATTCTTTTGATAGGTTTGCAAGTAATAAAACTTGTCCTCCAAACTTTGTTGCATACCCTTGAACCAACTTTCCTTTAGTCTTTTATAAAATGAGAAAACTGAAGAAAATGACCACAATGGACTCTGTAGCTTCCACAGTGTATATAATTTTGCCCTTTTCATGCATAGATCTAGTACTCTTAACAATAGTTACTATCTTGCAAATACTTAGGAGATTCTGCAAAAATACCAGAACCTATCCAAACTACTCATTAGCAATATTCTAAAAACAAAGTACATAGCCTAATTACGAACAATGCAAATGTCAATACTATACAGATTGAGCAACACATTACTACTTTTCCAGCACAGAATTCTGTAATACACCATTAATTCAAAAATATAAAATATTATCCCTGGATACTTAGAACCATTCAGAAAAAGCATTCATTTATTTCCTTGTTTTGCACCCATAAGAAGCAGCCCAGAAAAACGCAATATACTGTTATAGCAAAAAAGATCTAAATACTATGTCCCACTGAGCTTACAATCATTCATGGAAATACAATCATGAAGGTGTATGAAGGGCTACAAAAGAAGTACACAGCATGGAAAGCATGCACAGAACTTGGAAATGAAGAATAAAAAATGCAGTGGGTAGGCAGGAGGGAAAGTTTTCAGAAGAAAATAATAATCTAAAAATAGATAAAAATGAAGGCTATAAATCAGTACTGCAAGAAAGATGGAGGAAGGGGCTACACCTGCCTTGCAAGCAGGTGGTCATGAGTTCGATCCCTGGTACCGATAAAAAAATAAATAAATAAAAATTTAAAAAAAAGAAAGGAGGAAAGAAAAGTGGAAAATAAATAACATTTTCAACAGCTACAAGCAATGCCATTCTAGGAAGGGGCTGACTGAGTCTACAACTCAGGGAACCATGGGCTGACTTCATTTCAGGTCTCCACATGATATACTTCCAAAGGTGAGGGGCAGCCATGGGACACATGTGTGATCAAGGTGGTCAGGCTGGCAAGAGACCTCTAGAAGAGTTAAAAAGCTAAACAACTCAGGCACCAACCCTATAGCCAAAGGCCTGGCCCAAACAGAATCATTCAGGGTTTGAAAGTTACAGAAATGGCACCCTCACTCTACTCCTGTAGCCTGCTAGCGAGTGCATCCAGCATGGATCTGGGATTTGACTGTCCTTTTTATTTACCTCCCTGAGCAAGGACACATCTTGAATTGGATACTGCCACATAACTAAAGAAAACTACAAATTCGAAATTACAGAAAATTTCCTTTTAATTTGTTTTCCTTTTTGTTTAGGTCTTTTTTTTTTTCTTTTCTGAGTTTGTATATTGTTTTTAGCTAGTTTTTTTTTTTTTTTTTTCTTCTTTCCTTCCCTCTGCCAGTTTTCTGGGGCTTGTGAAGTCTTCTTTTGTCCTGTTTTGCGTCTTACTCATTTTCTTCTTTTTTCCATTATTTTTTCCTCTTCTCCCTTTTAATTTTTTCTCCCTTCAACTATTTTATCCTCTTTTTCTTACCAGTTTTTCTCTTTATCTAATTCTATCAACATCTTTCTACTCAGTAAGATCCTTTGTTGCTCCTTCTTCCTTCTCAGAGTTTAAGGTTTCAAAGCTCTCATGTTGTCCCACTTCCAAACACTGTATCTAACAGTATAACCATAAGCTTTGCTAATTTTTTGATAGTTAACTCTGTAAAACTACTGGTGAATTCTATTTTACCATTCAGAGACATATAGCTGTCACATTTAGTGCATATTAGTTGTAAGTCAATACTTGTATTGTCCTAATGTTTACATCACAATAGTACATTTCTTCTCTCAACGTCAGGGTAGTACACAATTGGTTCTTATGATACACTAATGTCTAATTTGTCTTGGATGATACTACAGTAGCTGATTCAAAATATTGAACAAATTTTACTATTTCTCTGTAAGACAACACTCATATCACCTTTGTTGCCTTAACAATTCTATATCACATTCACAGAGACCATGGTTGTTGGCTACATACACTGCATCCTCCCCTCCCAAACTAACCAAGGGGGTTAGATCATGGCAAGGATTACACTTAGCCATGGCCAAACTACATCACAAAAAAGCAATCAGACCTCTACGATAGCAAGGAAGTCTTTAGACAATAAGCACTCACAAATCTCAGCAAAAAAAAAAAAAAAAAAAAAAAGGCAACATAAGAAGAAAAGGTAACAAAAATGCCTATCAAAATTTCCAAATAGTCAGAGCCAATCCAAGAAACACATGAGGAGCAGAAGAGCATAAGCCACAACCTGAAATTCATTAAAAAGATAACAGAGAAAATTAGAAAACAGCTCAAAGAGGTACTTCAGGATTATAGAAGACGTAACTAAATAGATAATGGAAGTAATAAACAGAAAGATTAGGGAGCTTTCTAAAGCTGTATGAGCTATACAAAATGATACAGAAGATGAATGAGCAGTTTACTAAAGAATTAGAATTCTTGAAAGGGTTTCAATTAGAAATTCAGATTAAAAACCATACTGAAAGCTTGGGCAGCAGAACAAAAGAATATGAGGACAATTTCAGAACTAAATGACAATGAATGATGCTTTCAAAGATCAACCACCAAAGACATCTTTAAAACAAGAAAACATGAAAAATGTATCGAACATCTATTAGATGATAGTTGTAAGGAAGGAAGACTAAAATTACTGGAATAAGTAAAAAATAAGAAGATAACATGAAAGACATATAAAAATCTTGTTCTGAAATAATGGCAGAAAACGTCTCAAACACAGGAAAAGAAAAGATATACAGAATCTCAAATGGCCACAATCCAGACACAATCTCTCCACCACATCATACTCATACTCATCACACCAAGAGTCCATCTCTGGGACAAAAATCTTCACAGCTGTAGAAATAGGCAACAAATCACATATAAAGGTAAACCTATTACAATTATACTAGTCTTCTCTACACAATCCTTAAATATCAGCAGGGCTTGGAATACATACTCTAAGCCCTAAAAGATAATAACCTCTAACCTCGACTTATGTATCCTACAAAGCTTTCCTTTAAAATTGACAAAGAAGGGGGCTGGGGATTTAGCTCAGCGGCATAAGCGCCTGCCTTGCAAGCAGGGAGTCGTGAGTTCGATCCCCGGTACCAATAAAAAGGAAAAAGACAAAAAAAAAAAATTGACCAAGAAGGTACTTCCTTGACAAGAATCATCTCAAGAAAGTCATGCTTACCAAATTAGCATTACAAAAAATTCTTAAGAATATCCTAGAAAGAAACTGAAGTCAAAAATATCAAATGTCAAAAAAGAATGAATATATCTAGGAAAATAAAAAGCTGAGGAAAAAAGGAAAGAAGGAAATCAGCAACAAGAAAATAAGACAATGATAGTAAACACTACTGAGTAATAACACTTAGCATGAATGGTCTGAATTTCCCAATCAAAAGACACAGATGGCAGAATGGATCAAGAATAAAAACTCAACAATACACAGTATACAAGAAGCACATTTATTCAAACAGAAACTCACAGATTATAAATCAAAAGATGGAAAACAATATTTCACACAATGGGAACCCAGAAAAAACCAGGAGTTGCTATTTTAATTTCAAACAAAATAGATTTTAAACCAAGGCAGGTTACCACATATTTGTTTAGGGAACAATTCAACAGAAAGAGGTAACAGTGACAAACATACACTCACCAAATGCAAATGCATTCAAATTTATAAAACAAACACTAATGGACATGAGAACTCAGATAAACGTCAATACAACTATAATAGGGAACACCACAATACCCTACTGCCATAGACAGACAGATCAACTAGACAAAAAAAGAAAAAAAAAAAAATATATATATATATATCAGCATTGACCCAAACCTTCAAACAAATAGATTTAACATCTACAGAGTGTTCTGTCCAACATAACAGAATATATATTGTTCTCAGCAACATATGTGACTTTCTCTAAAATACAAGACATAATAAGCTATAAAGCATGCTTAAGTAGACACTTTCAGGAGAACATGGTGGACAGATAGCAGCAACTACAGAGGCTCTCTGAGATGCCCCGCTTAGAATCCAGGAATAGTGCGGTGTGAGGAGTCCTAAGCAGGGGGAGATGTACCCTGCTGACCCAGGAACGAACTAAGCTAAGAGAAACCAACTGGAAATGCAATCCCAGTGCTCTAAGAGGAACAGATAAAATCTCAGCGCTGAAGCTGGAAACCTCGCCACTGGAAGTCACGATTTTAATTTCCTGCTGCCGCGGTTGGGTCCAAATCGGCCCGGCAGGGAGAGAGAGATGCGCGAAAACTCTGAGAGTGGGAATCGGCGAACGGAGTTGAGAACAGAACTGACAGGGAGCCCTGCATCGAACTGTGGTGAGCGAGTGGAACAGGGACCCTTCCACAGAGAAGGAGGCTTCAGCAAAGGACATACTGGGACCGGGCAGACTTTGCCGGAACAGGACGCTGCAGTAACTTTAGTAGCATATTCCCATTTCAAGCACGATTGATGGGGAGTGCCTGGCCTGTGTGACGCCGCTGACTAAGACCCAGTAGGCTAGCCCAAACCAGGTCCCAGTGCCTAGAGGTGCACTCTACCAGTGAAGCCTTCTGTAGGTTGACCTGAAGGGGTGGCCCAGCAGAGGCTGCCCAGGTCTGTGTCTCCCTAGTACATTGCAGTGGGCGGGAACTCCTAGCCGGCGCAATTCAAACAAACTGTAACAAACAAAGAGAAAAAAAAATTTGGCCTCCTATATACGCTTGTATGGAAGGAACAAAAACTATGGGAAGAGGAAGCAACAAGAAAGGGTCCTCAGTCCCCAATCCTGACAACACTGATCCAGGAAAGGTGAATGCAAAGGAGAATGTTCTCCTGAAAGTGTCTACTTAAGCATGCCTTATAGCTTATGCAATATCACACATGGCACCAACAGACATAAAGTGATATCTCCGGAGCCTCATAGACGAGTTCAAAAGAGAAGTATTTAATGAAATAAAGAAAGATATAAATAGAATAGTTAGAGAAATTCTAAGCACCGCGAAAAAAAAACAGATGGTGGAATGGAAGAACAAAAAAAAGGGGGGGGGATTGTTAGATGGAGAAAATAGAAAACATAGAATACGTGAAGCAGGTTCAAAGAGATTACCAGGAAACTAAAAACTCTATTGAAAGCTGGCATAACAGCTTGAAAGAAAAAAGGATTGGTTATCTGAACTGGAGGGCAGATTTGAAATGTGGGAACATGAAAGGAAAAACTTCTTAAAAATAACAAGAAAACAAACAGCAACAATACAAAGATTAGAAGATGATAAGAGGATCTATAACTTAAGAATTAAGAACATAAAAATGTAGGGACACAAACAAATGGCCTACAAAAGCTATTCACAGAAATAATCCAAGAGAATTTCCCTAATTTAGCAAAAGGTAAAGATACCCAGATGTATGAGGCATACAGGACCCCAGCCACGTACAACCCAAACAGAGCTACACCCAGGCATATAATAATCAAAATTCCAGAAACCCAGTATAAGAACAGAATATTAAAAGCCATCAGAGACAAGAATCAGATCACTTACAAGGGAACACCCATCAGAATTACAGCAGACTTCTCGGCACAAACCATCAAATCATGAAGAGCATGGGGGGGGGAATAATTCAAGCTTTGAAAGATAATAACCTCCAGTCAAGATTGATATATCCTGCACAACTGTCCCTAGAAACTGATGGAAAGACAGGGTGCTTCCAAGATTAAGAGGAACTAGGAGAACTTGCAACCACCAATTCAACTCTACAGAGAATACTGCAGGATATTGTAAAAAAGGAAAATACCAAGATTCCAGAAACAGTGGCAGAGAGGCCACAATGAATGGAGCAGAAAGCAAAATGAAGAAGACAAACTGACAACAAACGACAGAAAAAGATCTCAACAGAAATGAGGCAGAGAAGAGTGGATGGTAGGAACAGCTATTTTGGAGAAAATGACATTATTATAATAGCTAGTGCTGATTTAGTATCATCTTGTTTTGAAGTCCCATCAAGCTTTTATTCTTCTGTCTCCATCGGTTTTAACAGGTTGTATCTTATTGGATTTTATTATATGTGATAATATAAGCAAAAACTTTTATAGACAAGGAGATTATACAGATACCAGTGTTTATTTTCTGATAGTTGGTTGTAAATATCCTGTAATACTGTCAATCTCTTGAATGGTTTTATGTTGTCTTGATATATTTGGTGCTACAGTATACGAAGTTATACTCAAAGATTTCAAGGAAAGAGACACTATGGTAACTACTTTTATGTCGGGATATCTTGTGGTGAAACACTATTTTGCTTAAATGGTTATGCTTCGACCTGTGCTGTTTTGTTTTTATGCCCTCTTTTATCTCAATCTCCTTTTTTTAATTATTTACTTTTTTATTTTTATCTTTTTAATTAAGGGAAAAATAAATAAAAAATAGCAGGATACATTATAGTAACCCACTTTAATTTCTTATTAACTTGATTTGAAACCCTGTATTGCCCTCACCATCTTGTTTTGACTGATTTTCCCCTATTCTGCTTTGCTTGATAGTACCAAGTTCGAAAGTATAGGCAACAACTGTGAAGACAATAAGATTCATTATGACGCCCATTCTGGTTGACTGTTATCTTCTTTAAAAGTCCTATAATGTCTCCAATGTTTTGGTTTTATTATTTACTGTTTTGCTCAATTTTATTATAACACGATATAGGCAATTCTTTTTAAAATAGCAAGAGGCAGTATGGTAACCACTGTTGATCACCTTGTATTTTGTTTTTACATTATCTATTATGTCCATCCTTTTGATTTGACTGACTCTGTTCTGTTATGTCACATTTGGTTTTACTCTCTTGAAAAAAAGTAATAAGAACTGTGGGAGTAATAAAACCCAAAATGTGTAATTGTCATTGTACAAAGAAAGGAAAAGAAAGTGCTCTAAAGGACATAACTGCATATATATTTAAGTGTATAAGATAGATAATCATATTACTGAGTTTTGTTGGATCACTGAACAAAACTGTTTGCAGTCTCACTGTTTGAAAGTCCACTTTATATGCATTAATTCTGTAACTTGAACAACTATTTCTAAGATAACAATGTTATCTATTAACTAGTGATTTCCTACTGTTCATTCTTTCTGAAATTCTGTATAACTTGTACCCTTTTTTCTGTTTTTTTTTTCTCTTTAAATAAAATTTTTTTTTAAAAGGCACGCTTAAGTAAACACAAAGAATCAAAATTATCACATGCACATTATTGGATCTTAGTGCAATAAAGAAATCAAGGCTAAAAGATACCACAGAAACTATGCAACCACAAGGAAATTAATATCCTCTTGAATAATCAACTTGTCACAGATGAAATTAAAGAAATTAAAGTTTATATAATCAACCAATAATGCCAGTGTTACACACCAGAACCAATGTGACACAATGAAAGCAGTCCTAAGAGACAAGTTTACAGCAGTGAATTCCTACATCAGAAAAAATAGAGCAAATTCAAATAAATAACCTAACGATACATCTCAAGGTCCTAAAAGAACAACAATCTAAACTCACAGCTACTGCAAGGAAGGAAACTGAAGACTTGAGCAGAAACCAATGAACTTGAGACTAATAAATAATACTGTATAAGACTAACTTTGTCAGACTTCTGAATAAACCCAACACAGAAACATTCTCTCAAAACAGAACTGATTCGTATGCAGGGGATTTAATGTACAAAGAACCAGTAAATCAGAGTTGCTTCTTCGAAAAATTAAACAAAATGTACCCTTAGTCAATAGCATTCCTTAAAGAACTAGAGAAAGCAATCCTAAAACTCATGAAACCAAAAGAGAACTAGAATAGCAAAAGTAATTCTGGAGAACAAGGACAAGGAAGGAGGCATCACAAGCCAGGAATTCAAATTGTACTACAAAGCTACAGTGATTAAAAACATGGTATCGGGGGGAGAACATGGTGGACAAATAACAGCAGCCACGGAGACTCTCTGAGATAACCAGTTTAGAATCCAGGAGCGGTGCCGTGTGAGGAGTCCTACGTGAGGGGAGATGTACCCTGCCGATCCAGGAATGAACTAAGCTGAGAGAAACCAACTGGAAATGCAATCCTGATGCTATAACAGGAACAGATAAAATCTCAGTGCAGAAGCTGGATCCTGCACCATTGCAAGCCGCGATTTGAATTTCCTGCTGCTGCTACCGCGTCCCAATCCACACGGCAGGGAGAGAGACGTGCGAAAGCTCTGAGAGCTGGAATCGGCAAACCAAAAGGCCTTGAGAGCAGGACTGGCAGGGAGCCCTGCATCGACCTGTAGTGAATAAGAGAAATGAGGACCCTTTCATAGACTAGAAGGCTCCAACAGAGGACATTCTGGGAACAAGCAGACTAGCCGGAACAGGGCCCTGCAATGACTTATAGTCGCATATTACCCTCTCAAGCAGGAGTGGTGGGGAGCACGTGGCCTGGTGACACCGCAGACTAAGATCCAGTAGGCTAGCCAAAATAAGGTCCCTGAACCTGGCGGTGCACCCTAGCAGTGAAGCATTCAGTAGGTTGACCTGGAGGGGTGGGCCCAGCAGAGGCTGCCCAGGTCTGTGTCACCCTAGTACACTGCAGTGGGCGGGAACACCTAGCTGGCGGATTCAAACAAACTGTAACAGACAAAGAGAAAAAAAAAAAAAAAAAACTGAGCCTCCTACATACGCTTGCATGGAAGGAACAAAAAGTATGGGAAAAGGGAGCAACAAGAAAGGGTCCTCAGTCCCCAGTCCTGAGAACACTGATCCAGGAAAGGTAAATGCAAAAGAGAATGAAGACAGAAAACATGCAATATCAGACACGGCACCTATAGATATAAAGCAGTATCTCCGGAGCATCATAGACGAGTTCAAAAATGAAGTATTTAATGAATTAAAGCAAGAAATAAGTAGAATAGTTAGAGAAATGCTAAGCACCGCGAAAAAAAAACAGATGGTGGAATGGAAGAACACAAAAAAGGGGAGAATTGTTTGATGGAGAAAATAGAGAAAACATAGAATACGTGAAGCAGGTTCAAAGAGATTACCAGAAAACTAAAAACTCTATTGAAAGCTGGCATAACAGCTTGAAAGATAAGGATAGATAATCAGAAATGGAGAACAGATTTGTAAAGTGGGAGCATGAAATGAAAAACTTCTTAAAAATAACAAGAAAACAAACAGCAATAATACAAAGACTAGAAGATGATAAGAGGATCTATAACTTAAGAATTAAGAACATAAAAGTAGGGAACTCAAACAAATGAACTACAAAAGCTATTCACAGAAATAATCTAGAATTTCCCTAATTTAGCAAAAGGTAAAGATACCCAGATGTTTGAGGCATACAGGACCCCAGCCACCTACAACCCAAACAGAGCTACACCCAGGCATATAATAATCAAAATTCAAGAAATCCAATATAAGAACAGAATATTAAAAGCCATCAAAGACAAGAAACAGATCACTTACAAGGGAACACCCATCAGAATTACAGCAGACTTCTTGGCACAAACCATCAAATCACGAAGAGCATGGGGGGAAATAATTCAAGCTTTGAAAGATAATAACCTCCAGCCAAGATTGATATATCCTGCACAACTGTTCCTAGAAATTGATGGGAAAACAAGGTGCTTCCAGGATAAAGAGGAACTAGGGGAATTTGCAACCACCAAATCAACTCTACGAGATTACTGCAGGATATTCTAAAAAAGGAAAATACCAAGATTCCAGAAACAGTGGCAGAGCAGCCACAATGAATGGAGCAGAAAGCAAAATGAAGAGGACAAACTGACAACTAATGACAGAAAAAGATCTCAACAGAAATGAGGCAGAGAAGGTTGGATGGTAGGAACAGCCATTTTGGGAAAATAAGACATCATAACAGGTAGTGATAATTTAATATCCTCTTGTTTTGAAGTCCCATCAAGCTTTGGTTCTTCTGTCTCCATCGGTTTTAACAGGTTGTATCTTATTGGATTTTATTATATGTGATAATATAAACAAAAACTTTTATAGACAAGGAGATTATACAGGAACCATTGTTCATTTTCTGTTAGTTGGTTCTAAATACCCTGTAATATTGTCATTCTCTTGAACGGTTTTACATTGTCTTGATATGTTTGATGCTATAGTATATGAAGTTATACCCAAAGATTTTAAGGGAAGAGACACTATGGTAACTACTATTATGTTGAGATTCTTGTGGTAAAACACTATTTTGGTTAAATGGCTATGTTTTGACCTGTGCTGTTCTGTTGTTATGCCCTCCTTTTGATCTCAATCTCCTTTTCATTATCTACTTTTTCATTTTTATTCTTTTAATTAAGAGAAAAATAAATAAAAAATAGCAGGATATATTATAGTAACCCACTTTGATTTTCTATTACCTTGATTTGAAACCCTGTAATGCTCTCACCATCTTGTTTTGACTGATTTTCCTCTATTCTGTTATGCTTGATAGTACCAAGTTTGAAAGTATAGGCAACAACTATGAAGACAGTAAGATTCATTGTGACGCCCATTCTGGTTGACTATTATCTTCTTTTGAAGATAACTTTTATCTTCTTTTGAAGATAATAGTCTCTAATGTCTCCAATGTTTTGGTTTTATTGGTCTTATTCTTTACTGTTTTGTTCAATTTTATTCTAACACGATACAGGCAATTCTTTTTAAGATAACAAGAGGCATTATAGTAACCATTGTTGATAACCTTGTATTTTGTTTTTACATTATGTATTATGTCCATCCTTTTGTTTTCACTGACTCTGTCCTAGTATGTCACATTTGGTTTTACTTTCTTCAAAAAAAAAAAAAAAAGTAATAAGAACTGTGGGAGTAATAAAACCCAAAATGTGTAATTGTCACTGTACAAAAGAAAGGAAAAGAAAGTTCTCTAAAAGATATAACTGCATATATATTTAAGTGTATACGATAGATAAACATATTACTGAGTTTTGTTGGATCACTGAACAAAACTGTTTGCAGTCTCACTGTTTGAAAGTCCCCTCTATATGCTTTAATTTTGTAACTTCAACAACTATTTCTAAGATGACAATATGTAATTAACTAGTGATTTCCTACTGTTTATTTTTTCTGAAATTCTGTATATCTTGTACCCTTTTTCTGTTTTTTTTTCTTTTTTCTCCTTAATTTAAAAAAAAAAAAAAACATGGTATTGACAAAGCAAAACAAAACAGACAGTCTTGTGAATCAATAGAACAAAAAGGAAAGCGCAGAAACAACCCCAAGCACACTCACCTACCTTATGTGACACAGGGGCTAAATTCTTTCACTAGAGGAAAGAGAGCCTCTTTAACAAATGGTGCTGGGAAAACTGGCTATCCACATGACAAAGACTAACACTTATTTGTCTATCTGTCACCATGCACTGACCCAAAATCAAAATAGATCAATGACATAAATATCAGAACACAATCAATCTGCTAGAAGATAAGTAGGTAAAATACTATACTTGAAGACAGGTACAGGTAAAGATCCCCACTGTATAAGAAACAATACCAAAATCAAAAAAGGATCACATCTAATTAAAAAGTTCTGCACAGCAAAGAAAACTAGAGTGAAGAAACAACCTACAGTATAGAAAAAAATTTTACCTCCTACGCCTCAAAGGACTAGTATCTAGAATATATAAAGAACTCAAAAAAATTAGACTCCCCACAAAATTAAGGACCCAATAAAAATGGCATCTGAAATGAACCTTCTTAGAAATAGAAGTACTAATGGCTAATAGATATATGAAAAAATGTTCACAATCACTGTTCTAAAGAAAAGCAAATTAAAACAACACCAAGATTCTATTTCACTCAAGAAAGAATGGCTATCATCACAAAATCAGCCAACAACAAATGTTGACAAGGCTGCAGGGAAAAACCTACTCCTCACTATGTGTGGGAATCTAAACTGTTACAACCAATATGGAAATAATGTTGGCTATTCCTCAGAAAACTAAAAATAGAAATTCCATTTAACCTAGTTATTCACCTTCTCAAGATTCTTCTCTTTTAGGGGAAAAAAAATCACATAAAAACATTTAATATAAATAAATGCTCTCCAGAGATGATGAAAATCTTCTACCAAAATGTATTAGATTTCTTCATTCAAATATCCAACAGACTACATCTCTGAAAATCCCTGAAATTAGTAAAGAGGTTAACACCATCACATTAAGATTCTTTTACATTATAAAATACAACTTATCTCCTTATTCTCAAAGCCTCTTTCCAAGTAGCACAATTTCTTCATATAAAATTAAGGGTAATAAATACTGGAGAAACAGCACATTCCTGAACTTTTAAAGTATTAAACTGTTCATGTTCCAACAAATCTTAAAAGTAAGCAAGTCAAAACTTTGAAATAATCTGATAGTAAATCTTAAACTATGTTACTTCCCAACTTGCATTTGGCATGGCTTTAACAAGAATTTTACCCACACCTTAATTCCAGCTGAGTGATCAAACTTTAGAAAGAAGCCATAGAATGGCCTGAAAACCGACATAAAATGATGATTTATAATCACATGGCCAGACTTAATCAAAATGATCTTGCAGTAAATTTACATTTAATAAATGTCTGCAGAATATCTCACAGTTACTAAAAGTCAAGTCAGGACTAGATAGATGCATACCACAGAAGATAACTAAACTTCTAAAATAATATATCAAGACATATAACCAAAAAACAATGTTTTAGAAAATAAATCGTATGTTAAGGAAATGATAAAAGATCATGGTCATCAAGAAATCAATATAAAATACATGAGGAAAATCATAGTAGTACCTTTAATGCCAGTCAGTGAAAGTAGAAATCAGACACTATATTACAGCTGCATTTAATTGTGTTACTAAAGAGAACACCAGAGAGATAAAGGTGGGAGACAGAAATACAAATCTGAAAAAAAATGCAAAACGCTATCACCAGAGGCACCCCCTCAGAGTGCCCACGTCTCAGTAGTAATGACAAAACAAATATACAAATACCATAAGCAATGTCTTGAGTTAGGGTTATTCTTTTATTCATGCATCTTCAATGAGTGGCTACTATATTCTAATATAACAGTGAACAAAACACACTGTTCTCATGAAGATCACACTTGAGGAAAGGAGAAAGGTAGGAAATAAAGTAATGCATCTGAAATCAGAGAAGTACTAAGTACTTCGGATAAAAACTAAATTAGAGAATAGAGATAGGAAATACTGTGAAGAGGATATGGTGATTCTACACACAGTAGTCAACAAAGGCTTCAACCAAGTGACTATACAGACAAATGGGAGAAACCTATCAGACTTGAAAAATCTGTCTTTGCCATTCTCACAAGGATGTTTATATTCTAACTCCACTATACAATTATTTCTATCCCTGATTCTAGTGACAAGCTAAGGTACTGCCTGATTACCAGGTACAACTAAGGGATGCAAAACAACCTCAATACATTCTTAAAGATTTATCAGCAATAGCTATGTATTATTGGGATTTAACACTCTGTGGTCACTGTCCTAAAATTCCTAATTTATCTTTAAATATGAGGTTTGTTAAATGAACAAATCCTCTACTGAGGATTCTGATGAAGCATGTGCCAAGGACTAGCAACCTCCATTCGTGGTTTGCCTCCCTAGAAAGGGTACTTACCAGACCCTTGGCTCAGTTCACCTTTCCATCTCTTCACAAATAAGGGCAAGGCAAGGCAATGTCATTTCCACTCCAGGATAGCATCACCTTGGCACACTCACTGACAAGTCAGAAAAGGACCCTGCCTATGGCTGATTCAGGTAATCATCATGACCTAGCACAAGACTTCAATCCCTTGAGATTGCTTTCTGCTATGAACTGAAAAAACGGATTACAGGAACAGGAGGCTAGTAGGCTCCTGCATTTTCATTTGGGATTGGATCTCATAAATTATGTACCTGGACATGATCAGTTTCATGAAACAAAATTATCAACTGGATTTATAAATAAGCAGTGCATTATTTTTACCAAATTCAGCATAAAAGTTATTTCTGCTTGCTCATTCCACTGTTAAGCCATCCCTTTCAACTTGTACCAGCCATATGGCTTTGCTCCTATTTCTTAAACCAACAAAGTTAGGACTTAGCTCAGCAGCATAAGCACCTGCCTGGCAAGTGCAAGGTTGCAAGCTGGATCCCTGGTACAAACAAACAAACAAACAAAAAAACCCAACAAATTCATTTCTACCACAGACCATATCACACCCACAATTCCTATCAACTATATATATCCCTATAACTAGATTTTCATATTACAAAAGTCTGAGCCTGACAGTCACTCATCCTAAGTAGATGGGGGTTCCAGCCTATACTACAGAAGTACCTTTCTACTGAGCGGTCAATCTGATCCAAAGACAATCAATTTCTTCCCTCCATGTAAGGGCATTCCTCTCCCCACTAAGAGATGCAGTTTATCTCCTCTCTTTGAATCTAGAGTGATCTTATAATTGTTTTAGCCAGTAAGAAACAGGGAAAATAATATTCTGAACTTTTAGGCCCAAGACTCAAGAATAGTAGCAGCTGCCCTTTCCTTCTAGGCTGTCAGAAGCCAAGAGATACATGAAGACGATACACATAGGGAACTGAGATGCTCCGGTCTAGCTGCACTCCCAGGGAGCAATCATTATCAACTGCCAGTTAAGTAACTAAGCAATCTGGAAGTTCCAAACAGACAAGCTCCAGAACAGATGCAGCCCCAGCTTACATCACATGGAGGAGAAGGCTCTGCTGATCACATTCAACCCGTGGAGTCTTGAAAGATTAAAAATGTTTGCATTTGGAGTAGATTTTTACATAGAAATATAAAATTAAAACATCAAAGTCTGAATACCAGATCCATCACATCTAGACTTAACTTCTTTGTGTACTTTTTTCTCATTTACAAAATGATATTTATACAGAGAGGTATTCTGTGAGAGTTAAATGCTGTAACACATGTAAAGCACTTAGAAAGTTTCTCAGTACTTTCGTGACATAATGCAAGTAATTATATTATTTCTATAATTGACAAATTTATTTCATCAACCTGCTTTATTTTCTGCCCACCAACTCCTATTATCTGAAATCATGCTTACTTATTTACTTGCTTTCCTTCCACTAAAGTAAGAGCCATAACTTTATTCTATTTACCAGCACCCAAAATAGAACTTAGAGGGTACAAATATTTTCTAAATTAGTATATATTAAATGGTAAGTGAGCTTTTAGATCCTTATTTCAGTTAATAACGATAATAACGATATCAAAAAATTGCTCCCTTATCATAAATATAAATCTTATAAATTATTTTTATAGTATTTTCATGATATGACCCCAATACACTGACTGATTTCATTACACATTACACTATTATTAAAGCAGATATTGCTCAAATATGCTTAACAAAAGCTAGCAGTTGATTTGGTATTCTTTAGGTGAGTTGAAGTAACTGGATCACTCATGATTTTCCTTAAATGAGCTATACTCAATCAAATAAATGACACATTTAAAGGTATAGTACATGTACAGAAATAGCAAGAGAAACTCCCATCTAGGCTCCACTTAAAAAAAATTACCATGGCATCATAAATTAACATATAATGGACTTCACACTGTATACAAAAACTTGCTATAGTTGGACAAGGTGGCACATACCTGTAATACCAGCACTAGGGAGGATGAGGCAGGAGGATCACTGAGAGTTCAATCGAGACCTTTGCAGGCTATCTTACGAAGTCAAGGCTAGCCTTAACTACACAGTAAGAATGTGTCCCCCCCAAAAAATTTCCTACAAACATATCTGAGTGTGTTGGTGTACAACCTGATAAAACTATTCAGTATACAAAATATCTAAGTCTGAATTTCTTCAATTTTATTTTTTAAAAGTTTGAAAATGTATTTGAAAGATGAAATAAAAATCAAATATTCAAATGGTGAAGCACCATTAAGGAAAAGCATTAGCTCAGACAATAAAGACACCCAAATACGTAATTCAGAACATCACAAGTTCTCTAATATTGTAACTCTAAACTTTGCCTTTGCTGTGATGCAGATGATGGATGCAAGAAACTCTCCCTACATACTTCTTCTGATGACAGATGCAAAAGGGTTTTTACATTTATGAATAGGACTTTTTTTTTTGTCTTTTTCTTTTTTATTGGTACCAGGGATCGAACTCACGACTGCCTGCTTGTGAGGCAGGCGCTTATGCCACTAAGCTAAATCCCCAGCCATGAATAGGATTTTATGAGGTAAGCAAACCAGACTAGGACACCAGTGAAAAACACACATAAAGTCAGGGAAGTAGGAGAGAATACACTGCAGGTGTAGAACTAACAATAAGTAGGCCCTTCCCGGTTCTAACAGTCAGTATGTAAAACTTAAGAAGTCACAGTGCTGAGATACGTCACTGTGCAGATTCAGAAAGCCCATTCATGGAACTCAGATGCTAAAAAATAGGAATAATCCACATCTGGTCAATAAACTTTATCTGTAAAGAACAGCAAATGTGTTTGCCCAAAAATTCTACCTGAAGTCCCAATCCCTCAATAACTATATGACAGTGGGGCCTTCAAGAGCTAATCAAGTTTAGATGAGCTCATGATGACGGGGTCCACAAGAAGCAACTATCTTCGTATGAAGAAGAGACCAGAATGTCCTCTATCTCCACCAAGTAAAGACATACTAAGAGAGTATACCTGCAAGCCAGAAAAGAACCCTAACCGGGGAGGTAAATTAGCTAGAATATTTATACTGAATTTCTGAACTTCCAAAATTGTAGGAAATAAATCACACATCTATTGAACTTTTTCTCATGGCAGCCAAGCAGACTAACTATAAACAGAATAATAAATATTTAAAGCTCTGTCAATTCTGCATCAAATACTGAGCTCTGTCACTGTAAATACATAAACAAGGCTGTATTCCAATAAAACCTTATTTACAAACACAAGAGTTGGACTGTAACTTGCGGATCGCTACTTTGTATCTTGAAAGTGGTTTAAAGTTACAGGAATAGATTCCAAGTTCACCCAAAAGGTCATGTAAGATCAGTGCATTTCACTTCAAATCAATTTTAAACCAAAGAAAAAGAACAACAAATAAATATTAAACTCTGGGGTAATCTTAAGAGTGTGGAAATACTGTACACTGAGATCTACAATTTACTTTTAAAAGTATCAAAAAAGTAAGATGGAATGACAGATATACAAAAACGCAAATACAACAAACCTAACAACTACAGACCCTGTGATTTGTATATGGTATTAACTGTACATTCTTTCAACTTTTCAATATGTTTGAAAGTTTTGATAGCAAATATTGTTAGATGCTAGGGGGATTCAATAAGAGGCCACTGACAGTGTTTGAGCAAAAAAATAAAAATCAAATTTACACTACACAAATACGGTTCAGGCAATGCAAACAATATCCTAAAGGGTGGGCAGATAATGAAAAAGGTAGTAAGTAGCTATTTCATGACATGTAAGGAAAGCATTAATATTTATAGTTAATAGAATAAATACAAAAGAAAAAAAAGAGTTGCAAAGAAAAGCCAAAGATGTCAAGAAAAGTAGACTGCTTCTTTTTTTTTTTGGTCTTTTTCGTTTTTCTCTGTACCGGGGATCGAACTCACGACTGCCTGCTTGCAAGGCAGGTGCTTATGCCACTGAGCTAAATCCCCAGCCCCTAGACTGCTTCTTGATATCAGGAATAATAAAGCAGTTTCAAGGAGAAAGTTAGTGTCTAAGCAACAGTTCAAGGGAGACAAGTACAACTAGAAACCATAAGTATGTAAAACAGGTGGGGTGATAATGAAAGCCAGGACAAGTAAACAGATAAATTCAAAGGAAACAAATGAAGATCATGGCAATCAGGATGATCTAGTTGAGAGGGTAACAACTGGAGAAAAACATAAAAGGCTACAGTACTTTTTAAAAATGGAAAATGAAAGCAAATGACTAGGGCTAAAATGCCACCATATTGAATTATCTTATCCACAATGTATACTACTGAGCAGGCAATCTGCAGGTGGCCTAAATGTCCCCATTCTTGCTGAGTGTGTCATCTCTAAAGCTTTCCACTTCCTGATACTGAACTATTTTGTGTATACATTACATAGAGGACAAAGAAGATCAAGTATCTGCCCTCACTAAGAGAATTCAGCCAGCATGTTTGTTGCTTGCATACAATGTTTGCTGCTTGCTAAAACACAAAACAAAACAAAATAGTGTTACACCCTTGGCTCTGAGTTCCCCGAGTTCCTCAGCTCTGACATAAACTTACTCCTCCTGTCCCTCTGGGAGGTGTATCAAGGAAAACCTTGTCAAATATGCTGATGTTCACATTGCTTGTTGTGTCATGAATAATATTACTTGTCTCTGACTTCGGAGTCTCCTGTTTTCTGCCAGCAACACTGAAACATTAACAGATCAGCTTATTAATTTGTAAATGGAGTAGTTATTTGCTATCTTTTTATGTTTTATATATATTTCAGTATTTAATTCTCATAATAATCTTAATAAGGTGGCACTAATATGAAGGAGAAGAAAGATTTCAAGATGCAAAGTAATTAAAGACACCTACGAGAAATGCAAACCTAAATCTAAACTCAGATGATTTTTAAAACCTGTTTTATGCTGGGAGTGGTGGCACACATCTATAACCTCAGCATTTGGAAGACTAAAGCAGGAGGACTGCAAATTCCAGGCAAAAATAAGCTACTACACAGCAAGTTAAAGGCCAATTTGGACTACATAGCAAGACCTTGTCTCAAAAACACCAAAACCAAAATCCTGTTTTGTTTTTATGGTGTCAGGCATCAAATCCAGGGCCTCGCACATGTGGACATACTTGAAGCACTGAACCACTGAGGAGTGTGCTCCCAACCTCAAAACTTATTTTTGGTTTTTTGGTTTTTGGTACCGGGAATCGAACTCATGATCTTACCCTTGCAAAATCTGTCCTAATCATTAATTGTCAAGCTTCCTTCTTAGATGATTTACCAAGGACAATTTTAATTCTCCAGATACAAGAGCAAAGTACTCATATCTTCACTACTAAAAATTATGTTCCACAAAACATTAATATTTTGGAAATGTTGATATAATCTTAAACACAAACACACACACACACACACACACACCTATGGTCAAAAATTAAGAAAAACTAGTACAAAAAAATCCAAACCACTGTTGTTACTACAGAATTTCTTATGATTTCTATTTGTTAGTATGTGTCATAAAATCTTTCAGAAACACAGTTTATCACTGTTTTAGAATACAGTTTGGGAAACTACTCTTAAAATGAATACTTCTAATTTTAACCATACACAGAATCCCTTTTTAGTCTTTGTTGTCAACTTGGTACAGGCACATGACACTTTAGAACATCCAAGTTAGAATGTGGTCAAAAGCTTGCAAGCCAAGTTAACTACTTAATACTTTGGCAATATTGCTCTTTTTTCTACCAGGCAAAACTAAATTTCCCATAACACAATGAAACTACCTATTACACCCAATATTTTCCAAATTTAGAAGAATAACAACCATGAGATTTTGTAGCTCTACATTGTTATTTACTGCTGTACTTTGCAAAATTTGGATCTATCTCAAAGAAAAGCCCTCAGATAAAGCACTTTCCAGATAAACTCTGTTGATTGATTAATAGTAGTAAATCATTCTGATAGTTCTGGGCATCACTGCTAACTTTCCAGTATGTAAAAATGAATTTCAATCCTTTTTAAAAGTAATAAATGCCAGGTGTGGTGGTACATGCCTGTAATTTCAGCCCTCAGGAAGTTAAGGCAGAAAGATCACTTCAAGTTTGAGGCCAGCCTGGGTTACAAAGTGAGTTCAAGGCCAGCCTAAATTGCATATCGAAATCCTATCTCAAAAAGACCAAAAAAAAAAAAAAAAAAAAGTAATAAACTTAGCATATTATTTCATCTTCAAGTATAACTGCCTATCTCCTAATTTAGCCTTAATTTAACATTCAACAAGCAAAGCCCTATATTGTTCCACTTTATTAATTCCACTTTAAAAAAATAAAACTGTAAAAAGTAGTCATAAAACAGTTGACTTCATCATGTAAGCCAGAGTTGCTGATTGTTATCTAGCTACAAAGTCTATTCAAAACGTACATGCAGCTGCTCCTGTGTCATATCTAGATATAGTTATTAATAAAGCTATTCTCAACAAAGCAAAGTTACTCTGGATAGATGAAATTAAATTACTAGGTAATTAAACACTAAATAAATTAAAATGCAAATTTTCATCGTTAGCATTCCCTAATGCTGTCTTACAAGAAACACCAAAAAAAAACACCAGTTTATAGTCTCCCTAAAAAGAAAGATTTTAGAATGACTGATTTTTAACCTTGCTCTCAAGAAATGCCTCCACCCATTCAGAGTCCATGCACAGGGCATGGCTTTAGCTGGGGTTAGGATTAGGAGGGGTAATAAAATACAGCAGACACTGTTCACTTATTTGAATGTAGTTGTAGAGAAAAAATATTCCAACAGTGAAATAACAAATTTCAGCACTGCAGTAGCAAGTTTTTAAAAATACAGTCATGACTAGTTATATTTAAAGCAAATATAACAATATGATAAAATACTTAAGGTACAACTACATTAATTAAAAATATTTTCAGTAATGATTTGTGTATGAAACCATAGCTGATTCCAGTAAGTCAAAGCAACTAAAGAGAAAGAATCATTAAGTACTGAAACAGAAAGGATTCATACCAACTCATTAGGAAAAACAAGTAAGAACAGGAAATAATAGAAAAACCAAAAAAGCATCACTGCGAATATTATCCAGCATTTATCTATTTTATTCTATTTTTGCTAACATTTACAAAACCAAGGATTTTTTTTTTTTAATATATCAGGGATGGAACTCACAACTTCACACTTGCCAGGTAGGCACTTATGCCGCTGAGCTAAATCTCTGGCCCTAAGGATGGTTTTTTGAAAAATAAACCAAAAGTATATACACTACCATCTTGAAAAATTACCTTCCACATTGGTAGCAATATTTTTTAAACTGTTCTGAATATACTAATAAAACACTCAGTGCCCAAACTTGCAACCCAAGACCCACTTGTTTATCACAAAATGCCAACACTGCAATTTAACCTGAATACGGAGCTTCAGTTTAGAAAAAGCAACCCACACATTAACGTCTTTGACTTAAAAGAAAAATGTAATAACATGTATGTCATAGATTCACCACAACTAACTTAGAGGTTTTAAAAGATGTAAACCAGATGACGATGCATCATGAAATACTGGAAAAATGAAAAAAATCACATAAAACCGGGATCTCATTTTTCAGTATTCTTCATATCTGTCAAACAATTAATAGAAACTTTTAGTTCACATATGTGCAAAAATACATGAAAGGTGAAATATGAGACCAACATATTTACTTTTGTACAATTTTTCAACTCTGTACTGCACCATCAGCAGTACGTGTTTTTCTCCTCTCCCTCGGGTCTATCTAAATTATCATCTGGAAGTGTACAGATTAACACGCTATCCAGCTATAAGAGAACAGTCAATTACATTGAGTCCATTTTAAAATAAGGCCTACGCTAGCTACAACAGAAATCTCCAATGACACCATCAGAATACACGAAGGAAAAATTCAGAAGAAAAACTGACAAAGAAAATACAGAACATCGCATTTCACTCATTTAAACACTTAAGAGTTTTATGATTATGCTTTAAATCCAATTAAATGAAAACTAATTTTTCAAACAAGAGCAAAGTTTTTGCCTAACAAAACTCCTCCCCCACCTCCTGCCATAGGTACGTGTGTGTGTGTGTGTGTGTGTGTCTTGTCTGTGTGTGTGTGTGTGTGTGTGTGTGGATATACATGTATATGGACTGGGGAAAGAAGAATGCAATCACTTTTAATACTAACGTAATGAAAAAGGACAAAATGACAAGGTTATCTAGAGAAAAGGCAAGCTCAGCACTAGTTGTTCTCCACAGTTCCACAATTCCTAACCCACATTTTTTCCAAATTTTCTTCTACCTTCTGTAGTGCTTACACCCGCCCCATCTTTCTTCCACTCACCGCACTAACAACGGCAATCGCTTTCCTGACAGGTACATGAACTTAGCCTCATTTACAACACAAAATCGACTGACACGTCTCAGTGTGACTGCGTCAGGAAATAAAGAAATGATAAGGTAAGAAAGAAAATACAAACAAGTTTTCAGGAGAAGAGAGGGTGTTGTCAATGGAGGGTACACGGGGCGAGTGGGTCTACGAAAAGACCTGGGGCCAAGAGGGCAGGACGTTGGAGTCTGGAGCCAAGGTCCAACAGAAAAGGTGTGCGGCCGGAAGAGCAAAATAATCTCTAGCACGTCCCTTCGGGAATAAACTGAGGAACGCGACCGGGCTCCTGGGAAGAGCAGAAGGCCGGAAACTCACCACCTGGTAGCGGCCAGTCCCGGGCTGGTGATGGTCCATCGTGCTGGGATCCCGGTCCAGCGCGGGCAGGACGCCGCGGCCCTCAACAACCTCGGCCTCCCCGGCTGGCGACGTCGGAGCCGCAGCGCCCCTTCCGCCTCGGTTTCTGCCGCCGCGGTCGCCCGGCGGTGCCGCTTCACTTCCTGTCGCTCCGGCAGGCTCCGCGGAGACCTCCGCGTCGCTCGCAGTTCGCGGGGGAAGCTCCGGGCCGCCGCGCGCGTCACTGGGCATGCGCGCGCCGGCCGCGCATGCTCGCTGGCTCGGCCGGGCTTCCATCCGCTCTGCGGACTCGCAGGGTGTATGTAGCTGGGAGGGAGGTGATGGGAGAGTGAGGCAGGTGCGGGAGAGTTCGGTAGGTTGGCAGCTGGTCGGGAGTGGGCGGTGGCAAAAGAAGCAGGCAAAGAAAAAAAAAAAAAAATAGCCATCCATGATAGGTTTTTTTCCTGTGTGCGCCGATTTCACGCAGGGACGAACGAGTGCGCAATCTTTGCCGAGACGACACCGGAGAGAGCGAGGAAGCATTTTTAGACTCCCAGAGCTGGTCGTGATTTTACCCAGCGTTTCTCCTATTACTCAGGCAGCCGTGGGCAGCGCGAGGAGGTCCATCTCCGGGACACTCCAAAAATGCTTCTTTAGAATCGTTACTCAGATACGGGGTTTTTGTGGTTTTCGGATTACTTTTAGAGGCGCTTCAGGTATCCAGAAAAATCGAGGCGGTACAGAGACAGCACAGGTACCCTGTGCCCCCACACTGGCTTCGCCCTCTCCCCCCCTCCCCGTTCTCCCCACTCTGCTGGTGAGTCACCAGCACACCCACACCCACACGCACCTGACTCTCCTACCGCGCATGCTGAGGCCAAGGTGTGCACCACAGTTCATTCTTGGCGTCATACCTTCTAGGGGTTCAGGCAAATTTATTACAACTATCCACCGTTAGGGTGTTGTATAGAGTATTATCACTGCCAAGAAAAAAAAAATCTCTGTGGAATAATTTTATTTTTTTAAAAATTTTCCCTTTCTTAATAAGACTCCAACGGAGTTTTCAGGCTTTCTCCTATGTTCTGCAAGGAGAGAGGCCTTTAGAGTTCCAGGATACAGAAGGGATAGAAAATAACGATGAGGCTGAGGGTAACACAAATATAATACTCAAAGCAAAAATGTCTAAGCGCTTGATAGGAATCACTTAGATGAAACGTGATTCTGTCTCACATCAGACTAACCCCCATAGCTACCACTGCGCATGCATTACACAAGGCAAACAGCATGTTTCTGTAGTATGGTGGGGCAGGAAAAAGTATTTTTTTAACCCAAAGATGTGCTCTTTATACCCTGATAACTATAATCCCACAAGATCTGACCCAGCTATCATTGGGGGGGGGGGGGTTCTTTTTTATCGGTACCAGGGATCGAACTCACGACTACCTGCTTGCAAGACAGGCGCTTATGCCGCTGAGCTAAATCCCCAGCGCCCCCCCCCCAGCTATCATTTTTAGGAAAGCCAGACCCCTTTTTGCTAATTGTACAGTGGAACACACACAACAGCCTCATCCCTCCCTCCAGGGGCTGAAGAAGAAGAATGAGCTCCACTCACTTTGTACTTCTCTCATTAGTGTGCACGGGAGATTCCTGGAGTGAAGAATGCCACTTGGATGGGCCTAACCAGCTGTTTTTAACATCAAGATACAAGGAAAAAAACATCTCCTTGAGAGATCATTGACTAAAAATGTAAGCCTTCCTGATAGTGTGATTTCTTTTGTTTTTGTTTCTCAAAGCATTGTTCAGCTCTTCCTGTTGCCATCTTGACACATCTAGCAGTAGAGAGCACTGCTGGGCTAACCAGTAAGGTAACCTCATACTTAAATTACCCTCAGTCTGTTCTCTTGTGATCTAATAATTTTTTGTGGCTTGGTTTGGTTTGGTTTAGTTTGAGACACAGTCTTTGCTTTATAGTTCAGGCTAGCCTTGAACTCACTATATAGTTCAGGCTGGCTGAGAACTCATGGTGATCCTCCTGCCTCAGTCTCCCGACTGATGGGATTATAGGCCTGCACCACCACTCCTGGCTCAAAATATATTTTAGATTCTAAGACAATAAGTATATAACATCTTGTTGGTATTATTGGTATAAGTACTCATCCTCACAGTATCTCCTCCAAATGAATTACCTCAGTGAGCAAAATAACAACCAGTGTTAGCAAACTAAAGGTAGATTCCTAAGTCAGTTACAGTCTGTAAAGTTGATTTAGAGTTAAATTTTACATGTGCTTGTGATTTTATCAACCACTTATATGTTCATTCTTTCTCAGATAGACTGCTTCTCAGAAAGGAGGCCATTTTTTACACCCAGCACCACACTGAGAACATAATATTGAAAAACAGACCTGACCAAAAGTAGACATTCTGAGTCTTGTTAATGTGACAAATTCATGTTCTCTGAACATTCTGCTGTTCTAGCTGAGCAGGTGATAAAACTCAAAAAAAAAAGCATATTTTCAGTGAGTGGGAGTCAAAGAGGAGGCGGAAGTAGAACAGTAATTGACAAGTATTTCTTAACCCAGGCGCTGTGCATTGACATTTCATTCTCACCACAACTCCGTGATATACTCCTGAGTATAATCCCTGCTTAACAGAGGAGGAAGCTATTGCACAGAGGCGCTCTGGAATTTTCCAGTGCCAGTTTACCAGTAAGTGGTGACCAAGCGCTAGGCCTCCACTATATTGACACTATGCTGTGGTAAATTCTCCAAAAAAAAAGTTGAAAAAAGAAACTGTCTCTTTCCCCTTTATGGCCTTAATTGCCACCTTCACCTATATGAAATAACAATTTCATATCGACCCCAAAAGAGCCCATTGTGAACTGCTTTTGCTGACCTCACCCCAGCCTTGTAACTTGTGATGGACCATCGCAAGCACTGAAATGTCCCGTTAGGAGCAACTCCTTTGGCAAAAAAACAGTAGGAACGATGTTCTTTGTCACGTTAGAGACCTTAAATAATAGCCAGTGATATTTTTAATCCTTGACCTTTTGATAGTTATTTAACGTGTGTTTTGTTAAATATGACTCACTTGATGTGGTTAATGTCTCTAATCCAAAATAATCCTCTGTAATCTACATTGTTAGCCTTTTCCATGTAGATGTAAAGTATCTACAGCTTTCACACTGAAGAAAAACTTGTGAAGTTTAGTAGAGTGATGGTTAAGATCATGGGGACCTCTTTATCTGGGACATACTTCCCATTGGGAACCTCTTCCATCTTCCCTGAAGCAGCTCTTCCCTCGAGAGGTAAAGCAGCTTAAGATCATCCATAACTTTGTCTCCTACCCAAGTACACTGAGCCGTGCACATGCACGCGCAAACACACACACATACACAAACACACCCTTACTCCCCAAGGAGCTCAGTCAAGATTCCCTCAGACAGCCATCCACACAGGTCTGAAACACAGGCGGGCAAGTGCTATAAATTTGCCCTAGTGTCTTCTTCGCTGAGCTTTAGTTTTTTTCATTTCTTCTACAGTATAGAACAGATCACAGATCTTAAGATGCAAGAATATGTGATTTATGTATATTTACCTAGAGAAAGACTGAAAAGAATATACCTGAACATCTTCAGACCTAGTTAAAATTCACTAACCACCATTTTCTGAACATTAATTTCTAAAATATATATTTGTGAAATTATAGCAACCTATTGCTTTTCATTTTAGTGAATGAAAATTAGCACACTTCTTACACTGACGTTTCATCTTTATCACTATGCATATGCGTTTTTTAAATAGTTTGCAGGCTTGAACCTCAATTTAGCTTTACATGATGTTCCTGGAATTTAACTGGCTCTGAGATTCTTGTCATCTGTGCAGCTCTCTAATTGTGGAGAGGAAACCTAAAATGAGTAATTAGACAATTAACTATCTCCTTCCCTGCCCTCTCTTTATTCTCTTCCAGTATACCAAAACAATCTAAAATGCAACTCCTGTTTTTCTGCAGTCAGAATGGAACTAAACAGAAGTGTAGGAGATATATATATTAAGAAATCTTTTGTGATAAATTGGCTTATACAGTTGTGAGGGAATGCTGGGTAGGAAAGTCTGAAACCCATAGCTCAAGCCACTGTAACTTTAGGGCAGAAACTAAAGCCTCTGGCATAGAGAGAATGTCTTCTTTTGGAAAACCCCAGCTCTTTACTTACATACATTTGATTGATTGAGTCAAGCCTACTCAGACCATAGTGGGTAATCTTTAAAGGCAACTCATTTTGGACTTCAATCGTGTCTATAAAATACCATCATAGCAAAACCTAAAATTGTTTTCGGTTGGATAGTTGGTCAATAGCCTAGCCCCACTGACAGAGACAACTGATACCACATGTTTATTTAAACACTAAAAGCTAAAATTATCTCTGAATAATAAAGATAAGGGATAAAAGGAAAAGGAGAAAGAAATAGGAGAAAGGGAGGAAATCCCAGGAAGTTAGACATTAACATACAAGTAATTTTTCTATACTTAAGTATTTCCTGTTAGTTTCATCAGATATATGAAGGAGAAATCAGGCAATAATTAGAAAAGGTTTGAATTCTGATACTGAGCTACTTTATGTTAGTCCTAACAATATTTATATTTGGCATATTTCAGTTTTTTTATTTTTTTAGTCCTGGGCAATGAGTGTAAGCAAGTCAATAGTGGCTTTTTATTAGTGATTTCATATTTGAAATTGTGTGGCTCTTAGGTTATTAAAATGCTTTATGCTGAGTATAGAAGGCTATTTTTTGACCATATTAGAGCAGGGTTTTATGTGAAATTGTCTCTTTTTCTATACAACCCAATCACTGTGATCATAGAAAATCTGGCTTGATCCTGAGTAGGTTTCCCTTGACTAATGTGTGATCTTTGTGTAAGAAGACAAAATTCTGTGTGTGTGTGTGTGTGTGTGTGTGTGTGTGTGTGTGTGTAAAATACTGGGTAGAAAAATGTCTCTTGTGTGACAAGATTTTCTTAACGTGTCAGTGAGCATTGATTCTCTTTCCGTCACAGTAGAAACTAGGCCTCATCTGTTAAATAGGGTGTGATGTCAGTTGACTGCTGTACCATTACCAACATTATACAACTTCAACAATAAGTCACCATGTGATAAGGCCACCTCACTTCCTTACTGAGGATAAGGGGCATTTAATATCAGAAAAACAGAACGTGTTAATCAGACGGAATTCCTTATGAAATGCTGCCTGTCCAGAACTAAAGAAGAAATTTATTCCTGTTTCCTGAACTTAACATTCAAAAAGGGAGAGGCCTAGGGGCCACCCAACCAAACTGAGGGAAGGTAATGAGAAAAAGGAAATTCCTTTTATATCTGACAATTATATCCCAAAATAAATAAAATATTTACACTGCCCTTCACTTGTCAATAATCCATAATTTTCATGAGATATCTGTAAATTCTTTATCACTGAAAGAGCTAGTATAATTTTCCCAATAAAGATAAATACCAAGCTAAAATCTTCTTTCTCAAGAGACCAATTCTTAAAAGTATAAATGTTACAAAACATATGCATATACAAATATAGCTCACACAGTGGAAAATCAAACTTTGTTTTTTCATTTGATGTGATCAGGGATTTGGCTAACTATAGTCCCTGGAAAGTTCCTTTTGTCTAAAATATAGAGAAATGTGTTTTTTAAGAGCCATAAAATTTTATCACTTGTGTACTTTCCATAAAACTCTGCGACTCTGCATACCAACAGCTTCATTTTGAAAACATAGAAAGTGAGGCTCAAAGAGGTGAATTCAATCTTACAGATATGAATACATCATAAACTCTACTTGTCAAAAATTCTTTTGGAAATCCAGGAATGGTGGCACACACCTGTAATCTCAGATACATAGGAAGATGAGGCAGGAAGAAAGCACGTTTGTGGCCAGTCTGGGCAACATAATGAGAGCTTATAAAATATAAATAAAATATAAATAGGGCTGGAGATGTAGCCTAGTGGTGCAGTACCCCTGGGTTTAGTTGTCAGTACTACAAAAGAAACAAAAACTGTTTTTGAATTATGATAACAGGCAAATATATTGCCATCAAAAAGGATAAATTCCAAGACAGTTACAAAGCCTTTCAGGAATTCTACTTTGGAGAAAGTAAAACATCTACATTTTAAAGTACATAACATTTGTTTCCCACAAATGTAATCTTTGGAAATATAGCAGATATCTGATATTATGTGTGCATTAAAGCCTAAAAGCTGAACAATGCCAGCCCATATGTACATTTTCATTCATGTAAGTTTAGTATGTACGAGCATCAAACAAATAACATGAATAAGATTCCAACTAAGTTAGCCCAGCCTCCATTTCTTGTCTTACCTTTTTGGTTTTCTTTGTTCATGTTTTGTTTTTGAAACAGCATCTTGCTATGTAGCTCAGGATGCCTATGAACTTACTGTGTAGCCCAGGCTGGCCTCAGACTCTCAGCAATCCTCCTGCCTTAGCCTCTCAAATGCTGGGATTACAGGTGTGTGCCACTACACCTGGACCAGCCTCCATGTTTTAACCATGGGTTTTAATCATGCAGAGAAGAATGGGAAACAGAGGGCAGGGAAACAGGAAAAAAGAAAGAATCAAGATATATCATGTACAGGTACAAATTCCCCATGATGAGTGTGATCATTACATATATCTAAATGGTGCAAATAAACTTTAAAAAATTAAAAATAATTTAAAAATATATTCCCTTAGTCAGCTCAGTCACATTTCTAGTGCTTGGTCACCCCAAATGTCTAGTAGTTACAGTATTGGATACTGTAGATTAGAACATCAGCATCATCACAGAAAGTTCTGTTAGACATTATTCAACCAAACATTCCTTTAGCATTCACCTGCAGTTTCTCTCCTTTCTTTACTTCTTGAGATATCTGAATAATTTTGTAATAGCCTTTGTCTCAACTCTGCCATCTTCTAGCAGTGTGTTCCCTGATTAAATAACTTAATTTCCTGGGCCAGTTTGTTTATCTTGAATGTAAGAATCATAATTTCTTCCCTGTCTCTCTCACAGGTGGTTGTGAAACTTCAATAAAAATGTAAACATACGAATGTGAAGAAGACTTATTTCTGGAGGGACTTCTCCTTTCTTTAATTTTTCTGTTGGCTGAAGGGGACATTCTGCGTTTAAAATATAATAAATAATATAAGGAGTATAAAAACTACCCTCATAGAACTGAAGTAAACTAGGTCTCCCAACTAACCAACGTAATTTTTCTAGGGGACACATACTCATCATAAAGTAAGTGATAGGCTCCAGTGTATGTAACCTCAGAAAATATGTCAGTAGTTGTCTATCAAGGAGTAAAACAATGACATGGTGTGTTCATTAATCATTATAATTATATAAATCATATCTGACATTTATCAAATGCTGTTAGTGCTTTTCCTAACTGCTTTGTATATATTATCTCATTATATTTTCACAATAAACATGGAGTAAGTGCTATTGTTACTGCAAAGCACATAGATTACCAGATTTTTTCACTTTTAACTTTTTATTTCAATATATTTACATAGAAGTATATAGTTAATAGATATACACTTTCATGGTTTCTCATGAACTGAATAAACCCATACAAACAGCATTAAGAAACAGACTGTTTCCAGATCCCCTAAAGACCCATGTGCTTACTTTCTATCTCTACCTACATATAAAGAATAGCTATTATTCTGATTTGTAATACCATAAATTAATCCTGATTGCTCTTTAACTTTGTGTAGGTAGGAAGTACTATATGTACCCTTTTAAATCTGATTCTCTTAATTTTACATTTGTAAGATTTATTCTTATTATTGAGTATAGTGGTAGTTTGTTGATTTTTGTTTCTGTGTAGCACTCCAGTTTGTGAATACACGATTTACTAGTTTTACTGAATAAATATGACTGATAAGTGTTTGAATTTTTTTTTTCTTTTAGGTTGATCTTGGTTTTTGTTTCTTGGGATTGCCATAACAAAGTACTATACCACAAACTAGCCAAGTAGATAGCGCACTTCTGTAATTCTAACACTTGGAAGATTGAGGCAGGAGAATCATGATCATATTTCAGACCACCTGGGCTACAAAGCAAGTTCAAGGCCAACCTTGAACCTACATAATGAGGCCCTGTCTAAAAGTATCACAAACTGCATGACTTAAAAAGAAATTTTCTGAAGATATAGCTCAGTGGTAGAATGCTTGCCTACTATACATGAGGCCATAGATTAAATCTCCAGCACAAACAAACAAATTTCAGTTCTGGAAGCTATAAATCCAAAATCAGAGTGTCTGCAGGGTTAGTTCCTTCAAATTGCTATAAGGAGGAATCTATTTTATGGCCCTCCCCTACTTCTGGTGGCTTGCTTGCAATCTTTGGTCTGTTGGCTTGCAAAATATCTCCTAACCTCTGCCTTTATCATCAGATGGCTTTTTTTTTTTGTGGGTGCCTGTCTGTTTCCAAATTTTTCCATTCCATAGTCATCAGTAATAGTGATCTTTGGCTATTTTGCCTGTGCACCTTTCTTCTTTACAGTTGTTAATCTGGACTTGCTCTTTTTCTTTCCAGTTCTGGCTACAGAGTTTTATGTGTCCACATTCAGTACCTAATATGGGTCCCGCACATAACAGGCCTTTATTATTAATTTGCTCACTAGAATTGGTTTAAGTTCCCATTCCACCACTATATAAAAATAACAATGTCATTTCTCTTAATTTCAACAAGGAAACATTCTAGGAGTTAATAAAAATATAATGAATGCTTTGATTATTTTCAAAGATTAGAAAACCTTTAAAGTTCTCCATGAATTTTAGCCTGACTTTTTTCTAAATATAAACAGTTTTCTAAATTTTTCACTGATTTTGTATTAATGTAGTTCTGAACATTTAGATGTCATCTCGTTACTAGTTTTCCTATTTCCCATTTGCAAATAAAGTCTCTTGAGATCCTCAACCAAGTATTGATTCTCTAATGGGCTAGGGCACTATTAAAGTTTTCATGAGTGACTTTTTATTATGCTAATACATATAAAATTGACCATTTTACCGTTTTAAGTGTGTGTTTCAATGGCATTAAGTACATTCATATTGTTTTGCGACCATCACCATCATCTGTCTCTAGAACTTTTTTATCATTCCCCTAATTTACATTCTGCAAACTTGAATGCTAATTCCACGTTCCCCTCTCCTCCTTGCTCCTGGAAACCACCTTTCTACTTTTTATCTGTATGATTTTGACCTCTAAGTACTTCATATAAATAGGATCATGAAAGTTTTTTTCACTTAGCATGAAATTCTCAAGGTGTATCCATGTGTCAAAATTATACTCCTTTTTGCTGCTAGTGTATGTGGGAATTTCAGTCCATGTCATAGTATATCAGGATTATTTACTTGGCTAAGCAATTTTTTATTATCTGTCAAATTTCTTTTATGCTGTCATCATGGCTAGATATTAGGTTGTTTCCCCCTGGGTAATTTTATTTAATCTTCACAACTATTGCCTCTGGAAAAAATGAATTTCAAATCTCTTTCACTTAAATGGCAGCTTACCTTGGCCAAATTGGACATTCTCGTTGTACTTTAATTTCCTCATTAAAACTGGAAATGACAATACCCTCTTCACTGAACTAGAGTGAGGCTTCAATAGGATAACAAGGTATCTATTATAAAGCTGGCCATTTAGTCAGTATGTAGTAAATGGCTGTTAGAAGTGATTTATGTTGACAGCACACAATTCAGAAGTCTTTTCCATGCATCTCAAGAGACATCCAGACATGCTTTATGCTTTACACAATATGCTTTGATTTATGAAAAGTCATCTTAGGTCAAATATATGTGGCATACTCCAAAGATATTTTTGGCTGTGAATTACCAATACCAGTTAAGGTAGATAGTAATCATTCGTGAAACGTTTTCTTTTTCTTCCAGCCACAGTCTATTTGCCAACATCAGAGAGGTTAAAATATCAACTTCAAAAAGCCAGATATAACTAGCAAAGGATATCAGTGGTTTGTCTTTTTGGGGAGACATGTCTATTCATCTGACAAATAATATTTAAGGAATATAGGCTTAATAGCATATTTTAAATAAAAGCATCATCAGACTCAACTAAAATTAATCTAATTATCATGATAAAAATCTGGGGAATAAATGGCCCAACTTTTCAAAAAGCTTTTAAATGAACGTTTATAGTAAACTAAATCCTCAGGAAGCTGAGGCAAGAGGATTGCCTGAGCTTGAGACCAGTCTGGACTACATAATAAGTTCAAGACCAATTTGCACTGCAAAGTGAGACCTTGTCTCCAAAAAAACTAAATTTGGCCAGACACAGTGCCATACACCTATAATCATCTACTTAGAGAAGCTGAAACAGTAGGACTGCAAATTTGAGGGTATCCTGGACAATTTAAATGAGATACTGTCTTAAATAAAAGTTTAGAAGAAGGGCTGGTGCTGTAACTTAGTGGTAGAGTTCTTGTCTAGCATGCATGAGCCCCTAGGTTCAATTTCCTTTTTTTTTTTAATTTTATTTAAGGAGAAAAGGAAAAAAAAAAGCAGGGAAAGGATACAAGTTATACAGATTTACAGAAAAAAAATGAACAGTAGGAAATCACTAGTTAATGGATTACATATTGTCATCTTAGAAATAATTGTTCAAGTCACAAAATTAAAGCTTGTAGAGTGGACATTCCATCAATGATACTGCAAACAGTTCTGTCAATGATCCAATAAAACTCTGTGATATCATTTTCTATCTTATACACTTAAATATACATGCAGTTATATAGTTTAGAGCACTTTCTTTTCCTCTCTTTTGTACAGTGACTATTACACATTTTGGGTTTCATTGCTCCCACGGTTCTTATTACTTTTTTGAAAGAGAGTAAAACCAAATGTGACATAACAGAACAGAATCGGTCAAGTCAAAAGGGTGGACATAATAGATAATGTAAAAACATAATACAAGGTGATCAACAATGGTTACCATAATGCCTCCCGCTATCTCTAATAGAATTGCCTATATCGTTAGTTATAATACAATTGAACAAAACAGTAAAGAATAAAACCGACAAAACCAAAACATTGGAGACATTGTAGGTCTTCAAAAGTAGATAAAAGTCAACAAGAATGGGCGTCATAATGAATCTCATTATCTTCACAGCTGATGCCTAAACTTTCGAACCTGATACTATCCAGCAAAACAGAATAGGGGAACATCATTTAAAAACCAGATGGTGAGAGTAATACAGGGCTTTAAATCAAGGTAATGAAAAGTCAAAGTGGGTACTATAATATATCCTGCTATTTTTTTTCCTTTAATTAAAAGGATAAAGATAAAAAAGTAAATAATGGAGTGGAGATTGAGATAAAAGAGGGCATAACAACGAAACAGCGCAGATCAAAACATAACCATTTAAGCAGAATAGTGTTTCACCACCAGATAATCCTAACCTAAAAGTAGTTACCATATTGTCTCTTTCTTTGAAATCCTTGAGTACAACTTCGTATACTGTAGCATTAATTATATCAAAACAATGTAAAACCATTCAAGAGAATGACAGCATTACAGAATATTTAGAATCGACTAACAGAAAATGAACAATGGTTTCTGTATAATCTCCTTGTCTTTAAAAGGTTTTTGCTTATACTATCGTACATAATAAAATCCAATAAGATACAGACTATTTAGACCATTGGAGACAGAAGGACAAAAGCTAGATGAGACTTCAAAACAAGATGATACTAAATCAGTATTACCTATTAAGATGTCATTTTCTCCAAAATAGCTGTTCCTATCATCCAATCTTCTCTGCCTCATTTCTGTTGAGCTCTTTTTCTGTCAGTAGCTGTCAGTTTGTCTTCTTCATTTTGTTCTCTGCTCCATTCGTAATATCACTCACACATAGAAACATTACATTTAGATGGTCTTAAATATGAAATATCAGTATAAACAACAAAAAGCTTTTGTATACACTACCACAATTTGTTTTATTTTATTTTATTTTATTTTATTTTATTTTATTTTTGGCATTGGGGATTGAACCTGCATGTTGCACTCGATCCCTAAACCCCTTCTCCATTTTTTGACACAGGGTCTCTATATGTCATTAGGTTGCCCTGGCTACACTTGAAACTAAAATCCTCCTCCCTCACCCAGAGTGCTAGGATTACAGTCACCATACCCACACTTCATAATTTTAATAAACATTTTTCTGATTAAAAAAATTTTTGAACATTCAAAAAATAAATGATTTCTGATATATTACTCTACATCAGTTTGTTCATTAAAATGACAATAAATAATGTATCCACTTAATAGGATTGGCATAAGGAGGAGCTGGGGATTTAGCTCAGCGGCATAAGTGCCTGCCTTGCAAGCAGGCAGTCGTGAGTTTGATCCCCAGTACCAATAAACACACACACACACACACACACACACACACACACACACACAAAGACTGGCATAAGAGTTAAATGTGCTAATACATATACAATACTTACAATAATGCCTCATGTACATGACTTACTCTATAAACTTTGCCTGTTATTATTAGCGTTTTAAAATCCTTGGTATGACACTCTGAGTAATAAAATCTTAAAATAGGATAGATACAATAATTAACTAACTACATTTAAAATCTGTATAAATGTTATGGGCCAAATTGTATCCTCAAATTCATATGATCCCCTAACCCCATATGACTATAATTGAAGATAGGATCATTAAGGGTGGTAAAGTTAAATGATATCATAAAGGTTGGGTCCTAATCTGATATTGGTGTCTTTTTAAAAAGAAGAGGAAATGACACCAGAGATCTCTACACAGGGCACAGAAGAAAAGTCACAGTGAGAAGTGGCTTTCTACAAACCAGGAAGAAAGACTTCATCTACACCAATCTTATTGTTGTGGAAAACTGGAACAAAACCAAAAGGAAGATGCCTTGCACCAAGGAGGAAAGCAAACTGTTTATTTTGCTGGCAGGTTGGTGAGACCAGTCCCAAATCACCAACCTCTGGTCAGCTTTGGGTTTTGGTTATATAGGGTTTGCAAGCAGGAAGTACAAAAGCCAATAGTGAATCAGTTATAGACTATGTCATTAGGCAGATGCAGTTGGAAGGATTGTTTATCACTAGGCGGGAGAGTCTTGGGAGGGAGCTGGAGCAAGGAGGTGGGTAGACATCATGTGTCCTTGTCCTTGACTAGGCTAGACAGTCCTTGGAACAGGTTAATAAAACAGAATATATTTTTAGGTAGGAAAACAGAAGCATGGCAGCTGGACTGGGTCAAGTTGACCTGGACCAAACTATCTACAAAAACCAGCTGGATGAAATCAGTCAAGACTGACTGAGTTTGGTGATCCAGCTATGCAGGATTGGGGGGTGCAGATGAACACATCCTGTCTTAATATGGTATAAAGCTACTAGCTAGCTTTTACATTTTGAATTTTCTGTTACATTTTTAACTTCCTGTTACATTATGACCCCTTATCTTGAACCTGTTGCCTTCAGAACTGTGAGAAAATAGATTCATGTTGTTTAAACTGCCAGTCTATGATACTTTGTTAAGGAAGCCTTAGAGGACTAATATAATTATTTACAGGTAACTTATTCATGATACTTTCTTAGTATCATGAATTATTGGTGTTTTGAGACAGGGACTCGCTGTGTAGTTCAGACTGGCCTTGAATTCACTATGTGGACTAGGCTGGCTGCAAACTCATGACAGTGTTCCTGCATCAGCCTACCCAGTGCTAGGATTACAGGTGTGCGCCACAATGCCTAGCTTTCAGTTTAAGTCTTAACATCAGTATCTAAAGTCAAGTAGTTTCCCTTGTAGTAGTTTCACTACTAATCCTCAATTTTTTCATTTACAACCTAAATTTTTTATTTACTTATTATACTTGTCTAAAAGATTAACAGTAAAACCTTGGTTTGTGAGCATAGTTTATTCTGGAAACATGCTTATCATTCATAGCACTTGTATATCAAAGCAAATGTCCCTATAATAAACAGTGGAAATACAGATGACTATTCCATCTGTATCCAAAAATATTCATATAAAATTATAATACTGTAATATAATACAAAGCAATAAAATACAAAGCATTTAAAAAAAATTTACCTGCAATTACCTTCATGACTGGTATGAGGGAGACAAGAGAGAAGAGGGTTATCATGCAGGACAACTTTCATTATTACTAACAGAATCGCTATCTATTGACTCAATGGAATCTTTTTCTTTTCACACATCTTAACAAGGAACCTATCCAGTGACACTTGCTTTTGTCTCTTTTTGAGGATTTTGCAGAAATGTGACATTGCGTTGTCACTAAACAGTTCATAGCTCACATTGCTACAGCCTTATTTGGGTGGTGCTTTTCTACAAAAGTTTGTACTTTCCCCCGTTTGACACAACTCATTTGAAATGAGGTATTCCTCTCCCTTTTTCTCCTCTTTGCAGACGAGGTCTCCTCCATAAACTCTTGCTGTTGAAAGAGATAGACGGAAGGCAGAGGTAGAGGCAGAAGAAACATTGGCTCAGTCATGATCATATGAAACATATGACTATGAGTCACATACTACTCATTGCAAGATGATGCTTGTTATTAGAATGTTTGCTCATTTTATGGAACACTCACAGAACAAGTTACTCACAACCCAAGGCTTTACTGTGTATCTTTACTGAAAAAAATACAATTTGCCAGGTCTTCTAAAGAAAGGTACATAAATACATGCATGATAATCAGAAAATTTTAAATTTCATTCCTTAGTTGCAATAGCCATTCAACATGCACTAGCCACTTGGTCATACTATTCAGCCTGGTAGACATACGTGGCTGTGGCCACCATGCTGGAGAAAGCATGTATAAAGCTTTTTCATTATTGTGTAAAGTTCTGCTGGACAAAATTACACCATCTATCTGGACAGAGTGTCATGCTTGGAATATGCACCACTTCAAGAGTAGTGAGTTTTTGCCCCATTTTATAAAATTCACTATACAATATTTGGTAATTAAAAATTGTTTTTAGTGTGGTCCAAATTTAACGTCACTTAAGAATTAAATCATTGGTAACAACAACAATTGCCAGAAAAGCAATACAGACCTGTGACATAAGTCTTATTTCACATTTTATTCTTTCTTCAGTAAATGAAAAATTATTCAATGTACTCACCAATATAATTTTATCAAATACTTAAAAGATTAAACACAACTTTAAAACAAGCTTTTAAAAAAGAAAAATTATAATTTCCTCAGAAATAGAGAAACTAGCGTCAAAAACCTTCATGAATCTATCACCCACTTTATTTTTTTCTGTCACTCACTTTAAACACTTACAGATGACAAGCCTGTTTCATCTACAACCTGTCTCTTTTTGTCTCCTCCTCCCCTGGATTATTTTGAAGCAAATCTCAAACATAATGTTATTTTATGCTATAAATATTTTAACATGAGTTATACACTGATAATTTTTGTTCTCCCAAATTTTTTAAGTTGAAATGTAAAGCATCTTGTCAGGGTATCAGGAGATGGGAACTTTGGGAGGTAACTAGGCCTTGAGAATGGAATCTCATGATTCCATTGCATGGTAACATACAACCAATATATGATAAAAGGGGCCGCAGAGAACCCTCTTGTTCTGTGTCACTCGTGAAGATACGAGAATTCATCAGTGTGTAATCAAGACAAATGCCCTCACCAGAAGCCAACCATGTCAGTGCTTTTATTTTGTATTTCCAGCCTCTAAAACTGTGAGGTAGAAAAAGTAATTCTGTTGTTTAAAGCATCCAGTTAAGAGTATTTTGTTACAGCAAATTGAAATAAGATATTATGTACTGCTGAAAGGTTAGAACTTCCTTTTTAAATATAATCATGTAATCCAACATCACAACTTGAAAATCAAGTCCAAATAGAAATTCCTAATTTTAACCAATATATAACTATTAAACATGGCTTTTCAAAATAAAAAAAGCCACTTAGATTTTCTAACTTTAACACTAAATTTCAAGGTTGAGAAGTACATGTGAAAATACAAGCTTGCTAATAATTTAGTTTAGAAATACTATAGATCAATATTCAGGACATAAAGAATACTATATTTTATTTTTTATTTGCTAACAAAAATAAAACAATCCTTTATAAGTAAAACTCATCAATAGAAGCAAACCTAATTTAAGTTTTTTTTAAACCAGTAGACCAAATAATACTATTAAAAAAAAAAAACATCTCACATATGTTGGAATCCTAACCATACCCAATACCATCTCAGCCCCCTTGTATGGCTACTATAAAAGCAGAACAAAGAAACAGAAATTAAAAATTGAAACCCTTGTGAACTGTTGCTAGGAACATAAAATATAGGAAATAGTTTGGCAGTTACTCAAAAATTTAAAAATAGGATTACTATGTGACCCAGCAACTTCAATTTTGTATATATACTCCCAAAACTACAAGCAATATCTAAGAGACATTTTTATATCTATGTTCATAGTACCATTGTTCAAATAGCTAAAATGTGAAAGCAAACCTAATGTTTATCATGAGTGAATGAATAAGAAAAATACAATATTTATGTACAACATGGTATTATATACTCAGTCTTAAAACTGAAGGAAATTTTCACTTGATGCTAAGTAAATGGATACTGATGCTAAGTGAAATAGTCATAAAACAGACAAATACTCTATGATTCTACTTATGTAAGATAATTAGAGTGTCAAGACCAAAGCAGAAGCATTATGATGGTGGCATAGACTTCAGGGAAGGATAAATGAATTATTTAATGATTATAGTATTTCAGTTTTGTAAGATGAAGAATCTGGAGAAAGATGGTGATGATGCTTTACAACAGTGTGAATGTATTTAATGCCACTGAACTATACACTTAAAGTGATTAAAATGGTAAATCTTATGTATATTTTACCAATATAGAAGAATTGGTGGGAAAAGTTTTAATACTATCCTATTGGCAACAGAAAACAAACCTCATACATAAAGAATGAGACAAGACAGATTAGTAGACATTTTGCACATGTATGTACAAATCAAATATACATGCAAAAGTGTCCCACTATCCACCTGTAACAATATCAATTTTTTTCATATCTTTGATACAGGGTCTCACTATGTAGTTCAGACTGGCCTTGAACTCACCATGTAGCCCAGGTTGAACTCATAGCAATTTTCCTACATCTGCCTCCCAAGTGCTGTGATTACAGGCATGTGCCACCACGCCCACCTTTTTCACATAATTTTTGCCTGGAGATTTTATCATTTCTACTTAGTAAGTGGAGAAAAACTATTAGTAGTAAAAGTGAAAATGAAAACACAGAAGACTGATGATAAATATCTGCACTGGTGAGAGGAAATAAGATATTTCACTCAGTGAAGCTATCCTACTCACAGGCCAGAAGTAAGGGACGGATGATGTATTACAAAACATTTGACCTATTTAGCACAGAGATTCAGAAATAAGGATGAATAGCAAAACATGCTGTCATTCAAATTGGGTTCATTAGCTGGATTAGATGCCTAGGAAATTCATTAGTCATGTAGGATAGTATGGGGAAGAGAAAGGTAAAGAAAAGGCCAGAGACCCCAGAGTACGAAAAGCAAAAGAGCTGAATTCAGACCCAGTTGGTTTGCTTAAAATGTATCTGAGTTACATTTTACAGTTTGATTTTTTATCTTCATGTTTTTGTAAAATAAACTTTTGAAATCTGAAATTCTGTACACTTTTTAGTCGAATATTCTAAGTTTTTGGCAAATGCCTTTAAAATTTTTAATTTGTATTCTAACCTTCTTCCTTAGGAAACAATTCATTGGCTTTTAAATATTTTTTAATTTTTATCATTCAATAGTTTATCCAGACATTTTTTCTTTTTATGAGCACCTACAGCGATCTATTATAACTCCAGGGTACATACTGTGAGCTTCAAACATGTATCGGATATCCCATCAGTCCTGCAGGAACTCATTATCAATAGCAAGGGTAGACAAGCATTCAGGTAATTCCCATGTCTTAAAGGATAAGGAAATTTGAGGTTAAGTGATGGGTTAAGGTGTTCCAAGTAGAAGATGCTTCAGAGTTGCCTAAGTAAAACCTGGGAAACAAGAATGAATAGTGCCTAGAGAAACTGCAGGTGTTTAAGTGTCTTGGAGGAAAGGATGATGAGTGATTTGGCTGCACGGTGAGGAGTGGCCACATAATTAAGAGCTCTGTTTGGCATGCTAAAGAATTTGGATTTTAGCTTGAAGGCAAGAAGTCAGTAACTCAAATTAGGAAAGCGATACAGTAAAATATGAATTTACTGCAACCAATCTGAGGTCAGGTAAAAGTATAGTACAGAAGATTAGAGGTACAGAGAGCAGCTGAAGAGAGCACCAAGTATTCCTGGCAGGAGTCATGTTTGCTTAAATCAAAACAAGGACAATAAACACTCAGAGATAGAGACAAAAGCCAAGACAGTCTAGAGATCTTGAGGAAATAGAACTGGCTCAAGCATAGGGAAGATCCTACCGCAGGATTTAATGGCCTGGAAAAGGATCCTGACACCAGTAATAGTTCAAATACAATTTCTCAAGTAAAGCTAATGAGTAGCTACTTTGGGAACTACTAGTGCAGACTGGTTTTAAAAGAGCTTCAGTGTCAAAGCAGAAAGGAGGGGATAGATGACAGAGAGCCACTGGGTGAAGGGTTTTGATGAAACCCATCAAAGAGCTTTGATTGTTGTGAAGCAATAAAGAGAACCAGCGTTGAGTGAGAAGTGGAGACAGCAAGAAGAAAAGATGGGACTAAACTGTCAAGGCGTATATCCTGGAATTCCTGTAGGGAAAAACTACTCAACGGTGATCTCAGTTTCTAAGGCAAAAATAAGAGCAAGGACAGAAACACAGGCAGACAAATGGGGAAGAAGGCACAGACTCAGGGAATTCTACCTACCCTTTTCCCCTCTTTCCCTTTTTATGGTGAATGAAGTGAAAAGTAGCTAGCACCTGTTCAGACAAAAATTATAAGGTACTTGAGAATGGCTATGATCATGAAGAAGAAGAGGGAGCCCTTGGAGAAAGAGAATAGCACTGCTGCCTCTTGGAGAGTCCTTTAGGTAGGAAATTGTGTATTCATGCTGGTACCAATGGACACAACTGTGTGACTTTCTTTTATGAAAGACTGCCAGATTTATGGGGGCTGGGGATTTAGCTCAGTGGCATAAAGCGCCTGCCTTGCAAGCAGGCAGTCATGAGTTCGATTCCTGGTACCGATAAAAAGGAAAAAGACCAAAAAAAAAAAGTGAAAGATTGCCAAATTTAGCAAATAAAAACACAGGACATCCACGCACATTTGTGTTTCAGGGACTTTTTAGTCTTTATATGTCATGCAATATTGAGGACGTATTTATGCTAAGCAATTATCCATTAATTATTTGAAATTCAGATTTAATGGAGTATCATGAACTTTATCTGTCAACTCTATGTGAGAACTTGAAAAAATCAGATGTAAGGATTATAACCTAATACTCAAAGTAAAGTATGGAGATTACATGCAAACCAACTTTGTTGTTTAATACCTATTCCATTTAAAATATGACTCACCATTAGCCACAGATAAGGCCGTGAATACAAACTCATAACATGGCAACAATTACAAGCAAGACTGATCATGACGACTGAGTTGCTTCTATTCACTCCTGGGCCATTGCTCGAGGCAGACACCTCCACCTGACTGTGGAATCAGTGTTTCCTGTCTTACACTTCCCTGAACTTGATGGCATCCTCCAAGCCAGCAATGTCCCTGTACTCCCGTTAAGCTTTCATTCCTACACGAGAATTACATTTCCCTTCTATAAATCTCAATATTTGAATTCACTCTTTTATATAAAAAATAAGACTTTACCAAGGTGTATTTGTCTTGTTTTATGTCACATCACATTTTAGTCCTTTGAATCAGAGGAGAAGCATGTCAATTAAAAGATTGTATTTCAAATGATTACTGATGCAATTTTAAAATGATCAGGCAAAGGAAAGAGTTGATCCTTATATATAGGCTGACTTCATCCTTTAGATACAAATTTGGAGATATTCTTATGATCCATAAATATGCAGAATGACAAACTACACATATATCTGTGCATATTTGTATATAAAATGCAAAACATAAATGACTGGCAACCTTATTTTCAGAACTCGAAAACCTTAGTTTTGTACCTTGAAGTGAATTATCTTCATACAAACTTCAAGGAAACCTGTGTTCCACTTGTTCAGGAGTATCAGGGCCAAAACAAAGCATATTTTCTGAGTCAATGCTTTGATCAACTAAGGCCTTCATTATAATGGCAGCCTTAGTGTCCTGATTTATAGTCATGAAAGAGACAAGCTGCCAGATCAATATTGACTCTCCTTAAGAATAAAACTTTGCTTTTTATTCCAGGCAGTGATGTAAGCAGCTGAAAGACTTCTCTTCACAGCCTCCTTTACAACTAGACATGGAAAAGAAAGGCCTTTAAGAGGACAGCCAACTGGTGTAAACCCTTTCTCCCATTTCTACCCTTCTGTTGCTTTTCTGCCTAGAGTTCAAGCACGTGACTGAAGCTCCAGTAGGAGCCTTGGACTGTAACAAAAACCTTGAGAATTGCAGCCAGGGCTAGAAAAGACCCAGTAGAAGCTGGATCTATGAAAACAATTGCACTATCCTATGAGATATAGACCACCTTTAATATTGTTTTACTTCAGGGAAACACTATGAAAGATTCTGTTCGTGTTGTTTGTTACTAGCTATCAAATGTAAATATTAACCAAATAATTTGTTATGAGTATAAGTAAAAATGAATATTGGTTGAACTAATAATAACAATACAACTTATTGAATGCTTATTCTATGCAAGTCTGTACAGTACTTCCTAAAGTACTTATGTCATTTAATGTTCACAATAATTCCATGAAGTAAACAAATATAGATAGATATAGGTAGGTATTTATCTATGTATATATTATCTTTTATATAAAGAAATTCAAGCCCTTATAATCCTCATTGTTCCTTTCCTCACCTCTATCTAGTTAAAAGTATAGTTTGTCACACACAGTTGTGCAAGGTTATGTAGTGGAGGGTCCTAGGGAACTCTGTCCACAACTATGTTTATCACGGATTTTTATTATTTATCATCACAATTTTCTGGATGATCAAAGAAAAATTTTATGAGCAAGGGTATGTTTTAAAATTTACACAGAGACACTCTGGGCTAATTCAAAGACTGCTTATGTACTTCTGCTTCATACTTCAGACACCGTGGTCTCCATCCAAAGACCCTAATAGTCTTATCCTGCCCGACATCACTCAGCCATAGCCTGACCTAACCCAACAAGCTCTTTCCTAGCGAACTTCAGTGTATTGAAATTAATGCTTTCATAAGTCAAGTCAACATACTCCATAAGCTAAGTTGTGAGTTATAAAAAAGAGAAATTAGCCTAAGTTCTTGGTTTTTTCTCTTGAATACACAATTTTTAATTGAAGAGAGTTTCTGTGAGTTGAAGGTTAGGGAGAACTCTTAGTCAAATAATAGCAGTTTAAAAATTATACTGTCAGAACATGCCTATAGCCCCAGCTACTTGGGAGACTGAGCAGGAGGATTCCTTAGGCCCAGCGTTCAAGGTCAAGCAGGGCAGCATAGAACCCTTGTCTCAGAAAAACACACACACACACACACACACACAACCAAATTACAAGTACTCTTCCTATAATTCTTTGCTGATCTCCATTTCATTTCCCATACGAAAACACTTCTATGTTGTATGGTTTTTTCTCTATTCATTACAATATCTCTTTTCTGTTCCATTTTTATTTTATGTATGTTTGTAGTACATAATTCTTATATCCCTGGAGGGGAACTAGCACATGTACATAACACATCTTAATTCTTTTTTCATCTTCCCTTTCTCATGGTCTCTTGCTCCCCTTTCCTTTTGCAAAAGATCTTCATTTCCTATTATCTACCTTTTATTTTGCTTTTTATTTATATTTTGTATTTTAATGTAAGAGAAACCATGTAATATTTAAGCTGGTGTGTCTGACTTATTTCACGTCATATTATGGTCTCAAGATGCATCAGTTTCCTATGAATGACTCAAGTTTACCCTTCTTTATGGAAAAGAAGTACTCAATTGTGTATCAGGACCACATTTTCTTTATCCATTCATTGTCTTACAGCCTGCTTAAGAAACTGTGCACCAGCCAAAGGATATAGGACAGCAGGCAGTGTCAGAACTCATACCATATTTCTAAGTAATCTGTTTACATAGGTGCCTTGTTAATCAATTTCAAATATATTTACTAATATCTTGTTTTAGCAAATAAGAAGGTTATGCCTCTCATACCATCTGTGTAAGTTAATGTATGTCGACTTGAGTGAAAAACACCTGGTAGATTGATTTAACTCAGTTCTGGATGAGTCTGGATCACTGACGTATGGAAGACCCATCCTGGACATGGGTGGCACCAACCAATAGGCTTTTAGCCTGGATAGAGTAGAAAGGAAAAGGAGGAAGTCTCACTTCTCCTCAGAGGACTCTAGACTTCGCCTTGCCTTAGGATGTCCCTCTCCAGACTTCCAGTGCAGACTTACTCCCCCTTCCAGGACAGACTTGTTAGCTCTCCAATGCAGATCCTCCAGTTTCCCGATACGAATTCATGTGGACTCTGCAGTGAGCTCTAGGCCTTGGACTTTGACTGAATTCTCAGGCTTCCTAGCATGCAGACACCCTTTTTGCACTTTGCAATACCCAACTCTGCAGGTGGTCATTTGTAAGCTTCCTTGTAAATCTTCCTTCTGTGCAATATTTTATATACTCTGCTCCTCTAACAATCCCTAAGTGATTCACCACCAGTCCCCCGTTCCTTACATCTCCCAAGATACTTAACTCACAATTTTTTAAGTCAGTATTTTAGAAGCAAATATTGATACTTGAGAGTCAAGTTGTTTCCTGTAAAATATCTTTTTCCCCTATATTAATAACTGCCACATGCGGGGCTGGGGATTTGGCTCAGCAGCATAAGCGCCTGCCTTGCAAGCAGGCAGTCGTGAGTTCGATCTCCGGTACTGATAAAAAGGAAAAAGACAAAAAAAAAAAATTGCCACATGCTGTAATTTCTTGCCATTAGTAATTGCCTCATTTCTCAATTTCTCATAAAAATTTTTTAAATATATTCTGTCACATCTCATATATACCAATGTGTCTCAAGGGCTTAATTTATCAGGTAAATACTCCCTCATCTTTCTGGTCCAGTCTTCACAGATGGCTGGGATCATTACATAGCTGTCATATAAGATATCCTTGAGTTATTATCATGGGACTTTAGTTTCAGCTTGTATTGGCTTCCTTCTCTCCTGTGATCCTTGAATTTCTCTGTCGTGGACGCTGTTCCATTTTGTGTAACATATTCTCCAGAAGTTTCCAGTAAAAGTTATATGTTTGATTTCTTGTGTCTTAAATGTTTTTATTTAACTTGACCATTGGTTTGTCCAGGAAGTATGGCCTTAAAGCCCTGTAGGCTGTAAAATAACTGCCAATAAATCTGATACCCTGCAATTACTATCCCCTTGTTTGTGAACAGATTATATAAACACTTTCAAAATTCTTTCATCTCTGATGTTCGGAAGTTTGCTAACAATATTCCTTTATGTGAATCTTTTCTCTTTTATTCTAGCTGGTACTTGATAGAACTGTGGGGTGGGGGATCAGTGGCGGCTGAAAAGATAAAAGTATGAAATATAAATGACCTTTATTTTGAGAATGTGGGGAGAGACACCCCTGATCCCCTGGGGCATGGCATCTCCACCCCAGGGTAGGCGATCTCTCCCTGTGGGACACGTGGAGTGGGGGCCTATATGTAGCTTAGGTTAGGGGTGGTGCCTGAGGGGGCATTAAGGATGCACAGGTAGCCCATTGGTATACTTTTGGCGCCATAGGTAAATTCCTAGGGGTGGGGGAGATAGGGGCTCCTTGGTTCGGCTGAGGCTTTTCCAGCTACAGTGTCCGGCCTAGGCCAAAACTCTTTCAGTACTGAAAAGTTTCCTTTCAATCTGAAGGTGCCTCAGTTTCAAGAGGTTCTCTTGTTCGGTTTTTATAGAGCTCCTTTCTCCATATATTCTCCAAGATTTACCCCCAGAGCCTGTAACATTTTCTTTACTAATATCTTTATCCTTCTCCTTTTCTCCTGTTTTTCCAGCAGGTTTTGTCTTTTAAGGCATCTATCAGAGATTTTATTTATCTACTACTATGTATTATTCATTTTTAGGGACTCTTCTTTCAAAAGAAAACCTCATTTTTAAATTCATGCTCTCTTTATTTTTGTTTTCTGATGGATGCATATTATAGATTAAATATGTGAAAAATACTGGTTTTTGGGGAGTCAGATCTAGAACATACGTTTGGCAGCTTTTTTGGAGAATTATTAGATTTGATATGCTAAAATACTTCTATCATTATCATTATATTATCACCAGAGATAATATAAAATGTACTTTTTCTCAAAATTGCAGAATTGCCTTGTGTAAATTTATAGAACAACATTTTAAAAATCCAAACGGTATGTGGATTAGATTGCAGAAAGCATTAGTTTTTCCTGAACTGGAGAATAACTTCTAAAAAAATGGGATTAGTTTCCTATTATTGAGCCCTCACTAATAACAAACAATCCAGTCAGCTTTAATTTGCATTCTAATTTTTCTGACTACAGGATATTTTAGATGAAAAAATAACTCCTATTATTTCATAGAGATGATAGGCATTTGCCAAGTTTTATGCTTCGAGAGGCTCGTAAGTACACAATAATAATCGAGATCCACAAATTTCATTACACTATTGATTTCTCTCAGTTTCTTCCTGGTTTATAGTTTTTCCTTGTGACTAGGTGAAATATATAGTCTGTAGTTCTCAGGTTCTTAGTTTTTAGGCCTTTCCAGCAAGACCACTCAAGTAGCCAGAAATTTTTGTAGCATATCCAACTGTCACATTACCTTAGATTGGCATCTGTCTTCCTCTACCCGCAAATGAACTGTGTTAGATTCACTTTGGGAGGTTCTAGAACAGTTTGGGCCATGATAAACATCACAGCCTCACAGTCTCTCCAGCTGGTTGAATGTTGTTTTTAACACAGGTGGAATTTCATTAATGTGACAACCAGAGGCAACTGCAGTGTTGTTTAAGAAGAACAAGAGAGAGAGAGAGAGAGAGAGAGAGAGAGAGATAGACAGACAGACAGACAGACAGAAAGACAGACAGACAGACTGTCCTTCTCTGAAGACAAGGAGAACTGCTGTGAGCTAATAACACAAACAGGTCTCAGGGCCTGTCTTTTGCAGTGGCTGAACCACTTCCTTTCTTGTGGAAGAGTCAGTGCCCTGAGTCATGGCCTGTTGTTGCTAGCTGTTTGTTTGCTGAATAGTGACACATTCTGCCCCCACCAACTCCCCACACACTGAGCTCTAGGGAATTGCCCAATTTTCAGCTCTGCTGAGACAGTTTCTGATTCATTCTCTTTTATGACATTTTTTTTAAAAAAGGGAGGGGACAGTTATTACCTCTACTCTGACTCTTTTTTTCCTTGGTAATTTCTCTTGGGGGTCTTTCTATTTACCTGAGCACATGCTATAATGAAATTTAAAATCATTAAATTTGTTTTACATGCCATTTATATAAAATGGCTCTCTATTTTGCTTCACAGCTAAAATATTTCCTTTCCATTTGAAAAAACAATGCAAAAGGATCTTATTTCCTGAGACACTCAAGATTATATTTCCTAATGTTATTAGTTATCTAAATTAAGGTATAGAGCTGCAATCCCAGGAGTTTTGCTGAGGATCTGCAAAGTTATTCATAGCTTTGCATATAATGCCTTTCTTGAGAAGGATTGCCAGTCCAAGCAAAGTTGAAGCATTCAGTCTTCAGACAATCCTGCAGTGATGTGTGACTTTTTAAAAAAATCTTAATTCTAGTGTATTTATTTCTTTTTAAACTTAATTAGCTTCTAACTTTTAGAATTGAAAACTTCCTTATCAATATTTAAGTTAGAATTATTTGAATACGTATTGGCATTTTAATGTCCCATAGAATAGAGAACCCATGTAGATAGATTGTGGAATAGAAGTCTCTGTGTGTCTATCACTCGCCCTGGAACCAACTGGAAAATTATAAGTAGCCCAGTTTTGTTGGAACATAAGGTGTGAAGGTGGGAATGACAGGAGATGGTGTAGGAGAGACAGCATTAAAAATCTTAAATTTTCATTAGTTTATAGAGTTTGCAATAGGTCTAGAGAGAGAAAGTCTGGGCATGATCTAATTTTAGGAAACCTAAGCTCTAAGCTAAATGATGTTTCCTAAATTTAAGAATGCATATTTCAAAAAGTTCAGAGGAAAAAGTATAACTCCTATATAACTCAAGAGAGTGGAAAACTCCATAAATATATTTCCCATTATATAATTCAATTATACTAGCAAGCACATGAATACTGAGGGGATATACTATCAGCTACTCAGGTGTCGTAAGCATACTATATACCAGCATGTTAATTGGCCTAGTATATATGTGACTGTTTGATGGATTAGAAAGTTATCCAGAAGTACAATGGGCTTCCAAGTGAATGTTTGGCAATCTCACATTAAAAACTATATAATTTTTTTTGCCTGTGCACATGCACATGTGCGTGCACACACAGTGAGCCCTCCATTTCTGTAGCTTTTGCACTTGCTCCTTCAAACAAGTAAGGATTCAAAATATTCAACCAAGAGTCAAAAATATTTGAAAAGAAAAAAGCTGCATTGAACATGTGCAGACTTTTTTCTTATTGTTCCCAAAACAATAGGGTACAACAATTCTTATTTAGCACTTGTATTCTTTTAGGTACTATAAGTAATCTGGAGATGATTTAAAGTATAGGAAAGATGTACATATAGATTATATGTCAATACTATGCCATTTTATATAAGGGACTTGAGCATACACGGCATTTGTTACCTGCAAGGATCCTGGAACCTATCATTCATGGATATCAAGCGATATTGTCTGTGTTACAGACAGAGGAAATGAAAAACACATTACCTAAGGAGGTGCCACCTTGGGAGTCCTAAGATACCAATATGCCTAACAAATGAACTAAGATTATTCTTAGATAATATATGTAACCAGTTTCTTTTCCTCCTTTTCTGTCTGTCTGCCTGTCTGTCTCTTCCTTCCTTCTTTCCTTTTCTTTCTTTCTTCTTTCCTTTTCTTTCTTTCTTTCTTTCTTTCTTTCTTTCTTTCTTTCTTTCTTTCTTTCTTTCTTTCTCCTTCCCTCCATCCTCCCTGTCTCCACCCCTTCTTCCTTCCCATCTACCTTTAACAAAAAGAAAAAGATGAAGGAGGAACAAAACAAAAAACAAAATAAGTATCATCTTGGGGGCATTACAGTTTGGGCCAGGGATTTAGCTCAGCAGCACAAGTGCCTGCTTGGCAAGCACAAGGTTGTGAGTTCAACCCCCAGTATCAAAAACAAAACAAAACAACATCTTGAAGATGAAGGAGGAAGGTGAAAAGGAAAGAAATAAAGGAGAGGATTAAGTGCCAACTGCTGGAGACAGGACCTGCAAGCCCAGGTATGACCAAGCCCAGGCAGGCCTAGCAGGCTTCCTGCATGTTTTCAGACCCACCATCGTTGCATAGCACCAGTGAGTGCAGGGCTGCTGCACACAGATAAAGCAAGGCACTTTTAATGGCTCAGGTAGCACGATGCTGTGTATGACATGGTAAAAAAGCCACATGTAACTAGAATCTGGAGCATGATCCAGAATATGTCATTTGCGTAAGAGAGTTTTAAAAGTCAAGTGAGTTAATTATCATGAAGTTTTAGATGGACATGTGTATATAAAAAGACCAGCAGTAGATCCATAATTTGTGGAGCCTTAAGAACTACTTTTAAAAGTGATTTGTCAGGCACAGTGGTGCACACCTATAATCCCGCACCTAAGAAGCTGAGGTAGGAGGATTGCTGCGAGTTTGAGCCTTGCTGACAAAGTGAGCTCAAGGCCAGCCTGAACTGCACAGCAAGACCCTATCTCAAAAATATTAATAAATAAATGAAGTAATGTAAGTTAATATTTCTCAAATTTTGGGTGGAAAAGGCACAAGTAAAAAGAGAAGTACTAGACCCAGATTTTGTGGAGCCTGAAACATTCCATTTGAGAAGAAAGCTTTGGTTAGAAAAAAATAAAAACTGAGAAATTTCAAATTTTTGTGGTCCTTCTCATGGCCTCTGGAGTGATTCAAGCAATAGAGGCATCCTGAATGCTAAGTTTTGACATGACTTTGCTCCAGTGAGGGACATTTACAAAACTATTGCCCCCTCCCCCCACTATCTTAGTTTATGGGCTGCTGTAAGAAGACGTCTCAGCCTTAACTCACCCCCTCTGACAGCCTCACACAAGTCAGCTACATTGGTTCCCATAGTTCCACCACCTTCCAAAAGCATTGCCGATGAGCAGATTAAGGCCTTTGGGGATAATGCTTTATTCAAGCCACAAAAACATCAGCTCTTAAAGCTGATGGTGCCCAGACAAGTATCACATAAAAATTTGTTGTTAGTGCAAGTTCTCTGTCCTTGCTGACTAAATCAGAAACTCTCAACATGAAGCATTAAAAGTGTGCCTGGTGATTCTGGTGTGCGTTCAATTTTGAAAACTGCTTCCCTAAGGGAATCAGCCAGAACTTGCATCTTAGCTAATAAGAAGGAGGAGCTTGGTCTATCTATCTATAAGGACTAGTTTCTGTCTTTTATATGCTAACGGGTTCTTTAAAAAAAAGTCATCCAAAATATTTGCATCCAGCTTCTTTTATATGTTAAAGAGTTCCTTTAATAAAGATTTTTAAAAAGTAAAAGTCATCCAAAAGATTTGCATCATTTTTAGAATCCAAGGACCATTCACAAATCACAAATATTTTTTTAAAAAGGTCTTCTGCAGGAAAGAATATTATTTTTCCTAACCACTAAGAATTAAAATAAGCTTTTAATAACTCTGAAAATAAAAGACCTAAAAAGAGAAAATATGGTGAACTTGCTGCTGATTCATTTGTACCAACAAATAAAATTTATGACTCATCATCAATTTTAACTCCAGCAATTTTATCATTACTTTAGGCAATAATTCACATTGCTTCTTAAAACCTCAACACTAATTCAAGTTGTAAAGACTCTGTGTATTTCATAATAACATCAAACTCCATGGCCCATTATCTTCTTCAGGATAGGAGCTTAGAGAGAACATTCAGAGTATTATAAATTAAAATGCATTCTGATTTAGGGTATTTTTCTTTCTTTTTTCTTTTTTCTTTTTTTTTGTCTTTTTCCTTTTTATCGGTACCGGGGATCGAACTCACAACTGCGTGCTTGCAAGACAGGTGCTTATGCCCCTGAGCTAAATCTCCAGCCCCATGGGGTATTTTTCTAGTAAGTAAATTCAATGAGCAATGTACACTTTTACTTCATAAAAAAATATTCCTTTTCATATAGTCCTATGATTTGATTATGTCCTCTCAAAAGTCATATGCTGAAACTTAGTGGTCAGTGGGATTGTACTAAGAGAAGAGGGTTTGGAGCTGATGAGTCACAAGGTATCAAATAGGATTACAGCCCTTACAGAAGTGGCGTAAGGGAGCTCTTTTGCCTGTTTTTTGCCTGTTTGTCCTTCCACCTTATGAGGACACCCAGCCAATCTTACCTCTGAAGAAAGGCCCATCAGACACTAAACCAATTAGCATTTTGATCTCATATTTTTCCATCTCCACAATGGTAAGGAATAAATTACTAATAAATTTCTCAGGTATTTCATTATAGCACCACAAATGCACCAAGCATAAGTCTAAGAGTCAGAATCCAGTCAGGAAACAGAACTATACAGTTACTTAAAGAGGAAACTTCAACATGAAGAATTGTTTGATAAAAGGTGATCATTAGGGCTGGGGATTTAGCTCAGCGGCATAAGAGACTGCCTTGCAAGCAGGCAGTCGTGAGTTCGATACCTGGTACCGATAAAAATGAAAAAGACAAAAAAAAAAAAAAAAGGTAATCATTAACCATAAATATCAGGTATAAAATAGAGAAGCTACTACCTCTAGTCTGTGAAAATGCACACAATAAAGGAACTCAGTACCACAAAGAGTCTAACTGCTAACATGAGGCTTCTTCAGAAAGGAAGTGCTAGCAGAGTAACACACTACCTACCAGCGGTGAAGGAGGTTGCCAAAGAATAGATTGGCACTGGTCTGTGGGAGAAGCTCCTCTTTACCAGAAAGGCTAGCAGAATACAGTTGCTCAGAAATAGCTTCTAGGTAGAGAAATCATGACCTTAGAGCATGTTTACAACACATATGCCAGCTAGCTGCTGATATGCTCTGAATAATAGGCTGTAAGGAATGGAATCTGGAAGGAAAGTATTTTCCTGCTGCTGCTACCTTGCAGGGTCACACCAGTTCCCCCTACTGGCAAAGTCTAGCATTTCCCCAGTGTGCAAGTGAACTGCTGAAAGAGTCCAGTTCCAGTACTATAAGGGATTATTATAAATGCTGTATTATAATGCAATCATAGGTTTAATAAATTCTCTTTTATCTAAGGACTAAATCATAAATTTATCCATCCCAAATCTGAATACAAAAAGATACATGAAAGAAAGAAGAAAATTATTAGTGGGAGCCAGGGGTATAGCTCAACTGACAGATAACCTGCCTGGCATGCATGAGGTCATGAGTTTGATTCCCAGTACCAAAAAAAGAAAACAAATCATTAGTGTATAAAAATACATATACAGGGGACTTCCAAGAGAACATGGTGGATAGATAACAGCAGCTATGGAAGCTCTCTGAGATAGCCAGCTTAGATTCCAGGAATGGTGCACTATGGGGAGTCCTAAACAGGGGAGATATACCCTGCTGACCCAGGAACGAACTAAGCTAAGAGAAACCAACTGGAAATGCAATCCTGGTAACAACTAGAACAGCTAAAGTCTCAGTGCCAAAGAAGGAACCCACGCCTCTGGAAACCGTGGCTTGAATTTCCTGCTGTCTCTCTGCATCTGAATCGGCACGGCAGGGATAGAGACACGAAAGCTCCAAGAGCGGGAATTGGCAAATCAAATTGAGAGCAGAGCTGGCAGGGAGCCCTGCATTGACCTGTGGTGAGTGAGAGGAACGGGGACCCTTCCACAGAGTAGGAGGCTCCAACAGAGGACATTCTGGGACCAGGCAGACTAGCCAGAACAGGACGCTGCAATGACTTCAGTCACATATTCCCCTCTCAAGTGGGATTGGTGGGGAGTGCTTGACCTGGGTGATGCTGCAGACTAAGACCCAGTAGGCTAGCCCAAACCAGGTCCCTGTGCCTGGCAGTGCACCCTAATGCAGTGAAGCCTTCAGCAGGCTGACTGACCTGGAGGGGTGGGCCCAGCATAGGCTGCCCAGGTCTGTGTCTCCCTAGTACACTGCAATGGGTGGGAACACCTAGCCAGCATGATTCAAACAAACTGTAACTGACAAAGAAAGAAACTGGGCCTCCTATATATGCTTGTATGGAAGGAACAAAAAGTATGGGAAGAGGGAGCAACAAGAAAGGGTCCTCAGTCCCCAATCCTAACAACATTGATCCAGGAAAGGTAAATGCAAAGGAGAATGAGGACAGAAAATATGCAATATCAGGCATGGCACCAATAGACATAAAGCAATATCTCTGGGACCTCATAGACAAGTTCAAAAGTGAAGTATTTAACCAAGTAAAGCAAGATATAAATAGAATAGTTAAAGAAATGCTAAGCACCTCCCAAGAAAAAAAGGTGGTAGAATGGAAGAACAGAAAAAAGGGGAGAATTGTTTGATGGAGAAAATAGAGAAAATGTAGAATACACGAAGCAGGTTCAAAGAGATTACCAGGAAACTAAAAACTCTACTGAAAGCTGGCATAACAACTTGAAAGAAACTAAGGATAGATTATCTGAACTGGAGGACAGCTTTGTAATGTGGGAGCATGAAAGGAAAAACTTCTTAAAAATAAGAAAACAAATAGCAATAATACAAAGGCTAGAAGGTGATAAGGTCTATAACTTAAGAATTAAGAATGTAAAGGAAGAAGCAGGGATACAAACAAATGAACTTCAAAGGCTATTCACAGAAATAATCAAGGAGAGCTTCCCTAATATGGGAAAAGGTAAAGATACTCAGATGTAGGAGGCATACAGGACCCCAGCCACCTACAGCCCAAACAGAACTACACCCAGGCATATAATAATCAAAATTCCAGAAATCCAATATAAGAACATAATACTAAAAGCCGTCAGAGACAAGAAACAGATCACTTACAAGGGAACACCCATCAGAATTATAGCAGACTTCTCGGCACAAACCATCAAATCACGAAGAGTGTGGGGCGAAATAATTCAAGCTTTGAAAGACAATGACCTCCAGCCAAGATTGATATATCCTGCACAACTGTCCCTAGAAATTCATGGAGAAACAAGGTGCTTCCAGGATAAAGAGGAACTAGGGGAATTTGCAACCATCAATTCAACTCTACAGAGAATATTGCAGGACATTCTAAAAAAGAAAAATACCAAAATTCCAGAAACAGTGGCAGAGAGGCCACAATGAATGGAGCAGAAAGTGAAATGAAGAAGACAAACTGACAATTAATGACAGAATAAGATCAAAACAGAAATGAGGCAGAGAAGGTTGGATGGTAGGAACAGCCATTTTGGAGAAAACAAGACATCATAATAGCTAGTGCTGATTTAATATCATATTGTTTTGAAGTCCCATCAAGATTTTGTTCTTCTGTCTCCATCAGTGTTAACATGCTGTATCTTATTGGATTTTATTATATGTGAAAATATAATCAAAGACTTTTATAGACAAGGAGATAATACAGAAACCATTGTTCATTTTCTCATAGTTGGTTCTAAATACCCTGTAATACTGTTATTCTCTTGAATATTTTACATTGTCTTGATGCTACAGTATACGAAGTTAAACTCAAAGATTTCAAGGAAAGAGACACTATGGTAACTACTTTTATGTCGGGATATCTTGTGGTGAAACACTATTTTGCTTAAATGGTTATGTTCTGACCTGTGCTGTTTTGTTGTTATGTCCTCTTTTATCTCAATCTCCTTTTTTATTTTTTATTTTTATCTTTTTACTTAAAGGGAAAAATAAATAAAAAATAGAATATATTACAGTAACCCACTTTGATTTCCTATTAACTTGATTTGAAACCCTGTATTGCTCTCACCATCTTGTTTTGACTGATTTTACTCTATTCTGTTTTGCTTGATAGTATCAAGTTTGAGGGTATAGGCAACTACCTTGAAGACAATAAGATTCACTATGATGCCCATTCTGGTTTGACTATTATCTTCTTTTGAAGTCCTGTAATGTCTCCAATATTTTGGTTTTATTGCTTTTGTTCTTTACTGTTTTGTTCAATTTTATTATAACTGATGATATAGGCAATTCTTTTTAAGATAGCAAGAGAAATTATGGTAACCATTGTTGATCACCTTGTATTGTGTTTTTACATTATGTACTATGTCCATCCTTTTGATTTGACTGACTCTGTTTTGTTACGTCACATTTGGTTTTATTCTCTTCAAAAAAAGTAATAAGAACTGTGAGAGTAATAAAACCCAAAATGTGTAATTGTCATAGTAAAAAAGAGAAGAAAAAAAAGTGCTCTAAAGGATATAACTGCATGGGTATTTAAGCTTATAAGATAGATAACCATATTACTGAGTTTTTGTTGGATCATTGAGCAGAACTGTTTGCAGTCTCACTGTTTGAATGTCCACTTTATATGCTTTAATTTTGTAACTTGAACAACTATTTCTAAGATGACAATATGTAATCTATTAACTAGTGATTTCCTACTTTTTATTTTTTTTAAATTCTGTATAACGTACCTTTTTCTGTTTTTTTTTTCTTTTTCTCCTTAAATAAAAATTTTAAAAAACATATACATAGCAAGTAGGTAGAAAATATGTAAAGCTATTAAAATCTTTGTTTCTGTAGTTGGTCACAATTACTTTTCAATTTATAGAACCATTGTCTCCTTTTCTGCTGGAAGTAGTCCTTCCTACTGTCTGAATCAGCAGAGCTCAAAATTTCTAAGACGGGAAGCAGAAATTTCATAGGCGAGTTAATAAGCAATTGTGTAAGTCAATTATTAGAAATAAAAAGCTACTTCCTCATCTACTATATGATTCCAACTACCAGATGTTATGTTGGAAAGAGTGTCATATAATAATAGCCCCTTGTTCAGAGTATGTACTGCTGTCTTCATGACTTTTTTTATTGCTGAAACAAAAACCTAACATCCAAATATAAAGGGGGAAAGGTTTATTCACAGTTTTTATAGGTTATAGTCCATAATCAGCTGTATCCAAGGCAAGATAGCACATGGCAGAGGAATAACAGTGCATAGTGGCAAAAGCAAAAACAAGAAATCCTGAGAGACAAGCCTCTTTCTGTCCTTTATATTGTATGCAGGTTACCTAGGGCGAGTGTAGCGCTGACACCCTTAACCCCAGAATTGTACTATGATTCAGTCATATGCTCTAGATTCATCTACCTCTGAAAAGGCCTCATCTAACACTGCATGAGGCTTTGGGGAGGCATCTAGATTCAAACCTTAACAATCATATTCAGTAAGGCAGAAGACCTTCAAGATCTTACCCCTATCAAAGTGACACCTTAATTGAACTTTCAGTAAGCTGTGTACTATTCAACTAGGCCAGGTGTTTCTAGGCATTGAAATTCATATATTTCTACATTCTTGCCATAAGAGAGGGCTTATATATTTGTCATTGGAACACTAATCAAAAATGTCTTGCATCCAGTGTGACTTGAACAACATCAGAAAGAATTTTAGAAAGAAATATGTGTGAATTCCTCTTTACCCTTAGTAAAATCACTCAAAATTCAAAGGCAATAATAAAATGATAAATTTGGCTCCATAAAAACTAAAATTTTTTTCATGAATATAGAAATACACCACTAACAAAGTCAAAATATACTGGAAAACTGGGAGAAATATTGATATCATCACAAAGACAGATGGCTAATAAACTTAATATACAAACCTCCCCTCAAAACTCAGGGACAGTGGCTAACGTAATACTTATTGGGACAATTATATCATTAAATATTCATATTAGAAAGGAAGTAAAGTCTCAGATCAATAATGCAAGTTTCCAATTTAGGAACAAGCTAAAGAAGAGAAAAGTAAATTCAAAACAAGAACAGTGAAGGAATTATCAAAAATATCCAAGTGCAGGTTATTTCATTTGCTAATTCTACCAAATATTAAAGAAGAAAGAACTGTAATTCTATTCAATCCACTGAAGACACAAAAATCCTCAATGAAATCTTAGCAAATTTCTAACAATACATTTTAAAAGTATGTGACAATTGGCACTAATTCTAAGAATGAGGAGTTGGTTCAGTATTTAATATTCAATCATTGTAATTCAACTTATTAACAGTCTAAAGCAGAAGCACCACATAATTATTAATTGATGCAGAAAAGCATTTTTCAACATCCAGCATCTATTAATAATTTTGAAAAACTCTCAAGGAACTAGAATAACAGGAACTTCTTCAACTTGATAAAGCGCTTCTACAAAAACCATGCGCTAACTTTCAATGTGAACAGTCCAGTGCAACAGCAAGTAAACACACAAATGTATATGTTTGTTATAGGATGATACTGATATAAAGGTTTTTTATAATAGATGTGATGGATCACGCATTGCATCCATAATACATAATGACAGTCCTTCCTTGATTTCCATTTCCTCAAGATGTTATAGCATTGTCTTCTGATATGGTAATTTTCTTTAGTTAAAGAAAAAAACGTCCCAGAGTATAGTTCATTCTACTTTTATCTTTTCAATAATTATAAACCAAAGGTTTCTTACTGAAATAAAATGGCATTAATTATAGTTACGCTAAAGAAAAGTGACTTTGAAAAATATCCCCAGGATTTTCCTTGAAATCACACTCAAAGTCATTTTATAATTTAATACATATACTCAAAAGGTAGTACTGTTATCTTACTTTTTGTGAAATACAGCACATTATGTATTCTCATTCCAAATGCCTGTTTCAGATGGTAAATATTCCCATTGTAAAAGGGATGCCAATGAAGACATCCAGAGAATTCTGTATTCTGTTTATATGGAAGCATTGTAAAACAAAAGCTCAATTTATCTCATCATCCACATTAATACATATTCACTTCTGCCTAATGATCTGTAATGGACACATGTTTTCCTAGTGTGTAAAATCACTCTAAAAGTGATTCTATAATTTATATCTTATTTAAAAATTTTAAGTATGTATTTCATTTTTATTTTCTTTTAGTATATAAACTCAATAAGTGTCAAAATTCAGAGGAGTATTATTTGCTGAATTGTGTCTGATCCCAAAATTTATATGTTAAAGCCTTAATCCTTAGTATTTGATTAATCCTTAGTATTATATTAGAATGTGGTTCTAGAAATAGGATATTTAAAGAAATATTTAAAATAAAGTAAGGTCTTATGAGAAGACCCTAATCCAAAACACTTGATGTCCTTATAAAAAAGAGATTAAGAGATACACAGGCACAGAGAAAAAAGCCCATATGAAGTCACAGCAAGAAAGGAAGTAAAGTCTCAAACCAACAATGCAAGTTTTCAATTTAGGAACAAGCTAAAGAAGAGAAACGTTTGTGACAGTTTGTTATGGAATCCATGGCAAACTAATAATAGTTTTCAACAAATTTTAAAGTATGTGTTAAAAAATGTCAACAGTATGCTAGGCACAGTGAAGAAGTCAAATACTTAAAGAAGCATCTGTTTCACTCACATTTATATTATTCAGATTTAACTGGGTTGAAGATCCCTTATGTATATCTTAATATTCTCTGCTGAGCAAAATGATGACTACATATTTTTATATTTTTAATAACCAAAAGAGAAAATTGAATTTTTACTTTATATGGCTGACCTAGATCTTACAGTATCTGTTTTGACTATAATACATAAAATTCCTCAGTAACATGTAGTTTAATGTCACATAAAGTATTAATGGAAAATTTTTTTTTTCAAATTCAATGGTACCAAAACCACAAGAGATACAAAAGCAAAAGTGGTGATATTTATAGTACATTTAATTAATGTCTTATGATATCCAAATAGGCACTCCTCATACCCTTTGAAAGATTATAGCTTAAGGTTAGGAACTTGATAACCAGAGCTAAGTAAAGAGGAGTCCAAGCATCAGTGAAGCCTAGCATACAATTTGTGATGTCCAGAATTCTACTATTTTGCAAAGCAAGAGCAGGTCTTGTGGTTGTGATTGTTCTGAGAAATAATTACAGAGAATATGTCTCCACTAAAAAAGTTTAAAATTTATACAACTGCTTTTTCCACTTAAAGAAAATTCTGGGCCATTAGTTAAAGGAAGAAACGCTAATAAACGAGAGAGGCATCTGATCTTTGTGGTTTGGTACAGGCTGTATAATCCATTCCAATCCACTGATATACATTACTCATCTCTATCAATAAATAATTGAAAGTTAGTTTCACATTTGTGCACTTACTACATTGTCTTCTCATGCATTCTTAATAGTGTATGCCTATTAAATTGATAATGTACCACCTTATATTAGAAATAAATAATTAATCAAAGGTGCTGAATTATGGGAATATGAATTGTCCGTCTCCTTTTCTTTTCTGAACACTAAGTTCATCACTTTTATCATTTAGGCCAGTGGTTAGAGCTAGCTTATCTTCTACAGGACATTAAGGAAGCATTTGAAAGAAGCTTTTTCTGGAAATGAATTAATTTTATCAGAAAGGGACAGAGGTAGATTTATAGATATATTTATAGTACTTGCTAAGGAATATTTCCAATAGTTATTGCTTAAAACTATATGCAGCACTCGTAAGCTACGTGTATATGTCTATATGTTTAATTAACATTAAACAGACTAACATCACTTATTTACTCAATTGATCCACAAAGATTTTTTGAATGTCTCCTGTAAGATTATTACTTAATAGATTCTATCAAGTATTTTGATAGTTAACTACTAAATACCTTAGAAGCAGAGCTGAAATAGGGATTGTTGAAATTAGTTGAGGGAGTTCTCTAATAAGAAAGGTCCCAGGGAAATTTAGCAAGGTTGTCATCTCACTAGGACATAGCTTTCAGTGTAATTCATGGAAAACTCTTATTTTCTTAAGGGAAAAGGATCAACATTTATGCCTCATGTTCATCAATTATTGGTTGTGAGCTGTAACCCTAAAAAGTACAGCTGCTTCTGTCTCCTTTTCTGTTAAGGAGAAGAGAGTTCTTTTGAGATGGAGACAGCTTCAAATTGAAAATTTTAAAAATGCATATAACAAGTAAGGTCAAGGTGGAATGGAGCTCCAACAACATCCTCTGTACTAGATACAGTCATGATTTATTCAATCGTTGGAGATAAAAGTATCTAGGAGATCACATAAGAGATTAATACTCATTTTCTACATAAGGCTCAAATATGCTGTCCCAGAAGTCCTCAATTTGATGTAATTTGAAATAAAACATAAATCTGATTTCCAGCAGGTGTAAAAAACTTTTATTGTATTTGAGTTTCTATTTACATCCAAAATTCTCTTGATTAGTAAGTAGGTAGCAGAAATATTATCTCTAGAGTTTTGTTTTTCTGAGAAGTAAAGGACTTCGTAGCATATTTTAGATTGTAGGTGTTATTGTTGCCAATCAGCATGAGTTTCTTTTGCTTTATTTAATGCAAATCATGAATCAGCAAAGTGCAGCTCTGTTAGCAGTCCAGATGGCATCAAATAATGCTGGATACCAACAGCTGACACAGCAGTTATGGCTACTGCTGGGCATCACCATCCAATGCCAGGTCGTGCAGGATACTGTAGTCAACTCTACTAGATACTAGTCTCTGCTGCTGGTCTTCACTGGGTGCTGGTCTCTGGAGCTCTTTATTCTTCTTTCTTTAGAAACAACTGTTCTGTCCACATTACTCAGGATAAAAATCCTAAATAAATTTGCAAGACTCAGGAGGAGGTTACAAGAATGCCAAAGCAAGTCCCTATTCTAACAGAGTTGGTGCTACAGCCAAGGGGTGGAGGGAAGCCCTCTTAGAGGAAAGCCACTTTTATGGTAGCTCGCAGGCCTACTTCAGTAAGAGTGAAAGATTGCTACTAAAAGGTTCTTGCCCTAGTAATAAATTACTGTATAGTTATGGTGGTGGTCTAACATAGCTGAAGGCCAAAGTGGGAATGTTTACCACTTCCTGCTTCTTCTTCAGCACTAATTGCAACTCCTTTTCTTGTTTGCATGTGCAAAGAATTCCAATCAGTTCCTCACACATCATCAATTTCCACCCCATGTGCCACTTCAATCAGAGGTCATGTAACCCTCTGTCTCTCTGTATCTGGTTGAAGGAGACTGTCCAGCCGCCATGGGTTGTGTGCTCCTTGCCATGTCCTAACTCAATAAACCTTTTTATCTTGTACTTTTGCTCTTCTATTGAGCCAGAATACTCTAACAGCTATTAAAACTGGGTATACAAGTAAGGGACACAGATCTCTCCTTTCCTAGTATTATATTTTTAAGGTCAATCTACTCTTTAATGGACAGGCAGGCAGCAATGCACCTTCACACTAACCAGAACAAGGACAGGAGGGGTTCTGGGGTTTATACTGCCCAGCATAGACCTTCCTAGATTCTTTCCTAATCTCAGCCACTGTAGGGTACTCTCTCTGTTCTTCAAAAATACAACAGTATCTCTGGTGGGAGTCCTGAACAGGCACTACAAAAAAGCTGCTTGGCTGCACTCATATTGGCATGGACAATGGCAGTTTGCTAGCCAGGGAGGATTCCATTAGATGGCCAGGGAGAACACTGAAGCAAACTGTGCCAGTCTATTGGAGTGCAAGAGGGAACAAAGGAAGCAATGGGGAGAGATGAGACAGGTGCTGGCCAACTCATACCCTCTCCAGCCAGCAAGGGAAAAATGAGTTTAGAGTTTCTCAGTCTCATCGTGTGGAAAGTAATTGGATCATGGGGTTGCTATATTCATCAGTGGATTTAACTACTGATGAGTTTAGAAGCTAACTGTGCTGATTGGAGGCGAAGTCTGATTGGAGGTCATCAGGACATGACACAGAAGTGTATATTTTTGACCTGGTTCCTCCCATCTGCTTCCTGGATTCCATGGGTTGAGCACCTATTCCTTCACCATGCTTTCTCTCTCCATACCGTTCTGTTTTACCATGGAGCTGGCTTTAATGGACTGAAACCATGACCTGAAATAACTTACCTCCTGTAAATTGTGGGTGTCAAATATTTTAAATGAAGGAAAGCAACTAAAGCAATAGGAAAGGATTAACTGCTCAAGAATAGCTAACTAGATAACTCTTGCAATGATATTAAGAAAAAAATCAAAATTAAAATTTAGATGACAGTGCAAAAAGAAAAAAAAAACAAACTAAACATGAGAATAAAAAATGAGAGATTGATTTCTTCCTACCACAAGTGATGAGGCAGAAAAACCCAAGACTGGAATAATGCCTAGAGATGAGAAAACTGAAAAAGAAGGTATTATCATCACTTTTTCAAAAATAGCACTAAATATTTGGACCACAATTTATGAGGAAGAATCTTGAAAGAAATTGAGATGAGAATTAAGGTAGATAAAATCAGGAATTTCCTTTTTCTCTTAAAATATCCTGGTTTTATAAATATATTTATGCTATTTTATGATTCTATTAGCCAAATTGCATAGGTAATATGTAATTGAAGGGCTTCTTAACCTGAAGTCTTTGGATGCTCAAAGAGTCCAAAAATGGAATTTAGAAGGTCCTTCAACTTGACTGAGTGAAAATACTTCAACATTGTTTTCAGCAACATTCATCATTAAACTTAGAAGTCCTTCAGGTATCAATGTTGCCAAAATCTTAGTCCCTATGACTTTTTGACTAATAGAAATCACAGATACTTTCATATCAGAAGTAGTTGCCAATATCTAAAAGTATTATTTATACTCATCATTTCCTCAAAGAACGCTTGGTGTTAGACCTCAGCCTCTTTAGTCTGTAACTAAAACACTCATGCACTGATTCTGGTTAACTAGACTGTAATTCTGGGTCTTGCAATGATGTTGCATAATCTTACAATTAAAAACTGAAGTAGATTTGGAAAATTTTGCTATTTATAATGGGCTGAATGTGCGCCTACCCCTGGAATCTTACGTCTAACCCCTAGTGTGATAATATTAGGAAATGAGTTGTTTTGAGGTGATTAGATCATGAGTGATGAGTCCACATACATGGTATTGGTGCCTTTATAAAAAGACATGATAGTCTTCTCACCCAACTTCTATCATCAGAGGGTATATGAAAAAGTCAGCAGTCTGCCAAGTTCAAAGAGGATGATCACTAGAACTTGACTATACTGGACCTTTAACCTTCAGAATTTTGAGAAATAACTTTATTGTTCAAGTCAACATTAATTTATTATAGTTGCCCAAACTAACTAAAACATTATTCCTTGTGGCACCATGCCTATTTTATGTTGAGCAAACTAGGGAAATTTAAATCACATTTATGATCATTTATGTTTGAGGTCCTAGATTGTTAATACTTGTTACCAAAACAAAAAAGGATATTAACTGGATATGTTTCTTGACATGTATATTGTCTTGTCAAAGCATACTGTTGTTATTTATGCTAAGTAACAACATCCTTCACGTTGACACATATAAAAATAAAATTTAACTTTGACTTGCAATATTTTACATTGACCATTATTCAACACAATCTTAAAGGTGATATATTATTATACTACAAAAATTTAACATTGTCAGTATAATTGATTTTCTTTGTAATCCTATATCTTTTATATATACCAAATATTATTCTTAATGGAGACCTAAGGTTGTTATCAAATGTCAGAGGCCATGATATAACAGAAGAGTAAAAAACTCTGACTTTGATGTGAATTATTTGTTATGTAAATCATAACATTCCCTGCCTGTGGTTTTGTGTTTTCACTCAAATTATTCTACCATTTCCTTAAATCAATCTTTCCTATTTGTCTTAGTCACTTTCTTATCACTAGGATACAATACCCAATACCCACAACTTAAACAAGGGAGGTGGATTTTGATTATCAGTTTCAGAAGTTTCAGTCTGTGGTTAGCTGGCTCTAAGAAACCAAATGGTAGACGGGTCAGGTGGAGCAAAATGGCTCACCTCATGGTAGCCAGGAAGCATAGAACAGAGGGAGGGAGTTAGGAAGGGAGATGTATCCTGGTAAGCCATTCCCTCAGTGGCCTGTCTTTTCTGCCCAGGACCCGCCCCTAACAGCTTATAGACTGTAGTCTCCCCATGATCCAGTTACCTTTCAAACACATTAGACTTTTGCAGGACACCACGTATCTCAACTATATCACTATTTTAACACATTTAACAAGATATACACTATATTATATACTATAAAACTTCAACTACTTCCCCTGTGCAATTTGTTAGTATTGTCATGAAGTGATTGTAACCATCACTGTAAGTCATTTAGAGTCTATTTTGATCCTCCCATTGATATTCTTTATGTTTATTATAGTTCTTAGCCAAGTATTAGGCATGTTGAAATTGTATTGTACCTCTCTATCCAATTGTTTATAGTGTCTTGGAGCAAATGTTCTAGAATCAAGTTTAATTTTAAAAGATTGTTATTCAAATTGGTTCAGATGAGAATCACTACTAAAACTAGTGTGTAAATGTTCAAAGAGTAAAAAGCTTGTTACATACCCCCAAAATAGCTTTCAAAAGGTATTTACTTATTATAGTGGGTAAGACAGTGAAGTTATGGTGGAAAGATATAGCAAGACACCATTTCAGCCAAATAAGGTTAATGTCGCTAGCAATGGTGACAATATTTTCTTCCTAACATGGTGTGTTGAGGGAAACACAGCACGGTTTCTGTGGTATTCTTGCCAAAACTGTGTAAGTACATCTACAGAGAAACCATCAGAAATATTCCACTTTGAAGAATGTCCTATAATGTCCTAAGGGCTTAAAACAGATTTTTGCCTATGAAATAGAAAGAAAGTCTCAGGCCTTCCTTAATACAGGAAAGTAAGGAGATATGAAAACTGAACACAACAGATGATCTTAAATTGCTTTTGCTGTATATGCTATTTCGGAACAATGGATGAAATCTAAATAAGGGCTTTATACTGAGAAATGTTATTGTCTCAATGTCAATTTCCTCATTTTGATAATTATGTTGTGATTATGTAAGAACATGTTTTTTATTTTAGTAAATATATGCTAAAATATATAGTAAGAAAATTCTTAAATGGTTCAGATTAAAGTGTATATAGGAAGCGAGATAAAGAGAAAGACAAAGACAGAAATTGAAAGAGTGGGAGAAAAAGAATTAAGAATGTATGTATAATAAAAGTTAACACTTGAGTAATATTGGCAGAGATTATTCTGAAATTCTTTATACCATCCTTGAAAATTTTCTTTAAGTATGAAATTGTGTTAAAAGAAAAAATGTATTTAGTCTTGTGTACTCACAGTCATACTGAATTTTGAAAATTTTCATATCTCAATTATACCTTACTATCATTATATTTTGCTAATGGTAATTTTTTTTACATAGTTTTTGTTGTTGTTGTTGTTGTCCCCTACTTGCTTCCTCATCTCATTTGTGCTCTCTTCTTCTGTTCGTTATTTTTCTAGGGCAGACAAATGCTGAGTTTCAAACATGTGGGCATTTTCATTTTCTGCCAGTCACCTAGAAAAATGCCCAATAGGCCAATTGTTGTGGTGAGCTAAAATAAAGCATGGAAGCATGGAAAAGAGTGAGTCATATTTTGGGAGTCAGCAGCTTTGGTTGGCTGTTGATTCAATTCATGACCTTGGGAAAGAACGTGTTATTGCTTTGTGCTCTGTACTCCTCATAATCCTTTTTTTTCACTGAGCTTACACTAGAGTGTTGAAAGAATTAATTATGATTGTGTATCTCTTTGAATCTCCATGATTCAGATATTAAGAAGTTACCAACAATAAATATCCCTATAAGCAGTACACATATGTGAATCCTTCTCTTGGTATTTTAGTTTTCGTTTTAGATATTTTGGCTTTTGATGAAACTCAGATATTACCAGCATTGATTTTGTGGTATACTTTCTCACTGGGGACATCGTATTTTAGAATACTATTGAAACCAATAGGATGTCATGCAAGGAATTTATGAAATCTTCAGCATTTTTCCTATTTTATCTTCTCATTTCTAGATTGGAAGAGACTATATTTTTTTTTCTTCCCAAGTTTTTTTTTTTCTTTTTTTCTTTTTATCAGTACCGTCTTCCCAAGTTTTAAGCCTTTATTTTTCTAGGTATATTTTTAACCTTTTATACAGGTGTATTATCTTTGCCTTCCTAGATCTACCCAATACTTTTTTGCTATCAAGCTGAGTTTCCTTTAGGAAAACATGCCTCTCCCAACTGAGTTCATGAAATGTAGCTGGGCCTGATACAGGAAGATAGTGTTCATAAAGCAGATCTAACCAATCAAGCAGCATGTGTCTCATCTACAGTGATTTGCTAAGGAATGAACTTGTAACACCAAGGACAATAAATCCCTCTTATGAGGGATTTATATAAATTCATATAAATTTAGATAAATTCATATAAAAAATTGCTGAGAGGGTCAGGGATGTAGCTCAGTGGTGTAAGTGCCTGCTTGTAAAGCACAAGGTCTTGAGTTCAATCCCCCGTACCAAAAAAAAAAAAAAAAATTGTTGAGAAACCAGTGATGTTTTTCTAACTGCTAAACTACAAGAAAGAAAACTTGGCCTTTCTCATTGTTATCTTGCTATTTTGAGGGAAGTATTTTCAAACTTCTTCCATCCTAATGTAAAGCAGAGCTGAGATAAAAGAAAACAATTGCCAAAATGATCATTTAGTCACTTAAATTAACTATGCCTTTAGAGACACTGAATGTGGGGCAACTTAGGCCCCTTTCCCTTCTCCTAAATCCGTGAGAGAGCTCTAACTAAAATCACTTAGTATATGTGGCAGAGACAGCTAGTTGCATATTCTGTATCGATATCTGCCCTCATTGTTAGTAACATAACCTCAAATTTACCCAAAATCCAGGAGTGCCAGCTTAAAAACCAAGCTTGTAAGCCTACTATGTGGTTAGGTGTGTTGGCCAATGAGTTATAAGCAGAAATTATGAGGTGATATTTATTAGAAAGTGGTTGAGAATGCTAGGCAAATGCTTTGCTGCCAGGCTACATTCCCTGCTTGTCAAAGTATATTTCTTTTTTCTTTTCTTTTCTTTTTTTTTTTTTTTTGTCTTTTTCCTTTTTATCGATACCAGGGATCAAACTCACAACTGCCTGCTTACAAGGCAGGCGCTTATGCCGCTGACCTAAATCTCCAGCCCCCCAAAGTATATTTCTAAAAGACAGAGAAACCAATATGAAAAACCTACATACTGTGTGATTCTCACAATATGACATTAACGAAAAGGCAAAATTCTGTAGATAGTAAAAAGATCATGCTTAAATTATATGTTTAATTTCTTGTGTAAATTAATTTAAAATGTCATTTTGTTATATTTTATTATATCTTATACTTCTAGTTAGAAAGTTTCTATTTTAGTTTGGTTCACCTTTGTAGAACTAGTAATTTCAGTAAAATATTTTTTTTCTTGTGGTACCAGGGATCAAACTCATGACCTTGTATTTGCCAGGCAGGCACTTGTGCTGCTGAGCTAAATCCCCAGCCCCTAAAATATTTTTTGAACTAAAAATCATTGGAAAAATAAATTGAAAGGCTTTCATTTTAGTGCTACTTCTGAATAAAATAAGTAGCATTTTTTTACTAATGTATTCTATTTTTAAGATAATAAGCAATAGTTTTCAGAGTCTTGCAGCTTTTAAAAGAATTTTTTCTTTAGTAAATTAAAAAAAAACAACAACAAAACGTGTGAGGTCCCTCTACTGGCTGCATAGTAGAATATCAAACTAAATTTTGTTATTTAAAAAACCATTCGTGCCATTAATTCAATTTGCCAATATTAGAACAGTTTTAACTTGTTTTCCATAATATTAGAAATGTCAAATTATGCTAATATGCCACTAATATTGACAAGTGATATTAGCATTTCACTATAAATATTAAAGTTTTATTTTTTAAAAATTTTTATTTAAAGAGAAAAAAAAAAAGAAAACAGAATAAAGGGTAGAAATCATACAGAATTTCAAAAAAAAAAAAGTAAGAAACCACTAGTTGATAGATTACATATTGTCATCTTAGAAATAATTGTTCAAGTTACAAAATTAAAGCATACAAAGTAGACATTCAGATAGTGAAACTGCAAACAGTTCTGTTCAACAATCCAACAAAAACTTAGTAACATGGTTATCTATCTACACACTTAAACATACATGCAGTTATATCCTTTAGAGTACTTTCTTTTCCTCTCTTTTTTATAATAACAATTACACATTTTGGGTTTTATTACTCATTCACTTCTTATTACTTTCTTTTGAGGAGAATAAAACCAAATGTGACAAAACAAAAGGATGTCAGTCAAAACAAAAGGATGGACATAGTACATGATGTAAAAACAAAATACAATGTGGTCAACAATGGTTATCAAAATGCCTCTTGCTATCTTCAAAAAATTGCCCATTTCATCAAGTAACATAAAATTGAACAAAACAGTACAGAACAAAACAAATAAAAATGAAACATTGGAGACATTACAGGACTTCAAAAGAAGATAATAATTAAAGCAGAATGGGTATCATAGTGAGTCTTATTGTATTCAAAGTAGTTATCTATACCCTCAGACTTGATACTAGCAAACAAAACAGAATAGAGTAAAATCAGTCAAAACAAGACAGTGAAAGCAATACAGGGCTTCAAAATCAAGTTAATAGGAATTAAAAAATGGTTACCACAATATATCCAGCTATTTTTGGAATAGCTGTCTACAACATCAAATCTAATACAAGAAGACAAACTGGAACAGAATAAAACCAAACTAAACAGAACGATGAAAACAATATGGGTTTCAAATCATGATAAAAGATAAACAATGGCCACTGCCTTCCCTTTTTAGACGATTGCTCCCCTTTCACTTTCTTTTTTTAAAATTTTATTTAATTTATTTTTAAATAATTTTATTTAAAGAAAGACTAAACAAAACAGAAAATGGGTAGAAATAATACATACTTTCAGAGAAAAAATAAACAGTAGTAAATCACTAGTTGATATTTACATACTGTCCTCTTACAAATAATTGTTCAAGACACAAAAGTGGAACATATAAGTGGGAATTCAAACAGCAAGACTGCAAATAGTTCTGTTCAACTATCCAACAAAAACTTAGCAACATGGTTATCAATCCTATACATTTAAACATACATGCAGTTATCTATATCTTCATTTATGCTGAGATTGAACAAACCAAAACCAGCTAAAATCACTCTGCACAAAGAATACTAGTATTGCTGGATTTCACATCATGACACTCTGGGGTCAGTAATGGGTACTGCAGTGTCTCTTTTTTCTTCAAAGTATTTGTTCATTTCGTCATGTGTCATAAGATCAGTTCTCATAAACTGTTTATAGGTTCTACGCATGCATGAGTGTTAACATGCATTTCTATCCTTTCTGTATTAGAGAGAAAAACAAAACAAAGCAGGACAGAACAAAATATATTCCTATAGACATATAAAATGGAAAACATATAAAACCACTGTACAGAGAGTTCTACCATGTTTCCTGTGTTGTCTCTTGTTATCTTCGATAGAATTGGCTATATCATCAGATATAATATAATTGAATATATCAGTACATACCAGTATTAATAGAAACACATCATGTAGATAGTGTAAAACTACAAAAACCAGAATGGGTGTCATTGTGAATCTTGTCATTTTCAGTGTAGTTGTCTATACTCTCAGACTTCATACTATTAATCATAGCAGTTTTGAATAAAATCTGTCAATACCAAACAGCAATCAAATGAACCAGATTTAATTAAGATCAGTCATGATAAAACAGTATATGTTATATAGGGCTCCAGATTAAGTTAATAGGAAGTTAAAGATGATTACTGTGCTATATCCTGATATTTTTGGGATAGCTGTCTGTGCCCTCAGATCTAGTGTTTGTAGATCCTGGGTTTAATTCCTGATACACTATTAACAATATCTTCTGCTGTCTTTAAAAACTATTTCTCCCCTTTCACTCCCCCAGGGTGTACTCTGCATCTTTGGGTCTCACCAACACCCTCTGTTTTAAATTGGGGAGGGGCAACCTGCTATTTACCTAAGTGGTTCTGAACCTTCTCTCTCCTGGACTTGATCTCTACTTGTATTCCTTTACCTACTAAAGCCTGTCTTTCCAACCTATCCACAAATACTGGTCCAGTTGCCCCTATTACACTCTGGTTCTCTGTCACATAGAGCATTGTTTTCTCATATTTGATTTTCAATCCACATACTCTTTTTTATGTTAATTATATTTTCTATAAATAGCATCTCGATGGACCCTGCCTCCCCATCTACTCCACTTGTGGTTCTTTTTTTTAAATTTAATGTATCAAAGCCATCTATATTAGAGATTATAACCAACTTTCTCTGCCTCATTTCTGTTATGTTCTTTTTTTGCCATCAGTTGTCAGCTTATCTTCTTCATTCTGTTTTCTGCTCCATTTATTGAGGCTTCTCTGCCACTATTCCTGGAATCCCAGTACTTTTCTCTCTCTCTAGAATGCCCTGGAGTATTCTCTGTAGAGTTTGATTGGTGGTCATGAATTTCCCAAGTTCCTCTTTGTCTTGAAAGCATCTTGTTTCTCCGTTAATTTCTAGAGCCAATTTTTCAGGATACATTAATCCGGGCTGGAGGTTATTTTCTTTCAGGGCTTGGAATATTTCACTCCAGGCTCTTCTTGACTTGATGGTTTGTGTTGAGAAGTCTGCCATTATTCTGATGGGCCTTCGTTTATAGGTTATCTGTTTCTTGTCTCTAACAGCTTTTAATATTCTGTTCTTATATTGAATTTCTGGGATCTTGATTATTATATGCCTGGGTGTAGCTCTGTTTTGGTTGTAGGTGGCTGGTGTTCTGTATGCCTCATACATCAGAATATCATTTCCTTTTCCTGTGTTTGGGAAGTTTTCCTTAATTATTTCTGTTTGTATCCCTGCTTCTTCATTCACATTCTTTATTCTCAAGTTATAGATCCTCTTGTCATCTTCTAGCCTTTGTATTGTTACTGCTTGTTTTCTTGTTATTTTTAAAAAGTTTTTCCTTTAATAATCCCACTTTGCAAAACTGTTCTCCAGTTTGGATAATCTATCCTTAGTTTCTTTTAAGCAGATTTGCCATCTTTCCATAGAGTTTTTAATTTCCTGGTAATCACTTTGAATCAGCTTCGTGTATTCTATATTTTCTTTATATTCTTCATCAAAAGGTTCTCTCCTTTGTTTGAGTTCCTCCCTTTTTCTGTGTCTGCTTGAGGGGTGCTTAGCATCTCTTTTATTAAGCTTCTTATATCTTGCTTTACTTGGCTAAATATTTCCCTCTTGAACTCATCTATGAAGTACCAAAGATATCTCTTTATGTCCATTGGTGCCATGTTTGATATTGCATGTTTGCTGTTTTCATTCTCCTTTGTATTTACCTGTCCTGGGTCAATGTTCTCAGGGTTGGGATCTAGGAGTTTTTTGTTGTTGTTTCCTCTTCCCATCTTTTTTGTTTCTTCTGGGCAGCCCCAGTTTCTTTCTTTGTTGGTTACAATTCTTCTGAAGCACACTGGCTAGGTGACCCTTCCCACTGCAGTGTGCTAGTGAGTTGCAGACAGGGGGGCAGCGTATGCTGGCCCCTCCCCTTTGGATCAGTCAAGCTGCTGAGGCCTGAACTGTATTACTATGCACCGCCTCCACTTGGATCAGTCCAACTCCTGAGGCTTCACTGTGTTAGTGTGGTTAGTGTACGCCGCTGCCATTGGGAATTAATTTCAGATAACCTATTGGGTCTCAGCCAGGTCACATGACCCAGACCTAGCTCACTCCACCAATCCCATTCAGGCAGGGAACAACTGACTGAAGTCACTGCTGCCCCTTGTACTTGCCAGTCTTGCCCAGTCCCAGAATGTCATCTGCTGAAGCCCCCCTTTCTGTGGAATGGCTTCACTCCCATCACTCACCACAGGAGGATGCAGGCTCCCTACTAGCTCAGCTCTCTGTTCCGCTGGCCGACCCCCAACCTCAGTGTGACTGAGGTCCCATCACTTGACTCCAGTGAGCGACAGCTCGGCAAGTCACCCACTGCGGCAGGAACACTGAACCTTTAGCTGTTCCAATAATAGCACCGGGACTGTCAGTTTGATTGGTTCTTCTCACCTTAGTTTTTTTCTTGGGATGAGAGAATTCATCTCCCTCTGTTTGGGGCTCCCATGCTGTATTATGTTGAATTCTAAGTTGACTATCTCAGGGAGCCTCTGTAGCCAGCTGTTATCTATCTGCCATTTTTGCTCTGCCCTCTGTTCTCAATATTTCACTTTTGAACTCATCTATGAGGCCCCAAAGGTATATCTTTATGTCCACTGGTGCTGGGTCTGATAGTGCATGTTTGCTATCCTCAATCTCCTTTGTATTTTCCTTTCTTGGATCAATGTTCTCAGGGTTGGGGGCTGGGAACTTTTTCTTGTTGCTTCCTCTTTTCTTTTTTTTTTTTTTTTTTGTTTGTTTCTTCTATACAAGCATATATAGGAGGCCCCAGTTTCTTTCTTTGTTGGTTACAGTTCTTCTGAAGCACGTTGTCTAGGTGATCCTGCCAACTGCAGTTGTGCTAATGATATGCAAACAGGGTCGGCATATGCTGGCCCCTCCCCTCCGGGTTGATCAACCAGCTGAGGTCTTCACTGCGTTAGTGTGCACCATTGGAGGTGGGGAATTGGTTTGGGATAGTTTATTGAGTCTCAGCTAGGGGCATGACCCAGGCAAGAACACCCCACCAATGCTGTCTGGGCACGGAGCAACTGACTGATGTCACCATTGCTCCTTGTTCTTGCCAGTCTGCCTGACCCCAGAATGTTGTTCGTTGGAGCCCCTTTCTTTCTATGGATTGGTTTTATTCCCATTACCACAGGTTGATGCAGGTTCCTTGCCAGCTCAGCTCTCAGTCTGGCTTGCCACTGACCCCTAACCTCAGTGTGACTGTGTTTCCAGTGAGTCAAAGTGGTGGGAATTCTGGCGGTTCGGTAAGTTGTGGCCGCATGAGTTCATGCACTGCATCAGGAACGCCGAATCTTTAGCTGTGCCAATAGTAACACCAGGATTGTATGTTTGATTGGTTCTTTTCACCTTAGTTTCTTCCTGGGAGACAAGTCATCTCCCTCTTTTCAGGACTTTTCATGCTATATTATTTTGGAATCCAAGTTGACTATCTCAGAAGCCTCAGCGTCTCTGAAGCCTGCTGTTATCTATCCACCATCTTTATCAGAACTCCTAAAGTTTTATTCAGTATGTGCTTGAACCATTTGATAGAATCCTGTGGTATCATGAAATTGCTTCAAACAAGAAAATTTTCTAAATGTATCCCAACATATACAGGCTAATTTTAGGTTTTATATGACTTCTATTTTTATGATTCAGATTATTGATTTGTGTCTCAGTGGTAAACATTCAATTCTTCTATTTATCTACTAAATTCTTTAACATATTTGTACTATACTTAAACTTCCTTAAGGAGGTCTGAAAAAAATCAGTTCACATTTTTATGTCTCATAAGTTTTATTTTCTCCTTATTTGTTCTTTTTGTTTAGACAGAGACTCTTCTTTCAAACTGCTGATGTCTCTTACATAAGCTGTTAATTTTCCTCAGGAGGCTGAACTAGGAAGATTACAAGTTTGAGGGCAACTTAATGAGATGCTGTATCAAAATAAAATTTATAAAACAAGTTAGAAAGTGCCCTTCCCAAGAGCCAGCAGTGACTGTGGGCCTGGAGGAGAAACAGGAAGTGCCTGCCCATGAGCCAGCCAGTGCAGGCTGCGAGACAAGAAGAGCCAAACCCTGCCCCCAGCAACCAACCAACTCAGCGGAACACAGACTAAGATGACAAAACTGAAGTACAAAAACAATTTAACACTTTTATTGTTGTACTAATTTTGCAGGCCTAAAACCAGTAGTCTGAGCCTCTATTTAGAGGATAATAATATATAATATAACAACTATGGGAAATTTTCTTCTGTTTTGTTTTTGAAATCCAATAATGTTCTTATTGTTTTGTTTTGTTCCATTTTACTGTTTTGTTTTATTCAAAGTTCTGTTTTGATTGGTTTTATTTTGTTCTGTTTTGTTTGATTTTATTGTGTCTAATGGTATGGACAGCTATTTTAAAGATAACATGAGGCATTATGGTAGCAATGGTTGATTTACTTATATCCTGTTTTGAAGTTCTGTAACACTTCTACTGTTTTGTTTTGATTGGCTTTATTCTATTTTCTGTGGTTTTGTTCTCTTTAAAATTAAAAAAAAATACTGAGTAAAAATCTTAGGACTCATACTGAAATGAGATTCTTGCCCAGCATCTATGAGGCCCTAGGGTCAATCTCTGGTACTGTAAAAACAACAAAAAATAAAACCCAAGAAATTGGTTTCTTTTCTTGGTTGCTTCAGAAGCTCAATACTGATTAATAAATTTAGTTAATCTCACATGTGGTATCAGGGGAGGCAACAAATACTCAAAACTCATCATTGCCTAATGATTTTACTTTGTTTATTATAACTTATAATTATATATTTATAATTATTTCATTATTTACAGCTTTGTTATCTGAATAGTGGAAATACAGTATACTAATATGCTACTGTGAATCTTGTTCCACCTTTGCACTCAATAGTGTCATAACTTGAAAGCCTTCTGTAATGGGAATTTTTATACCATGAAAATTGGCAAATCCTACGAAGCTAGATTTGATTGATTGTTTCATGGATTGTCCAGACGTTAGAAAGTGATTAGAAAATTTTATAGACACAAGTATTTGAGGAAAAACCAACTGGAACATTTTTGAGAACCAATTGGCTATAAGGAATTTGCAATATTGTCTATTTTATTTTGTAAATTATATGTCACACAGAGAGAATGACTTCAGCCAAGCAACAACTCAGGCCACACCTGCCTTCACTTTAACCCACTGTGAGTCATTTTGAGTTGAATTTTTGATATTTTAGGAAATTTTTGATATGCTATAAGGTTTGGGTCTTTTGCGTATGGATATCCAGTTGTTCCAGTATATTTATTGAGGGTAAAATCCCTTTTCCACTTAATTGCTTTTGCATTTTTGCCAGAAATCGAATGTCTGTCTTGTGATTATCTGTTTTATATTGGTGGTTTATCTATCTCAATGTCAATGCCATTTTGTCACGATTAGTATAACTTTGTGATAAGTTATGGGATTGGGGGGGATTGCAGCTCTAATTTTGTTCCTTTATCAAAGTTGTTTAGACTATTGAGTCTTTTTCTATTTTCACAGAAATGTAAGAATCAAAATGTTAATCTATATGAAAAATGATGTTGACATTTTGATAAGGGATTGTGCTTTCTGATCCTTAGTATTTTCTTCTACTCAGTTTTTGTTTCATTCTTTTATTTTTAATAAAATAAAAAAAATTCAAAAGAATTATAAGTCACAAAATTTTACATCAGTAAAATCAATGAACATACCATTTGCTTTCTAGAGAGTGAATTGTTTTATCCCTAGAGGTAGTATAGGCAGACAAGCAGTTACAGGAAATCAGGAAATGACATTCCAAAATATAACACTTTGAGTTGAGGTCACTTTGGAATAGACGCAGCAGAGGCTCCCTTTGAGAGCTGTTTATCCACCTTAAAGATGGATGCTCCAAGAAGAACTAAAGGATTATGAATCCCCTCTCCAGGAATGTTATCAATAGGAAAGACCAACTTGGATCACAAGAAGAGACTGAAGGTTGAACCTATGCCCAGACAATCATTTTTCTTCCAAGGGCTGCTCAGAGATGACTTTTATTATTGGAATGATGTTTGGCCAGTGTAACAACACAATCTTTCCTTACCATACATTTCTTATCCTCACACTCTAATAAACTGTCACCACCACCTCTAGAAAACCCAGGGTCCTATCTCTTTCTGTAGCTCAGCATTTTAATGCTTTTATCATCTGATCCTTCTTCAGGTCTCATATTTTGTAGGACTCATGTGCAAACATATATAATTAGGTATATTTTCTCTCCTTAATCTGTCTCATGTTAACAATGAACCTAGGAAGATGGTAGAAGCCATTAATTCCTCATAAACAGTCAATTCTTGGAGGTTCCTACAGAAATCATTGACTTGGCTCACCCTCAAGGGAAGTACTGTAAATTTAAAATATCTCCACAAATTCTTTGATATACTTACTATCCGAACACAAGCCTTAATTTTCCTCCCCCTAAATGTGGACTGTAACTAACAATGCCAATGAATAGATTCAGGATGTTTAGAAACTAACATCACATTCTTCACTTGCTTGCTTAATCCATGAGGGGGCAGTGCTGAATCTGTTCCTCGAATCAGGGTTTCCAACAACAGCTAGAAGTTTTTCTCCTCACTTCCTATCAGCCTTGGAAAGGATATGGCTCAAAGAATACTGGCTTGGAGCTGAATGAGATAAGAAAGGAGTTATGCATAAACTGTCTAGTTTAGAGAATCTCTTACTTAGCATATCTATTTTTAAAAAGATCTTAAACTTTTATAATTGCTCCCAGAAGACTCCAAAAATCAATACAATTAATTGAAAAGATTCTAAAGGCACACAGTATATGAGAAAATGAAAAAACAAGAAATGCCATGTAGGGGCTAGGGATTTAGCTCAGTGGCATAAGCGCCTGCTTTGCAAATACAAAAGAGTGCAGGAAATCTGTCCACATACTCAAAACCCAAAGAATTCAACTAAAGGCCTGGATATCACAGCAATATCCTGCATGAGTCTAGCTAAAGACTTAGAACCCATGACAGTGCCCTCTACAAGACCCATTGGATGCCCAGAGCCCATGACAGTGTTTCATGCAAGTCTTTTTCACCAGTCTGCGCTGGTGAATAAGAAACCCCAGGGTGCTATCTCTTTCTGTAGCTCAGCATGCACTGAGAAGGACCAATGGTCAGGGGTGGAAGCTAGAAATTCTGTGCCAATGAGATGAAGGATATGTGTTAGCAGGCTGAGAGGTCTGTACTGGAGCTGGGAAGTGACACTTAAAGGATCACAGCTCCCTCAAAGTACCACAACCATCCTCAGTGACAATGAGGTCCTGAGCTCCTCCAGTGATGAGAACAGCCAACTTCATTATCAGGAAAACCATCACAACAAGCTTCTCCAGGAGATTCAGCAGTGAACCATCTTGTCCTGTGGAGCTCCAAGTAAATACCAGAGCTCCCCCAAAGTGAACCACAGCCATTCTCAGTGACAAGAAGATACTGAGCTCCTGCTATGAGGAGAACAGCTGAGTTCATATCAGGAAAACCAGTGTAACAAGCTCCTCTGTAGAATGAACAGCACTACCTTGTCCTCCATAGTTTTCCTTTTAATTTTGTTGGCAGTAGTCCTCAGGTGGGCCTTCCACACCCAGCACCACGATGAGTCCGTTTAGTTGGGTGTTACAAGGTGACCAGCAGTTGTCACTTCACCGCACAGTCCACAGTTGTCTGGCTTCAAAGGAGGGTTATGTGGCACAGGGGCATTTTAGAGGATAAACAGTGCATGGCAAGCAGGCAGGAGACAGTGAAACAGCAAGCAGCAGCAGCAGAAGAAGAAGAAGAAGAAGAAGCAGGAGGAACCTGTCTTACATCTTTGCTTTTGAATTCCATCCAGGGTGTAAACCTTTTGGGTAGTACCACACCACCCAGAGTAGCGGACCCTTAATTCCAGTACCGTATCCTTAATGCCAGCATCATATGATTAACCCCAGTGAACACTCTATCCACACTCTTACACTCAGTCACCTTTGAAACTCCTTACCTACAGCAACAGGAAGCTGTAGGGGGGTATCTAGATACAAGTTAAAATACTAATTTAGGCATAAATAATCGTGCTTTCATACCACTATTCTGTGAGACTAGTGTTTCTTTAGTATCTTATTTCACCTTCTTTTTAATTAGATAGCAATTGCATTTTATCAATTGAGGCTAGCCTCAGATCTTATAGAAGGTAACTTGCTTTTTCTATTACCTTTCAAAGTGGCCTTTGAAAATTCATTCCATATGTTTAGACCTCCAAGTTTGTTATCTTTAAATATAAAGACATTAAACTAGTTTTATCTTTAGACCTCCAAGTTTGTTATCTTTAAATATGAAGACATTAAACTAGTTTATCCCTCACAATAAGTTTCTGTAATCTCAGAGTGGGATGTTGAGACAGGGTCTTGCTATGTAGTTTAGACTGTCCTTGAACTCACTACATAGCCCAGGCTGGCCTCAAACTCATAACCATCCTGCCTCAGCCTCTTAAGTGCTAGAAAACAGGCATGTGCCACCATGCCTGGCAGGCTCTATAACTGCAAACATTTATTGAGCAGAGTATTAATTATATGCCAGAATACAAAGAAAACCTAACCTCAGCTATTATCTTGAAAGAGATTAAAATTTGTTTGACAAAATTAAATTCATACAATCAGAAGCAGATGACTAGTTAAGTTTTACTCAGAAGAAGAAGTGAGGAGAGGTTGCAGAGGTTAGAAAAATGCAAAGAAATGCAGAGTGATACTAAAGAATCTGGATTTGAGGGACTCCCTTAGCTAAAACATCATAATATTGTTATTGGATTCTTAGGATAAGTAAGTGTTTCTGGTTTTTTTTGTTCAGTCTTATGGATTGAACCCAGAGCTTTGACTCATGCTAGGCAAGTGTTATACCATTGCATTACATCCTCAACCATTTTTAAAATTTTGTTTTGAAACAAAGTCTTGTTAAATTGCCAGGTTGACTGTGGAACTTTGCAATTTTCTTGCCTTGATCTGTAGAGTAGCTAGGATGACAGATGCATAGCATCACTGGCTCCCAGTACATCTTACAATGATAGTTTGCACTAATTTTGACTTTATGTGCATGCATGTGCTGTGATTTGATACTAGGGTCTTGATGACATAAACACTGTAGTCCACTTGCAAAATTTCATATGACTCATTTACAATATTCTTCTGTCTTTCCCTTTTCTACCTCTCCAATTGATTCCTCACCTTCTACCTTTCCCCTGTCCTCCTCATCAACTTAAGAAATTTAAAAGTTTATCTAAGCCACTCAAAAGGGAGCTGGGGTCCTTACTTTGTAAACATCCTCATCCTATGCAAGAAGAGGGCAAGGAGTTTTGTGAATGCACACCTCTCTGAGAGTGGGGGATGGCCTGTGTAGAATATAAGGGAGGAAAAGAGGCTTACTCTTTCTTCTTGCTCTTGTTGCTTTTGCTGAAGTGTTTGCCCTGAGCCATCCCAACCTTTTTGGAGTCAGCTGATTATGGACTGAAACTTCCACAAACTGTGAGCTAAATAAAGCTTTTCTTCTTTAATTTTGGATGTCAGGTTCTTATTCCAGCAATGAGAGAAAATAATTTACAATACTCTCCTGTCTTTTCCTTTTCTACCACTTCATTGGATTCCCTCCCAGGCTTAACACTACTTTCCCCACCTTCTACCTCTCTCTGCCCTCCCCAGCCCTATATATTTCATTGCCACCCCACCCATGTTGCATACATTCTGCATATACATACAATTATGGTTATGTATTATTCATGCAAACTAGTTGTGGTTTGAATTTATAGAATGGAACTTTTAATATCCACTGGCAGGAGATATCAGTGAAATTACGGAATCTCACACTGTTGGTAGGTGTTCATCTCCATGCAACATTTTTATCTACTGATGAGTATCCTTCTTTACTTACTAACTCACTAAAAGAAGAGTGGTGGCCCCCACTTTGCTTACTCACATTAGCTGGTTCTCTTGCAGGTATTCGTCACACCCTGAATCTATGAACCACAATGAACTTTCCAAACTGAATATCAATGATGTTTTCTACAGTATTTTTAAAGAGTTCCAAAACATGCCAAATCAATACAACTAGGACTAGTCATAACATTTTTAATACACTGAGCTCTTTATTTTATTCCATAAAAAAGAGAAAAATACATTCTAGAAAAAGCATTGTATAATAAATATATGTGAGCTGCATATGTAATTATAAGTTTTCTAACAGTTACTTACAAAAAAAAAAAAAAAAAAAAGCACACCAAAGAGAAAAGTCAGCACCTCCTGAGAAGCCCCCATGCTGAGATTGGGAGGATCCAACAAGAAGCCAACCAGCCAGGCCTTCTGCTAAGCCATGCAAGCTGCACAGCTTCCAGGAAGAAAAAAGTGAGTGCCTCCCATAAGCCTACTGGCAAGTGGGCTAAGAATAAACACCACCCCCTCTTTGTAAGCAACCCACTAATTTGGAGGACAGACTGAGTTGATAACAACTAAGGTACATAAAGCAACTGATTGCTTGTATTGTTTGGTTGACTTTGCAGGCCTTGGGCCAGTGATCTGAGCATCTCTTGGGAGGATGACAGTATGTAATACAGCACATACGGGGAATTTCCTTCTCTCTTGTCTTTGAAACCCAATATTGTTCTTACTGTGTCGCTTTGTTCTGATTTTTTACTTTATTTAATGCTCTGTCTTGATTGGTTTTATTCTGTTTTGGTTTGATTTTGCTATACTTGATGGAATGGACAATTATTGTGAAGATATCAGGATATATTGTTAGCTATTGTTGTTTTCCTAGTATCCTGCTTTGAAGTTCTGTACCACTTTTGCTGCATTTTTCTGACTGGCTTTCTTCTGCTTTGTTTTGTATTGCATTTTACTACCTTTAAAATAAAAAAAATTGGAAAAAGTATAGCCACAAAGCTCAGGTAAAATTAATTTCATTAATGTTGTCTACTTGGCCCAATATATCCAAAATGTTATTATTTCAATATGCAATTAATATAAAAATTATTGAGATATTTTACTTTTATTGTTACTAAGTGTCTGAACTCTGGCCCCTATTTCGTCTTATACAAAAATTTCAATGTAATATGAGTAGATATTTAAAAGAAAATATAAAAACTCTCCCATGAAAAACACAAAATTCTGTAACAAAATAATAAAAAGAATAATAATGGTTAGTGTACTGTGTATCATGATCTTTTTTTTTGGTTCTGGGGATCAAACTCACAACCTTGTACTTGCCAGGCAGGCACTTACACCACTGAGCTAAATCCCCAGCCTGTGTGTATTATGAAAATGGCCAAATGTTATGCACAGTACAAGTCACAAACAAAAAGGATTGTCTCTTACAAAGAAGCAACACAAAAATAAAAGGACAAAACTTTCATTTCAACAAACAAGGAAATTAGTAGGATGAATGAAACGAAGTACTTACCTTAAAATATTTTGAAGAACAAAACAGATAATTCGAGGAGTAAGTCAAACTTATTTCTACTTTCTACTTATCTGTCTTCTGAGAGAGAGGAAGAGAAAGAGAAAGAGAGAGAGAGAGACAGAGAGAGAGAGAGAGAGAGAGAGAGAGAGAAAGAGATTAAAATGCATACATACTTCAGGAAAAGAAAATAGTATGTTTTTTCAAAAAATGGTGTCACCATCATATGGGGACCCTAGAGAATGTCATCTATGTCACAGAAAACCCACTATATTGTTGGATATTAGAGAAAAAATTAAAAATGCATGTGTAGCAATCTCTAAGGCCGAAGTTACCCAAGTAGCAGTTGCCATACTAATACATGTCTGGAAGCTAATGAACACCACTTTGTGCATGTCTTGTAACTTTAGAGGCTAAGGTAACATATTAATTTCATAATGTCTCAATACATTTAGTATTAAAATATTTATACAAGATTTTCTTTCCTGAAGTGTGAACACATTTTTTGGCAGACTCTGTATACTGAATTTCTCATGTAAGAGAAACCATGAAATATTCAAGTTTGTATTTGATTAATTTCACTTAACATGATGTTCCAGGTTACATCCATTTGTCTACAAATGCCTCATGGTTATATTTATGGCAGAGTAGTACTCCATTGTGTATACTAATTTTCTCACACACATGTCTTTAAATATCACATTATTTTTCTTGTATGAAAAACTGAAAGCATAACTAAGGACTAAAATAGATTATACATATTGCAAAGTAGGAAGAAAATGTTCAAAGAGGAAGGGGAACAGGGAAGGAGAAGAGGAAGGGAAGGAAGAGGAAAAAGGAAAAAAGAGAATAGAAGAGAAAAGGAAACGAGCTGTTGTATATAAGGAGTAGAAGTGTTGGAGGAAGGGGGAGGAAAGAAGAAAGAAGAATCAATACATATCATCTACAGGTACAAATTCCATATGAATAATGTGATCATTATGTATATCTCAAATGTACCTTAAAAATAAGTAAGTATCTCGTTTTCCTTATCCATTCATCTATTGATGGACATACATTCTGTTTTCAAGATTTTGCTGTTAGAAATTGTGCTGTTGTAAACCCATACTTTTTAAAAATTTTTATTTAAAGAAAGATTAAACAAAACAGAAAATAGGTAGAAATACTACATACATTCAGAGGAAAAAACCAGTAAGAAATCACTAGTTGATGTCGTTTTACAAATAGTTGTTCAAGGTACAAAGATGGAACATGTAAAATGGGAATTCAAACAGAGAGACTGCAAAAAGTTCTGATCAACTGTCCAACAAAAATTTAGTAACATTGTTGTCAATCCTATACACTTAAACATACATGCAGTTATCCATATCTTCATTTATGTTTAAACAAACTAAAGCAGGTTAAAATTATTCTGAACAAAGTATAACAGTATTGCTCGATTTTACATCATGACATTCCATGATCAGTACTGTAGTGTCTTCTTTTTAAAACTGAATTTAAAGAAAGACTAAAAAAACAGAAAATGGGTAGAAATAATACATAATTTCAAAGAAAAAAATAAACGGTAAGAAATCACTAGTTGATGATTACAGATTGTCTTCTTACAAATAGTTATTCAAGATACTAAAGTGGAGCATATAAAGTGGGGATTCAAACAGCGAGATTGCAACCAGTTCTGTTCAACTATCCAACAAAAACTTAGAAATATGGTTATCAATCCTATACACTTAAACATATATGCAGTTACCCATATCTTCAACTATGTTGACTTTGAATAAACCCAAGCAGGTTAATATCACTCTGAACAAAGAATAACACTATTGCTGGGTTTCACATTACGACACTCCAGGATCAGCACTGGCTATTTTAGTGTCTCCTTTTCTTCAAAATATCTGTTCATTTCATCAATTGTCATAAGATCAGATCTCATAAACCATTTATAGACTTTACACATGCATGAGTCTTAACGTATTTTTTTTTAAATTTTGAAATTAGTAAAAATGCAACAGCACAAGACAGAACAAAGCCAATCAAGACAATGCAGTGAAATTGGTACAGGATTTCACTGTAGAATACTGGGATAGGAGTAATAAGTACTATCGTATATCTCTTTAACTTAACAATAGCTGTCCAGTCAATTACGTATTGTAAAATCAAACCAAAAATAGAACATTGTAAAACCAATTGAGAATACTGGATAGAGCAAGAGAAACATAACAAAACAGTGAAAACAACCTATGCCTTCAAACAGAAGATAGAAGGAAATCCCCCATATTGCTTTACTGCATATGGTCATCCTCCCAAGAGATGTTGAAACATCTATCCCCAGTAGCTAAGGGGGAAAGGGGCAGGTGGGAGAAGGGTGCTTGATTTTCAGCTTGCCTGGCAGTAGGCTCACAGGTAATGGTTCTTCTCCAGGCCCAAGCTGCAGGTGCTTACCAAGAGGGTGGGTGAATAAGCTGCCTGAGTTCCCCCATGGCCAGATCTCTGGAGCTCTGTTCTCCTCCTGGCACGCATTGCAGACACTTACCAAGAGGGCGTAAAACCATATATTTTTTAAAGTAAAACATATAATTCCATCTAGCCACATTACAAATACTTAATGGCCATTCATTGCTTGTGGGCCATGGTATTGGACATTGTACATTTAAAACATTAGTGTCTTGAGAAGGCATTTATTTATTTCTGGTATCTGTTATTCCAATGTCATTGGTTAGTTTTCCTTTTTTCAGTTTCTGGCTCCCAAAATAACAGATTTGAATCTCAAAAGCCCTAATTCAGGTTCTACATCATTACCTTTGCAACAGGTAATGGACATTACCTTTGTCCTAATGCTACTAAAGAACCAAGAATTCCATGTACAGGTGAGTCATATCTAAAGAATATTTATTTGTTCCCCCAATCTAAGAGAGAGAAGGAAAGAATAGGGTATATGTCACGTTTACTTTTTCTTGTCTTAAAAAATGGAGGCATTTAAAAAAAATAAATATCTGTTGAAAAAGAAATATCAGGAGGACCCTACAAACTGATCTCTAGGGATCAGATGTATATAAGCTTTTAAAACACCTACTTGTTATGGAATTACAAGGTAAAATTTGATGAATCTGCTTTCTCTTAGACATGGATTCTTGACCCTCGTTCTGGGCTGTCAGAATCTTATCACAAAATTGAGTTTTATTTTCCAGTGTTCATTCACTCAATATATATGGAAAACCTACTATGTGCTATGAATTTCTTTAGGTACTAGCGTCATAGTTGTAAATAGCACAGATAAATTCTAGCCAGTCTCTTAGGACTTCCTAGAGTTTTTTGTTTGTTTTCTGAGTTTCCCTGCCTTAATATTAAAATTTATTTTTATTATCGAAAATTTCAAACACATATCAGGCTGAAAGTAGTACAGTCTCCCCCTACCATTCAGTTTCAGCAACAATGAACTCACAACCAATTTTATTCCACTGATAATTCTAATCTTTTCCCATATTCTACTTTTTAATATTACATTTTCCCTTCTAGACACTGAGATTTGTACTTTGAACTACCATCATGCATGAAAGTTTGTACAAAAGTCAGTATGGCTCTGTGTGTGCACATACATAATGAATATGCAATATGTATATTTTCTGCATTTATATCTTTTTCATGTCATGATTACTAGCCACTGTAACCATACCCATAAATAGAAGTTCCATAACAGCTCTGAGCTGGAGATGGAATCACTACAATTAATTATGGGTAAAAAGGGTGCTTACTGAGGAGTTACTGATTGTCCCTTAAGCCCTTTTATACCAGAAGTGTTCTTTTTCTCTGACAGAGAAATTAGAGTATGTCTCTTGATATCAGTTTATATCATCAACAATTGCTAAATATTTCCTCTTGAATTGCTTATGACATACCACAGCAAGCACTATTTTCTTTGCTAGTTAGAAAACTTTGATTATAAAATATATTTCCTTTATTAACACAGCCTGGACATTACTTTTAGGGAAATTTAAAGAAACATGGTATGGCAGCACAGGATGATTTACTTCATTTCTTTTCAAAGTTTTGAAATTTAAATTAAACTCTTAGAAATAAGTGTGGGCATGTTCATATTTTTAATTCATTAGGTCACACTGAAACCCCTCCAATGACTTCTTGCCATGTTTTAAATAAAATTCAGTCTAAATATCTTGACAGGGTCTTCTTTTACCTCTAAATACCTATAATCATTCTCCCCTTATTCCCAATTTGATACTCTCCACCACTCTGGCTTTCTTGAAGATCCTAGCTCTTCTTGACCTTGGGAACTCCCACAAGTAGTTATGTGTGCCTGAAATGTTTTTGTCTCTACTTCACAAGGCTAATTTCTATTCATTTTTCAAATTTCTTAACCATTTAAGTATCAATTGAATAGAGCCTGAGCTTTTCTAATTTAAACAGCTATGAACAGTTCATATTTCCCTCTATCATCTTTCATAATATCTAGCACAATTTATAGTTACACATAGTTTGTATATCATTATTTGCAAAATGTCCTGTCTCTCCTGGGCTATGTGCTCCATCTGGGCAATTATGTCTTTTTGTCTACTACTATGCGATGTCTGAAACAGAGTACACATCCCATAAATGTTTGTTGAATAACTGACTTTGCAAGATTTAGCAGAAAGATTTGAAAATAGGAGGTAAAGAAACTAAACAATGAAACAAAGTATCCAAAGAGGTCAATGGCATTGTTTAGAACATTAGATGGAAGATAATGTGTATATGTATTAGAAAAATAAAATGTTAAGTGCTAAATTCATGATAGCCTTAGAAAGTAAAAGGCTGACTTAGAATAACTGTCTTGGGAGACATAGAATTTATTTGAGGTGATCAAAGATGATTTTATAGAATTAATTGGGCTGGAGGGATTCATAGATTTTTTAAAAAAATATTTGTTTTAATTTATAAAAATAGAATGAATCAGCTGATTTGTATTTTAAGTTTATATTTAATGAGCAAAAGTTGGGATGGTGTTAGAAGTGGGCAAAGGTTTACTTGAGAGACCTGTAAAAGGGAAAGACCTGTAAAAGGGAAAGAAATGAAGCAGGACCAAGGAGAGGAGCCATCAATCAGATCACCGCCAGTGCAAGTCTGACAAAGCTCCTGCCATCCCACAATTGAGTGGGTTGTTTTACTGTATGTTGCTCAGTCTTTTGCTGGGGATAGGAACGGTGGAGAGGAAATGAATAGAATGTGACCTGAGCTTGAAAGCTGAAATGAACTTAAATTTAACAATGGTTGATTAGCTGTACATCTTGCAGTTGGACAATGAGTCCTTTCTTGAAGAGAGATCTGACCAGTGTGACTGCTACATACTATAGGATGTCAATTAAATCCAAATTAATCCATAAATAAAATGAAGCATTTTTTTTCAATACTGCAGGGCTGAGGATTGAATTTAGGGCTTTAACACTGAGCTACATCCCTGAGCCCCTTTGTTATTATTATTTATTTATTTTTGGTCTTTTTCGTTTTTTATCGGTACCAGGGATTGAACTCATGGACTGCCTGCTTGCAAGGCAGGTGCTTATGCCGCTGAGCTAAATCCCCAGCCCTCCCTTTGTTAGTTTTAATTTTAAGAAAAGTGTCTTAGTTACTTTTCTTGTTGCTGAGACAAAACACTGAACACCCAAGGATAAGGAAAGGTTTATTTTGGCTCACAGCTTACAAAAGTTTCAGTTCCTAGTTGGCTAAGGCAGGGTAGCATGGTATAGGAGCATTGCAGAGGTTATACAGTCCATGGCAAAGGTACCCAGGTAGAAGGCAGTAAGCAAGCCCACTAGTCCTCTTTCTGCTCCTTACATTTTATCCAGGGTACCTGCCCTTAAGGCAAGTAGCGCACACATCCTTAATTTTAGCATTACCATGAATCAATCCTAGCATCATATCCTTGATTCCAGCATCATATCTAGATGTAGCCACCTCTGAAAAGCTCCACCTATGCCTGCATGGGGCTTTAGGGGGACATCTAGACATAACATTAGGTGTCTTGGTAAGTTGCTAACTTAACCAGACTAGGCTTGAATTTATGGTATTCTTGCTCTAGCTTTCTAGGGTGGAAGGATTGTTTAACAAGTTGAAAATCTTGTCCTAAATATTTAGAACAGCACTAATTCCCATTTACCCAGGTTAGAAAGAAGGATTCAAAGAGTATTGTGATCAGGACAACTAAAAAAAAAAAAGTCATGAGACAGTGGTTTATGGGTATATCATTATCTTACCCATCTTCAGTATTTTCTCTGCTTCCTATCTAAAAAAAAAAGTGTGTACCCTTCAATAAACATTTTTTTAAGATACTGTTCTAAGTTCATGAAGTAAAAGTTTGGGTCTCAATCCTTGTGGTTATTTTATAGAACGTAACTATCATGAATAAGGAGAATTAACTATTTATTAGGGGTATTCAGGAGGCAGGGGACTAAGCAGATACTCAGGAGCCAGGTGTGCTGGTGCACTTCATAATTCTAGCATTCAGGAGGCTGAGACAGAAGGCTCACCATGAGTTCAAGGCCAATCTGGGCTACAAAATGAATTCAAGGGCAGCCTAAATTACACAGAAAGACACTGTATCAAAACATAATCAGATATTTTTTTCTTTTTTTTGGTACCAGGGATTGAACTCATGACTTCGTGCTCGCAAGGCAGGCTCTAATGCCGCTGAGCTAAATCCCCAGCTCCTAAAACTCAGATAATTGCAAAATAAAGCAATGCATACTATAATAAAAGCAAGAATAGACTTATGTGAGAAAAGCTCAGAAGACTCCCTGTTTTACAACAATCAGATTGGAGATGGATTTCTAAAGGTGAGCTAATTTGCGCTAAATACTGAATTCTGATGTATAAGTTGAATCCATCAAATGAAAAGGTGGGAAACATTTTGCAATAGCTCAGTTTGGTGAGAGAACACATTACTTTCATGGAACTCAAAGTTGTTCAAGATGCCTGAAGCAAAGACTGAAAGCTATTGAAAGCAGTTTCTAGGCAAATAGAAAGCTGTTTGATTTATAAAAGGCATCATATATTAAAGAATTTGATTATTTTGAAGACAATGTGGGAGCTGATGAAGATTTTAAGAGGTGAGATTAGAATTACTATTATTAAGGCAATTGTTGATGGCAATTGAAGATGAACTGGTATGAGGGTGGCCTAAAATGCACGGAGATTAAAAAACTGTTGCTGTTGTTCAAGGTGAATAAGAGAAGACTTTAAACATAACAGCAGCAGAAGGCTGGGCAAGATTTGAGGAGTCAGAGAAAGAAGTAAAAGCTCTCAAGGACGTAACATGCACAAATCAATTTACTTGGAGACTGTAGCACTTCACAGAAGTGTTGGAAAGCTCAGTAGAGGATCAGAATTATGAAACAGTGGTGATGAGGTTTAGTGGAGTTGATCTGTGGCATGGCTATATAACAAAATATGATTTAAACATTCTCTCAGTAATGTTAAACTTATAATTTTATTGTACTTTATGTACTATAAAGCCACTTTAATTATTTTAAGTATACACTCCAATGGCATTAAATATATTCAAATTTTTGCACAACCAAAACCATCCATTTCCAAAAGAATTTTTATCACTGCAAACTGAAACTCTATTCTCACTGAAAAACAATTCATTTTCCTTTTCCCTGCCTCCTTCTACAACCTTCACTCTTAGCAATCACCATTCTACTGTCTACAACTACTCTAGAAACCTTAATTGAATCATAAACATTTGTCCTTTTCTATCAGTATTATTTCACTTAGCTAGATCACTTTAATTAATACCCTGATAATTCAATAGCTGGATTCCAATTTGCATGACATTCTAAATGCTATATTTCAGAATAAATACCTAGCTTTATACTTGAGCCTTCCACTTAATGCTTAAGGGTACTTCACTAACAAATTACAAATTCAGTCCAGTGGCAGACAATTTAGTTTTCCGTGTCTCCTATAAAGGGCTTCTGTGTCTTTAGATTGTGAATTATTTTCATTGCGGTATTCATGGATTTTAGATCCTTTGCAAAATTCCACGGAGTCTCTTAACGACAGTATACACTAATAAATAGAACTCAAGCAGGAATCAAAGTTACTGGACCATCCAGGAGAAGGAAAGTTAATTTGAGATGCTGATATGGCAGCTTTCTCTTTTGATACAAGGTAACTTCTCTGACATATAGGTTAATCCGCTCTACACTAAGAAAATTAAAAGCCTAACAAAACTCTTTTAATTGGGGAAAAATTTGAAAGTCTCAGAGGGTTGGAAATTGAAAGCTGTGCAAGTTACTTCACCTTCGTCTTGCAGCACCCATAGGTCATTAGGGCTCTGCCAACAAATGGTGTCTGGACTAGACACTAACCCTGCAGAGGTCTCAGTGGGCTAGCTCTGCTTAGCCTGTGTTTACAATCCCGTCCACATCACAGCACACAGAGACGGGGCACAGCCACCGCTTCGAGCAGCGTGGTAAACTGCGGAAGCGGCGCAGCGCAGAACGCCCAGCCGCCCACTAGAGGCTCTCCGTTTCCGTAGGTTAGTTCGGGACGAAAGTCCGAGACGCTCGCATGGATCTTGAGCTGCAGCTCTAGCAGATTCTGAAGTCAGTCGTCTTTCGGTTCTCGTAATAAAGTCTGCCTTTAGTTACTAAAGAACGAAAGAAAGGAGCCGGGCTGTAAGGATCCCAAATACGTACGCCACCAACCATAACACTAGCCCAGTATGCCGCCCTCAAATGTACGTGTCTTCCCAGCAGGCTCCAGGAGTCACCGCGAGACTTTAAGTCTCGCGAGGTTTGTCGGCAGCCATCTTCTTGGGGGTGCTGGGAGCCGGGAGACCCCCTGAATCGTTCCCATTGAGCTGCCCTTCGTGTTCATTTTCTTCACTTTTGCTTCCTCTGCGTTGCCAACAAGCACCTAGATCTGAAGCTGAGAGAAATCTGGGGTCTAAACGTGTTTCGCGCTCCTGGTTCGGGAAGATTCGCTGGGGAGTCGGGAAGGGGGAGGGCCCAGGCTAACCGTTGCTGCCAGAGCCTGGGCCGGGGTCTGGGGAGGGGGAAGCTGCTGGCATCCCGTGGACTCGTGGCCTGCGGTGGACCCCGCGGAGCTTTTCGTGTGCCGGAGCCCGCGGGAACCTGCCACCGGTGCCTCCCACCGCGGCCCACGCGGGCGGCGCGCGGAGAGGGGGCGGGGGCAGCGGCGGCCGTAGCGGCCGCGACCTGGGCGGTCGGAGTGTGACGGGCCTCAGGGCCGCGGTGCATGGTGTCTAAAATGATCATTGAAAACTTCGAGGCACTCAAGTCCTGGCTCAGCAAGACTCTCGAGCCCATGTGAGTATCTCAGGGATATCTCCTTGCAGGGATGGCTGTGGTGGAGCGGCGGACACACAGATGTGTGCAGTTTCCCCAAAGTGCTGCGGTGGAGGCCGGAGCGCTGAATGGAGGTTCCGGGGCTCTAGTTTCTCCTGGTCCTACTTGCTCGCGTCCAGGTTTTGGATAACCCAGAGAGCTTGAGCTGAGCTGTATTTTATCACAGAGCTATTTATCTCTGATCTGATCTTTGAGTTGTGTGCTCTGGTTTTCCCGTTATATATAGACCAACACAAACTCCCACCGTGCAACTATATTTTCCGAGGGCCTAAAAGTGAGGGTTTTTTTGTTTGTTTTAGTGAATTTGAACACAGGCCTTGTATATAGACTCTTACCTTGTTTCTTGAAGTGAATGGCCTTTATAACGATTAGGGCAGGATATTTAAATCTCATGTTCCACTTAAATACAAAAAGAAAGGCCGCGTCTTCCATGTGCCATCTGGCAGTCGCCTCTGCACCTCTCTTAACTGACTAAAGATGTAACAGGTGCCATAGTACCTAGTAAAATTCGCTTTTCCCACCTACACGCTGGTTCACTTTAAGAGGAGGAAGAAGATTCAGTCTTCGGGGCTGGGGATTTAGCTCAGCGGCATAAGCACCTGCCTTGCAAGCAGGCAGTCGTGAGTTCGATCCCTGGTACCGATAAAAAGGAAACCGACAAAAAAAAAAAAAAAAATTCAGTCTTCATCCATATGGAATTCTTATCCGCCTTAAGTGGGATGCTGAAGATCGACTGGGGATAGAAGGTGGAATTAGAGTTCTGAAATGTCTTAGATTGGAAAATGTAATGATTTACCTGCTAATATAAAATGCACCAAGTGCTTTATGAAATGATTGATGTACAGTAAACAACTTAAAATGCAACGGGAAAAACCACTTGTGATGTTTATTAAAAGGTCTTACTGTGTATTGTGTAGGAGGCATTGGGAATAGAGCTTTTAAATTCCAAGGTTGACAAGAAATAATCAACAAGTAAAATAAGACCATTTTGGAGATGCATATAGCTGTGACTGTTTAATAGAGGATCATATAAATTTTTAGAACAGGAACTAATTCACATCTGATGGTCAGGGAAGGCTTCTGAACAGATGACATTTTTGCAACACCTAAGGAGAAAGAACCATCTGTAAAAATAACGGAAAAGATGTTCTTTTCAGTATGAAGAGAAATGCAAAGGACCACCAGCAGGCATGATCCTAATGTATTCCTAGGAAGAGAAAGGAAGCCACTGTGGCTGCGAGAAGCATTGTGATGGATGGGGAACGAGAGTGCAAACACATGACGTAGTGGAAGTAGGCACGGGCTAGACCCTATAGGATCTTTTTATGTCATGGTCAGGAATTAGGATTTTATTTCAAATATAATGGGGAGATAATGATTTAAAGTAGTCAAGGGCTGAACTGATTTTAGCTGTGCCTGTTTTGTGAAGACTAAAGGGCCAAAATGAAATGAAGGAGACAACAGTTATTCTAAAGGGCATTTGTAGGCCGAGATGGCTAATTATCATTGCAATAATGGCAACAAAACCAAATATATTTCACATGTAATTCTGAAAGATAAGGAGATGAGGGAAAGAAATCAAGGATGATGGTTGCAAATTTAGTTTACACAACTAGATTGATGATGGTGGAGGTGGGCTAAGAGAGAACAAATGGAAGGGGGCAAGAGAAAGGTGGGAGATTTCGTAGGTAGAATGTGTAGGGAAGAGAAAACACCCGGGACTAAGGAGGAAAACTGGGCTATATGTTAATTAATAAAAGAACAAAAGTGTGACAAAGGAGAGTTAGCTTGGAGTTAGCTGTAGAATAGATAAAAAAGTTGGAGCACATAAGTAGTGGCTCTTAAATTTGCCAAGGTGGAGGTAGTTGGTAATCTTAGTAGTTTGACTCTATATAAGTTTTATTCAAGAGGACTGAAAGGTACAGCCTAGCAGAGGTGTGCTCAGCATGTGCAAGGCCATGGGTTCAATCCCATGCATCATCATACACAGGAAGTCCATTTTTTATGGATTTGGAACAACTGGGAAAATAGCATAAAGTTGATAGGAAAGACTCCAGAGCTTAAAGGTTAATGTGCCCTTGCCACTTAGCAGCTGTCATTATAACTTAGAACCTTTGTTTCCTCATCTGTAAAATGGGGAAAATAATGAATAAATATTAAGAAAATATTGAAACAGCCTGATGTGTAATTAGCACTTGATAAGACTTAAACAGAAAGCTTTGGAAAATGTGTTGGGTTGAGATAGCTTTTTTAACCATTTGGTTTTAGATTAAAAAAATCAGTTTCAAATCAGTTTTACTGCCACTTCCGCTTTTCACTAACCTAAAACACTATTTATAGCTACCTAATGTGAATGTTTCTAATTTTTCTTTAGCTTAAAAAGACATTCTATGTAGCATTCAGCCTATTCAGATTGGTATAGCACTGCAGTAAATAAATGAGGCATTGCTAGTAGAATTGTAGATGATAGTTAGAATTTTGATTGGTTGTTTTCTAATGTGTGTTGCTGTTTTGTTGAACCCCTTAGCAAGGCAAGGGGGTGCACGCCTGTAATTCCAGTACACTTGGAGGCTAAAAATCTCAAGTTCAGCTCAGCTTGGACAATTTAGTGAGACTTTGTCTCAAAATAAAAAATGGGTCAGGATGAGGCTCAGTCTAAAAGCCCTGGGTTCAGTTTCCAGTACTGCAAAAAACAAAAACACAAACAGAAGTCTTGTGTTCCTGACTCCTCAGTTGCATTGCATCTCAGGTGTATTTTTTTAGTTAATGGCTTAAAAAAAAAAAAAAAAAAAAAAAAAAACCTGATCCCAATTATTAAGATCAGTGGTTTCAAGACTTGGTTTGTTATCTAAAAGGATTTATTTTTCTTTAAATACTTCAGCCCTGTTATTGACAAACTGTTATCTGTTCAGAGGAGGAACATATGGAGGATCAAGGATAAGATAAAATTTAAAATTTATATAGAACTGTTAGCTACTAATGTTAGTAACACATCTCATGGTTTTGGACTTAACTGAATTGTGACTACTTTACCTACAAATGTGCTAGTTAGTGTGCTAGATATTGAGAAAGTAGTAGAAAACAAGATGTGAAAGTACTGTCTTAACACCATTAACTATTTGGAAGGGAAAATGATGTGAACAAGTAATTACAAGACTGTTGTGAAGTCCAGAATGTCAAAATACATGTGTGGGAAAGTCAGGAAAGGTTTTTCTGGTGTGGTAATATTTAACCTCAGTTTGGAAGGATGAATAGTAGTTTGCTGGGGCAAGGGATGGGAATGGAGATCTGTGAAATTGTTAAAGATTTGTGAGTTTGGGAGAACAGATTGTTTGAAGGCCCTAAAAATAAGAGATAAAGGTGTTTTAGAGTAATTGAAAGAAATTGTAAAAAGATCAAAGGAAAAACAGCAGCGGATAACTCCAAAGAGGAACCAGATCACACAGAACTTTGTTGAGTCATGTTGAGAATTTGCGATGGTATTGAAGGAGAGAATGGACCTAGTTTTAGGAGAGGTGAGTTTTCAGTTTATAGGGAAGTTAAGTGGGAAAGCCTTGTTGCAGTTTTCAGCATGAAATAAAAGTCTGTCAATTTGTATTTTACTTGATTGTAAGTTCTGTAATTGTATCAGTGTCTTGAGTTTTCTTTTTCATAAATTATTGAAAATGTAGGTATTAGTATTGTCATCTTAAAATAGTTGATATCTTTATAAGTATTTGCTTAGTCATACTTGCTAATAATAATAAATTACATGTTTTTTTCTGTAACATTCACCTTTCTTTGGATAATTTTATAATCTTGAAAACAAGCTCTTGTAGGTCTTTTTTTCTTTGAATGAAAAATACTCTCCTACACTGTATTTAAAAACATCTTTGTAGGTTTGCACATCACAAACATGGTCATTTAATAGGAATTTTTTTTACCTGAAGGGACACCTTAAGAGATAATTAGTCTTTAATTTTTCAGAAAATAAAATTGAGCTAATGGTAGGATTTAATTAATGATGTGCCCATACTGTATTTGAAGTTTTAACTGTGAAGTGTAGAATGCCTAGTTTTTTTTTAATTCTGAAACTATGTAGTGCTGTGCAGGTACATAGTATCTTGTAGTGAAAACAAGCTTTTCTACCACCTAGCTCAAGGTCACTTTTCTTTGTTAGGATGTCAAGAGTTTTACATGTTTCTGCCTACAGTTGAAAGGATTGACTGCTGTGTGTGTTTAAAAGCCTACCTCATCACTTTCCTTAAATTCTGGTTGATTAAAAATAGACAGGTCATATTACTGTTGCTAGTGTTACTATAGTTATCTGAACTACTGCTACCACTACCACTTAACATTTACATGCATTGTTGTTAAATGTTTTGAATTACTTCTAAGTTTTATTGTTAGATAAGCATTGCTGTGTCAAGGACACACTGAAGCATGAGGTTAAGATTTGTCTGTGATTTAAGTGCAAACTTTTCGACTTTAGAAACCCCATATGTTCTTAATTTACTACTAAAAGATAATGTTTTCTATTTCTGTATATGTTTTTGCTATTACATTTCATCACTTTGTTAAGAAGGAACAAAGTTGGGTTTTTTTTTTTTTTTTTTTTTTGGTTTTTGGAGAGAGTATCCTGCTCTTGTGGTTCAGGCTACTCTTGAACTCACTATATGGCCCATGCCAGCCTCTTAACTCATAGCCATCTTACTGCAGTCTCCTGAGCACTAGGGTTTAGAATAAAGTTTTGAAGTGTCATTTATTGATAGTTTAGACTTTATGAAAACTTGGAAGTTTTTGTAATAGTTTCTCCTTAACCCACACTTGTTGCTAACAAGTCACCTTTCTTACCACATTAAAATGTATATTTGTTACTGACTCGCAGGAAGAGTTCTTCAGTGTTTGCAGAATGATCTTTTTACATCCGAAGTTTTCACTTGTTTTGATTTTCCCTATCTTTGATCTCCTGAGAAATTTCCCTTCCTTAAGGCAAGTTGGCAACAATTGTCCCTTAATCTTGAAATCTTGAGATCTAGGAATAGCCTTTTTAATTCATTTGCTTTTATTTGTTAATGCCTTTAAATACACTGTAGTTTCTCACTATGTATATTCAACCTGAACTGCTTGTCTTACACCAATGAATTCATTCTTATTACATTTAAAAGCTTTCTATAAGGTTTATTATCTTCTTGACCTATGTGTATAATAGTATTAATAGTATGTTTTTCAACTACATAATTGCCTTGAATCCATAATACTTTGGTTCTCTTTTTTTTTTCAAATCAGTCTCTTCTTAGTTGCTTTTCTTTCTTTCTTTCTTTCTTTTTTTTAATCATACGGGCGATTGAACTTAGAATTTCGTGTTTGCAAGGCAGGTGCTTAGGCCACTGAGCTAAATCCCAGCCCCAAAATTACTTTTCTTGAGTTGAAATTTTTTTCAAAAATTTGTTATGATTATTTTATTTTCTTTCCACAATTTTCTTGGAGTCAGACATGCTACTGTTGCCCCATCAGGCCAGCCTTTCCAAGATTTTCTTCTGTACATTTTATCCATTTTTCCTGTGGTTTGAATATTTTATGCCCTTCAAAGCTCATTATGAAATTTAGTTGCTATTGTAATGATACAAATGGGATCTTTGAGAAGTGATTAGGACATGAGGTGTCTTCCTTTATTAAAGGACAAATTGGGCTACCTTTTGCCTCTTTGTTTTCCTGCGTTTAGTCAGTTTAGTCATTTGGAATGTTCTTTGTAGGATGCAGCCTTTTGGGGCTACATTTTGGGATTGAAATTGCCAAATCTCTTGGTGCCCTGAACTTCCTTATCATCCAGAACAGTAACCTGAATAAGTCTGTAGGTTCATTATAAATTACCTAGTCAGTACTGTTACAACAGTACAAATGAAATGGACTAAGAAATCTCATGGATAGTTTCTTCTGTAATCCATGCTGTTGGGTTTTTAAAACTTTTTTTGAGTATGTGTTCCAAATCTGTTTAAAATATGGTTAAAGAATCTCTTCCCTAGGATATAAGGTGTGCTTGCACATTTGCGTTGAATTTTAGAGCTTGTTAGTGGACTTTACAAACTTTATTTTTTACATGAATAAATTATCATTCTTCAAAGGTTGGAGTGCTTACTTGCAATTGCCAGTTGTATATTTGCCTGGGTCTTTCATCAGAACATGATATGTCTGCAAAGAAACATTCTCTGGAGGTTCACTTATTTGCATTTCTTCAAATCACCCATGCTTCAAATTTTACATTTTGACTTCTCTTCCTCTGCTTATCCTGTATTCACTTTTACCAACACTGCTTAGTAAGCAGCTCATACTCCTTATCTAAATCACTAGAGTTTGTTTCCTAACAAATTTCTCTATCCTCAATCTATTCATCCTTTCAGTTCTTTTTGGGGGGGGGGCAGATACTGGAGATCGCACTCATAGCCTCACTCTTGCCAGGCATGCTGCTGAGCCAAGTCCCTCGCTTCTTCCAGTTTTTTTTTTTTTTTTTTTTTTTGTACCAGGGATCGAACTCACAACTTTGTGTTTGCCAAGCAGGCACTTACACTGGCTCCTTCGAGTTCTTTTAACATGAATGTCCAACCTTTTATATCCTACTGCTTGATCAAAATTTGCAGCATTCCTGGGTAATTAATCTGATAACTTTCTAGTTTGGCTTTCAGAATGCCAGTGATCTTCAGATTATCTTTCTACTTGTATCTTCTTTTTATAATGTGTCAATTTCTACAAAGCTGAACTTTCGTTGTGATTCTTCATGTTGTTTATACTGATTGTGTTTCCCCAGTCTACTGAAGGAGTACTTATTCTGTCATTCATTGAATGTGAGCTATATTCTCTTAACGATGATGAAATTGAATCTCTGAAAGATTAAAGAAGCATACTCTGTTTATAGTAAATTATGGTGATAGCATCCAAAATAAGACATTTGATTTCTGGACTTCGTTGTGCATTATGATTATGGCCTTTCATCATTTGTTTTTATTGCATATATATACGCATACATGTATGTATGTATGTATATATGTATTACGTATAAATGTAGAAGTAAAGTTCAAGTGTAATGTTAAGAAAAACGTGATTTATACTTTTAAAAATAGTGACTCTTCCCACAGTATTCTTTCTGAGCACTAGTTCAGATTGATGAAATTCATTGCTTGAATAGTTGAGATCTGTTACTTGTTTTACCCACAGATAAGCAACATTTTGTAGTTTTTGCTAAGGCATTAAAAATCTTGTTTTCTTTTCCCCTGATGTTTGGTAAGCAGCATTTTAAAATTTAATATTCGAATTTTTATTATAAAGTTGTAATTGATATTTGTATAATGACTTTGTTGTTTTATAAGTTTCTAATATAGTTATTAGTTTCAGTAACTATTTTGTAGATTCTGTAAGCTTAGATCTTAAGTGTTCCATGAATGTCCGTGAGGTAACCTTTGGATCCTCATTGTGGTCCTATTGGAAGGTAGCAGAAACTTTTAAGAGATGGAACTTAGTAGGAGGTCTTTTATCATTGAGGGTTAGGCTCCTGCCCTTCTCTTTCTTGTTCCCCAGCCACAAATTAAGGTCTTATGTATTGCCATGTGATCTCCCCTTTATGTATTACTTTGGTATAGACCCAGAAGCAATGGGGCCAATGGAACATGTTCTAGAACCTTCAAACTGTGAGCTACAAATAAACCTTTTCTGTTTTTATGTTGATTGTCGCAGGTATTTATTATTGTAGCAGAAAGCTAACCCATGTAGGATTTTTACAGTCATGTCATCTGTGAATAATGGTGATTTTACTTTTCTGATTTTATGTTTTCATTTCTTACATTGGCTAGCACCTGCAGTACAGTATTGAGTAGACATCTCTCTTGTTCCTCCTTAAGGAAAAGAGATTTAAGAGTTTACTATAACTGATACTAAGGGTTTTTAAAAAAAAGTAACTGCCCTTGAATTTACAAACCTCTGCCTTTGCCCCAGAGCAACTGAGATCACACATGTGTACTTCCATGTCTGACTTTTTTTCCTGTGTTCTATTTCAAATTTTTGTTTTTATTATTCCTTTAAAAATACTTACATTAAGTTTAACTTGCTATCTTTTTCTCTTTAAATATTTTTTATTTTTATGAGTACATAAAAGTACAGTAATTCCTTTTTTTATCCCCTTTTTCTCTTTTCCCTTGTCTTCCCGCTGTCTCTTGAAACTCTTCTCATTTGAGAAGGTCCTGTCTCTCTTCCTGTTGCTTATCTGTTATTTTGCTTTTTATTTATAATTCGGGTTTTTCATATAAGAAGCCATGTGATTTTTTTTTTTAATTTTGAAGGGAATAAAACAACAATAAAACGGAACCAAACAAAACAGCAAGAACAGTGTTGATATTCAAAAATAGGCATAAAGAAATCCCTCATAGTTGCTATATTGCATATTGTTGTTCTCTAAACAAATGCTCAGACTACTGGCCCCAAGCCTGCAAAAGTTAATTAGTTCAAGCATTAAGTTGTTTTTATACCTCAGTTGCTATTATCCCAGTCTGTGTTCCTCCAAATGAGCTGGTTTTCTACACAGAGAGTATGTGTGGGGATGTTTCTCCTTGTCTCCCAGCGTGTACCAGCTGGCTTATAGGGAAGGCAGGTAGGGTTCTCTTCCTAGCCTGCATGGCTGGCTGCTTGTGGCTCACAGCAAAGGCAGGCTGACTTCTGGGTTCTCTTTCTGCCCCATGGCTGTCACTGGCCCATGGCTGCTGCTGGCTCTTGAGAAGGGCAGGCTGATTTCTTGGTTCTCTTCCTGGCCTGCATGGCTGCCACTGGCTCACAGGAAGGGCAGGCTTACTTCTTGGTCTCATTTCCAGCCCAGCACTGTTGTTGGCTCCCGGTAATGACAAGTGGACTTCCTGGTTCTTTTCTCAGCCGTCATGGCTGCTTCTGTCTGACAGAAAGGGGAGACTGATTTCTTGGTTCTGTTTCCAGCCCATGGCTCAACCATGTTATTTTTAAAGGCCATGTCTGATGTATTTCACTTACCACATGGTCTCAAAATTCATCCATTTTCCTATAAATGACTCAAATTGACCTTATGGCAGAGTAGCATTCCTTTGGTATAAATACTACATTTCCTTTATCAGTTATCTGTTGATGGACATATAGGCTATTCTATGGTTTAGCTATTATGAATTGTACTGCTGTAAATATGGACATGCACATATCACTGTAATGTGTGTCTTTAGCACTTGTCAAGAAGGGGAATAACAGAATTTCTAGTTTTGGTTTTTTTTAGGAATCTCCTTATCATAGTGAACTAGTTTACTAGTTTTATTGTTTTCTTTTAGGTTTTTTTTTTGTCTTTTTGAGACAGAGTCTCACTGTGCAGTTCAGGCTGACCTTGAGCTCACTTTGTAGCCAGGCTGGTCTCGAACTTGGCAAGGATCCTGCTACCTCAGCTTCCTAAGTGCTGGAATTACAGGCATGCGCCATCACACCCAGCTTTTCAGTTCTTTTTTATGACATTGTTCCATTGCCTCTGTCTTCTTGTCTTTGATAAGAAATCATATATTATTTGAGCTTCTGTTTGCCTGTTTGTAATGAGTGTGTATAATTTTCCCTTTTACTACCTCTCAGATTTAGTTCTTTTTATTTGGTCAGTAATTTGATGTGCATAGGGATGAGTGAACAGTTTGATGTTTTCCATCATTTTTAGAAAGTTCTTGGTCATTAATGTCTTCAGACATTTTTCTGCCTCACTTTTCCCTTTTGTGAGACTTCATTTCCTTGTATATTAAATTGTATGATGCTGTCTTACTGAGCTCAGATACTGTTTTTACAGTTACATAGAAGGATGATCTTTTCTAGTTCTCTGCACTCTTCCAGAACTACTTTGGAATTTTTAGTTACTAAGTAGTGATGGGAGTGGGTGTTATCTCATTTTGTGGCTTTAGAAAATTGAGATTCTAGTCTGTCTTTATAGACCATATGTGACTTAAAAATAGTTTAACGTTTTGCTGATACCTCCCTTCTGTGGCAGATTTTTGTTCTTCATTTTTCACCAGGGATGAGAGTAACCATGGGCTTCTTTCTTATGCAGGGCTTGTCATTTTCTGATGTTTCGTTAATTTGTGTGTGTGTCATCATATCTTAAAAAAAAATAGGGGCTGGGGATTTAGCTCAGCGGCATAAGCACCTGCCTTATAAGCAGGTGGTCGTGAGTTCGATCCCTGGTACCGATAAAAATGAAAAAGACAAAAAAAAAAAAAACTTCAGTTATTATTATTATTATTATTTTGAGACAAGGTTTCACTGTGCAGTTCAAACTGGCCATAAACTCACATTGTAGCAGAGGCTGGCCTTAAACTTGCAGGGATCCTACTGCCTTAGCCTCCTAAGTGCTGGGATTATAGTCCTGTGTGCTACCATACCCAGCCTAACTTTGTATTTTCAGTGGTTTGTTTTTTGGTGTTAGGATGAGAACAATGGTTTCTTGAGATTTTTTTTTTTTTACAACGCTCTGGAAGAGAAACTGCTGTTGGTTTAAAGTTTACTTCACATATGAATTAGGTTGAGAAACTTCTTACATTTTAAGAACCAGCCATATAGAGAACATAGACACAAATATGTACATGCACGTGCACATGCACACACTTTTCTGTCAGTTCATACTCTAATTTTTTTGTTACTTTTTTTTTTTAAGTTGACCTGTAGAAACGCTTTCCCATGTCAGAGATTGCGATAAGGGGTGCAACTTTATCTTCTCTGTACTGACATTTGTTTCTTTTAGACAAGGTCTTGCTATGTAGTTTGGGCTGGCCTTGAACTCACTGTGTTGTCCAGACTGGCCTTAAACTGGCGATCCTCCTGCCTCAGCCTCACAGAGCTGGGATTCCAGGCATGCACCACTACACGTAGCTCCATACTGACATTTATATTTGTTCTGTTTATGGTAAATTATGTTTTTCTTACTGTGTGTTCTGACAGGCCTCAAACTTCTGTGTTCAAATGACCCTACTTGATCCATGCTCTTGAGTTTTTGAGATTGCAGGCATGTAACACCATGCCTAGTTTGGCAATTTTTTGATGTAGAACAGTTTCATTTTATGTAGTTGGATTTAGTGTCTTAGGTCCTGAAGTCTGGACTTTGTGTCATAGACAACACAAAATTTTTTTCAGTTCTAAAATGAAGATATTGGGGCTGGGGATTTAGTTCAGCGGCATAAGCACCTGCCTTGCAAGCAGGCAGTTGTGAGTTCGATCCCTGGTACCGATAAAAACGAAAAAGACCCCCCCAAAAAATTAAATAAATAAAATGAAGATATTGATGATGATGATAATACAACAGTGTTATCTAGTCTTCCTAACTGGTTTGCCAGTATACTAATTGATTTACCACAGTTAATGAAGTTGAATAAATGACTGCATGCTGTAAATCATGTCAGGCTGTAATGAACCAGAAATTAAAGGCAGTCAGGGGTTCTGTTTCAGAGTTTTCTAACAGTGTCATCCATGTCCTGTATGATATTTTTAACCCTTGAATCTTATAACCATCTAAAGTATATTTGGTAGTTGAATATGAAATATGGGTCAAACTTTATTGATTTATTGTATTGAGATGTGTTCAGAGTTAACTCTACACAGATGACTGCCTAATCTGTGTTTTCTTAATGTTTCAAGGTGCCACCTTGTTTATATACTAAATTCCTATGGGTATTTGGATTTATTCTAGACTTTTAATATGTTGTATGGATTTTTGTATGTCTTTCCACTTTGATTTTTATTTAAAATTCCTCGTAAGGGTCAGTCACTGTTACTGTTAGGGTCTGTCACTTACTGTTAGTAAGCATCAGAATTTTCCTATGATTGCTTGACTCTCTCCTGACATTTTATTCTTTTTTTGTTGCTTAATTTTTGGTTCTGGGGATCAAACACAACCTCGTGCTTGCCAGGCAGGCACTAAAGCATTTTATTAGTAATCATAATACAGACAAGTCTTTGCAGTACTGCTTAGATTCTAGCGGTGGGTATATCACTACCAGAGTGTATCAGTGCCTTTTAGTGTACTTGTCAATCTGTGTTCTCCTTTATTTCATTTCAAAATAAGTGTTAGCCATCAGTGCACTTACTGGTAAAATATATGTATCACTAGGAGTTGAATATTGGTTTAGGTTTTTCTTTTAATTTAAAATTTACCTACAGTCAAATGTACAAATAAGTACATTATATTTTGACTGATGTATCCATTTTTGTGATTCAGAATGAAGTTGAAAAACATTACCATTATCCTTGAAATTTTCATTTGTCTGCTTCCCGTGCTCCCTCCTACATCTAGAAGTGCTAGTCTGACTTTTTTCTCTATATACTATGGTAGTATTGCCAGACTTAAGAACTTCATATAAATAAAATCACTGGGTTCTTTTGTGTGAGCCTTTTACTCCAAATGATGCACTTTTTCATACAGTATGGTTTGATGTTTGTTTTATAAATGAGTAAAGTTTAGAGAAATAAAATGCTAACCCAGCATTATATAACTAGTGAATAAAGTGAAAATAATACAGAAGTAGAAACTTCAAAGCCTCAGGTTTTTTGGAGTTAAGATTTTTTTAAAATGATAACAGACTGCTTCAAGGAAAGAAAAGGCTAACAGTATGATTTAGGACTGAGAGGACTTGAAAGGGAAATATAGTACTTAAAATATATCAGCAGAATTTAAGGAGTGAATGTAGGCATCTTATCCACAGTTCTGTCGTAGTTCATTCTTTAGTAGTTAACATTTGTTATGATGTTTGACAGGCTAATAAACGCTGCCTTATTTGCAATCTTATTTATAGTATTTATAATAATGTCTAATTTGGCAGAACAACAATTTTCTTGTTGTTTGTTTTTTAACAGTTGTAAAGTTTTATTAAAGGAATGGGAATGAACACTGCAGAGAAAGTTGGGCCAAGAAAAGTAAGAAAAAAAAAGTACACTGTATCAAGTGAGAGCAGGCCACCATGGAAATGAGAATGCAGTGGCCCAGAATAGTGATTTTCTATTATGAAGAACATTAATTTTATTAATCCTGAGCTTTGTGAACTAAAAACTGTGTATGATGACTTCTTTCTAGTAAAAATATTTTCAGCCTAATCATAGTGGCTGTAGTAGGGGCTGGGGATTTAGCTCAGCGGCATAAGCGCCTGCCTTGCAAGCTGGCAGTCGTGAGTTCGATCCCTGGTACTGATAAAAACGAAAAAGACAAAACAAACAAACAGACAAACAAACAAACAAAAAAAACCCATAGTGGCTGTATTAGAAAATTTTAGTGACAATATTAGAAAAAGAGTTAGAAAGTGAATGTGTGTAGCCTACCATCCTGCATTAACCATGGTGGCTATTTTTTAATTTTTAAATATATGAAAAACAAGTCTGAAGGATTTAAGTAGACTCAACAAAGTATACAATGGAATGATACGAATAGGTCTTTCGTATTTGTAGTCTGTAATAGTATTTCTCCTGGATAACTTCTATTTCTTGGAAAGGAAATACTCCTTACCTTTTAGTAACTGACGGTAATGATTATTTCAAATTAGGTAGGATGTAACTAAAACCATAACCTTTGGAAATAAGCCTTTTCTCAGAAAACTTAACTCTTCTTCAGTATGAATCACCACACACCTAGATGTGTTTTGTTGTGGGTTGCCATATTGCTATTCTAGTGTTTTATTTATTTATTTATATTTCTGTGGTATATTACAACTACAACTATTTGTGCTTAGCTTGCCATGTGGCCGACTGCTCTTTGCACTTAGTTGTATATACTTTTACTTTGATTTTGTATTCTTATTGGGTCTTGGAAAGGGTAAGAATGTTTGAATTAGACATGTAATAGGTAATTTAATAATTTCTAAAGCAGTGGTTCTTAACTGTCATGTGAGGATTTGTGGGGGTTCCTAAAACTTTTGTAGCGTGTTTTTTCCCCCGCTGTCTGTAAGACCATATACTGCAATATAACATGTCACATCAGGTTGAATGTAAAAACACATGTAAGGAGTGGTCTGTATTAAACCCTAGATTTAAAATCATTAAGGATATTTTCAGCCTGCAGTTAAATTATAAACATTTGAAGTAATTGTGATCTTGAGGTTTAAATGTTTTGATGGTTATTTTGTAGAATAAACTGGGTATGTAGTAATAATGACTTTGTAATTACTGTATACAAATGATCTGTTTTTGCCTTTAGTAGAATAAAGCAGCACACTAAACTAGCATTTAAAATTTTCAGTGTATTTTTTGCAGGAAATTTATGTTTTTTTAAAAAGAATAGTCCTAAATACAGAGTATAGAATCATGGCTTTGATGCAAATTAGATATTTTTCCTGAATATAAAGTGAAATTTGGTTAGGAACAGACGTGGGTGTATATCCGTGTTCTAAAGTTACTGAGTTAACATATTTAAATCTAATTTTTAAATTCTACTACCACCTCCAGCTCCGCCTTTTCAAGATTACCAAAAATGGAGGCTTAGGTTAAATTCTATCAGTTATCTTACACTGAATTTCTAAAGCCTTCAAAAGGCTTGGGCAAAACAAACTTCTTTTTGAAATATTGTACTGGAGTAGTGTAGCTTTATTATTATTTTTTTTTTGTCTCATTACTATTTTGAAAATTTTAAATTATAAACATACATTAATATGACTAATAGGCTAATTGCAACTTTTTTTCTTGGACAATTTGGTTTATGTTATTAAGAAAATTCAGTTCTTTGAGGGATATTAATATATTTGACTTTTTGCTTTCCTTTGGCTTCTGTAATTTTACTAAGTTACGCTTCCCTCTTGGAAGTATAGCTGAAAGCGAGTAATCCTTTTACATAGTCACCTCTGCTTTTAAAAGTTAGGCATGAAGCTGGGCCTCTTCAACTATACTATTTTTAAAAATAAAATTAATCTTACTGGTTGCATCTGTAACGGTATATTCAAAGGTAAGTTTTTATACCTTTTAATCACTGTGCAAATGACTTTATAGTGTCCTAGATATTTAATCTGACAAAGGTCACTAAAGTAGTTAATTTGAAATCCTTGAAGAGGAGAGATTAGAAATCCAAATGCTTGTGGATATTATGTCATTTCACTGGAATCTTTTTTTCCTGTGTGTCAATGAGGTTTTTACCTCAGGTCTTACTGTTGGAGTTCCTTGGTTTGAGTTGTCCTTTTCCCAGGGTAGCAGTGAAGCATGCTTGTATTGTATTCAAATCTCTGTTTAAATTCACATTTCTGTTTAAATGTCTCATCATCAAAGTCCTTCCCAGATATACTTATCCAAGATCCTGTATTAGTTTACTTTTTCCCTCCTTTCCTCCTTCCCTTTTTTCCTTCTAGTCCTTCCTCTTCCTCTATACTTACACTTTTACCCACTTAGTTTTTTCAAAACACTTGTCTGCTTGACAGTATATCTTATGTATGTATGTGTGTAACCTGTCTCCCACCACCTCTAATGCAAATTCTGGGTACATAAGTACTATGTTTTTTTTGAGTTGTATCCTCAAACTTAACAGTGTCTGACACAGTGAGTGCATATTAAATATTATTAAATAATGATTGTGATATTTGGAAGATAGTCATCAAATGTTATTTTATTTTGTTCGTCAGAGTTTATGAAGATAAAAAATTGACCCTGATAGAAGTGTGATATTGATCTAGTGAAATAGATTTGCACATGTATTTCCTCTTATACTACTCTGTCTTTTAGATCCAGAGAATACATATGACTAGTTCATTTTCAAAGCTTTGTTATTACACTCTTTTCTTTGTGATCTATAAAGGGGTTTTACACTCCTCAGACAAGTTATGTGTCATTCAGATCATGAACATGTCTGAAGTAGTGGCAGCTAGTAAAATACCTTATGAACAAGGTTGGTGACCATGGAGACAGCTTTCTAAAAGTAGCCCTTCACTATTTAAGTATAGTTTTATTTTGTTAGGTAATTTAAAGGATTTTATTTCATTAACTTTGCATAGCAAGTTCTTTCTAGATGTAGCTAGATGTTGCATCAGTACTTTTAATTAAAACAAGTGAAAAAGAGGACATATTTTGTCTTCTCCCGATACCTAACAGTTTGATATATTATTGAGGTTATGTGGCTCAGATTATTTTCTATTCAACGAGAGTTTGAAAGTATGTAACTTGTTTTCAAAACATACCAGTTGCAGTGAAATGACTTACAGAACTTAAGAAAAGTACCTCTCAGGTACAAATTACTAGTTTTGATAGTAAATATGAAATTGTAAATATTGTTTCTACTATATATTTTGAACTCAGACAAATTTTTAAAAATAATCCACCTTTTAGACTATCTCAGGCATTTAGAATTTTAGTATGTGGTAGTTTTGTTTTCTTCCTTCTTGGGTACTGGAGATTGAGCCTAGAGCCTTTGCACTGAGTTTCATCCTGAGCCTTTTTTTTAATTTTAAATTTTGAGATAGGGTCCTAGTAAGTCACTAAGTTACTTAGGCTAGACTCAAACTTGCTATCTTCCTGACTTAGCCTGCCACACAAAGCTGATAGTTTGTTTCTTCTTGTGTCTTTTACTGGTTTTTGAATGAATTCAGATTGCTTCTTGCAAGTGTAAAGCAGATTGTTCACTAGTTTTATCTTGCTGTTTTCTCAAACTATAGTTTATAGATAGTAGTTATTATAAAAATAACCAGTTTTCTTGCTAAAATTTTAATTCACTTTTAGTGTCCTAATTAAAAATAATGTAAGAATAGAATAGATTCAGTATTTAAGACAAATGGAAAATGACAAATCATTAGATCACTGTAAAAGTGAGAATTCAACACAAGAAACCAGTGTAAAACCAGTGTAGCGTTTGGACCCAATGACTCTGAGACTTTGAGTAATCTGGTATCTAATAGTAATTATTAGGTATCAAAATAATTTTCAGTAAACTAAAGAACATTCGGCTTGATGTTTAGTTAGATGAATTTTTAGTTGCTTGTGCTTATTCATGTTGCAATATTGTTATATAGTATTACTAGATTGCCAGATAGAAGTATCTTTAGACTTATTTGATCACAGTTATCATTTTCATAGTTTTCCATGGGTTAGGAATTTGGGAGCAGGTTAGCTGGGTTTATCTTACTTGGTTCCTCTGAAGGACATCTGTTTTTCAGGCCTGCAGTCTTCCCAAGGTTCTGTGGGAATGTAGAATTTGCTTCCCAGCTTATTCCCTTGGAGCTGTTAGCTGGAGACTTCTTTTCATTGTGAATACCTAATGTTCTCCATTAAGGCTCTTTGAGTGTGCTTGGAGCATAGCAGTTGATTTCTCCAGAACAAGAGTTGAAGAGAGAGCGTAGAGGAAAACAATACCTTTTGTGTCCTACTCCTGAAGTAAGACCATACCTTTGCCTCAGCCATAGCCATAGTCTGTGTTAGTAGCAACTCACTAAATTAATCCCATTCTAAAATCTTGGGGATTTGAATGGAGAAGTGAAGAATTTGATGATGTACTATAAAATCACTTCAGTGATGTAAGGCAGAGTGTCTTATAGCATATATGATGAGTATTGTGTTTGTTTTCCATGTATTGGGAGTTCTCAACTCTTGACCCTCTTGTCAGATTTGTGCAACAAACAAACAGCAAAGTAAAATAAAGAGGGTTGAATTAGGCCTGTCTGCTCACTCAGAATTAGGTTTTTCTATAGATGATTCTAATGTACAACCAAAATTCTACACTATGTATGGGATATACCTTTTGATTCTGTGACATAGTACTGTTATATTCTTTGTAAGACTATTAATTGTCCTTGAAGCCAGCTTGGGGTACATAGTGAGTTCAAGGCTAGCCTAGGCTACATACATAGTTGAGAACTTGTCTCGATAAAAGAAAAAAAGAAGAATGAAAAAAAAGAAAAGAAAGAAAGTTGGTTTTGCCTGATACAAACTACATATTAAGGAAGTTTTCCTTTTTGTAATTGGTTAACTATTGGAACTTTTTTTCTTGTTTTTCTTTTGACTTTATTCTGAAATTTTCTTTTAATATAGTCACATTACTCTAGGGATATGTGAATTTGCATCATAACTGAAAAGGTTATTACTCCAGAGGCACATAATAACTCATTTTTCTCTAAAAATTAATGGTTTCATATACTTTTGCAGTTTTGTACTTGCTCTAATATATGGGTTAAATTATGAATCCAGGTTTGTTTTCTAAAAAGGCAATTGCCAAATTGTCTGAAAACCATTTACTACATGGTTCATTTCTTTGTTATTGATGTGGATGCCATCTTAACACAAATTTCTAATATGTTTGGGTCTATTTCTAGGATTTCTTTTCTGCTGGTTAATTTAATATATTGTGTGTGTAAGAAGTGAAGCTGGGTGTGATGGCTTATGACTGTAATCTCAGTTCTTTGAAAGAGTGAGGCAGGAAAATCAAAAGTTTGAGTTGGATAAGTTCATGACTTAGACACTGCTAAAAATAAAAATAAAAAGGATTGGGGATATAGCTCAGTGTGAAGATCCTGTGTTCAGTTTTCAATACTGTAAAGGAAAAGGAGGGAGAAGAATGGATGAGTGGATGAATGGTTGCAGGATATATTGAAGAGAAAAAGCATATTCAGTGCCTTCCATGAGACCAGTTTTTTTTACATATATTAAGTCATGTAACTATTTTTCATTCCTTCTAAGTAAGTTTGTAAATGTGATTTATAGAATGTGCAGGTATTGTTTCCATTGGCTCTATCATGTTAGATTGTATTACGTGTGAAAGTATAAACACATTTTCTATGGAAAAATGAGATAATATAGTAGGCATTGTTTGTTTTCTGTTATTTGGTTCTGAAAGCCCTGTAATAGTCTCATTCTATTTTGTTATGTTTGATACTATAGTATATGAAGTTATACTCAACTATTTCAAAGAAAGAGACATCGTGGTAGTTACTGTTACTTACAGGTTGTCTTCTGGTGAAATACTGTGTTGTTTACATTGTTCTGTTCTGATCTGCTCTATTATGTCCTGTTTTGTCTTAATCTCTCTTTAAAATAAAAAAAAATGTAGGTATTTATGGTTAAATGTTCTTCAACATTGTTTTGTTTTTTTTAGTTGTGATGCAGATCCATCAGCCCTAGCAAAATATGTTCTGGCTTTGGTAAAGAAAGACAAAAGTGAAAAAGAGTTAAAGGCATTATGTATTGATCAGCTGGATGTATTTCTTCAGAAAGGTAAGATCTTTGGTTTTAATATACTATTTTACTTTAATAGTTAGTTAAAAAGTTAAAACAGATTATCCATACAGTATTAAAGGAACTCAGTAAAAGGCTATAATTATAACAAAAGTTCAAAAATCAGTAATATTGGTCATATCTAGAGCTTATTTAAAATAGAAGCTTCCTCTCATTTAATATCTTTTTGATAATTTTTAAAAGATGCTTTTCTTTTTTTTTGGGATGTGGTCTTGCTATGTAGTTCAGGTTGTCTTTGAACCCACATGTATCCCAGGTTGTCCTTGAACTCCCAGCAGTCTTGCTGCCTCAGCCTTTTGAGCACTGGGATATCGGGCATATGCCACCGCACCCAGCTATTTTTTCTTACATAGGTTAAAAAGTTCAGAAAAGACTGAATGTTTATTTAAAGATAGTACTGTTTGGGAAACTACTTTGAATTTTGTCTAGCATATTGTTTTCAACTTTTTTGCACTTTACCTACATCTAGACAATATTTGCTGTTAAATACTGGGTGGACTTCATGGAAAAGACAAATCATACTCAGAAGTTACTCAGAGGATCTGACCATTCCAATCTGTGCCACCTTTAACATTGAAATGAATGAGTTGTTACCATGGAACTTACACCATTTTCGCTAGTTAAGAAGCTGTTGGTCTTAGTAAAATTTCTGCATTTGTAAAAGCCATGGTTTTTATCTTATTAGAGGTCTAATGTATTAGAAGACTAATGTGTAGAAGTAGGGAATTAATATCTTCTAAAGTGTTTTTAATCTGTTGTTCTTCTTTGTTTAATTTTTAGAGACACAGATATTTGTGGAAAAACTTTTTGATGCTGTGAATACAAAGAGTTATCTACCTCCTCCAGAGCAGCCATCATCAGGAAGCCTGAAGGTAGAATTTTTTCAGCACCAAGAAAAAGATATAAAAAAAGAAGAGGTAAAAATTTGTGTTATTCCTTATAGCTTATGTTATAGTTTCTGTAAATGTACAAAGAATAATTAAACTGAGTTTTCTGTATCTTTGTATTTTTAAGACATCCTGAAAGGTTTGATGATTTCACTAGATACATTAATGGGACTTAGCATGTATTTATATTAATGGCTATGTCTGTGCCTTTGTCACTTTTTTCGTCACTTGGACAAAATATCTGATACCAATAAATAAGGGAGGAAAGGTTTATTTTGTAGAGGGGTTCACTTTATAATCATATGGCTCCAAGGTAGGACAGTGTAGTAGAGGGATATAGTAGAAAAGAAGCTACCGGGGCTGGGGATTTAGCTCAGCGGCCTAAGTGCCTGCCTTGCAAGCAGGCAGTCGTGAGTTCGATCCCTGGTACCGATAAAAAAGACCAAAAAAGAAAAGAAGCTACTTATGGTGCTGTGGTGGAGAAGCAGAGAAAGTCAGGGGCAATGCTGGGTAAAGAGTTAACCATTTCATGCCACACCCTCACCTAACATTGAGTCAGCTGTCAGCCCCACTGTCACCCTCCAAATCACCAGTCACCCTCAAAAGCCCTGCCTATGATTGCATAATAGATAAATCATAACAATTTTTAAATGCAGGTTGCAGAGTAAAGTCAGCAGAGGTGTATGAGGTGAAATCTGCTGGAAAACAGCATAGGCTTCCAAAGTTTTTGGAGTCACAAAGGATGAGCTTAATTCTCCTGGTAATGAGTTATGAGAGGGGAAGAAGTATATCAGCAGAACTGTGTTAGTTTGTCCTGGGTTGGCTGTAACCCAAAGAGAGATGGTAAAGCTGACTGTAAACCAGGACATGTATTCCCTATCTGTAGGTTACATCAGAATACCTTAGAATTCTTACTAGAAATGACAACTTTAAGCCTTGGTATATTCACAGAAACTTTTTTTTTTTCAATGTTTCCTGAATTTGTTTAACTTATAAATCCATTTTTAAAACTGACAAAGTAATGGCCCATGTTCTAAGCAGGAAAGCCTGGAAAAAAGTAACACTGATCAAGGAACTGTTTCTTATGCCTGCTTTTTAGCAGTTACATAATAGAAATGGAAGCCACCTTGGGAAACAGGAATGTGTAGTTGATATGATGCCATAAAAAACTATATATACTGTACTGACTTTTCAAATACCCTGAATCTTTTGGGGTTTTTTGGGGGTGATACTAAGAATCAAGGCATGGCCTCATGTATATAGGTAAACACTCTATTCCTGAGTTATGTCCCCTGCCCTCAAGTGCCATTTTAATACCTTGGTTATTTCAAATGCATCCTGCTATATTCTTTGATGAGTTTTATGTGAGATTTAACTCCATGAAACCAAAACATGAATATATGTTAGACTTTTGAAGGAGGAATAAAATTGTGTCTATTAATTATATTAAAATGAGATTTACTAAAATATTTTCTTGTAACTTTTTATATTTATGTTCAGTCTTTCAGCCAACTGCCCATTATGGGTAAATTAAATGATTATGTTAGTAGGGAAATTTACTTACAGAAAATGACAATTTGGCTCCCGTATTATATAAATTAATTTTGAGTCATTGAAATAGAACATGGTAAGGAATAACTAAACTTGTACACTTTTTTTAATATCAGATCACTAAGGAAGAAGAGCGAGAGAAGAAATTCTCTAGAAGACTAAATCATAGTCCTCCTCAGTCAAGCTCCCGATACAGAGAAAATAGGTGAGTGGCTCCCTGAGCTATGCTTAATGTAGATTTTGATAACCTTTTATATGAGTCTGATTGTCTTTTACATAGGAGCAAAAAATATCTACTTTTTTTTTATTGGTCCTTGTTACTTTTCTACCAAGAAAATGTGTTTCAAGGGGCTGGGGATTTAGCTTAGCGGCATAAGCACCTGCCTTGCAAGCTCATGGTTGTGAGTTCAATCCCCGGTACCAATAATAAAAAAAAAAAAAAAGTGTTTCAAACTTGTATTTTGGCAGCAAGATTCAGAATTGTGCTTGACAGGTATTAGTTATTACTTTTATTCTTAACTTGAGATTATAGTGGAATTGTAACATGAGACCTTTTTGTCTGAAGTTTCCATTTAGGGTGATTTACTTTTTCCATTAAAATTTCAAAATGTTTAAAATATGCTGATACAATAAATACCTCTAGAATATAGGTACAAGACTGTTGGATGTGTAAGACAGAAATAATACACCTTTATGTACATATGCTTTACTGTATAGATGTTGATATGTATAACATTAAGGGTTAAGACATTGAAATAATTTTTGCTTTTGAAAAATGTTTTCGACTACTTAAACTAAGATTTTTCAGATTGACTTTCCCATATTTGTATTCTGATGATAAGACAAATACAAGTAAGTGAACACAGCTTCTGCGTGAATGCAGTTTGTTCCCTACATAGTTATTATTTGCCTAAGAATAATCATATGTTTCTTTAGAAGTCGTGATGAAAGGAAAAAAGACGATCGTTCTCGCAAAAGAGATTATGATCGAAACCCTCCCCGAAGAGATTCGTACAGAGACCGTTACAATAGAAGACGAGGGCGAAGTCGCAGTTACAGCAGGAGTCGAAGCCGAAGTTGGAGTAAAGAGAGACTTCGTGACAGGGATAGAGATAGAAGCAGGACTAGAAGCAGAAGCAGAACACGAAGCAGGGGTAAATAAAACGTAATTTTGGTTGGCATTGTTTTACTGCAAAAAATTCTATATTTAAGGGTTTTTAAAATTGTTTGTTTCGCCAGTGTTTTCTTCATTTTTTAATGTTACGATTTTCCTGTGGTGTAAGTAAATGTTTGTTTGTAATTGTAGGTTAGAATGATACCTCCTACGTTTAACAGGACATTTACAATGGAAAAAGATTACATTTAGTGTTGGTGAGAATGGAGATAAAATTACTTTCTGAAAGTATCTTAAAATGTTAACCTGTTCCTAGAAAATGACCCATGAATTCCACTCCTACTTACCTAAAAAGAAATGAAAACTGTTCATATAAAGATTTGTATTCAGATATTTGTGCCAGCTTTATGTGTAATAACCTTAAACTAAAAGCAACCCAGATGTTTATCATTAGATGGATATTGATATGGTTTCCACATATTGTGGTATATACTTTAGCATAAATAAAAAGGAATTGTTGATACATGTACTCTGTGTTACGTTGAGCAAAGAAGGCAGATGAAGGTAATGTGTATATAAGATTTTAGAAAACGTGTACTAATCTATAACAGTACAAAGCCAACCAGTGAGTGGTTGCTACAGTAAAGACAGAATGGATTACAAGGTCATTAACAAAAGGGTCTGAGGATACATTTCAAGGTGAAGAGTCAGTTCGTCACCAGATTGTAGTGTTGGTTTCACAGTTACATATATAGATCACAACTTACATTATAACTTTCAGATTTTTATATATGTTGTTAAGGTATATATATACATAGATAATAGCTTATTGCATTGGGTACTTTTATTTAGATGTTTATATTGTGCCTCAAAACTATAAAAGTTAAAACATTGTATTTCAAGATGTATTTGCAAGAGTATATCATTTCAACATGTGTAATTTTTCTTCTAGTACATATTGAAAGATTCTGAAAAAAATATAACTAAAGCACCTTTGAGTAAAACACTTATTCAATCTTAGATTTTTGTTAATACTTTTTTTTTTCTTAGTATAATCCTTGTATTCTGCTGTTTTTCTGACAGTTTTCCGGGCTATAATGTAGGTGTAGATAGTAGCTCTCTTTGCATATTACTTTACTTATCTCCATGATATTTTTGTTTCTTGAAACTATGTACTGCCTAGTTTATGTTTAATATGAACTCCCATTGTTCCTTTTCTTATCTATTCTCAACTTCATGTCTTTAGATGGATGATGATGAAATATTTATCAGAGGAAAAATACAATGTTTTTATTACATGTTCTGTTTTGTGGGCTGTACTAAGATTATAATGACAATAATAAAATTTCTCTACAAACAAAATTTCAAGGAAAAATTCATTAAACAGTAGCATAACTTTATGTGTAGTTTTACACTTTAGGTGTTATTGAATAGAAATAGCTTACTTGGAAGTTGTCTATAGTAATTAAGTAGTTTGTAAAAAAAAGAAACAATTTTTTAAAAATTCCTTATTTTAACAAAAAATACCACTTTAAAACTGAGATGCTGATTTTTTGTTTTGTTTTTTAGTAGAGTGCTCTTTGTAAATTGTTTGTGTTTTGTTGCAGAAAGGGATCTGGTAAAACCTAAATATGACTTGGATAGAGCAGATCCATTAGAAAATAATTATACTCCAGTCTCTTCAGTACCTAATATCTCATCTGGTCATTATCCTGTACCTACTTTGAGCAGTACTATTACTGTAATTGCACCTACACATCATGGTAATAACACTACTGAAAGTTGGTCTGAATTTCATGAAGACCAAGTGGACCATAACTCTTATGTAAGACCACCAATGCCAAAGAAACGGTGTAGAGACTATGACGGTAAGTCTTTCAATTAAAGTATTAAATTAACATTTGCAACCTCCTAAATTCTGTAAGTTTAGGAAGTACAGTTATTCACAGACTTACCTCTGGTATTAAAATATTGAGAAATTAGTTTTTGTCATTTCCTAAATTCCAGAATATTATTGTACATTTCATTGGTTACCTCTGCCTATTTAATATCAATTCAAAGGCTGAGATGTTGAAATTTTTAAACCAACTCCCATTCCATCCCTAGATTTGTATCTACTGAATTCATTTTTCAAGGAAGCTGCTTCTAATATTATGACAAAACTCACTTTAGAAATGAGTGAATATTAGAATGTAGCTAAGACCTAGAAATGCGTTACTAAGATTTTTATAAGAGAACGGAAGACTTTCAAGTATTAATAGGCAAAATTTTATAACTTACTAAAGCTAGAGTTGCAATATTCTTGTAATCTCAAATGAGAAATTTAAGTGATTTGTTTTTAATGACAAAAATGTGACAAAATGTAAGTTTTATGTCATCTTGTTAGCTAGCTTAGTAAACTTTCATTTGGTGGTACTTTTTTTAGGTAGAGTAGTTATGGTAGATAATATGCATGTGCATGTTAGACATATTAACACTTGATAAATTTTTTTAACTTCTTTCATTTTTTTTTATTAGTGTATGTTTGCAATTGTCACAGTTTGCAATCATCTTGAGCTGTGGTTACATGTACATATTACAGCTTTTGTCCTACCCCCTTCCCTCTCTTTCATTCTACTCCTCTAGTTTCTCTGTCATCTTTTATATTCTTGTTGATATTGTTTGTTTTAACTCATGTTATGGCATATAATGATTGCATTGATTGGAGTTATTAGGGTCCTGAACATGGCACATTTTTATCCCTGTTATTTCCCTTTTCCCTCCTCCTCCTCACTCCTTGTTCCTTTCTATCCATCCTTTATAGTTGAAATTATTTGTAGTTTGCCTTAGTTAAATGAGAGGTACTATATGGTATATACGCTTGAGTGTTTGCTACAGCATTACATGCATACCAATATTTATAAAGCAAAATTTATAGTAGCTAAATCCTGTGAAGTGACCTGTATACTTATTAGCAAATGATTGAATAAACAAAGTATGGTATCTGTATATAGTGGAATACTACTCTATTATAAAGAAGGACAAATTTCTGTGAAAAATCAGATTAAAAATTATACTTCTGCTCTATTCAAAAGATTTATGTTTTGTTAACTTAGAAACTATCAGTACTTTTCACATTTCTGTCTTTTACTCACAGAAAAGGGTTTTTGTATGAGAGGTGACATGTGCCCTTTTGATCATGGAAGTGACCCAGTAGTTGTAGAAGATGTCAATCTTCCCGGTATGCTGCCTTTCCCAGCTCAGCCTCCTGTTGTTGAAGGACCACCTCCTCCTGGACTCCCCCCACCTCCGCCAATTCTTACACCTCCACCTGTGAATCTTAGACCCCCAGTGCCACCTCCAGGTCCATTACCACCCAGTCTCCCACCTGTCACAGGTCAGTAGATAACATTTGTTGCTGTGTGTTTATTGTCTTTCCATTAATAGTTTTCCTGTAAAGTTAATAGGTTCAGCTTGATTTTGTTAAAAGTATCCATAGCTGTCATGTAGATGTCTGATAGAAACTAAGTGAAATACTCTATCATTTGGAATACGCTTAACATTGCAACCTTTACCAAAGCAGTTACTGTGGCTTGAAATGGCCCTGTGAATTATATACACTACAGATACACCCCAGTTGCCTGCAATTCTGTATTACTTATGGACAGACTTGTTTTAGAAAACATTAAAAGACTTTTGTACCAAGAAAATGTGTTAAATTGTAAGAGATTTGTGTTTGAGGAAGGTATTACAGTTTGGTAAAAGAAAATATATTTGGATATACAGTAATTTGTTTTATTTGTTTGCTTTCAGATGATATTTCTTATTCTTTGGTTTTGACAGGACCACCACCTCCCCTTCCTCCTTTGCAGCCATCTGGCATGGATGCTCCCCCGAACTCTGCAACCAGTTCTGTTCCTACTGTTGTAACAACTGGCATTCATCACCAGCCTCCTCCTGCTCCACCCTCTCTTTTTACTGCAGGTGCAGTTTTGGCCCACCCTGTAAAGTAATTTTAAAGCAGAATTTTAGATAAGGAACTTAATAATGTCCATAGAGTTAATTGCTTTCTTAGAACCATGTTTTTCTCACTAAATTTTATCAGTTGCTTTTTTAGGCTTGATGAATATACATTCAATAATCCCTCAGTTGTGATCATTTTTAACACTTACATTTTTAATATTTTTTACTTTTATGGAACTTTTCTTTGTAATATGTATAAAACATGATAGTTTTGTGTTAGTATTGTACTAGTAATTTGTTAGGTGGCTTACTATTTCTACTATCAGTATTAAAAATTACCAAATGGAGTTTTATAATTGTTTTTTAATTGCAGTTTTTGTATTACCAGATGCATATGACACAGATGGCTACAATCCTGAAGCACCAAGCATAACAAACACTTCTAGACCTATGTATAGACATAGAGTACATGCACAAAGACCTAACTTGATAGGACTAACATCAGGGGATATGGACTTGCCACCCAGAGGTACTATGATTAATCTTTTCTTATCATTTTCATGGTATCTAGAGTGGGGAACCATTTTTAAAGAACAATTCTTCCTGTGTTATATAGGTTGATAGGGGATGAGTTTTTAGTTACCTGAGTCTTGTGATCTCTCAAGAGATACAGGTAACGTGTGGTTCCATATTTGAAGCCACACTTTATTATACTGCTCCACAGAGAATTTTCCACAAGTTTGAATTTCTCAAGTTGTTTTGCTTTTGTTTCTTTCATCTCATCTATGTTCTGAATTTGTTCATTTAAACTCATGAGAATAGTTTAAACTGCATGTGGTGGTGCATGCCTATAATCCCAGCATTTGGGAGACTGAGGCCCATGAGTTAAAGGCCAACCTACACTACATAGCGAAACCTTACCTTTTTTGAAAAAGAAAACTCCTTTAAAGAGTAATGTTTTAATTGCTAAACTCTGTCATTTTTTGGATAATGAAATTACCTGTGTAAATTAGCACTGGATGCATATTTTATTTTTTAGTCACTTTTGACATGTTAATATTTGATATTGATGTGGTTATGTTTTCTAAACAAAATGAGTTGTGTATCAAAAGTGATTCATTTAAAAAATTTCTTAGAGAAAACAGACTTTTCAATACATTTTCTGAGAGTTAGGACTAATGACAGTCTCACCAGGATAGCAGAAGTGCTATACTAGAGATATAAATTGATGAGAAGGATTAAAAGAGCAAGAGCACTCACATTCACTTGAAAGAGGTAGCATTTGTGACAGATAACATTTCATAGGGTGAAAGGATATCAGATATAACAGAAAATAATCTCTGGACTAGTAAAAATGTCTTTACTTAATTATCTCAATTAAGTGTTAAAACCCATTTATATTCTGATGTTTTCTTGCTGTTTTTCCTAGCCAGAATAAAAAGAAAATCAAGATTTATCATTGTTAATGAAAGTCAAAGTTAAGTAATAGTGCATAATATGAATTAGTAGATTTATGATAGTTTATGCCTGTGTTTTTAATCTGTTAGTTGGGAGTGATAAGATTTTGAGCATCTTCCTTGAGTATTTGAAGATCTTTTTGTGATGAAGGTGTGAAGAACATTTTAATTTTATATCCCCTTTGAAATCAGTCTTTATGTATAACCTTCCCACTCCCCGTACATTATTTAAATTTTCCTTAAGGATTCCAGTAACCACTATTAACAGGAGTAACAAAAAAATTTTTAAATAGTTTCTGTGTAAACAGTACAGCTTGTAATTAAGAAGTAGTCTCTTAAGATTATAACTCTTTGTAATATTTCCCATCCTTTGAATGTTTCTACTTCCTAACTAGTTTATTGATGCTCTATTTCCTTTTTCTGCTTAAGACTTTCTTCTCATACCAGTATTCCTGCTCTGACTGGATATTTATACTTAATTTCTTTCTTACCTGTGTTGGAGTGGCATAAATATATTTACTAGATATATTTCCATGGCATTGATCAATTTCTAGTTGTTATTGAGAGAAGATAGATCAAATCCTTTGCATATAAATCTTACGCTATATAAGTTGGAGTTATGGTATGTTAGCTTTTCATGCATATGGTTATAAGTTATGAGTCCTACTGTTGAGAAATAAGTGTCTTATACTTCTAAATAGAGATTTGAATGACTTGTAAATAAAATTGTAGTACCTGGTAGTTATTTTAGTACTGATCTTTAGATAGCACTATGTACTACTTTGTGAGCTAAATTAGGGTGCAGTCTATATAATACTGTTTTTTAATGTATCAGACTACTACTTTAGCAACCCAGAACAGAAATAAGACTGCGTTATTTCTGTTTTCAGGTTTTTTTCAGTGCCCCTCTTTCACTCTGCCATGCATTCTTGTTTATTCCTGATTTAGGTTGCAAGTTTATTGTCCCGGATTGTGACAGATATATAAAAAGCTTATATTATTGTTGATTATGTAATCACTATACATTTCTAACAGCCTATCGATGACTAAGTTTATCAAAGATTATAATAGTTATATATGATAATTTTATTTCTATGCTTAATAACTTTAAATCTTGATGAAGTTATTATTAAAGAAGTGAAAAAAGAATTAGGCCCTTTGATGTCTTAGAATTACTAATGTAAGTTTCCTACAGGTCCTGATTATTATTCTTTCCATATTTCTAAAGTTGGAGAATGTGATAGATACTCCCATGCTTGGATATAGGTGGGGGAAGGGTTAAATAGTTTCCCATTTCAGTCAATAAAGTAAATTCTGACAATTTTTAGCAGAAAAAAATTTATTAAATGAATATTGTGGGAAAAACAGTAATGATTGGGCACATCTTCTGATTGTATACCAAAAGTAATCTGGCTTTTTTACTTTTAGCACTCTTTTTGAATACTAATGAAAAGGAATCTTTAACTGAGACAGTAAATATTAATTGGAGCAAATCTATCTCAATTACTGGAAAAAAATACATCACTGTCTCTCTTAGCCTTCAAATGCAGTGCCTATTAAAGTAAAAGACTAGATAGTTCAAAGATTCTCAGAAATGATTAGTGAACCAGGTTAACATACAAGAGTAAGACTAAATAGCTTGTTGTAGAAGATGGGAAGGTATCACTGGGCACTGATGCTACTTTGCACTGTGGATGTCCTTAATGCTAGATGATACAAGGTGTTTTTGCTTAATGTGCAATGAAGAATAAATCACAGCCAGGGGAAGAGGGTGGATCAAACACACATGTACCATATGGTTTTGAGAAATTGAAAAAAAACTTATTTTTTTGGAGTGGATGTAGTAGGATTTAAGAGGTCCATTAAGGCCTTTGAGAAATTCTAGAACAGAGATGATAGTAATCTGCACTAGGCTAATAATAAGAAGTAAACAAAATTGAAGTTTAGTAGAAAGAATTGATAGTACTTTCACTAAATTATGGGACTTTGACTACGATTAATAGAAGGGAGAAATTAGACACCAGATTTTTTTCCCTGATAATTAGGCAAATGGTAATATGATTTGTTGTGGAAGAAGGCCAATTTTGATAGAAAGGTAAATTTAGTTTTGGGAGTTCTTAATTGTGCATGAGTCGTTTAAATAGAAATGTTCAGGAGGAGACTGCATTTGAAAGTCTGAGGTCTGTGAGAGACAGCTGACTAGAAAATTTTGGAATCATGAATATGTAGAATAATGATTCTTAACCTTTTTTTCTGTTACTTTAGTAATTGTGGAGGTAAGGGAAGATGGGAAGATCATACTAAAATTTGCAAGTTTGAATTAATATGGTCTAGGAAAGCCTTTCTTGTATGCTTCTTTTTCTTAAGATCGGGCCTTAAATTCACCATGTAGCCAAACTGGCCTTGAATTTGTGATAATCCTCCTGCCTCAGCTTCCTGAGTGCCAGGATTACAGGTGTGCATTGCCATGCCCACCTCTTCATGTTTCTTGTTTTTGTTTTTGTTTTTTTTTTTAATATTCAGTTCCCAGTAGTCATCAAAAAAGATAAATGAAGCCATGGTAATAGATTGTGTAGAGATGAGAAAGTCCAAGTAAATAGGGGAACTTATATAGGTTATATAGAGGACTGAAAAGGTGAAATGAAAAAATACTAAAGCAGGAGGTTAGGATTCCTGAAAATCTAGAGAAGAACTTATTTGAGGACAGGAAGGTTAGCAGCAGGAGCAAATATTTCTTAGAGATCAACTGAAAAGTATACATTGGTTTAAGCAGTAAGTTAGGATATCAATGATTATAGTATATTTTAAATAATAGGAGTAGCTGTGATAGAGGATAAGTGATAAGGAAGCAAAGTTAGATCATTGTACACATTTTTTAGGAAGTAGCTATACAAATGTAGAGAGTAGATGGAGTAGCTAAAAGGGAAATGGTTTTTTTAAGGTTTTCTTTGTAAAACATGGAATAAAATGTTCTGTGTTCATGGGAAATGTCATGGAAAAGGTTGACAATGAAAGAAAGTAGCAGGGCTCGGGGGAATTGATTTTGGGACCTCTGTCTCTCTACAGATAATTGATGACTAGAGAAATCTGGAAGCAAAAGTCCAGTTAGAACTGTAGACTAGAGGAAAAAAAAAGCCAAGTTTGTGTCAAGGCTGTTGTGGTGTGGTAAATATGTAAAGTACTAGAAGCAGATATTTATAGGTTTTGCATAGTGTGTTTCATTAATTTTCTTTTTAAATCAAGAATGCTTTCAGTATGTTAATATGTTGCTGTTGAAATAAACAGCTTCACTCACAACTCTTACAGATTCTCAAAGGTCATCCAATTAGTGTTAAATTTGAATATATTAGGTTGTGCATTTGATTTCAAAATAGTGGTCTTAAAGACTCAAGTAATGTATTTATATATTTGTACAGTATTGATTTATGGTAAGAGTGTTGGTACATGGGAATTGTTACATGGGTTTTTACCCTTTAAATGGCCCCCCAAAAAATCACATTTTAATTTGGCATGTGAGAATTACTGATTGTTTTTACATTTCATAGGTGTGAAATAGGATATATTTGAAGTAGGTTAAAAATCCATTGATTTACTACGTTTGAGTGTACTTTTATTTCTATTTCTTCTAAAATACATGTATTTGGTCAAAAAGCCAGAAACTTTTCAATATGAGTTAAGAAAGTAGCTGTGATAAAATATTAATCTATGCTCTCTTTCTTTTTTTAAACACAGAAAAGCCTCCTAATAAAAGCAGTATGAGGATAGTAGTGGATTCAGAATCGAGGAAAAGAACAATAGGTTCTGGGGAGCCTGGAGGTCCTACAAAGAAGACTTGGTTTGATAAGTAAGCTGGCAGGGAAAACTAAAGAATTTTATTTTATACTGGTTTTTCAGATTGTAACTATGATTATGACCATATAGTATATTCTTTTTTTGAAAATGTTGGATTATTCTATCATATAGGCAATCTCCAAATAAAATGCATGTTATTTTCTAGGTATTTGTAGCTTAGTTGTTTGGAACTAGAAAAGCATTTTCTTATGCAGCTGATAGAATTTTTGAGGACATGATATTTCCTCATTGCACTTTCCTGAGAGAAACTATCCCTTACTTAAATATGACATTAAGTACTTATAGTATGTAGGAGGACACCCCCACTCCCCAGTTAGGGGAAAATGGCATATAGATCAGGTTTGGAAGAGAATTCAGCATGTAGAAAGTTCCTATTAGGAGTAAAATGCTTTCTGCAGGGTTGGAAACAATTAGGCATTCAGTTGTCAAGAACCTCCAAGAACAGTGTGTGGAAGCAGAATGTTGAGTTGGAGGGTATGATGATTCATTTATAAATTTGTATGTATTGAAAAAAACTACTACCACACCTCTTGAGCTTTAATTATAGATCATAGTTCTGCTTTGTGATTCTGTGATTTGAGGGAAGTCATTAGGCACACTTTTTCAGGTATTAATTGTATGTTGTGTACTTCTAACACATCTTTTTTTGCTTTTTTTACTAAGCTGGAAAAAGATTAAGGTGGTTATTCTTTGTATCAAAAACATTAAATTCAAAATTTTATCAAAATTTAAGAGAGGATACGTTTCAGAAAATTAGCTTATTCTGACACACAGAAAGATTTAATGTGCAAATTGACTGATAGAGTATACTAAGACCTTTCCAGCAAAAAATGTTAAATGAGAGCCCAAGTGTGGAAAGTACCAAAGCATATGCAGAGTCTTTATCAAGTGATTTCCATGAAAGATGTTAACACTACTAATTTGGGAATTTATTTGGAAGAAAATGTAAATTTCCTTTATCAACTAGTACTTTTTAATTTGAGGGCAAAAATTGGACTTAATTGAGTATTTACCTTACATGTAAAACTTTATTCCCTTTGTACTTGGATTTGGGATTCAGGATTTAGAAATGTGCTGATCAAGTTGATTTTTGTTTACAGACCAAATTTTAATAGGACAAACAGCCCCGGCTTCCAGAAGAAGGTTCAATTTGGAAATGAAAATACTAAACTTGAATTGAGAAAAGTTCCTCCAGAATTAAATAATATTAGCAAACTTAATGAACATTTTAGTCGATTTGGAACATTGGTTAATTTACAGGTATGCACCATGAAATGGTTCCATTGTCCTTGCTTAATTTAATGTAATATTGAAATTGCTTTATATAAAGAAATATTTTAGAAAATTTGTTAGTATTCTAAAGTTAAGAAATTGAGCATTGTGTCTGTTACTGTAATGAACAGTTCAGACCTTCCTGAGGTAGATAGAAAGTCCTTACCTGTCACATACTAGAGACTGGTAATTTAATAAAGAAAAGGAAGTATACTTTAGCTTACATTGTGTGGGCTGAAAGTTCAAGATCAGGTGATACTATTCATTTGACTTGTGATGAAAGTCTAAGACTGGGTGTTGCCTCAACAGTGGGAATGCCTGTTACAGAGAGAGGTTACGTGCCTCTCAAAACAGCCAAAAAAGCAGTTGAGTGGTTGAGTTCACTGGTTCAAGTTGAGGTGTCCATGAAAACTACCTATGTCCCTTAATTACTTCTAAGTGCTGCTTCCCCAGTGACTTAAGAGCTTCCCTACTGGGCCTTACCCCGAGAGGTTTACCCTATCACCAAAAACATCACCACAGTAATCACTAAGCCTCAAACACATACCACTTTGGGGAAAACACTCCAGCTGTGTCCAAACCATAGCAGGCATGAAATGAGGCTTTATCCTTTAGAAAAATGTGTGATTCTCTTTTTTTAATTTCAAAGGCAAGACTTTTAATTGATCATAGTAGGATACAATTTTTACCTAACTGAGGTAGCCATAAAATTATAGGAAAGTTAAATAATCATGCTGGCAATACCTAATATTATAGTAATTTTTAGTTCATTAATTTCTCAAGATTGTTTATTTTTGCCATTTCTGTGGTTGAATTTCTGTGGGGCCCCACTACTAATGGAGTCCAGATACTATGTAATCAGTAATCATTTTAAAATTTGTTTTTTAGAAAAGCATTTCTCGTAGTAAATGACAATAGTTTGTATTTGATGTCTCTTAAAATAAGACATTCGATTAGCAAATAGAATTGTGAGATTTTTTTCATATTATGTAATTTATATCATGAGTTAAAAGTAGAAACTGGAGGATAAAACTATTATTTCAACACTTCTAACATATATTGGGAAAGGCATGTTTGAGGTAGGGAAATTTTAAAAAGATGTTTCTTTTTCAACTTTCTATATTTTTTACCATCCCTTGTGTGTATAAAATTGCGTTATTGCAATTTACCATGTTTTGCTCTAGATTTTTTTATGTATAAACTTAGAAGTATCGGTAGTATTCATATTATCCTGTGGTTACTTAATTTTGTCTATCTTTTAATATCTTTGAGGCAATTCAGCTTACTGCATTTGTATCTAGATATAAAAAAGTTCCCAGTTTCTGATAAAATTAACTATACTGATAATAAAAAGGTACAAATATGAAAAAAATTTCAAACTGAGACAGAACATAGTATCTCCCTTTAATTCTCTTTGTTCATTTATGCATCTTCTCTTCATTGCTTCTTTTGCTGTATCTACATGTTATTGCATCATTTAAAATTCATTAAGCATCACATGAATTAAACATTGGTGAAACTTAAGCTTTTATATTCTAAAAATATATAATTATGAATATGCTGTCTAAAATCATTCTTAAATTATAACTGCTATTTATTGAATACTCTTTTCTATTATAAGTGAATTATTTGTTAAAACACCACTAAGAAATAGGTACTGTTCTGTTCCCACATATAGCAGAGGACATGAGCCACAGACAGGTTAAATGGCTTGTTTATGTGGAAGTCAGTCAAGGTTTGAGCCAAGCAATTTGATTTTTTGTGTTGCTGTACACTGGTTTATATATCACACTTTGGTAAACAGTGATATTATTGAGACTGTTGAAAATTTGGAGTGATAATCTCAACTTCTTAATTATCAGAATCATTTATTCCCTGAATCTCAGTTCCTTAGGTGTTAGATACAGTTGATGTTGTTTAGGGTTGTTCTTTTTTCCTCTCTCAGAGTTTGCTTGTGCTGTTTCAAAGTTATAAATCGGGGATGTTGTATAGATGATTTTTAATGTAATTTTGATCTCAAGATCACCTCTTCCAAAGGAGTGTACTCTTTTTGTTTTGACTCTTAACTATTGATTTTGGCCATATTACTCTTTGACTACAGGAATTATTTGTTGTATCCAGTATTAAAATCAGGGGTATAAAAAGAAACATTTAGATGCTCTGATTGCAGTTATAAAATGTTATATCCGGGTAAATGGAAGAGGCTTTTTCCACATTGTAAAGATCTTTGGTTACTGTTTCTCCTAGAAGAAAAGTACTGGTGATACTCTAGATACAAAGAAACATGAAAGTAGTCTCTTCCTTGAAAGGACCAGGATTTTATAACTTGAGGAATTTTAATGCATAAAGTATCAAATTCCTTTAGAAATTACTGTTCTGATATTTTAAATATTAGGTTGCCTATAATGGTGATCCTGAAGGTGCCCTTATCCAATTTGCAACATATGAAGAAGCAAAGAAAGCAATATCAAGTACAGAAGCAGTATTAAACAATCGCTTTATTAAGGTTTATTGGCACAGAGAAGGGAGCACTCAACAGTTACAGACTACTTCCCCAAAGGTAAGAGAGAAATTTTTGTGCAATTAAATACTTTTTTGGAGAACTCTTAGCATACTGTTTAAGAGCAGAGGCATTGGAATTAGGGAGATAATGAATTCATATTCCAACTTTCCTACTGTTAGCTCCATAGACTTGAGAAAGTTACTTTACTTCTGCAGCCTATTCTCTCCTTTAAGTTTGATGTTAATCCCTAATTCAGGGAATTAAAAGATGGTATATGTAAAATGTACAGAACAGTTACTGCAGATAAGAAACACTCAGTAAATATAGCTGTGTATACTCTATAAATTCAGATTATTGCTGACGATTTAGTTCAGTGGCACAAGTGCCTGCCTGGCAAGTGCAAGGTTGTGAGTTCGATCCCAATTATTAAAAAACAAACAAAATATTTAAACTGTGGGTTCATCTTAGAAATTATTCTTCATTCACCTCTCTGTTTCTTTTCTCCACCCTCCCTTATTAGTAGGCACATCAGAGTTATACTGTATAATGTTAGATTGATTGCATAGAGAAGTGTATTAATAGCAATTTTTGTTATTAGACAACAATGAAGGATAAATTGCATTTCGTCCTGTACTTTGTAACATTTCTTGCAAAGAAAACACCTATATATAGGTGTGAAGGGAATTGAAAAATATTTGGGTTTTGATTATAAGCTGTGTTTAAAAATTTTCTGTGTTTGAACAGTTGAGTATAAAATAACAAAAATTACTTTTGTGTCCCCCTAATCAGATTGTTTAAAATTCTTTTCTTATTCTGAGGTAATGCAACCTTTAGTCCAGCAGCCCATTTTGCCTGTTGTGAAGCAGTCTGTCAAAGAGCGATTGGGTCCAGTACCTTCAAATACTGTTGAACCGGCAGAAGCCCAGGGTGCTAGTTCAGACCTTCCTCAGGTAAATGGAAGATCCTTACCACATACTAGGTCCTCATATAATTACTGTCACTTGGTGATTTGAATTACAGTTCATTGTATATGTTTTTCACAGGAATATGATCTTTATGTAATTGATCCCCACCTGTAAGTTATTTACCGTAACATTTTCACTGTTGAAACTTTTCTTATAGTACTTAAGTTCTTCCATTCAGTTAATATTTAACGTATAAGAAAGATTTTTTTTTTCTCTGTGGAAAGATACATTTCTGTAAAACTGCTGGAAGAGTGAAATTTAGTACATTAAATCTTTATTTTTCCCATGATCTTTTTACTTAATTAAAATTCTTTTGTGCAGTAGACTGAAAGTTTTTGGGAAGAGAGGGCTTAAAATACAAAATTAAGCATGCTGAATATGACTGCTTCAGGTACTTAGGCAGCTTGCCTTGTATCACTTACATCTAATTCTGGGATTCTCTCCTCCATATATCATTTCCTTCCCACTTTGTCCCACTCTCGAGCAGCAGTTTCTTGTTTCTGTTCCTTCAGTCTTCAAAAGTTAGCTTTCTCTTTATTCCAGGTGTTTCGGGATTTGCTGTATAAAATAGGGTATAGCTTCCTACTTAGCTAGTAGATGCCACTTACTAGCTAAGTACTGTATGGGACACATTTTTAAGCTTGAGAAATTGACATCTTAATTACTCAAAATATAATTTAAAATGTACAAATTTTTTTACTTGTTAACATTGGATTCCAAAAATTTATGATTTCAGTATCAGTAGAAGGAACTTCAGCAATTACCTGGTTGAGACCTCTTGTTTTACATTGCAATTTTTCGTGATTGAATAATGTTGCATACTGTTTATTGCATACTGTTCATTTTTGTTCTTACATACACATTCCCTCCCTCCTCTCCTTCCCCTCCTTTAAAAATGCCCACATTTTTGTGACTAGCATCAGTATACTTGTAGAATTGATATTTATTAGTAAAATCAGAATGTTCAAAATCCCAACAGATTTATATATGTTTGGGGAAACACTGAATATGTCCATTTTAATTTTTTTAGAATGTAACTAAGTTATCTGTGAAGGACAGGTTGGGTTTTGTATCAAAGCCATCTGTTTCAGCAACTGAAAAGGTAAGAATAGCATGATGTGTTTGTCTTGGCTTCATAAATGTTTTCAGGTGGCATCTTAATTTTTAATTTTTTTCATAGTTCCAAACTCCTGCTTCTTAATAGTATGTGTATTTCTTGTACCTACCTTTTTGCTTTCCTTTTGCCGAAAAAGAAAAATACTAGCCTACTGTTATTTACTTTTTGCATCAGCATTTTAATATTTGCCTATTTCCATGTGCTTCATTCTTTTGGGTTTTCCTATTTATTTTCTTTTAGAGATACACTGTGTATTTGAATTTAAAGTTGGCAGTTTAATAGCAAGGGCCATAAACTAGGAATCTGACCTGACTTTGAGCCCTGACTCTTCACTTACTAACTGCATGATGTTGGGCAGTGCTTTTAACCTTTCAGTCTTTTCCTCATCCGTAAAATGGTGATGGTAATACTTGTCTTGCTAATGTGGTTTTGTGAAAATATTTTATAAATGGAAAGGGATGACATAAATGTAAGATTTTAATTATTACCACTTATTAGAGCTGTCGAATGGACCCTGACAGTATGTTTCATCATTTTTTTTACGTTGAAGGGATAAATACAAATTTTGTTAAGACCATTGTGGATCTGTGTAGATGTGGGGTTTTTTGTGTGTCTTTGTTTCATTATGTGTGAATGTTCTGATGTTTAGTTTCATTTGAGGTATGTGATATCACAGAATCTTACAATTAGATAACCTATGGCTCAAATAGTTTTATTAGTGATTTGTTCATACTCAGCCAGACTAGAATTTAAGTCTCTTATTTCTAGCCCATAACTCTTGCTATTCTGAACATTACAGAGGAAATTGACAATGAATGTAAACAAAATACTGTCTTGAGATAGGATGATATGCTGTCATCTCTTTGTTCTTAAGTATACCATTTCACTTAGTTTGTTAAACTTTGGTGGTTCTAGTAATTTGAATCTTGAGTTTCATTCCGTACATCAGATCTTTTTCTTGGGCATTTCAGTGTTTTTTCAGGTAAACATGTCTAAAATGAGTATTTCCCATGTAAATTAACTTCTAGTTTCCAGCTTCGGAAGTGATACCATCGTTTTCTAAGATAAATAATCTACAAGTCTCAAAATCTGTAATCCATTTCTTTTTCTCTGCTCCCTTTAATTCTCTGGCCATTGGGTGCAGTGTTTTATCTGGCATCTTAGAATTCCCTACTTTTATTTACATTGTTACTGTCTTATAGCTGGACATATTTTAAATAGCTCATTAGAGAAACTTTGAATTTCTCAAGTAAATTATTTTGCATAATTTATAGTGTATTGATGTACTTCAATTATTGATTGTGTTTCTTTTACTTTTGCTGTGGTTTTCTTTTCTGCTCTGGGGATCATTTTCTGTTTATTCTCCCTTGTCCTTTCTTGTCTTTTTCTTTTTTTGGTGATGATTTTCTTCAAGTGCATTTTCTCCTGCCTAAATTTTAGTCATTCTTTAAAAAAGACTGAAGATCTCATTAATGTTTGCCATGATGCCACTATACTTTTCCATGTAATATCCTTTTCAGAATTTTTGCATTAGTTAGTTTATGCTACTAAATTTAGCAGCATCAGATACTTACTTTGGTTAGGTTTATCTTCCTTGATTATATGTAAATTGGAAATTTTAAGTACTAAGATCTGTTACACTGAGTGTACTACTGAGCAGTTTTGGAGACATATGAATACTACCTATTTGTATTTAGGGTTTGTTTACATCAAGATTTCATATTGACTTCTGTGCTACTTACAGCTTTTACACAATTTTCTTAGCATGTTTAGATACTGCTTTCATTGTTAGGGTCTTTTATTAAGCTTTAAAATAAAATGACAGAATTTATAATATATTCTAATATATATTACACTAATATAATAGCCACTAACTGAATCTATGAAAGTCAGTAGTAACAACAGGATAATGATGGAAAAAATTACTTGGTAAAGATCTCTTAAAGAAAATATTTATGTAGAATGTGCCTTGGTCATTTTGGTGAGTTTTTGTAGCATTTTATTTTTGTTTATTCTTAGTTGTTTGTAGAGGGTTTTAATGCAGACTCCTTAGAGGCAAACATCCAGAGAATCCTAGAAAACTGTTCCCTATCAAGTATTATTTAAACATTTTTTTTTTCAAAATTGAAAAGGGTAGACTCAAAGCTAGTATCTGTACAATGTCCTCTGTTACTGTTAAGTCAAATAATCATATAAATGAAACCTTTTATACTCCCTCCTTTAAATAATATCCATGAAACCCTCTTGTGATTATTCTTTAAGATTACATGCTGTTAAGAGATTGTAGTTGATACTGGCTTACTTAAAGCTTACTTAAGTAAATATAATTGTTGAAATATTTGTAATTTAGGCTGCAGAATTTATGAAACATAAAGATAGTGGATATATAAACCATCTGGTTACTTTTTAGAAAAAGACGTTAGATTGTTCAAATTATCTTGCACTAAAGCCTTTCTACAGTTTATGAAGGTAAACTGAATCATCAGTTACATATTTAAATCCTTAAATTATCAGTTTTAGATGGTCATAATGCAGGATAATACTGTTTTTAGTGGATTTTTACAGTGTAAAAATGCATCTTGGTCTCATTGTGATTTGTGAATAAATTTTGTACCACAAAACTTTTGAAAGAAAATTATGTGATATAATTGGAGAAATATTGCATGTCACCATTATAGAAATATTTTGTGGTTTCATAGCTGCCATTGTATATGATGCTGAATGTCTTACAGTGAGTTTCTTTAGTTGTAAAATGGAGATGTTCTGATACCCCTTTAATTTTTCAATTTGGATTTTTTAATATAATTTTACTATTTAAAATGTAAAGATTAAGGACATTTTGTGATTTTTTTTTCTTATCTCTCATAATTGTTACTAGTTTTTTTTTTTTTGTAAGCATTGTCCTCTGTCAGTATTATTATTTAGATTTTTTTTTATTAACATGTAAAAGTATGCAGAACTTTTTGGGGACTGTAAGGTGTTGTAGCAAAAATTTATTACTGACTGTACATAGTTTTTCCTGTGTTACAATATTTCTAGGAACATTAATCCCTTTGTTGTTTTAATCTAGTTGATACATGGAATCTAAAAATGTTGAATAAATGAAAGCAGAACAGAGTGTAGATACTGAGGCTAGAGGTCTAGGAACTGAAGATATGTTAGTCAAAAGATAAAATTAATTAGGTAAAAGGAATAGTAAGTTTAAGAGATAAATATAGCTCCATTGCTACAGTTAATAACAATATATTGTATTCTTAAAAATTGTCCAGTAGATTACCGAATTCTTAACACAAAATCTATGAGCCAATGCAAATATTACCTGTTAGCTATTTAAAAAGACATATACTCGAAGAAAGTATATTATACAGGATAATTATACACAATTTTTGTCAATTAAAAATCTTTTTAAACAATATAATGGAGTTAAGTTGACGTAGAGTATGACTTCTTGAAAGAAAAATTCCCAGTTAGGCACACTTGGTATAGAATGTATATCTGTATGCTGCTGAAATAGAATATTATAAAGGAACATTTATTGAACAGATGATAATCTAATATAAAATTTATCATACAATAATTACATTAATAAACTTTTATACTTCACTCCTCAGATTTCTTTTTATTGCCTTAAAATGAAATTTTTTTTGCTTTATTTACCTATTATGGCTGCTTACCGCATGGCTTTTAAGCATCATAACTGCATTTCTTTTGCAATAAATTGCAGTGCGGGCATTAGTTATTAAAAAATGACACTTGAATGACATAATTTGCAATAATTTTGTAATTTTTTACAAATTCTTAAGAGAAAAGTTGCTTTTCTCTTTGATTACAAGTGCTTTTAGTAGTTATGGCTGATAATATTTTAAATAAGAAATTACAAAGATATTAATGGATTATACTTTCTATCATTAAGGTATTGATTGTTGTCTTGGAATATTAGAGCATAAGTGATACACATGATGATGTTCAACTTCTGAGTTTAGAATAATTTGGTGCCTGGCTGACAAAGATGAATAAGAAAGGAAAATTACAGCACAATATCTCTCATAAACACAGGCACAAATATCTTAAATAAATTATTGCCAAATGTCCAGTGGTACATAAAATACATACTATATCATGGCCAAGCAAGGCTTATTCCCCAGATTTATGGCTAATGAAACATTAGAAATCAGTTTAATTAACTTATTATTTATTAACATAATAAGGAGACTTACGATTTTCTACATAGAAAAAGCATTTGAGAAAATTCATTGCTTTGTTAAATGGTGTAAAATGAGAGTTAACTTTTATTTTGATGCCTAAAAATTTGTACAAGCAACACATGCCTCTCAGCAAACATTGTATTTAGTGGTGCAGTACTGAATGAACGTCTTTTCCTCCAAGGATGTCCACTGTCATCACATGTTTTCAGTATTGTACTGGAAGGTTTAAACAGTTCAATAAAATGCAAAAATGAAATAAGCAGTATAGAATAGAAAGGAAGAAACAATACAGTTCACTTACAGATGATATGACTATCCAACATAATTCACAGATAGTTGGGTTTAATAATGTAGATCATTGGAAATAAACTGCTTATGTAAGAATTACAGTACTTGCAGTCTTAGTTACTTTTGTTGCTGAGACAAAATACCCAACACCCAAAGTTAAAGGAGCAAAAGTTTATTTAGACTCAGTTTGTAGCAGTTTCAGTCCATAATCAGCTGACTCCATGGCAGGGGGGACATCACAGAGGAGAAATAGTTCATGGCAGACAGAAGATAGCTGAAGCAGCAAGCAAGCAGCAAGCAACAATTCTCTTTTTGTCTCATGTATTACATCTTTGTCCTTGGGGCAGGTAGTACTCACAACCAGGGTGGTGCACCCTTAATCCTGTCTAGAACTGTGCCAAATCAATAGTGGACTAATTTAGTAATCACACAGTCTTAATCCCAGCATCATACACTGGATCCAGCCACTTAGGAAAAAGCTCCACCTATGACCACATGAGGCTTTGAGGGGACATCTAGACATAAGCTGTAACATGCAGAAAACCATTCTCAAAATACAGAAGGTGTGATTATTTGGAAATAACCATTGCTTAAGCTTTGACTATTAAGAATTTTAGTGTCTTTTTTGTTGGTGTTTCATTTCTCCATTAATTTCATTTTTAATAAAGTTTTGTCATTTAAAAGGACACATTTGTTATTGTCCAAACTCTTAGCCATCTGAACTTTTTTTATTGCTAGATGTTTGCAATAAATGAAATTCATTGTGGGGAATGGTATATTATCTGAAGTCGAAGAAAAATTTAAATCCTGAACAGTGTTTGTAATCATAGAGCATGTTATTTCAAATCATAATTTAACACCTTTGAATTTGGGCTGCATTTTACAGTTGTTGGTGTTTATGATTGTATCCTAATGGTAGGCTTTTTTTTTAATTGTTTGGGCATATAAAAGAATATATTTTAAAGAGTCCTTGAAGTTTAGGCTCAGTGAAATATGTTATTGGATAGATATCCCATTTATACAGAAGGAAGTTATTGGATGGGGCTTCTTCCAGGAATAAAGGAGTTTCATCCTTGTCAGATAATTTTATTTCCTTTAATGGTGCACTTCTTAGTCTCATAAGGATGCTTTGTAAAGGCATGTTCCTTATGTAGTGACTAGAAATGCTAGGTTAAATACTATATGACTTTCTTTGTTTCTGAGTTTCTCACTACTTTCATTATTTTAATATGTGTTTGACATTGGAAAAGAAGGTTATGACATTTACTGTTTCCAACTTATTTGAGTATAAAAAACTGTTTTTGGTCACTTTTTAACCTGTTGTGGAATCCTCATGAAGAAAACTATACTCAGACTCTTTTTCAGCATCCAATATTGTGTTTTTCCCTTGATAGAGTTACTGTTTCTCCTGTTTCTCCTCTATGTAATACAGTTTGGCATTTTGTATTGTAACAGCATGACAGACATTTTTCTTCAGAATTATAGACAGTGGTCACTAAAGTTAGACTGTAAACTAAATCTGCTGGTATCTTAATGCAACCATTTCATAATTCCTGTTGATATATATTAATTTTTATCATTGAAGAAAATTAGATTTTGGTACATATCAACTATTGTTAAGAGCTTTTGTTTTTAAACATTAGTTGCAATGTATGGAACAACTATGATTACAGTTTTTTAAGCTTTTATTTCTTCTGGAGACTGAGTTACAGTGATGGCAAATGTTTTAAAGGAATTGATTGATTGATTGATTGATTGATTGATTGTCTTTTTTGCACAGGGTCTCACTGTGTAGTTGAGGCTGGCCTTGAGCTCACTTGACCAGCAAAGGCTGGTCTGGAATTTGAAGTGACCCTCCTGGCTCAGGCTCCAGAGTGTTGGGATTACAGGCCTGCACCGCCCAGCAAAGCTTTTATATAGTTAAAAATAAGGCTGTTTTTTTCATTGATAATCTTTCATTTATATAGTTCATTACCATTTTCAGATCATGGACTCCTTAAAGATTTTACAAACATCATTTTCTTCTGGAAAGTACAGTTTTCATACACATGGGTTTATGATTAGATTTTACAGCATTCATAGATCTTCCTGAAGAGATCCCTAAGCTTTTTTCTAAGAACCAGGGATTCCCTCGCCACTACCGCCATGGAATATAAAGCTGGTTTATTTTATTTTATTTTATGTAGTGTAGTGTAGTTTAGTGTCATGCAGAGTCTTGTTGAGTGGTTCAGGCTGGCCTTGAGTTCACGATGTAGCTCAGGCTGTCCTTGAACTAGAAGAGATTCTCCTATCTCCAGCATCCTGAGTGCTGGGATTACAGGTGTACGCCACCACTTCTGGCTCATTTTGCTTTTGAAGAGAATAGAAAAGCAGCCTATAAATACTTACTAAAAAGTTAACTTTTTTGTAGGAATGGTGGTCTAATCTAACCTACAATCATTTCATTTTAATTTACTGACACATTGTTTATATATTTATTATGAACCCTGACACTGTTCTAGGTACTGAAGATAGAGCAAGGATCCAAGGAAAAAATAATCCCTGTTCTCAAAGAGAGAAATTTGGAGTTTATAAAGATGTTAGACACCATCAAATTGAACCTCATTTTACTGATAGACATCCTGTAGCCTAACATGGTACCTGGTCTTAGATCTCCAAGTTCCTTAGTTAGCAAGAGTTAGGTACTGGAGGCACAAAAAGAAGTGATCTTTTTTTTTGGTACTGGGAATCAAACTCATGACCTTGTGCTTGCCAGTCAGGTGCTTACGCCAGTGAGCTAAAGCCCTGGTCCTGAAATGGTCTTTGTTTCAAGACTCTTAGAGTGTGACAGGGAGAAGGACACATCAGTTAATATACCATTAAATCATTTTTACTAAATAGCTAATAGTAGCTAAAAATAGCTAAGAAGACTTTTTACCTAATACAATTTCATGTAAAGGATCTGTTTAGAGAAGTGAAATTATTATGGTTTTGCAGTCTTGATTGTGTTAAGGCTGAAACCTGAGTAAGTTTAAGAGAGTAAGATCACTTCAAGTATGGAATGTAGTTAGCAAAGGAATGGAGAGTTAGTGCATTTATTTCATAGCTGTTGTGAATGATCATGTTAAATTGAAGAGCAGCTTTAGTGCCAAGGTTTTTTTGCTTTAGTTAATGGTAGTGATTATATTTCCATAAAGGTTCACTAATTGGAAATTTTTTTCATTTTGGGCTCTTGTATATTACTTTATATTACCAAGTGTAGTTAAATTATTATAAGCACATAATACATTTTCTTTATTGTGTGAATTTTGAAGTTGAGTTTTCCGTAGAAAATCGGGCTTAGGAAATTATGAATAGTTAATAAATGTTTTAAGAAATAAAATTTGTATTGGTAGGTGTTGTCTACATCTACTGGCCTAACAAAGACGGTGTATAATCCAGCTGCTTTGAAGGCTGCACAAAAAACCTTGCTTGTTTCCTCCCCTGCAGTTGATAATAATGAAGCACAGAAGAAAAAACAGGTAAGTTCAGCAACTATAATGCACAGATAGAAATTGCATATGGGTAAACTTTTTGTGTGTTTAAGTACTTATCACAGTAAAACTGAAGATTTTGTTTTGGCTGCTACTGAAAATTTGTCCCCTTTGTGTGGCAGTATTTTTTTTCCTTTAATAGAATATTCCTGGTTACTCTTTGAAACTTGTATACATGTTTAAGTTTTACATATAATTTTGCATGTATTTTTTTTACTCAGCTGCTATAGTTACAACTACTTTTCTCCTCTGGAGTTGTATTTTCACTAATGATATTTTGATTCCTGACTCTAGGAGGCACTGAAACTTCAGCAGGATGTAAGGAAAAGGAAACAAGAAATTTTAGAAAAGCACATTGAAACACAGAAGGTAAAATATTAAAGCTAAGATCTGGCAAAATGTACTCTACAAATGTTACGATTTTTAGTGAATTTAATCTTAACACTATATAGCTAGTTTGGAGAAACAGATTTAGTTAATTGGTAATGATAAAAGTGAAATGCTTATCAGTGACATTGCATCATCAGTGTTATGTATTAACATTACATATTGGAGATGAAGAACATACATTAAATAATGAACATAGTGAAGGTTAATGGAACTGTGGCTAGCAACATAAAAAATATATTGGTGCACAGTAGTTTAATCAACACATAATGAAAGAGAACTTTCTTAATGCTGTTGTGCATTTCTATATTGGCTTGAGATCCTCTAGCCCTGTGCTAATACAGTAGGCAAAGCTACATCTGCCTATTGAGTATTCAGAGTGTATCTAGTCCAAGCTGAGATGCAGGTAGAAAATACACACGAACCTTTAAAGGTATAATAGAGGAAAAAAAGTAAAATATCTCAGTAATTTTTGCTTGAATGTAGTGTTTTGAATATTTGAGATTAAGTAAAAATATTGTCACTCTAATTTTACTTATCTTTTTAATGTAAATACTTGACAATTAAATATTATGTGGTTGATACTATTTGAGCAGTTTTGCTATAATTTATGACATTAGTGTCACTTCATTATGTCTAATAATGGTTAGAACATTTGAAAACATAGAAAATACATTTCAATTAGAAATGTATGTCTTTTCTAATTTAAATTTGGATGTGTTGTATAAAGAGAAATGATGCTTTGCACCAAAAATTAAAGACATCTTAATTTAAAAAATGTATAACACTGTGTGCTTTCTTCCACATACACATATTATCTTGCTTATCTTATTTCCTGTCTTTGTGTTGAGGATATCCTTCTCAGGCTAACCAACCATTATTCCTTATGACAAAGAAAATAATCATAAATTCAATATTTGTAATTTCTTGTTACATTAAAGAAGCACTACATATTTCCTTCTCTTTTTTTCTGGCTTGCACACTACATTTGGAGTGAAGAGGCATCATAACAAATGAATTAGAAAGTAAAATTGATATTCCTATAACTTTTCAGGGATTGAACTGAATTCTTCCTGTTATGTGCTTTGAACTTAGGTACTGAGGGAACTAAATAGTAAGTTTTTTAAAAGTAAAAGCAAATGGGGCTGGGGATTTAGCTCAGCAGCATAAGCGCCTTCCTTACAAGCAGGCAGTCGTGAGTTCGATCCCTGGTACCGATAAAAACGAAAAAGACAAAAAAAAAAAAGTAAAAGCAAACAAGTAGTAAGACTTGAATTGAGATACTGTTAACTTCACCAAATCTGCTCTTCTGCTGTCTTTTTATACTGAGTAGTAGTTAGCTTTGTCATGAATACATGAACTAAAAGTAGTAGTATTTATTTTATTATTTTGCCTTGTTAATAATAGTATCTTCTGACTTTTCTCTTTAAACATTGGAAGATGTTAATTTCAAAACTAGAAAAAAATAAAACAATGAAGTCTGAAGATAAAGCAGAAATAATGAAAACTTTAGAAGTTTTGACAAAAAATATTACCAAGTTGAAAGATGAGGTTAAATCTACTTCTCCTGGACGCTGTCTCCCAAAAAGTATAAAAACCAAGACTCAGGTATGGTTATTCATATTATTGCTTATTTTAAAACATTGTTTTTATTATTTTAAAGCATTGTTTTTCTAAGATTCAGTTTTAGGTAATAACCTTTGTATAAAATCTGACCATTGTGAACTTTACTAACTTTTTGGGTTCTTGTGAAGCTACTGTTGGAAAATCAGGAATAAGAAAAAATAATTATGGGTAATTTTGAAAAGATAGTTTAAGGATTGAATGATAGGATACTTAATTGTTTTACAAGGGAGTTTGATCTGTACAAGTAGTTGGTGATACAGAAGATTAATGACAGAAGTAACATTTAAAAAAAATTATTGGTACATTTTAGATACACATAATGATGACATTCATCATAGAGAATTTGTAACTGCACTTGATATATCTTGATTCTTTTCACCAAATATCCTCTCATCTCGTCAATCTTTTTTCCCTTCCTTCCTGCTTGCCTTCCTTCCCCTTTCCCCCTTCCTCCTCCCTTGTTCCTCTTCCTATTTGAACCTTTTCTTCCTGTTTCACAATAACTGTTACACATTTTGGTCTTTACCCTTTCAGTTTCTCACTCCAGAGAAACATTGTGGTATTTAAACATTATGTCTGATTTATTTTATGAGAAGTAACTTTCTAATAGCACTATACAAATGGATTGATTAGAAAGAAGAAAATTTGAGATTAATCTGTTAGGTACAAACAAGTAAGCAAGATAATTTCAGATAGTAAAAAGTGGTTAAGACTAATACAAGATTATACACTACACTTAGTATATGTATACTTGCTGTTTTGGTATATGTAAAATCAATATTGATATTTCTGACTTTAATCCAGCATCATATGATTTCACTTTTTATCCCATATTATATGTGGCACTACTGGCATCAGTGTATTGTTCATTGACATCACCTCTATCAAATTCAAAATAGTTGTGAAATAACTTCCAATAACTAAATTTAAATTCTTCATTTCTTTCCAATCTTTACACACTCAATGTATTCCACTTAAGTTATAGGGTCAAAACTGGTCTAGGATTACTTTTGTTGCCATGATAATGGTATATTATCAGTATGATAAAATTAGATCTGCTTCTGTTTCTATTCAGTTCTGATTGCTCGTCCCCATGCTACAATTCTTATTGACTTAATTTTACTATTTGAATAAATAAAACATTAGCATGCTTTAAAAGCCAAACTGTATAAATAGGTGTATGTAGAAGTCCCTTTTGATTCCTGATACTCCTATTTATTGCCTCTTGATAATTGGTGTCATTAGTTTTTGATTTGTCTAGTAGGGGTGTGTGTGTTATTTGTGTGTATATGCATAATATAAACATGCATTTGTGTATATTCTTACCTACATAAAAACATGTTTTATATTGCTTTTTAGCACCTTGATTTTTGTTTTCACAGTTACATCCTGAAATTACTCCATTTCAGTCTATAGAAAGCTCACTCTGGCTGCTGTACAGAATATTAGTCATACGGCAGACAGTATGAATAGAAATCAGTTAGAATGCTCTTGCAGTGTTATTGACCAGGAGTGGTTGATACTTTGGGTTAGAGTAATAGTACTATCAATAGAATTAAAATGTATGGTCTTATTGTTGCTGAGACAGAATACCCCAACATCCAAAGTTAAAGGAGGACAGGTTTATTTAGCTCACAGTTTGTAGATGGTTTGGCAAATAGCAGAGGGCAACAGTTCATGGCGGAAGACAAAAGCAAAAAAATAAGAGCCAGACAATCCTCTTTTTGCCCCTTTTATTTTACATAGACTGCTGTGATTAGGGTGGTGCCAGTCCAGTCAGTGAACTGAACTAGCAATTATCCTTAATCCCAGTACCCTTAATCCTAGCGTTGCACTATGTATCAGTCACAAACTAGATTCAGCCACCTCCAAAAAAGCCCTATGACTAAATGAGACTTTGCGGGGAGATCGAGGCACAAACCATAACATGGACTATGGAATATATAAAACGATAAATTCAGATTATTTTCCAGGAATAAAGTTTAATGTCAGATACTGATTGTTTCCTAAAATGTTAATTCCTATTTTTTAGATGCAGAAAGAATTACTTGACACAGAACTGGATTTATATAAGAAAATGCAGGCTGGAGAAGAAGTCACTGAACTTAGGAGAAAGTATACAGAATTACAGCTGGAAGTATGTTTAATCACAGCTAAACCATAACCTGATAAAAAGTAGATGTAGTTGTAGTGGCTAACTTAAAAATGTGTGTCTTTTGTTTGAGTCAAAGATTATTGACATAGAGAAGATAGAGGTTAACAGTTTTTATTTTCAGAACTACAATAGAAAAATCTTAATGAGGAGAGGTAGTGATTCTACCTATATGTTCAAGTCTTTTCATTTTTAATGAAGTTTGTCTTCCTTTTCTTGGTCTCTCTTCAACTAAAACCCATTAAAGGCTTTTAGGTACTATTATGGTGATATCTTTGCATATACAGACTTATATTGAATTGCTGTGAAGGAGCTGATATATTTAGGGATAGAACTATATTGAAAAGTGTGCTTACTTAAGTTTTACCTATAGATGGTGCTGCAGGTGTTTTAAAAGAGAAAATAAAAGTACTTTCCTATAATTTAGTTGCATGATTATTTATATGAGAAATCTTAGCAAAAGAGTTCCCCCCACTTATCTACACAAAAGGGTACCCCTAAAAGGGTAAAGACCAAAATGTGTAACAGTTACTGTGAAACAGGAAGAAAAGGTTCAAATAGGAAAGGGAACAAAAGGAGTAGGGGTAAGGGGGAAGAAAGGAAGGGAAAAGGTTTGTGTAATATGAAATGAGAATTTTTAATATTAGCAGGAAGATTTAAAGTTAGAGTTACATTTTGAAGTACAGAGACCCTAATGGCATTTATACATTAAGGATACGTCTTTATTATTTGTCAAAATAATTTAAAGTTTTTGGGTATTATCATTTAACTTGACGGTAATACTTTTTTCAGATTGTTTTTGTTTTTCCAACATAGTAGAAATCCATTGAGTACTATAATACAGGTATTAAAAAACTTAACTTTAAGCAGCCTTTCAACTTGTCTTAAAGCCCTATCTTGTCTGAGAGTCAGAAGCAGCTTAGGCTATTGTTCTAAACTTGCATTTGTTTGTATTCTCTGGAAACTTTTAAGTTATGTGTGTGTCCTATATATGATACAGGGTTTCAGATTTTTTGATGTTAATGTAGAAATTGTGCTTTCCCATTCTGGAGATTTCATGTCACATGGCATAAAAAACAAAACATCATGTAAAAATTCTGGCCTATTGTTAAAGTAAGTGATGGCTTTTTTTGCTTTTTGGTAGTAGGAATCAAATTCACAACCCTGTGCTTGCCAGGCAGGTGCTGTGCCTCTGAACTATATCTCTGGCCCCTAATGGCATTATTTAAATTTGTTATTAGTTGATGTTTTTCTTCCTACTATTATATAGCTAAATACTAAATAAGAGTTTCTGTTTTTCTTTTGATAGTTTGAGTTTATCTTACCGTTGGTGGTTGCAATCTTACAGTTTTCCAGTGGGTGCCAGCTTACCACAGTAATTCTATTCATTTTTAGAAGAAATTAGTGAAATCGAAATACTCTAGAATCTAAAACCTTAAATTTTGGGTTTTTGGATTAGGGATACTCTACCACTACAATCTATGCAAATATTACTAAATCTAGAGAACTCCAAAATCTAAAGCAATTATGAACCTAGACATTTCACATAAATGATAATTCTAGTTATAAAATTGTTTAAACTGTGTGTCTGATCTCTTCTAGGCTGCTAAGAGGGGGATTCTTTCATCTGGACGGGGTAGAGGAATTCATTCAAGAGGTCGAGGTGCTGCTCATGGTCGAGGGAGAGGGCGAGGCCGAGGGCGAAGTGTGCCTGGTCATGTTGTGGTGGATCACCGTCCTAGAGCATTGGAGATTTCTGCGTTTACAGAGAGTGATAGAGAAGATCTTCTTCCTCATTTTGCGGTACTTTTTTACTACCCACCAAAACCAATACTGATAATCATTACTGGAGATAATTGGTATAAAGAGAAAATTATGAAAACATGAGTGATTTAAACTCTGACATAAACATAGGGTTTGATTATCCATATTAATCTTTTCAAAAACTATAAATTTGAAACAGTACAATTTTTTTAATTATCTAGAAATACTGAGTATTCTATACTGAATATCTTATACTGAGTAGGTCTTCAAATATTATGAAGTGAATGATTTAATACTCATTGTTTCAGAAAAGGCCTGCCAGTAGTTTAATTTTGTTTGATGATGTTTACTTTTACAGGTTATATGAGCTATCCAGAATATTTTAAAAAATTAAAATGGATTTTTATTTGTTAGTTTTGTGGTCATGGTCCATTTCACCAGAATTGAAACAAGACAACATTTTGATTTATCATCTCAAAATTGTCTTGGTCAGTTGAAGTTTGTAGTCAAGAGAATCTATCTAAAGGTAATAGATTGACTGAATGGAGTCTAATGCATAGTTTAACTTGAACTTAGATTCATTAGGTTTCATGTACAGAATAGAAAGGATTGCTCTTTCATCTTAAATGTTGTGTTTCTAGTGATACCCTAAGGGTTAGTAACTAAGCATCAGTTTTATCCTCAGCATTATAGTAATTACTCTGGAGATATGAAGCAAATGATTTTTCTACTCTGAAGGCTTTTATATGTATTGATTTAACATAGACCCATTAAAGTAAACCATAAACAATTTATAATGAATTTCAATTTATTAAATAATACGAATGTTTTAGTAACTTCGAGAAGCATCTTTGACCCTGACATATGATGGATAAAAACAGTAGAGGAAAGTTTTAAGCAGGTAGTAAACTGGACATTAGATTATGAAAGAAAAGTAAGTTCCTAAATAAGTATATACATGTTTAACCTTTTGAAAATTTAGATTTCAGTGTTTGACAATCTTAGTCCAGGCTTGCAGCAATTAACAGATACTCTGTCAGAACATAGGGAGATATTAAAAAGAAATGGTTAATATTTAAGAAGTAACTAAAATGATTAATATTTAAAGATGAGGAGTCTGGAGTGCCCTGTGCTTGATGGAATCAAATGGATAAAGAGAGAAATCAGAGAACTAGAAAAGAGCTTGCAGATAATCTAACCTAGTTCTTCCCTCCTATGAACCCCTCTCAACACCTTCCACAAAGGAAAGGAGATCTAGATAACGTGTCTTGCATATAGTTATAAAGCAAATGAGGAAACTAGCAGGGACTATATTGAAATATCCAAATAATAAGATGAGTTTGTTATGATTGTGTTTTGGCGAGACTAAGATGACTTTGATTTGAGAAAAAATTCAGTCTCTCAATGGAAATTTTTCCATCCATGTTTGAGATTTCAGCTCTACTCAGAAGTTAGCAGTGGCATTTCACATTTGAAAATTATTAGTCTTAAATAAGAGTTGAAGTTTAAAGTTTAACTTCTCTAGTTCAGTCTATAGTTTGAACCCAAGAGGGATTAGAGGAAAAAAATTAACATTAAAGGACCATTGACTGTTACAAATTATAATTAATATAATGCTAGTTTTATACATTGGGGCCAGTAATAGTAGTAATAAAACTTAAAACTAAAATTTATAAAGTCCATTTTATAGCAGATGTTATTCTGAGTAGCTTAAGGCTTAAAAATAACTCAATGTTATTAGGTTTTGTTTGAACCACCCTATGACATAGGTATCTTTATTATGCTCAGTTTAGATGTGATGAAATGAAAAATGAAGAGACTACGTAACTTGTGACAGTTTACACAGCTAACTACTAGAGCTGGGATAATGGCTCTAGGTCCATTCTTTTTACTGTGCTGTACAGAATTTTCCTCTGTGGGAGATACATATGTATTTAATGAAATCTTAATTTTATTTTTCAATACAGAGGAATGCATTAATAAAGGACAGTGATATAAAGTTTATGTGATAAAAGTTGTAGAAAACTCTTTGTATAGGAAGGGGAAAAATCCAAAATGTAATAATCCAGAAACAGGCATAATATAGTATGTTTAGCTTTTAAGTGTCCAAAAAGAGTATATGTTACAGCAGAGTATATAGCAAGTGAAAGCATAGAATGTTAAGCTTTTGATTCAGGAGGCCTGGACTCTCATCTTGGTAATTTATTACTTTGAGAAAATGACTGAAATTCTCTTTAAACCTTTCCTCCCCCCGCATTTATTAGAAATGATTTGAAAAAAATCAGAAAATTTCTGAGGATTCAGTATACTGCTTATGAAACAATTTAACTTTTTGAGAGTGGAGTAATAAGTATAAATGAAAAGTCAGTAAAGAAGCTCGGATTTGACCACTGGCTTTGTTTAAAGTATACTTTAACTGAAAATGTTCCACTAATTCAGGAAAGTGTATAATTAGAAATGATTAAAAGATAGGGCCACCCTTTGTCTAACAATATTAAATACTAAAATGAGTTATTCATCATTCTTTTCTGGGAACTTATATGAATTGTTACATATTCTAGGTTATACTTACAAGTATTTTAATGCCTTTGAGATTTTTGGATGTTTCAAAATAATTTGTTTGAAATAAATACTCTTTTATATTTAAAGCAATATGGTGAAATTGAAGATTATCAGATTGATGATTCGTCACTTCATGCGGTAATTACATTCAAGACAAGAGCAGAAGCAGAAGCAGTAAGTAAAATAATTTATCAAAAATTCAAAGGATTGATATTGCCTTTAAGTTTTAATTTAAAGGAATTTTAAAATATACTGAATAAACTGCATCTTCACAAGAAGTGGAATATTTAAATTCATGCCCACAAAGAATATCTTAACATGATATCATTGGAACATACATATATATAGTTAATCACCGATTTGAATGTCAAATTTTATCGTCTGGAGACATTTAAGAAATCTGTCTGTCCTTCCTTCCTTTCTTCCTTCCTTCCTTCCTTCTTTCCTTCCTTCCTTCCTTCCTTCCTTCCTTCCTTCCTTCCTTCCTTCCTTCCTTCCTTCCTTCCTTTACAGGAATTAGGACTATCCTCCTTTCCATTACTCTTTTTTTTTTCCAACTGCCCCAGAAAAAATTCTACTTGGCAGAGTACTCAAGTGGTAAGGGTTAAGTTAGATGCAGGGAGAATAAAATCTTGAAGTCTACCCTTCTTTCTTATTCCTCATGTGCTGTTTCTGAGCCCCAAGAGACTGAATTCTGAAGTATCACTAGCTCAGCATACATTCAAATAGACCATTACAGTTTGCCCAAAATATAAAGTAATAGCTTTATCTTTTAGAATATTCTTTACTATAGTTTTTTAAATTGTGTAGCTTTTTTTTTTTTGTACCGGGGATCGAACTTATGACCTCACGTTTGTCGGGCAGGTGCTTATGCCACTGAGCTCAATCCCAAGCCCCTTAAATTGTGTATCTTGAATTGTCTTTCCAAAGGCTAACACCTACATCTTGTCTTTTGAGTTTAAAAGGTTGATTTAAGAAAAAAAAAAAAAAAAAAAAAAAAAGTGAATATGGGGATTCATAGGAGTCCTCTGACTTTTTTTTAAAGCCTTGCAATAGTAGAGAAGATAATACAGTATAAATATTTTGTTCTTTCCATTATTCAAAGGACTAATTTTCTGGACTTTATGTGAAATGAGAGTAATAAGTTGATTTTCAGAATTTTAAATTGATGGGGATCTAAGTTAGGTTTGAACAACCAAAATTGCTGGGCATAGTAGCACACACTTGTAATCCCAGAATTTGGAAGGCTGAATCAGGAGGATTGCTGTAAGTCCCAAGGCCAGCCTGGGCTACATTTGTGTTCAAGGCTGGCATGAATTGCATAGCAAAACCCTATCTGAAATAAACCTTCCTACTGTTGGTTATTGTTGTGCATATTTTTCACAACAAGGAGTGATTGGTAAAATAGTGAAACTGAATGTGTGTTGCTAGGTGCTGCTACATGATGGGCACTGTGCTACTAAAATTAGTGAGGTCTAAATTTGAAGTTCATGAACAAGTGACCAAATATCTGCAATTCAAAAGTTAAAGAAATAGTCTTTCTCTATAAGCTCTACAATTTAGATTTTGTTTTTTTTTTTTTACAGTATTGGTCATTTACAGTAACTTACCCAGGCATCTGTATGTTAGTTATTTTAACATGACTTTAGAGAGCGTTTGTTGTGTGACAACCTGTGTAATACACGATTTTCTTGTATGACACATTTGTGAAAGAAAGTGTGTTGTCCATTTGAAATCCCTATTTAAATGACCTGAGAATCCAGGAGATAAATTTAATTTTGCATAAACACAGCCTATTTTTCAAACTTCATTCTTTCTGGAACCATTTTCTATGTAAGATACAGAACCCCACTTGTAACTACTTTGCGTAGTTGTTTTTTTTCTTCATCAAGTTTTCATAAAATCTTTTTTACTGTAAGCTTCAAATTAATCTATATAAAATAGGTAAGACTGAAGGCAATCCTATGACTAAAATGGTTCAGCTATAAGACAGGCTTTTTTTTAGTACTTCATAGTACAAAAATTAGAATTAGAATCTCATATATTCATTATTAAACTTTATCAGTGTTTTACTTAGGACCAATCTTACATTGTTATGTCTTATGCACTAGAATCTTCTCATCTTGGAGCTATTGCCAGTAATCATGTCTCTTCATAAACATTTCAGTGTGTGTTTTCCATGTATGTGACTCAATCTACTATCATGCCTAAATATACTTCCTAAGTAGTAAATATCCAGTGATAGCTTAGATTTCTGATTTTTCTCATACATTTTTTACTTTATTTAAAGATTCAGATAAGTTCAGATGTTAATGTAGCTTGATAGGTATTTTGTGTGTGGTCATGAACTCATCAGTTTAATCATTTCATGGTTATTGATCCTTCGTTTTCTGTCACTGATGTTCAAATTGTCCCGTCTTTGGCCAATAGGAGACTATAAATTAGTTGGTTCTTGAATCCTTTTGGTAAGATCCTATTGGTTTTTGAGGATTATCTTATTTTGTAATACGAAACGGTATTCTTGGTGCAGTTTCTCTGAGGGGTCTTTATTTTCAATGTCAAAAGTGTGTTGTTTTTACTAATTTTATTCAGTGGTTGGAGCTGGGGGGTGGTAAAAATACACTTATGTATGAGTACATGTATACATATGAATAAAGAATTGAGAGCTCATAGAAACATTGTACTTTTAATTCTTAGTTACATGTTTTTTAATACATTCACATATACACATGTACAAATTGGTAAGTGGGTGGTAATCCCTTAGATAAAGATACATCCAGAAATTATCCTAATACTTGTAAGTTAGTTGTGGACTATATTGTTTTTACTTAATCTCATGGGTTTTATATTTTCTTACCTCTTTTTTCCATGCTAAAAACTTACCTTTCTCATGGCAGCAACATGCTGGGTGATATATACATTTAAATTTTTGATGAATAATCTAAAATTGCAATCTGTATAGGTTATAATCATTTGAGTATCCCACAAAGATGTGTGAAAGTGCCTTTTGTCTACTTGTTGCCATAATGTGTACTCAATATAGTGGTTTTATTGCCTACTCCTTGACCTAACAGACCTAAAGGTATGTAGTTTATCCTAATTGTTGGTACAGTGAAGTATTAAACAGTGTTATCTTTGTAAAATGGAAATTCATTTCATTGTTTTGTAAGATGCTGGTTTCAACTTCTTTTCTTTTAATAAGAGACTGACTCTTCAGCATTGTCCCATCTGATCTTGTGACTCCTGCCTCAGTCTCTTGAGAATCAGAGAGTACAGGGGTATGCTACCATGCCGACTCTCATTTCAGTTCTAATTCACTTTTTTGAGGGGAAGGGGTTCTTGAGACAGGTCTCACTGTGCAGTTTAGGCCACTCTTGAACTGTCTATTAGTCTGGCCTGTAATTTGTAGCAATCCTGCCTCAGCTCTCTGAATGCTGAGATAGGTATGTGCCATCATACCTGGACATCTTTTTCTTATTATTGAGCTGGTTTCATGTTTAAGTATTACGTATTTCTATTTCTGTAAGCTTTTAATGCTGTTTACCTGATATTTTGCTGAGTTTTCTATTCTAGTGAGTTTCTGTTTCTCTTTGTAAATGAATTGAAAATTTTTCTTATGCTCTTTATATAGTAGTTCTGTCATATTCTGGAGAGGGATATCTACCCATAGATTTTCCATCACCTACTATTTGTCTAGAACTACAGATATTTGCTTTTCTGTACATATATGCCTATGATAAAGTTTAATTTGTAAATTAGGCATAGTAAGCAATTAACAGTACAATAAATAAAATAGAAAAGTATAACATACTACAATAAAAGTTTCATCTGTTTCCTTGGGTAGGTAGTATATCCATCATGGATACTTTGGACTGATAAATGATTCCTATCCCAGGTGGGATAGCATGGCGTGGTAGAGAAATGGCATGTGCACAGTTGTCTGCTTTTTTTTTTTAAAGAATGATGAAACAAAATAGAAAATGGGCAAAAATAGTACATACTTTCTTTTTTTTTTTTGTCTTTTTCCTTTTTATCGTTACCAGGGATCAAACTCACGACTGCCTGCTTGCAAGGCAGGCGCTTATGCCACTGAGCTAAATCCCCAACCCCTAAAAATAGTACATACTTTCAAAGAAAAGAAATAAACAGTAACAAATCACTAGTTGATGTATATATATTGTGCCCCACAAATAGTTGTTCAAGATACACAAGTGGAACATAAATGAGAATTCAACCAAGGAGACTACAAACAGTTCTGTTCAACTATCCAACGAAAACTAAGTATTATGGCTGTCATTCCTGTACACTTAGACATGTATGCATTTGTCCATATCTTCATTTATGTTGAGACCTAACACAACTTATTAGATTAAAATCCTTCTGAACAAAGATTAATAATATTGCTGGATTTCATATCATAACACTCCAGAATCAGCACTGGGTACTGCAGTGCCCCTTTCTTTCCTTCAAAGTATTTGTTCATTTCATCATGTGTCAAGATCAGTTCTCATAAACTATTTATAGGTTTTAAGCAAGCATGAGTCTTAACATGTATTTCTATCCTTTCTATATTAGAGGGAGAAAAAGAACAAAGCAGAACAGTACTAAACTTTTTCCTGTAGACACATAAAACTAAAAAGATGTAAATCTGCTGTAGAAGGAGTTCTACCATGGTCACTGTGCTGTTTCTTGTTATCAACAGAATTGGCTATATCATCAGATAAAGTATAATTGAACGTATCAGTACATAACAGCATTAGCAGAAATACAGCTTTGTAGATAGTGTAGAGCTAAAAAAACAGGTGGTAATCAAATTAGAATGGATATCGTCGTGAATCATTGTCATTTTCAGTATAGCTGTCTGTACTCAACTTGATACCAGCAACCTAACAGTTTTGAATAAAATGTGTCAATAATAAGCAGCAATCAAACAAGTCAGATTTAACTAAGATCAGTCATGATACAACAGTGTAAGTCATACAGAGATCTTGATTGAGCTAATAGGAAATTAAAGATGATTATTGTGCTATGTTCTGATATCTTTGGGACAGCTCTCTGTGCCCTCAGATCCAGTGCTTGAATACAAACTAAGATGGAACAAGTTCCAACCAAGCAGATTGGTGCGAGTAATTGGGGTTTAAATCCTGATATACTATTAGCTGTATCTTCTGCTGTTTTTTGAAGACTATTTCTTCCCTTTAGTCCCCCAGAATGAACTGTATTTTTGGGTCTCCCCAACACTTGAGGGGGCAACCTGCTATTTTACCTAAGTGTTTCTGAACTTTCTCACTCCCAGGCTGGATTTCTAGTTATATTTCTTCATTTAGTAAAGCCTGTCTGTTCAACCTATCCATAAATACTGGTCGAGTTACCCCTAATACTCTCTGGTTCCCTATCACTTCGAGTTCTGTTTTCTCTTGTTTGATTCAGGCTAATTATATTTCCTGTCAAGAGCCTCTCCAGGGACCCTACCTCTTGATCCACTCTGCCTACGATTCTTTTTTCCCTTAAGTTACTGTATCTAGGCCATCTGTATTAGAAATTATATCCAACCTTCTTTGCCTGATTTCTCTTGAGATCTTTTTCTGTCATTAGTAGTCTGTTTGTCTACTTCATTTCACTCTCTGCTCCATTCATTGTGGCCTCTTTGCCACTGTTTCTGGAGTCCTCTCTCTTTAGAATGTTCTGCAGTATTCTCTGTAGAGTTGGATTGGTGGTTGCGAATTCCCCCACTTCTTCTTTATCTTGGAAGCACCTTGTTTCTCCATTAATTTCTAGGGACAGTTGTGCAGGATATATCAATCTTGGCTGGAGGTTATTGTCTTTCAAAGCTTGGATTATTTCTCCTCACGCTCTTCGAGATTTGATGGTTTGTGCCGAGAAGTCTGCTGTAATTCTGATGAGTGTTCCCTAGTAAGAGATCTGTTTCTTGTCTCTGACAGCTTTTAATATTCTGTTCTTATATGGGATCTCTGGAATCTTGATTAATATATGCCTGGGTGTAGTTCTGTTTTGAATGTAGGTGGCTGGAGTTCTCTGTATGCCTCATACATCTGAGCATCCTTACCTTTTCCTATGTTTGGGAAGTTTTCCTTGATTATTTCTGTGAATAGCCTTTGCAGTTCCTTTGTTTGTACCCCTACTTCTTCATTTACATTCTTTATTCTTAAGTTATAGATTCTCTTGTCATCTTCTAGTCTTTGTATTGTTACTGCTTATTTCCTTGTTATTTTTAAGAAGTTTTTCCTTTCATGCTGCCACATTACAAACCTGTCCTCCAGTTCAGATAATCTATTCTTAGTTTCTTTCAAGCTGTTATGCCAGCTTTCAGTAGAGTTTTTAGTTTCCTGGTAATCTCTTTGAACCTGCTTCATGTATTCTATGTTTTCTCTATTTCCTCCATCAAACAATTCTCCCCTTTGTTTTTGTTCTTCCATTCTACTGTCTGTTTTTTCTTGGGAGGTGCTTAGCATTCCTTTAACTATTCTACTTATATCTTGCTTTACTTGGTTAAATACTTCACTTTTGAACTCATCTATGAGATCCCAAAGATACCGCTTTATGTCTGTTGGTGCCATGCCTGATATTGCATGTTTTCTGTCCTCATTCTCCTTTGCATTTACCTTTCTTGGATTAATGGTGTCAGGATTGGGGGACTGAGGGCCCTTTCTTTCTTTTTTTTTTTTTTTTTTTTTTTTTTTTTGTCTTTTTCATTTTTGTCGGTACCGGGGATCAAACTCACGCCCACCTGTTTGCAAGGCAGGTGCTTATGCCACTGAGCTAAATCCCCAGCCACCAGAGGGCCCTTTCTTGTTGCCTCCTCTTCTCAGATTTTTTTGTTCCTTCCATACAGGCATATATCGGAGGCCCAGTTTCTTTGTCGGTTTCAGTTTGTCTGAAGCGTGCTGACTAAGTGGTCCCGCCCACTGCAGTGTACTAGGAGGTACAGATCCGTGTAGCCTATGCTGGGCCTACCCCTCCAGGTCAACCTATTGAAAGCTTCACTGTGTTAGAATGCACTGCCAGTCACAGGGACTTGATTTGGGCTAGTCTATTGGGCCTTAGTCCGTGGCATCACCCAGGTCAAGTGCTCCCCACCAATCCCGCTTGAGAGGAGAATATGCGACTGAAATCACTGCAGGGCCCTGTTCCGGCCAGTTTGCCCATCCCAGGATGTCCTCTGGTGGAGCCTCTGTGTCTATAGAAAGGTCCCTGTTCCTCTCACTCACCGCAGGTCGATGCAGGGTTCCCTGCCAGTTCTTTCTCAATTCGGTTCTCTGATTCCCTCTCTCAGTGCATTCGCGTCTCCAGTGAGTTGAAACCAATTCAGGTATGGCAGCGAGTTCAATCCGTGAGTTCTGGCAGTGGCACTAAGACTTTAGCTGGTGTCAGTCGTAGCACCAGAAGGGCATTTTCAATTGGTTTCTCTCAGCTTAGTTTGTTCCTGGGCCAGCAGGGTATATCTCCCTCTGCTTAGGACTCCCCACACCACACCATTCCTGGAATCTAAGCTGGCTATCTCAGAGAGCCTCTGTAGCTGCTGTTACCTATCTGCCATCTTTTCTCAATCCAGTTGTCTGCTTTTCATTGAAAGCTTTTAAAAGTTCACCATTAATTGAGTAGTAATGTGAGACTATATTGTGCCTCATCAATATTTAAAACTTAAAAAATGTTTATTTCTGAAAATTTTCATTAATATATTTGGATCAAAGTTAATTGAAACCATGGAAAGTGAAACCACAGGTAAAGGGAATCTACTACATATTAGGAAATTAGTTTGTAAGTTCCTTTACATTTAGTTTTGTTCATTTTTATGGTGCTAGCGATCAAACCCACAGCCTAATGTCCATAGCCATTGTAGGCAACTGCTGTACATTGAGCTATATACTTCCTGCCCATAAGTTACATTTTTAGAAAATCTTACTTGTACTATAATTTGTATTATGTTAGTACTAATAATTACCTGTCCAGTTAATCTTTTTGTGTGGTTTTCTTTTTACCAATCTAAGATGATAAACATTTTCTCTTCTTTTGTATATTACATTTATACTTCTTGTTGTGTTTTAGATTTTACATTCACTTTTTAAAACTTTTATGTGTTTTGTGTAAGGAGTAAAAGTAGGGAAACTGCCAGTTTCATTCAGTGAATTCATTTTTTTCAAGCTTATATAAAATAACATACATACATTTCTGTTTATTTTTGAGTTCTTTGATTTTTCTTTTCATATGCCTCTTGTTTTATCTAACTTTCTATGTTAAATCTGTCAGGGCTCTTGTTTGGAGTTTCCATTGTGCCCAATTACTGATTTTTCAGAATCCTTTTTTTTGTTTTGTTTTCTGCTTGACTTTTATATCAATTTTAGAGTCTGCTTGTTTCTAAAACAATGGGAAAATTAGCATCTTAATTCCGAATTGTCCTCATTTATGTCATCATCTTTGAAATTTTCAGTTTTAATCTCCTTAAGATCATTTTAAGATATCTGTGTATACAGTGTATATTGCTACTTTAAGGTTTACTTTTACGTGGATAGTTTATAAGTTTTTCCCAAGGTAATGCATCTAATGCTATTTTAAATACTTACTCTCAGTACCTTTTGAATATTAAAAAACTACTCTATTTTTATTAAACATGCAACTGCCATTTTATCTCCTGATGATTTTAATTTTGTTCTCTTAGATTTTTCAGTTGTGAGTTTGATCATGTCATTAGTAAATAGTTTTACTGTTGTTGCTTACATTTTGATACCTACTACTTTTTTTTTGTTAGTATCCTCCGATAAATGTCAAGAACATTAATAATAACAATGTTTTACTCATGAAATGGATACGTATGTGTGTAGTATTTTTAATATTATGTATGATGCTGACTTTTTTGTGTTAAGGTATTTATAAAATATATCTGTGCATTAAAAGCTGTGGAGATTTTTTTTTCAGAAATAGATTTTTTTCAGTGATGCATGCCTGTAATCTTAGCACCCTAAGAGGACTGTAAGTTCAAGTCTAGCTTTCAGCAACTTAGGGAAATCCTGCCTCAAAGATAAAAAATAATTTTCTCATATGAGAGAAACCATGCTATATTTATCTTTCTGTGTCTAACTACTTCAGCTAACATTATGGTCTCAAAACAGAATTATCAATAAATACTAAAATAATGATAGACTTTTCAAGTGTTTGAGTAAATCAGGAAAAAGAAACAGGATAAAACATGAGTAAGATATGTTATATATACACATCAGTCACCCAGAATAAACATAAATTTCAGGTATTGCACACATATATACGTATATGTATATACACACCAATAAACAATATTTAACATAAATAAACATTATAAAAGGGCTGCGGATGTAATGTATTTCAGTGTGAAGACACTAGTCCCCAATACTAAAAAGAAAAAGAAAAACCTTTTGTAGAAAATGCTAGTGACATCTTTTGCTTTTTAGATTTTTTTTTTTTTTTTTAGCTGACTGAAAAGGGGACAGAAGGGAGAGGAACAGAAGGGAAAGTAAAAAAGATCAAGTTTGATATATGTGTACCAATGCCCCACGATGAATATATTATGTATTACAAACATACACTTAATGAAAGAAATTTTTAGAAAAAGGTTTTGAGTAGACATTTTGTGTGTGAGAAATGGAATTCTTTATAGTAATATAAATTGTTGTGTAGTGATTATAGCTTACAAACTTTTGTTGTGTGACATGGAGATGAGGCCATGAACTTAAAAACCTAGTTGCATTTTAATGGGTATGAAATATTTTAAATTTATCATAAATTTATATGTGCTTATTGAAAATTTATATCTGGAGATTTTAATATCACAACACCTGTTTAGATGTCATTGAACATGTAATTGTTTCTACATTTCACATTATACTGTACTTTGAGATTGTACTATAAATCTTTTGACTTAGTTATTTAGGTATGCTGCTAAGATGATGTATGTTCATTCACATTACTTTGAATTGAATGCACTGTTGTTAAATCAGCCACTTGATATAGCATTTACTTGACTTGAATGTTCCGAAGATCAGCATACTCAGTTACAAGAATGTAGTAGAAATTACTCTACACTCAGTAGGATATTTTAGTTCCCTCCCCAGTTCATTGAGAGATTTATATTTTGTATTAGTGACCTAGCAAATATTTTATTAAAGACATGATTACTGACATTACTTAAAAATAATGTGATACTTTACATACAAAGTTACTCTGTTAAAGGTTTCTAGTTAATAGTTACTATATCATTTGTAAATTAACAGTTAAAAAGGAATACAATTTATTTAGCCTATTGATCCTAATTTGGAACATTGCTTTAGAAGCTGCTATCAAGATCTTGAAGTGCTTTGGGATTAGAATCAATATTTATCATTGTATTGTAAACCTTTAAATATATTTTGCTTAGTCAAATGTTCATCATTAATAAAATAATTTTGCTCCATTATGAGAAATTGTGCTTTTTAAAAAAAAAGTATTTGGAATCTCTAGTCTGATTTTAGAAGTAAGGTCATAAAAAATAAGTTATGATAATAACAACCTAAAAGGAAATTAGTTATCTTCATTTGAGGTTAGCTATTAAAGTGTTTCCTTCAGAAATTACTAATTTTCTATACACTGATGTTCTTAATTGTTTTAGGCTGCACTTCATGGAGCTCGTTTCAAAGGGCAGGATCTAAAACTGGCATGGAATAAACCAATAACTAATATTTCAACTGTGGAAACAGAAGAAATTGAGCCTGATGAAGAAGAAGTATGTTTTGTTTTCCACTTTTTCTTGCCTTTAATTGTTCATAGTGTACACATAAAATGGGTTTTTTTTTAAAGGCTGTGATTTTTGACATAACACTTTTATTCCAGAACCTTATTTCAGACAGATAAACTTTTAAGTTTTCTGGATTAATGTGAAGAACTATTGATTACTAATCAAAAAGAAAATATGAAAATCACACATACATATACACATGCACAGTTTTCATTTTCTCTTAGAAGATAATATTCATTAGATTTTTATTCATAGGAAATTTTGCAATATTTTGAGTTTTAAGGTATCTGTTCTACTCAATTGCTGTTTTAACATACTAGCTTTCTTTTAATTCATCTTGTTTTAGTTCATTAAAATGAATGCCTGCTACATAGTAAATTCTGTCAAAGGCACAAAAATGAATAAGACACGGTCCCTGTTATCAAGGAGCTTATAATCTGAAAAGGCGGATGATGACAGATACTTCAGAAACTAATAGGCAGACTAATGTGCTGAATAAAGATTTGAACAATGCGCTGTGTAAGAAATGATTATTTCTTGAAGGGAGGTATTGACAGTGGAACAGGGCCCTAAAGGATAGAATAGCTTTCTATCTCCAAGTGCTGGGCCAGGTATTTTAGGCAGACCATAAACTTTAGGAGATAAGTATAGTAGAATTTTTTTTTTCTTCATAACCGCTGTTAGGTAGATGACTGAAAGGTGTGAGCATATATAGCACAGTAAACTAAAAAAAGAGTCCTTTCAAACCAAAAAGTTAAAAGTCAGCAACTCTATTTTGCTTGATTATTAAAAAACAAAAAAAAAAAGAAAAGTTGAATAAAGGTAAGGTGAAGAAACCAAATGATTCTGTTTTCCCTTTGTTAGATTTTCTTAATAGCACTTCATTTTGTCTGAAGAGTGCTTGAAGGCTGTTATACATATCCATAGTTAAATGCAAGAATAAAATGTGTATTTTGAAACTCATATACATGATTTGTCATTTTATATTTTAGATTATACCTTTGTCCTTCCAGGAGTTTGAATTGAAAATGGGGAGAAAAGCAGGCGAGCTCCTGGTATTAGGTATTTTGAAAAGTTTGGACAAGCAGTCTGAGAAATGTTTATGAAAGAAATGGGGAAAAGAAAGGAATGCTGTAAAAGAAAATGTGCATATAGCAGAAAAGAAACAAATCATGGTAGAATTTTATACAAAATCATTCATTAACTCAGTGTTCAGAGTTAAGGTCAGAGAAAATTGGTTTTCTTTTTCTAAACAAGTGTTGAAATATTTCGAAGGATAAAAGATGGCATAATTTGTTAGTGTCAGAAAATATGGCATGTGCAAAGTCTTAATTTGACATTTCTTTGAGTTTCATGCAAGCAGTAGTGTAGATACTATAGAGAAGTCCTTGAATAAAGGTTGCTTTTTGTTTCTTTAATATTCTAGCTAGAGTATTAAGACCTTTTATATTCAACTCAGAAATCAGTGTTTAAAAGTGTCACCTGTTTTTCTTTTTTCTTTTCTTTTTTTTTTTTTTTTTTTTTTTTTTGGGTAAATTCCTAAATACATTTTAACCTAAAGTTTCAGGAAGAGTCTTTGGTGGATGATTCATTACTTCAAGATGATGATGAAGAAGAAGAGGACAATGAATCTCGTTCTTGGAGAAGATGATTTGACTGATCATTGATCTACATATGCTAGAACTCTACCTGTGTTTCATTAGTATTATCTAATGTACTTTTACATATTTGTAAAACAATTTTTGGTAAAATGTGATGAAGATGGATTTCTCAAATAGACAAAAGAGAAGAAAAATACCTTCTGATCCTGTATTTTGAAAAGATTGATGTTTGCATTTTATTTCAGTAAACAATTGCTAAAGACATCACACTAGAACATATGCAATGTTTTTATTACGTACTTCTACTGAACATTACAGAATTCTTTGGGTTCTTTGTAATTTAATGAATAGGTCTGAAAACTTATGACCCAACACTTGTTATAATTTAGATTTTGTTTTAGTCCAAATAAGGAATGAATTTGCATTTAAAATCTTGATGAATGTTTTCAAAAATGAATAGCTAACATAGTACCTAACTGAAGTTTCCAAGTTATGTATTCATAATATTACATAGTAGTATGCTTAGGCTTTACTATGTATTAGCCTTTTTGTTGGACTTGTGTATGTATTTTACTACATGGGTTTTAATGATAATGGTGTATGACTGCTTTACATATGAGCCCTTATGCATCTGGATGTTAAAAATAAAGTGGAATGGTCTCTTGAAAAGAAAAGAAAAGAAAAAAAGAAAAAGCAGTGGAAAAAAAAAAAAAAAGACCAAGACAATGTTCCTTGATTGAAAAAAAAAAAAAAAAAAAAAGGAAAAAAAGAAAAAAAAATAAATACTAAATAGACCATTCCAGATGGTGATCGGTACCCTTTCCCCCAATGATCACAAAAGGAGCTATAATCACTAACTTACTCTTAATAATGGTTACTGGTAACTTTATAATAATAATGTACAGTCCAATGTTTAAAATTTATACCACTTCAGTTTGGTTTGATCCTATAAATTTTCAACAGATGTCTTAAAATTTAAAAGCAGGCTGATTAGTTTGGAACCAGACTTCAAGTAGAGCTAACATTTGGTGAATAAGAAAACATCATATTACATTTTGGATGTATGAGAGAAAACTTGACCATTTGAAGATGTATGAATAAAGACATGTACTATAGATACTACTTTAGGAAAACACTGTTTGGTAAGTGTTCCAGTCTGATACGTTAAGTGTGCATTTCCTATTGTATAAAAGTCTTTGACATTTGCAACAATATTGTGATTTTTAAGTGGATTTCTCTTGCAAGTGAACATGATCATTGAAAATTGATATAGCAGTTTTCAGGAAATAAATATATTCTTTGTAGAATGAGGGGGGATTATTATATTTCTCAAAATCCATCATTGCAAGTGTTGCAAGTATTTCTTCCTCTTTTGAGATTATAGTGATAATATTTTTATAAGGCACATTAAAATATCACTTCCTTTCATATTGGGGTCTTCAAAATCAAAATCTTTATTCTCCCACCACCATCATAGACTTTGGGCAATGGAGTAGCGTGTATATAATTTTTTTTTCTTATTTTTGCCTACAGTTGGGATTAAAATTGTATGTTCTTCAGGGTTGTACTATTTCATAGGAGTGTTTGACTTCTAGTTGGTACACATTTATATTTAAAATCTCAAAGTTAGATTTCAGTTGTCAGAATCCTAACTTTACTCAAAATTGTAGATCCATGCTATATTTTTATGTAGTCTCTTGTATATTGACTATGTGCTGTTCTGATTCATTAGGTAAGTTTGTTTTCTTTTCTTTTTAGTAGTCGTGAAAGGTGCCAAATTGGCAGAGGCTCACGTTTCTTCTCTTTACACCAAACAGGTATTATAAAGAAAGTAAATCTTTCAAAGGCCAGTTAAATCTCCATGATGGTTTTGGCTCTGTAATTTGATTAATAATTCTAGCCTTATACTGTAACTGGAATTACCATCCATAAATAGCTAATCACTTTCTCTAGGCTAGAATTCTCTTTAATAACCTAGAATTTAAAGTGTTGTAAGCCATGTTGCTTTGAATGAATCAAAAGACTCATTGTGTTTCAGTTTGGTTCCAGACCACCATTAGGTTCCGATTTACACTTTTATAAGATTACTACATTTTAATTATAAATTTCAGTATTATGTTGCTATTGTTTTTCAAATAAATATTAGTAATGTACATGTAGTTTCATATTTTTTTCAAAATTTAAGGTAGCTCTTTAATTGTTAACTACCATTTTGCAGATAAACCTTATTTGTTTTTGTTTTTATAATGGGGATTGAACTCATGACCTTGCACTTGCCAGGCAGATGCTTTTGCCACTGAGCTAGACCCCTGGCCCTCAGATAAGGAAACTTAGGCTGGCAAAAATAAGAGTGGCTTACCCAAAGTCATAACTAGTGAGTGGAAAGACTAGATTTGAACAGAGGCATTCTGATTTCAGTGCCAACTTTTTATTCTCTTAACTGCATTGCTGCCTCCTTCCTCATTTTGATTGAGCATAACATGTGTTTATAGACATGCTAGTTATTGCCTCAAAGATACTACACAAGATTAGTAGGCTTCTTGGTCACGAGGCACTTCATATTTTCAACTCCCTCTTAATACAGCAGTTTGTTCATATCTCTGTTAAAATACTTATGTTGTATACTAATTTATCTGGTTTTTATGTGTGTTCCCCACTACATTCCAAGCTCCTCTAGGAAAGGGACCATGTCTTATTCATCTTACCTGTATAGTGCTTATCGTAAAGCCTGGCTTACGTTGACACTCAGGTGTCTGTTGAATGAAATAATGAATGAATGTATAGTTAAATCTCCAATAATGAGGTGACAGTTACCTCCCTTGTTAATTCTTATCAGTTTCCCAGAAGAATCAATCTTGAGAATCTCCTCAGTCCTTTGAGAACTTTTTGCTAACCATTTGATTCAACTGAGCTTTCCATTTGATGGATTACAGGTACTGTTAGAGGTAGTCTTAGAAACTGGAATTTCCACCATATTTGATAAGACACTATATTTTGGAGTAAAGTCTAAAGGTGATCTAATATGGAGAACCAGACAAGGGTTAAGAGATTGACCATTTGATTGTGGCTCTTTAATTCTGTGGCCTTGAACAGATCTCTTACCTTATCTAGTGTTATTTCCTTCTCTGTAAAATGAAAGGGATTGAACTAGATGACCTTTAAGATCCCCTTTCATCTCTGTAGTTTTTCTGGTGCTACAATAGTGTTTGATCTAAAATAATTTAACATATCTAAATCAGTTCTCTATTTGTTGTTGCTGTTTCCGTAATCTTATCATTGGAAACAATTTATATTTGGTTGTGATAATTCTTACGTCTTTTGGTTTTATATATAGTGTTCCCAAATGCTTGCATTTGCTGGCACAGATTCTGTTGAACTTTTATAGATTAACTGTGGTGTTCACTTGCATTCCCTCTCACCAATTATTACTTTTCCTCTTGTTTCTATGAATTTTCCCCCAAATAGGAATTTAAATCCTATGTTTTTTCTTTTCTTTTACATTGTGGTAGCTACAAGAAACTCTTAGAGTGGTATCTTAGTTCATAAAAATTCATTCCATATTTCTGGAAGGGATGGCCATGTTAAAATTCACACATGAAAGATGGTGACAGTACTGTTTGTCACTCAGTGTGGTGTTTGCAAACAAACGTTTTTCACAAATGCTTCTATTTGCAAACTAAATTGTTCACAACAGAAGTGTTCGTGAACTGAGATATCACTGTAATTCTGTAGTTCTCCAAACAAGGTTTTTGATTTATTGTATACATCCAGACTGTGTAGCCTGAATTGGGAGTGGAAAAAGGATTGAGGACAACATAGGTATTACTTCACAGGAAAACTTGAGGGAAATTATATACTACTGATTGAAAAATTGATTAGGATTACCTTGGGATGGTTAACTTGTCATTTTACGGATTATACTCAATACTTTAGGATTTGAGTAGTGTTGCTTTCAATGTTATTGGATAATTGTAACATTTTAAAAATTAAGTATTTAATTGATGCCAAACCATTTAATGAAAACATATTGTAGGAATGGGAGAATATTCTGTAGATTCTGTTTTATTGTAATATGATCAAATGTAACCTTATCAGTAGTGTACTGTAAAGACAACTGTTTTAAACTGATTACATGTAGCAAGTATGGCCAAGCTTAATTGAAGGAAATATCTTGTTATTAGGGGTTATTGAGAGTCTGTATTTAATTGAAGCACCAATCGTTGGATATAAGGGTTCAAAAAGAAAGCAAACAATTGCTTGTTTCGATGTTGAAGTAACAATGACTGTTTTAGAGTTTATACAGATATGAAGTTGGGGAAAATAGTTTTTTTCCCCCATTTCAGATAATATAGTAGTCTTAGAATTTATGTAAATTTTTGTAAGTTTTTGTTAGCTTTTATAGAAGTCTGTTAGCCTTTCAAACAAAAATGTTCTGCAGGAAATCTGGATTACTAAGTTAGTTCACTTACTGATCTTTCTCTCAGGGCTTCGTCTAAAAATCCTATAGATTAAAAATGGAAATTTAATGTAAAATTAAATCACTATTGTGAAATATTTGTAAGACAGAAAATTCCTTTTCCCAGACAGGAGGAACTTTTGTTAACTTCTTAGACTGGCTAGTTGCTGGAAGGCATGTGTATAGGCTTTTAGGAAAGATTAGTTGCATTTTTCTTCTTTCAGAATTGTACACTTACCAGCTGAAATATAATATTTTGAAATAGCTGCCTAGAAGTCGTAGGAAAGAAAGAAATCCTGGTCAACATGATTGCCACAGTCAGTTATTACTCATGAAAGTGTGGTACCTAATTTGGTAGCAGCTTTCTTGCAGTTTTGTCAGTATTTGCATCATTCAGTGTAAGAAAAAAAACCTTTCTTTTTTTAGTTACTCTTTTTGTGTGTGTCAACTTTTTCTATTTATTTCTTCCCAAATTGTTCCCTTTCTATTTATTTCATTGGTTTACTCATCTATTTATCTAGAGTAAGCCTTCTTTCACAGACAAGTGAATCTTCCCTTTTAAAATTGTTTTGTTGATTTTGGTGTTTAGTATAGAATAAAGTTTGAAACATTATATGGAGCTTAATTAGGTACACTTTTCAACTGTTTTGAAATCTTTTGGGAAACTTTAAGACAAGTATTTTTGCTTTTATTTTATTTAGAATAGCTTGGAATTTATTTATGATTTCTGAAAAATTCCTTGCCTGCCCATACCTTCACAAAAATTTATACTGTCTTACCAGTTACTAGATTTCATAGCTGAAAATGTTCAGTCATAGCCATGTTGTGGTACTATGATTTTTGCGAATGAAGCCTGCTGGAGAGAGATTTTGTTAAAATCATTTAGCCCAAATTTGATCCTATGTGTAATTTGTCTGCAACTGTGACTCCTTTCTCAAATAGATTTTGTTTTAATGTTTAGAAAAGTTGGAGAGGACGTGATTCAAGTTATAGATTTATTTGCTATTTTCAAAGTTTTTTTAATAGCTTTCTCTTTTTCCAGCAGAGAGAGACCATCATTGCCTGAATTAGCTTTGTGACTACAAGAGCAAGACCTGTTCCTGTCTGGAGACAACTGTTAATGATGATATCATTTTATCATTTTATTTGCTCTTTATCCATTTGAGTAGATGTTTACATGTGCTATAATTAGCATTTTATATTTACACTTCACTAAGCATATAACCCACTCCAAATATGTCCCCTGCGTGACCTACTATAAATGTTTTCTCCCCTTTGTAGCCATTTGTTTTTTAAAAGCATCTTAAGAAACAGATAATGTCTCTTTTTCCTAATAAGAGATACATGCCGTCTCAGCCAAATTGATAATTGTGTCTGGAAAATCTGTAAAGCCATGATAATGTGTTTATTAACATGAACAATTTAGAATGAAGAAAACTAATTAAAAAGTTAAACCTAAGTTTTTGTTTTAATTTTTTTTTGGTTTTAGGACCAAGAGTAGCCACTGGTTCTAGAACCAGAGTAGCCACTTAAAATAATTTTTAACAGATGATGAGAAAAATGTTTTACACACTATTACAGCTTGCTTTTTTCTTATGAATATACTTAATTTAAATTCATTGCCAAGGCTACTTACACAATTTTTTTGGTCTTTAGCTTTTCATGCCAAGGAGAATAATTTTTTTTACTTCAATAAATTGTGGTTTGATTATAAATGCTGAATACTTTAATTTATATAGTTTTTCATGCTGTAATCAAGACATCAAAGACAATCTTAAAAGCAAGGAGAGAGTGTTATAATTCAAACATTGTTAAAGACTATGGTTTTCAACTTGTAAAAAAGTGTATGCACAAATTATAAGCAGTATAGCTTAGAATTCTAAAAAGTACAACTGAGTCTCATTTTAAATATCCATTCACTATCTTTTTTGTAAAGAACATCATTGAAAAATGTTTTCATAGATGTAGAGTATTTCTTCCCAGATTTTTAGGTGGCATTTGATAAGTTATATGTTATATTCAGTATATTAGGAATATCCAAGTTACACTGCTTCTGTTTACTTAGATTTAAAAAAAAAATTCATTTTATCCAGCCATACTTTTTTTGGTTTTCCCTTTCCCTTCCCCCTTCCCCTTCCCCCTTTTTTCTTTTTCTTTTTCTTTTTCTCTTCTTTTCTTTTCTTTTCTTTTCTTTTCTTTTCTTTTCTTTTCTTTTCTCTTCTCTTCTCTTCTCTTCTCTTCTCTTCTCTTCTCTTCTCTTCTCTTCTCTTGTGCAGAGTTTGCATTGTGAGTGTCCTTATTGAACAATATAACAATGTAATGAATATATCATTCATAATGTAAATTATTTGTTTTGAGCTCTATTGGTTATACTTTGCATGTTTAAAAGAAAATTATGTAGTTTGAAAAGTAATATTTCCTAGTTGGCTATAAGGCTTTTTTTTTTTTTTTTTTTTTTTTTTTTTTTTAAGATTTTCTGTAGGTTCACATTCATCCACCAGCAGATAGCTACAGGGAGTTCATAAAATTTTCCCCGGAATAGTTGGGTAGTTTTTATATTCAGAGAAAGAGTCTCTGCTCCTACAGTAGTGGTTTAGATGACATATTAGAACCCAAAAAAATACTTTCTGAAGATACCATATTTGCCATAAACCATTTTGATTGTTAATAGACGTGGACCATGTGTGATCACCTTTAACTTTATTTTGTCATCTTGTTTCTTATACTTTTACAAGCAAAGCGAAACAAAATTGAACATGGCGCTGCGAAGCAAAAGTCAGAATTTCATTCTTCCTAATATAATTATGTGTTGAAGATTGCTACAAGAGCCAATTAATTTATTTAAATTCTCATATATTGGTAAATTAAGATAAGGTTTGCACTCTTATTCCCTGAATAATATTCTCATGGAGCTTTGTGTACATAGGTAACTGTACAGAATCACTTGTGTAATTAAATGAAGGGATTTACCTCTGCATGAATGCATTATGGAAGCCTTTTATATATCTTTATATTTTTCAATATACTTACATTTTACACTTTTAGCTGCTGTAGTCATGCTATATTTGTTTTTTTAATAGAGTTTATAAAAATTTATGCTCAAAATACAGATTAATGGAATATTTTTGGTCTTGTTTTACAAGATAAATAATACTTTAAAGTGAAACATACCCCTTAAGTGTCTTAGGAAAAAAGTCAATGGTGCTACAAAACCTTTCCTTATCATTTTTGAACCTGTTGTTTAGACTTTGCTAGGCTTTAATCTATGATTGCTTGTGATCTATTCTAATCTAGTAGCATAATTATAAAAGTGATCTGTGCTGAGTCAAGCAAAATGCCCAGCTCATTAGAAACACCTCTTAATTTAAGGAACTGATACAAAATGACTGTACATTTATTTGTGCTCAACTTCCCCCCAAAAGAGAATAGCTTATTTTGATGAGTGGGTTGTAATTTGACCAGAATCTAAAAAGTGATATGTTCAGCATGGCTGTTTTCTGATATTTTAAATAGAAGATTTTCTAGTCTTAAAATATTATACAATATTACTCTACCTTAAGTATCAACAATCCCAATAGGAGGCAGAGTAATTCTTTAAATATTTACAGAATATTTGATGACTTACAAAATACATATTATTACAGTGTACAAGTTTTTCACTGATGTGTAGAGTTTTTATTTTGTCTCTTAAGAATTCTTTTCCAGTACCTTACTGAATACAGTTAAGTGTCAGCAAAGCATTCGTAGATAACTGCTTTTGATTCTCACAATCCCAAACTTGTTTTTGACTGACACAGAGCATATTGTGTGGCACAAAATTTTCTGTCATTGTTTTAATTACTTTTCTGTAAACTGTTGAACCTAAAGACACCAAAGGTATCTTGTCTGGAGATTGGATTATTCCAGTGTTTAGCGCCTGTGCCCATATGTATCCCATTTCATGAATGTGTGTTGGTATGGGGAAAAAATTCCCTGCTCTATGCGTGGAGCAAAAGTAATTGGTTAAGCTGTAGCAGCTTTTTGTTTATTTTTAAAAGTGATAATAAAACTTGAACTGAAAAAGGTAAAACTTGAACTAGAAAACTACTCTTGTATGCTTACATGTTTATGTTTGTCAACATTTTTATTATTTATAGTTGAATTATGTTGCTTTGTTTGTTAAATATCCATAATGTTTATTATTTTTATATTTTGAAAAATTTAAAATAAAACAATCTTAATAAAAAAAACTGTTAATGTTTTCAGAGTTGTCCTGCATCTTACATCAGTTATTTTAATAGGAATTAAAAAGATTTGCATCCATGAGGTATTCTAGTTGAGAATTCTAAAAATTGTTTATACAATAAAATTATGGCACAATTTCCTACTCTTTACCCTCCATTCTTACATTGTCTTCTTTGTTTCCAGTATATTACTGAATTTAATGACTTCTCTCTCATATACACAAATATTTTATCATCTTTCCACCCCTTGGTTCTTGCCTCTTCACTGCTGGAAACTTTTTGTTTATTCCATTTGTTAGTCAAAGATTCTTAACATGAATGATAAATATGAAAATACTATTGATATCAAAGGAATGTGATAGTTATTAAAAGTGAAATGGGGGGCTGGGGATTTAGCTCAGCGGCATAAGCGCCTGCCTTGCAAGCAGGCAGTGGTGAGTTCGATCCCTGGTACCGATATAAAGGAAAAAGACAAAAAAAAGTGAAATTGGATATAAAATATGTGTAATGTCAGCCTCCAAAAACAGAAAATTTTCAGAAAGTATCTAACTCGGTTTTCGTCCCAGTCATCTCTTGATTTGGCCTGGTTTTCTGGGATTCAGCATGATTGTGTCATTTAATTGTATTGAATGATAAGTACTACATATTCTTTTGTGTTTCATTACAAATATACCTTCTGTGTATAACAAAGTTGGTGATAATGTGTCTTGTATTTGGCCCTTGACACTTATGAACAAAACAAAAAGATCAAAGACATCTGGCTGAGAAAAAAATTTTTGTTAAATGATACAGGAAAATTATTTTACGCACACAAGTATGTAGCTGAGCCCTGTGGAATGTTGCAGATTTGAGTTTTGTCAGCCTTCACTTAAAAAGTATTCAGAAAGAATGAATTTGTCTTTGTCAAACACAAAGGTGTGTGATACTGTTTCATTTTGGGGAACTAGAATTTTAGAGAAGTATAGAGATGGTGTAATAGCCAATTATCTGTAAATGACCATTTTAAAATAGCATATAGTTCGGTAATGTTTTTAAGAAGCCCTGCATTATTTGTAAGTTACTCCATAATTCTTATTATCCTTTGTAAAATGTTTTCAGCGTTGCTTTATTAATACACATTTGCAGTACAGTGATTATAGTCATCATTGAATTGTACTTGTGACAAATTGGTACATGTACTTAGCACATCTAAATTCTGTTTACATCCCCTTTCCTGCTAGTGCATTCCTCTTCATTGCTTGGTCCTTTTTCCATTTGTAAAAGATCTCCCTGATTCCTATTATCTTTTATTTATACTGTGAGTTTCTTATAGGAGAAATCATGTGGTACTTAAGCTTGTGTGTCATTTATTTTATTGAACATTATGTTTTCAAGGTGCATCCTCTTTCCTACAGATAAATTTATCCTTTATGGTAGAATAGTTCTCCATTGTGTATCAACATGTTTTCTTTATTCATCTATTGGTGATCATTATGGATGGTTCTGTGATTTAGCTACTTTTTTGGGCCACTGTAATCATGGCCATGCATATTTCATGGTAATAAGCTGTCGGTAAATTTTTGGAAGATAATGAAGGGAATAGTTGGGTTGAGTGGAATTTCTTTTTTTAGTATTTTGAGGAAACTCCATACTAACTTCCATAGTGGTAATACATTCCCAACAAAAATGTAGAAGGGTTCTTTATCCGCTAATCTTTGCAAGCATTGTTTGAGTGCTTAAATAGTCATTCATGCTGGAGTAAGATGGAATGACAGTGTTGTTTTGATTTGAAATTCACTAGTTATCAAAGATGTTCAACCTTTTTTTTAAATATATATTGGCTTTTTGTGCTTATGTTTTGAGTGTCTACTCACTTCACTTGCCAATTTTTTGACTGAGTTTTATTTTTGGGGTGGTGTCTTGATTTTTTTTTTTTGGTTCTTTATTCTAGATGTTAATTTTCTCCAAGGGGTAGCAGGTAGTACCCTTTGCAATTACTTAGGTACTCTCTTCACTTTTGGTTATTTCTTTGCCCTACAGAAGCTTTTTATTTGACATGACCTTATTTGTTGAGTTTCAGTATTTCTTGTGCTATTGGGGTTTTATTCAAAAAATCTTTGCCTGTACCTGTGTCTTCATGAGTTTTATCTGTGTTATCTTTCAGCAAATTGTTTTAAAATTGAGATTTTTAATTCATGTTGATTTCAGTTTAATACATGGTGAGAGGGGTCTAGATTCAGTCTTCTGCATGTGTATGGCCAGTTTTCTTGGCACAGTTTGTTAAAGAGGCCTTTTTATATAGGGTGTTTTTGTCCCTTTTGTCTTAAGATCAGATGGTTAATGTGCCTGGAGTGATTTCTGTGTTGTCTTGTGTTCCATTGGTCCACATGTCATTGTGCCAGTATCATGCTATTTTATCACTGCAGCTTTATAATATAACTTGAAATGTGGGATATTTTTTGCTCTTATCCATAATTGCTTTTGCTTTTCTGGGTCTCTTCTAATTCCATATAAAGCTTAGGATTGTTTTCTCTAGTTGTGTGAGGAATATTGGAAATTTGACTGGTATTAAACTATATAGGGTCAGTTTTGGAAGGATGGCCATTTTGACAATATTGGTTCTTCATATTGAGGAATAAGGGGCATCTTTCCATTTCCTAATACTTGAATCTTCTTTTTCAAGAGTAGTGTGAGTTTTGTTATGGTAGTGTTGCATTTCCTTGGGTAAGTTAATCCCTAAGTGTTTCATTTTTTTGAAGCTATTGTGAATGGTATTGTTTTCCTGATTTCTTACTGAGTTCGTTATTGGTGTACAGGAGCACAGTTGATTTTTGTGTGTTGATTTTGTATCTTGGTATATTACTGAATTTGGGTATCCTAGAAGTTTTTCTGTGGCTTTTCCCCCCCTGGTGTGTGTGTGTGTGTGTGTGTGTGTGTGTGTGTGTGTGTGTGTGTGTCTGCTATGTAAAGAATCATGTTGTGTGGGAATAAAGTCACTTGAGTTCTTTTCCATACCCCTTTTTCTTGTTTGCTTGATCTGGGTTAAGTTTCAACTACTACACTGGGGAATAGCAAACATCTTTGCTTTGCTGGCTTTTATAGGAAAACTTTCAGTGGATGTTGTCACTAGTTTGTCTTATCAGATTGAGATAAGGTCCTTATACTTGCTTTTAAAAGGTTTTTTTAAACGAATAAATGGTAGAATGTGTCAGGTTTTTCTGTATCTGAGATGATCATGTATTTGTGCTGCTTTTTATGTGGTGTATCACATGTATTGATTTGCATGTATTTTAAAAATTTAGTTTTAAAAAGCAAAACAAGGGTAGAAATAATACAGAATTTCAAAAAAGTAACAGTAAGTAGTCAACACTTGTTAATATATTACACATTGTTATTTTAGAAGTAGTTACTCAGGTTACAAAATCAAAGCATAAATAATGAATAAACAATGGTAGCACAAACTATTCTTTTTTTTGTCTTTTTCGTTTTTATCGGTACCAGGGATCGAACTCACGACTGCCTGCTTGCAAGGCAGGCGCTTATGTCGCTGAGCTAAATCCCGATTAGTATGGTTATCTGTCTTGCACACTTAAACATGCATACAGTTGTATATGCATACCTACAAGTTGTTCTTTCCTTTTGAGTACTTTCCCTTTCATTATTACAATATCTATTGTACATTTTGAATCTTATTATTCTTTCAGTTTTATTTAATTATTACACTAGAGAGACTATGATATTAAATGTGAGTGATTTATTTCACTTTTGAGGATAGTCTCAGGTTGCCTCCATTTACTATAAAAGCCTCAAGATTATCCTTTTTATAGTTGAGTAATATTCCATTGTAGAAAAATGGCATTTTTTTTTTCATCAATTCTGCAGTTGATGGCATTTTAGTTGTTTCTAAGATTTAGGTATTACAAATTGTGCTGCTGTAAACTTGGGTGCACATATATCGCTGTGACATGACGTCTTCAATTTTTCTGGGAAAATACCCAGAAGGGAAATAGCTGGATTGAATGAACTTCCAATCCTAGTGTTTGGAGGGATCTCTATACGGCTGCACCTGCCTACACTCCCATGAACAGTGGAGAAGTGTTCCTTTTTCCCCACAGCCTTACCAACATGTTATCGGTTAATTTCTTGATGGTAGCCATTCTTTCTGGAGTGAGATGGACTCTCAGTGCGTTTTAATTTGCATTTCTTGAAGGACCAGTGATGGTGAACATTTCTTCATGTATTTATTTGCCATTTGTATATCTTCATCTGAGAAATGCATATTCATTTCAGATGCCCATTTTTGGAGTGGGTCTTTGAATTTGGAGGGCTTACAGTTTTTCAGTTCTTTGTATGTTCTAGATATAAGTCCTTTGAGGGACTGCTGGCTAAAATTCTTTCCCATTCGTTGAATTTTCACTGTTGGTGATTTTTCTTTAAGTGCAAAAACTTTTTAATAAGATGAGACCCCAGTCTTTGATTACTTGAAGTACTTCCTGTGTAGTTTGCATTTTGTTCATGAATACTGCCTACCCCTGTGTCTTCAAGGTTTTTACCTACCTTGTCTTCCAGTAGATTTAGTGTTTCTGTTTTAATATTTAGATTCTAGACCCATTTTGATTTTAGTGTATAGTAATACACATGGGTCTAGTTTCAGTCTTTGGCATGTGGAAAGCCCATTTTTCCAACACCATTTATTAAAAGAGGCCATCCTTCCAGTCAACATGTTTAGTCCCTTTGTCAAATATAAAGTGGCTGAGTGTCATTGTAGTTGTGTTTGTATCTTCTGATCTGTTCCATTAATCCTCAAGTCTATTTCTTTACCAGTACCTTGCTGATTTTATCACTGTAGCTTTGTAGTATAGTTTCAAGTCAGGAATTCAGGTGCCTCCTGCCTTGCCCTTGTTGCCCAGAATTGCCTTTGCTATTCTAGGTTTGTTCTGTTTCCAAATGAATTTTATGAATGTTTTCTCTAGATCTGTAAGGTATGTTAATGGTATTTTGATTCGGATTGCATTAAACTGAACAACAGTTTTGGTAGTATGGCCATTTTCACAGGGTTGGTTTTTCCTATTCAAGGAGTATCTTTCCATTTCCTAATATCTTTTTCAATTTCCTTTTTTAGAGTAGTGTAATTTTCAGCATATAGATCTTTTACATTCCTGGTTAGGATGATTCCTAAGTATTTCATTTTTTGGATCCTGTTGTGAAGCACATTATTTCCATAATTTCTCTCTTAGTGAGTTTGTTTGTGTTCAAGGAAGCTATTGATTTTTGAGTGTTGATTTTGTATTCAGCTACACTGCTGAATTTATTTATTAACCCCAGTGGTCTTTTCATGAAGTTTTTAGGGTCTTCTATGTCGAGTATCATGTCATCTGCAAATATTGATAATTTAACTTCTTCCTTTCCTATCCTGATACCTTTTATTTCTCTTTCTTGTCTGATTCCTCTGGCATTCTCAAAAATTGTATTGAGTAGGAGTAGTGATAGTGGATATCCTTGTGTTATTCATGATTTTAGAGTAAAAGTCTTCCGTCTTTTTCTATTTAGTGTAATACTGACTGTTGGTTTGTCATAGATGGCCTTTATCAGGTTGAGGTAAATACCAGCTATTCTGAGTTTTTTTCATTAACAAGTGTTGGACTTTATCTAAAGCTTTTTCTATGTCTATTGAGATGATCATGTGATTTTTGTCTTTGGCTCTGTTGATGTGGTATATTACATTTATTATTTTCTGTATGTTAAACCATCCCTGCAGTCCTGGAATAAGTACCACTTGGCTGTGGTGTATAATCTTCTTGATGATTTGCTGCATTCTATTTGCCAGTATTTTATTGAGAATTTTTGCATTAATGTTCATTATTGAGGTTGGCCTATAGTTCTTTTTGGTTGGGTCTTTCTTTGGTTTTGGTATCAGTGTAAGACTTGCCTCCAGGAATGGGTTAGGGAGGATTTCTTCCCTTTCAATTTCATTGAAGAGTTTGAGGAGTATTGGTGTTAAATCTTCTCTAAATTTCTTATAGAATTCAGCAGTGAATCCATCAGGACTTGGGCTTTTCTTTGCTGGTAAGTTTTTAATCACGTTTTCAATTTCAGTAGCTGATACTGGGTTATTCAAAATTGTTATATCTTCTTGACTGAGCTTTGGGAGTTCATACGTTTCTAGAAATCTGTCCATTTTCTTTGTGTTTTCCCCCCTATGTGAGTAAAGATTTTCAATGTAGGTATGCAAGATCTTCTGAATTTCCATGGGATCTGTAGTAATTTCCCTCTTTTCAGTCCTTATTGCATTAATTTGAGTTTTTCTTTTTCTTGATAAGGTTGGCTAGAGGTTTGTCAATTTTGTTTATTCTCTCAAAAAACCCAGCTCTTTGATTCATTAATTCTTTGTGTTATTTATTAGTCTCATTTGCATGATATTCTGCTCTGATTTTTATAATTTCCTCTCTTTTATGAGCTTTGGGTTTTACTTGCTCTTTTTTTTTTTTTAGAAACTTGGGGTGTAGCAATAGGTTGTTATTTGTGCTCATTATATTTTCTTGCTGTGGCAATATATTACTATATAGTTTCCTCTTAAGACTACTTTCATTGCATCTCACAGGTTTTGGTTTAGCTGTATTTTCATTGAGTTGTAGATACTGTTTAATTACTACTTTTTTTTTTTTTCTTTTCTTTTTATCGGTACTGGGGGTCAAACTCACGATCGCCTGCTTGCAGGGCAGGTGCTTATGCCACTGAGCTAAATCCCCAGCCCACTTAATTACTTCTTTTATTTATTTATTTATTTTTGTCTTTTTCGTTTTTATCGGTACGGGGATCGAACTCACGACTGCCTGCTTGCAAGGCAGGTGCTTATGCCACTGAGCTAAATCCCCAGCCCCTTAATTACTTCTTTATTGTCACCTGTAACCCATTGATTGTTCAAGAGGTTGTTATATAACTTCCATGTATTTTTGCAGGTTTTGCAATTTCTTTTGCTATTAATTTCTAATTTTAGTGCACTATGGTTAGATAATATTCATGGGATAATTTCAGTCTCTTTACATTTGCTTAAGAATGTTCTGTGGGCTAATATATGGTCTATTTTGGAGAATATCCCATTTTCAGCTGAGAAGAATGTATTCTGATGTGGTTAGGTGGAACACTGTAAACATGTATGTCCATTTGTTCACAGGTTTGATTCAGTTCTGTTACTTCTTTGCTGACTTTTTGTCTAGTTGATCTCTTTGTGACAATGGGATATTGTGTTGTTGCTTGTTTGGTTTTTCATGTCTATTAGTATTGTCTTATATAGGAGTTGGATGTTCCTATATTCGGTGCATATATGTTTATGATTTTAGTGCTTCTTCTTGAATTATTCCCTTGAGAAGTACATAGTGAACTTCTTTATCTCTTTTGATCATTTTTAGTTAGAAGTTAACATTGCAAATAGAATAGCTACCCCTGCTTTTTTCTGGGTTCCTGTCATATGGAATATTGTTTTCTATCCTTTGACTTTTAGTCTATGAGTTTCCTTTTGAGTTAGATATGTTTCTTGTATGCAGCATATTTTTGGCTTCTGTTTCTTGATCCATTCTGTCAACCTATTTCTTATAATAGGTGATTTGCGGCCATTTACATTGATATAACTGATATGTACTGATTCAACTTTGTCATGTTGTTTTCCTGCTGCCATGATTCTCATTGGCTTTCCTTGAAAGATGAGTTGTGTTTTCCCTCTAACAGCTTTTATTATTCTGTTTTTATGCAGTATGTCTGGGTTCTTAATTATTATATGACTGGTTGTAGATTTATTTTGGCTCTGACTGCTTGGTGTTCTATATGACTCACTTATCTGTGTATCAGATTATTTCCCCATGTTTAGGAAATTTTCTGCTGTTCTGTGAATAGTCATTTGTGTTGACTCCTGCATCTTCATTGATGCCTATTAGCCTTATATTTTGTCTCTTGGCATCATCTTGAAGCTGTTGAATTGTCATTTCATGCTTTCTTGTTGTTTTAAAAAGTTCTATCTTTTCATGATCACTAGCTGTGATCCTGTCCTTGAGGCCCAAAATTCTATCCTCAGCTTCATTGAATGGTTTTACCAGCTTTCAATAGAATTGTTTTATTTCTTGGATATCTCTTTGAATTTGTTCCATGCATTCTACTTCTTTTCTATATTGTTCATTCAAGCTTTCCATCATTTTACCATGTTCCTATACTTTTTATGTATGTCTTCTATAGCTATGCTGAGCAACTCCTTTATTAAGGTTGTCATTCCCGTCTTTCTTTTAGAGATTATTTCTAATCCAATTTCCTCTATGCCCTCATAGATTTGTTTCTTTATTTCACTTGCTATCTTTTCAGACATTTCTGGTGTGACTTTTATGTCCTCTATTTCAGTGTCTCTTGTACTTGTTTCTGATGGGCTAGATGTTTGGGTTTCATTTTGCTTTTTTGCTTTATCATTTTCACCTTTCGGACTAATAAGTGGTCTTTCAGTCTTGCTAGTCTGAACTGTCAATAGTGTGTAACTTGAGTCCTACTGTGTGGTTGATGTTTGTCCAATTGCTAGGTCCCACAATGAAGAGGAGGAGCAAGTCACTTGAATTCTTCCTGCAGAGCCTGTTGGGCGAGTCCTAAGTTATTTCTAGGCTGACTAGCCTAGGAGTATTAATGTAAGTCTACCCTTAATTCCTGCTGTTACTGTGCCTTCATGTTGTTCCAGGACACCAAATTGACATAGCTATAGTGTTTGCCTCAGCTGTGACCCTACTGTGTCAAGGGTCTCAGCTGAGGCAAACACTGTAGCTATGTCTTACAAGCCCTCTAAATTGCAGAAGCCTTATTGGCATTCTCCTCAACACACCTGGTGGTCTCTGTATGGAGGAAGGGCGAGGAGTTATTGAGCCTTCCATCAGTCCAGCAAGGTTAATCCACTGCAGTATAAGGTCCTGGGAGGAGAAGGGGTAGCCAAACCTCCACAGCAGTACTAGGTTCAGAAGGTCAAGGAGGAGGGACAGCTGAAGATCTGCCACCCGCCAAGATCTGGGGGGCAAGGTGGGGTGAGCAGCCAAAGATTTACATGTCCTCCAAGATCTAAGGTCAAGGCAGGACATGCAGCCAAGATCTTTGTGCCCTCTAAGGTCCAGGAGCAACTGGTTATTTTTAATCTCTATGTAGAATATTTTTCAGTACTCTTTCTAGGGTTGGTTTGGTGGATTTGAGTTTCTTCAGTTGTTACTTATCATGAAGTATCTTATTTCTCCATTAATTTTGAGAGATAGCTTTGCAGGGTATATCAATCTTGGTTGTAAGTTGTTTTCTTTCAGGACTTAAAATACTTCACACTGGTCTTGACTTGAGCATTTGTGTTGACAAGTTGGCCATGATTCTAGTGGGCTTTCTTTGATAGGGGATCTGTTTCTGTTTTTATGTTGAGTTTCTGGGATCTTGATTATTATATGGTCTACGTGTTGATTTATTTTGGTTGTGACCATTTGCAGTTCTATATGCCTCTATATACTTATCTATGTTTCAGATTCTTTTTCCATGCTTGAGAAATGTTCTGTTATTGGTTTTTAAATTTTATTTTAAAGAGGATAAAACAAAAGCAATTCAAACAAAGCAGTGTAAGAGATACAGCACTTCAAGGCATTGCAAAATCAACAGCATTTTCCATAATGCCTTTAATGTTTTCAAAATAGTTGTAGAAAACCTCAGACATAGTAAAAATCAAACAGGACAGAATAGAATAGCAGCAATAAAACAAAACAATGAATGGAACAAAGAAATTCAAAACAAGCCAATAATAAATTAAAAAATTGCTACCATAATATATCTTGCTGTTTGGATATAGGTGCTTCTGCCATGAGATTTGACATAATCAAAGCAAAATAAAATAAAAGCCAACCCAGCAAAACAATGGAAATGATATAAGACTTCCAAAACAAGACCATAGGAAATCAACAATGGGTGCAACACTCAGGAGATAACCCCCCTACATGTCATACTGCATACTCCTATCCTCTCAACCTATGATCAGATCACTGGTTCTAGAGCTACATTGTTGGTGAAACACCAAAGCACCACAGTCATCCAGTTGCATTTCACCTCCATAACTATCATCACAGTCTGTGTTTCACTGGATAAGCCAGTCTCTTATGGAGGTGGTATGGAAGGTTATGGAGGTGGTATGGAGCACTGGAAAAGCCTGGGATCTGGCTGTTCCAGTCTGGTGGGGGCCTGCTCATGGTGCTGGTCCCAGACTGGGCTTGCTTCCTGATACGGCCTTTTTCTCTCTACCCGCCGGTGCTGACTCGCAGGGAGAAACTGGAATCTGGCTGTTCAGTCTGGCAGCAGCCCATGCATAGTGCTGATTCCGATGGGGCTTGCTGTTATTTTTGAAAAAAAAAAAAATTTGTCATTCGCATTGGCTCTTCATTTTTGTTGACACCTATATAGCAGACTTAAATTGTTTTTCTTTGCATCATCTTGGAGCTAATGGATTGTTATTTCATGGTCTTTTTAAGGGTTCTTTCCTTTTGTAATTGCTACCCATGATCCTGTTTTTAAGATCTGAATGTCTACCTTCAGTTTCACTCACGTGGTTTTGTCAGCTTTCAATAGAATTTTTAATTTCTTTGATATCTCTTTGTATCTGTTTCATGCATTCTATTTCTTCCCTTTTTTTATTTAAAAAAAAGATTAAGATAAAAGAGGACATAACAACACAGGTCAGAACAGAGCAATTTAAGCAACATAGTGTTTCACCTCAAGACAATCCGACATAACAGTAGCTACCATAGTGTCTCTTTCTTTGAAATATTTCAGTATACCTTGTTATACTATAGTTTCAAACATAAAAAGACAGTGTAAAACCATTCAAAAGAGTGAAAGTATTATAGGGTATTCAGAACCAACTAACAGAAAATGAACAATGGTTTCTATATTATCTCCTTGTCTATAAAAATTTTTTATACTATCACATATAATAAAATCCAGTAAGATACAACATGATAAAACCAATGGAGACAGAAGAACAAAAGCTTGTTGGGATTTCAAAACAAGATGATATTAAATCATCACTAGCTATTATAATGTCCTGTTTTCTTCAAAATAGCTGTTTATACCATCATAGACAATAAAATCAAACAGCCCAGAATAAAACCATTCCAATTAATGATATAAGGCTTCAAAGCAATATAATGGGGAATCATGATTACCACATACTTTTATGTCTTTTTACCATTTCTTACACTAGGGAAACTTCATTATTTATACATGTGAGTTTGATTTATTTCACTCACGAGTATGGTCTCAAGCTCCATTTATTTATAAATATCTCAGTATAATCATTTTTATGGCTGAGTAGTACTCCATTGTATAAAAATACCACAACTTTTTCATCCATTCCTCAGTTGTTGGACACTTAGGTTGTTTCCAAGATCTCGCTATTACAAATTGTGCTGCTATATACATGGGGGCACATATATCACTGTGGTATGATGTTTTTAGTTCTGGGAATACGCCTAGAGGTGGAATAGCTGGAACAAATGGGACTTCCAATCCCAGCTTTCTGAGAAATCTCCAGACTGATTTTCACAATGGTTGCACCAGTCTTCACTCCCACCAACAGCGCAGGAGAGTTCCTTTTTCCCCACAGCCTCTCCAGCATTTGTTGGTGGTGGTTTTCTTGATCCTGGGCATTCTTTCAGGAGTGAGATGGAATCTCAGTGTGGTTTTAATTTGCATTTCTCTAATGAGTAATGATGATGAACTTTTTTTCATGTATCTATTTGCCATTTGTATTTCTTCATCTGAGAATTGTGTATTCATCTCAGATGCCCATTTTTGGACTGGATCCTTGAATTTTGGGGGTCTGGTTTTTTAAAAATTCTATATATGTTTTAGACAGAAGTCCTTTGTCTGACGGATGGTTCACTAAGATTGTTTCCCTGTTTGTAGATTTTCTTTTCACTATGCTAGAGATTTCTTTTGACATGCAGAAACTTTTTAATAAGACATGATCCCCGTTGTTGATTATGGGAAGTATTTCCCGTGCAGTTTGATTCCTGTTCATGAATTTTCTACCTACTCCTATGTCTTCAAGGTTTTTACCCAAATTGTCTTCCAATAGATTTAGTGTTTCTGTTTTAATATTCAGATCTTTGATCCATTTAAATTTTAATTTAGTACATGGTGATAGGCATGGGTCTAGTCTTAGTTTTCTGCATATTGAGAGCCAGTTTTTCTAACACCATTTATTAAAGAGACTGTCGTGTTCCAGTCTTCCCTGTCATTCAAGATTTCCATCATTTTCCCATGGTTGTGTACTTTTTAAAAAATCTGTCTTCTTTAGCTATGCTCAGCAACTTCTTCATTAAGATTGTCATTTCTTTCTTTATCTGAGAGATTATTTCTGATCTGATTGCCTCTGTAGCCTTATGGGTTTGTTTCTTTACTGCACTTGCTATCTTTGCTTCCAGTGTCACAATGTCACTTATCACAGTGTTATTACTGTCACTTCCAATGTCCTGTATTTCAATGTCTTCTGTACTTGTTCCAGATAATCTGGGGTGTGAGATTGGATTTTGCTTTTTTGTCATTTTTATCTCTTGGTTAATATTTAAGTCATTTCAATTCCCAAAGTCTTGACTGTCCATTGTGTCTTAAGGTGCTACTGTGTGGCTGGTGTTCACCCACTTACTGGGTTCTACAGTGTCACAGAGGGTTCAGTCACCTGAATTCTTCCTGCAGGGCCAGTTGGGTGAGTTCTATATTTTTCCTGGCTCACTAGCCTAAGAGTATTGATATGAACCAACCCTTAGCTCATATTGTTGCTGTGACTTCAAGTTATTCTGGGCTATCAGATCTACCTGCCTGTGGGGTCCACCCAGCCAGGACCCTGCTGTGTCACTGGGAATCTCACAGGTCTAGTCATGATCTTCCAGATGGGGAGAGGCCTCACTGGCACTCTTGCCAGCCCAGCCAGGGTTCTGTATATAGAAGAATGGCTCTTGCCAGCCTGCCAAGGTCCTCCAGGTGGGGAGAGGGTTTACCAAGACTCTTGTCAACTCACTGAGGTCTTCTGCTTGGGAGAGGACTCACTGCGTTCTTTGCTAGCCTACCAAAGTTGCCTTAGTGGGAAAAGCATTTGCTGAGGCTCCTGATAGCCCACAGAGGTACTGCTGTGGTGGAAGGGGTCAGTAATGCTCAAATGGAAGGTGAGGGGAAGCTAATGTTCCCATCAGCTACTGAGGTCTTTTGGGTGAGGATTAGGGGTGCACAAGGCTCCTCTTTTCTGCTGAGGTCTTCCAGGTGCAGGAGAGGGGTAGCTGATACTCTCACTGGCTACTGAGGCTTTTAGGTAGAGAGGAGGGACCAACCCATTGGATTTTAGCTTAACAAAGTCACTGATAAACCTGGAGGTACTTTCGTTGTTTTATTTATTTATTTATTTATTTATTTATTTATTTATTTATTTTAACGTTACGTATGAGCCAAAGGAAAGCAGGGTTATTGGGTCATCAGTGCTTACTAGAGAAACATTTAATGCAAGGTATACAAATATACAAAAATTTACAAAATTGTCTTACTGTGGTCTCCCACAGAGTTAGATGTGAAAGAGTGCAGAGGTTCTGTCTGTGAACTAGAGATCCAAAGGATCCAGTGAAAGGCCTTAGTGTAGTGGCCCATAGAAGTCTGAATCTGGAAGCTTATTATGCCTTGTATCTAGATGTCCTCCCAAAGTTGCATGCTTTTCTGAGGTGACTGAATCTAGGTTGTATGATGCTGATATTAAGGATGCCCTAGCTTGTGTATGAGTGGTGCCAATGAAAAAGCATATAGCCTGGATGTGATAAAAGGGAGAGGAAGGCTTATTGCTGCTGATTCAGCTAATGCTGCTTCAAGACCTGCGAAAGTCAATGAGCTATTATCACAGCTCAGTCTTTGTCCCAAGGACCCACTGCACAGTGTCTGTTCAGAGACTATCTTTTCTATTTCCTGCCTAAACTTTTCAAGCGTCCTGTTTTTCCCATTATCATCCTTTTCTGTTCTACTTACTCTGTTCTCTAACATCTTATTTATACCGTAAACATTCTGTATGAACATGAAGTAATATAACTCAGAAGAAGAAAAGAACGTGAAGTGATTAGTGTATAAAGAATTTTAAAGAAAATGGAAGAAGCTAGAACAGGAGACTAGAAAGAAGTTTCAGAGCATCGTAAGAAATTTGAACTTCATTATTATATACTAGGGCGCCACTGAAAGTTTTCAAAGTTTGGAAGAAAAGGAGATGGGATGGAAGGAGGACTGAGATAAAGGTGAGGTACTGAATTATATTTGCGGGTTTTAAAAACATGGTCACGATGAGTATGGATTGGAAGGAAGCAGGGAGAGCATTGATGAAAATTCCAACGAAGTTTATGGTTGCCTGATACGTTTTGTAAACTGAAGAAATTTCAGATGCATATTTTACAGAATAAAAGAGAAGAGACAGTGTGAGGGAAGAGATTCAGATTGGAATCAACAGTATTCAGTGGTTTAAATCAGTTTTCCAGGAAGTTCTTTTTATTGGACCTGGGCTATGTGTTAGATACTGAGTTGTGCTAAATGCCATTTATAACTGATATCCAAAATTGTAACACAACTGAAATGTTGTAATTATCTCCTCCAAGTATAAGTGCTTTGCTCATAATAAACACAATATTTAAAAATAAACAGATTAATATGCTTTGGGTTTTTATGAGGATTGGAAGAAGAGAAATAAGGGGTTGGTAGAAGTACTGGGGAGAGAAGCCTAGTACAAAAAGGAAAACACCTGTGGTGAGGAAGAAAAGAAAATGTGTTTTATCCATGTTTGCTATGAGTAAAGGACACACACACACACACACACACACACACACACACACACACGACATTTTTCTAACTCTGAGCTTTTCATTTTCATTAAGGACTTTTTCTTACTGCCTGGGTGAATGAAAATTTTCCCAAGGCAAGAGTCGGTTTCTGCCTCTGCTTCCAACAAGCAAATAGCGTAAGGTGGCTGAGTAGAGTATTTGTGACTTCACCAAATAACTTAAGAGTATAAATTTCAATCTCATTTATAAAATGAAGCTAAAAACAAGCACCATTCTCACTGAGCTGTTGAGAAAATCAGATGAGATTGAATAGAATAGATCACGGACTGGAAAGCACTTTAAAAGAGCTCCATGTTTTGGGGAGAAGGAGAGGCCTGGACAGTTCAAGTGAAAGTGGCCGTTGGGGCAGTCCTACCACCACTCCCAGTGCTTCATTCAGGAAGATCCTGTGGGCCTCTCAGAACTGGTGTGGTCTTGCAAGCACTCCTGTGGAGAGTCTCACCACTTGCTTCTCTATTCTGTCTTCAGGAGACTTACCATTAGAAGTCATGAAGGCCATGGGATAAGTGACTGTTGAGTGCTGTGCTGCAAAGCATTTAAGCTGCATCAATGAAAACAGACTCAAGAGAGTATATATGACTGATGTCTTAAATTGCTTTTCTCATTGCTGAGACAAAATACTGGACACTTAAAGGAGGAAAGGTTTATTTTGCCTTATTTTAAAGAGAACAAAACAGCAAAACAAAATAACAAAGCAAATCAGAACAGAACAATGCAGTCAGGACAGGACTTCAAAATGACAACAGGAAATCAACAGTGGCTACCATAATGTCTCTTGTTTTCTCTGAAATGGTTGTCCATGCCTTCACACATAACAATATCAAATGTAACAAAATAGTATAAAACCAGTCAAAAAGAATGAAAGCATTACAGAACTTCAAAATTTTGCCTCTATTTGTAGAGGTTTCAATCCATAATCACTGGTTCCAAGGAGCATAGCGTGGCAGAGGGGCATCACAGAAAAGAAAGTTTATGGCAGGCAGAAGGCGTCAAGTAGCAAGTAGCAAGTGATAACAACTATAGCTCTCTTTCTGTTTCTTACATTTTATCATCCAGGCTAGGACAGGCAGCACTCACAGCCTTAATCCTAGTGCAACATCATGTCCTTGATCCCAGAATTGTACACCTGTTATGGTTGATACATTGTGTCCACTTGAGAAGTCTAAAAGCTTAAGTAAGTGACTCAGCAGCTTTACACCTTGGCATTTAGGGGTAAAGCCATTACCACTCTAGGATGTTGTTCATCATGTCAATTTGAGAGGGTCAGAAATTTAACTAAGTGATTCAGCAGGGGACCAGGATCTTTACTTTGTAGATAGCCTCAGCCTGAGCAAGAGGAGGGAACAGAGGTCAGGTGAGTGCTACACCTGCCTTGGGGAGGAGGTAACCTGCTTATAAGGCAGAAGAAAAGGCTTTTTTTTTCCTCCTCTTTTATTCTGGCTGCTTTTGCTGGCTGCTACCTTGAAATGTTGCCCCTGTGCGGTGCCACCCTGTCTTGGATCTAGCTGATTATGAAACCTCCACAAACAGTGAGCTAAATAAACCTTTCTTTTCTTCATTTTGGGTGTTGGGTATTTTGCCCCAGAAACAACAACTCAATACCTTAGATTCAGCCACCACTCCAAAACTCCATCTATGACAATATAAAGCATTGTGGGGGACATCTAGACACAAGCCAAAACAGCTGGGAATTCCAAAAATTATTCAAAGTGAAAATAAAACACTCTGTACCCCTTTTTCTATAGCATCTCAAGGAATGGAGAAAATAATTGAAAGAAAAGTGGATCTAGAGCTTTTCCAAATGGCAAAAGTTCCAAGAGTCAAAAGGAGCAGAGGGAATGGAAGGGTAGAGGATGAAAAAAAGAATTATGTTGTGTTATGTATATATACCAACTCCCCATGATAAATGTAATAATTATTTACTGCAAACATGTACTAAAAATGTACTAACAATGAAAAAATGTGAAGTTCCCCAACATAATTAAAAAACTAGTTACCACATTATGTCAGCTCATATAAAGTATACAACACAACTATATAAAGTACACACTTCTCTGCTAGTTTTTTGGTAAAGCAACTACTGTGCAAAAAAGCGATGATCTCAGGATCTCTGAACAATCACATTTCTAATGATTGGTTACTGTCCATCTTTTATGTAATCTATATACATACAGAAAAACTTGTAGAATGTTACTTTTTGTACCCCAATATAAATTCATACAACATTTTTTAACAAAATGGATAATTGCTAGTTATAAGAGCTTAGAAGTGATGGAGGGGAACTGCTGCTATCTGAAAAGCTAAAATTGGAATATAGCTGTCATGAAAGCAACTCACAGCTGGTTTTTTACTTCTGAGAGGACCACACACAGCTAGCTTTAAAGGTGGGCTGCAAACAGGCACAGAAAGTAGCAGCATATTATTTCTTTTTCTGTGGGGGACATCTAGACACAAGCCATAACAGCTGGGAATTCCAAAAATTATTCAAAGTGAAAATAAAACACTTACAGTGTCCTGATTGCACTTTCCATTGGTAGAACTTAACTGGAAGCCAATTGTCAAATTAGTGTGGGAAATGTAATTTGTAGACAGCCATCATAAAACCAAAGGAAAAAAGAGTGAGTTGATATGAGATATGTAACTGTCATAGCTACTATCATCATTTCTCCCAGGGATTATTGGCAAATTGGAACTGCTAATGGTCTCTAAAGGGCAAGCTGATAGGGTCACTGTCTTAAACCTACTACAACTGTACATCATGCAAAGATGCAAACTGAGAAATATCAACTAGAGGGCAGTAACAACTACTTTTTCTTGGTCCACAAAAATCAGACATTTCCCCCCAAAGCCTGTCATTGTTACTTGCTAATAGTTTATTTCATTTCTCATCCTCAAATGGCTAACCTTTGAGTGATTCCATGTCCAAGACCTTTACTTGTCTTCTTTTATCTATTTTCAGGCTCTGGGGTTGCTTTTTCTTTACTCTTTTTCTCATTTGCCTCTCTATTTCTGATAATGAGGTATCCTGGGTGTTGATTCTTTGAGAGTATCTTTCAGTTTCTCTCCTCAAAGAAAAATGGACTAAAGAATCTGCGATTTTATTTCAACTTTCTCTGTTTCTTTCTCATACTGCTGCTGGCCCAGTTGGAAGAAACAAGCCTATATCTTTGGAGAATTTTAAGCTCATGCTCTGAAAAAGAGAGCAGTAGTGTACACTTACTTTTTAATGTATCTCTTGTTTTCTTTTACATGCAGTTTTTTACACACAAAGAATGTATGTGATAGACATCTATGGCATTTGAAAAATCTAGAAAATGCCATTTAAGAGTCCTAGAATCTTCCCTGATTCTTTTGTATAGCTGGTAGTACCATCTCAGTGGAGGAGGATAACTTGGATTTACACAGAAAAAACGAACAACTTGATAGCTAATTGTCAAAAGTAATAGTCTTTCCACAACTATTTTTTTCAGATATGTGCTAAAAACTATAAAAACAATACCAAGTGGTTATACTAATCAGCACTTGGTTTTCACTACTTTCTTTTATATTTACTATTTTTATGGTATGCTTTAAGAGGTACTTCACTTAATTTGACAAAGTTAAAATTAAAATATATAACACATATGCATATACACAGAGATATTTATCCTATAGTTGGTAAACAGGAACAAATATTTCATAAAAATGTTATTTTCAGGTTCTTAGCTGAGGCTATAATACTAATTAACTCTGTGATCTAAGTAAAATCATTTAACCTTAAGAAATTCACTTTGCAATTTATCTCTCTGCAAAAAGAGATAAATTAGATCAAAGATGGCAAACAAGAATCATGTTGATTACCAACTGCTGCAAGCATCTCACTGATGAGTTAAAATTCTAAGACTAAGTCAGGGCTTTATGAAAAAGAACATCAGGATCAATTAATGTTGTCCATTGTAAGTGCAGGAGGTGGAGACCTGGCCTGTCTTAAACCTGTGCCATATATTTGTTGACTCTCCAAAATAGATTGTCTCCAGAGTCTCTTGTACTATGCCATATAATTCAAGATATTTAGTAATTAAATTTGAATTTATAAAGACAGAACTTTAAAAACAAATCTCGAAGTTCCCTGAGTGTGGGTTTTGGAAAAACACACTTTGCTGGAAAGCAGGAAGGAAAAAAAAAAAAGATTTTCTGCCAAAACTTTTTTAGAAATATTTTAAGACAATATAAATTTATCTTACTTCACACTTTCTTTCACTCTCTCATGAAATATTTATTAAGTGTTAACTCTGAAATTGACACAGTAGTGGGTGTTGAATATTTGTTGAACTGAATTGAAATGGGGGATTGAAAGGTGAGTATGACACAGTCCTTGCTCTTGTGGAGTTCAGGGCCCAGTGGGGAAGGCAAGCGTCCTGGCAGGTAATTATACTACATTGTGCTAAACGTTATAGTGATTCATGAAGCCCAGAAAATAAAATGACTAAGTTGTCTCAGGGAGTTTGCCGCAGATTCCTCATAGGAGGTGACATCTGAGCCATGGATTCAGAATGAATAAAAATATGTCCTTGAGAGGATAGTTTAAGCATTTTGATACTACACTACAGAAACTAGAATTTTTCCCTATGAATCATTTGTATTTTGGAAGGTAATTTTGGTTAAGTTACAATCTAGAAAATTGAAGTATCAACTGTCAATATTTATTTAAGAAATTGGGGCCAGATGATGTGCCTGAGAATGAATTGACTAGCTGGGAAAGGAAGGCTGAGACATTTCAGATGGAAGCTCTTGGGTCCCTGGATGATGCCCTCAGGGGAGAATTTAGAGGAGAGATGACAGATCTATACTGACCCAACCCGGAGGCTCACAGGGAGAAGTGAGGGTGCACGGGCTAGGAAGAGGGCATCAAGGGACTTATCAAGGAATTCATGTGAGAATTTAGAAAGCCTAGAAAAAAAGAGCTTCCCAGAGAGCTCCTAACTTCTGGGACAGATACATGGAACTGGCACCTGAGGCTGGGGAATGACAGTAACCTGTGAAGTTATATGAGAGAGCAGGGAGAGTGAGGCAAACAGGAGGAGCCCTTCAGTGGAAGAAATGCTATGTGAAAGTCACTGGGGGACAAGCTTACCATGTGTTACCTGGCAAAGCACCGTTTCCACACCATGTGTGAAAAAATAAAGAGAAAGAAAAGGAAAACAGTCCTTACCACTGGATTGATTTCTGAGAAGTAGGAAAATTGTCAGACTTGGTGCCTTCTTGGAGGGAAAAAAATCCAGATAAAACTTGTCCCTGTGAGCTACTGAAACCTGTTGGCAATGAGAAGCAATCACTGCTATGATTTTATTATCATGTATTTTGTCTGTTTTAGAATTTCATATAAATGGACTCATACAGCTAAAAAGAAAAGAAAAAGTCTAGCTAATATAATGGCTTAATTACAAATATAGTTAAGATAAGTATATTTACCAATGTGAATATTACAAATTCTAATGGGTATAATTGTTATTTGCTTATCAAAAAGTCACCATATCTTAGCGAGAAAGTAATATTATAACTAATGCATACTTTGACATATTAATTGTACTTCAAAATAACCTCAAATTTGATAGTCATTTCTTATCTGTACATTTATATTTTCACAGATGACTCAATAAATACATATACAATAAAGCTATATTAAATTCTCTTCTCCAGACTATTATATAAATAATGTGTATAAGATGTAAAATTCAAATTTAGGTTGTTTGTCTATGAATACCTAATTATCATCTTCCTAGATTAGATATTTTCCTTAGTCACACAAATGATCTATTAACTCTCAGTGCTTTGTGGGGTATTTTTTAAAATGTTAAAGATAGTAAAATATAACAAAACAGTACAGGACAAAGCCAATCAAGACAATGCAATGAAATTGGTATAGAACTTCAGAACAGAATACCAGAATAACAATAATAGCATATTGTTACCGTAGTATATCTTCTTGTCTTCACAATAGTTTTACATTCCGGTACAGCAAAATCAAACCAAGAATAGAACAGTATACAACCAATCAAAATAGAATATTGAATAGAGCAAAACAATCAGAATAAAGCAAAACAGTGAAAACAATATTGGCCTTCAAAGACAAGATAAAAGGAAATCCCCCATATTTGCTATATTGCATAAGGTCACCCTCCCAAGAAATGCTCAGACCTCTGACCCCAGGTCAGCATAATCAACCAAACAATACAAGCATTTAGTTGCTTTATGTACTTTAGTTGCTATCAACTCCGACTGACCTCAGAACCATCTAGTTGCTAATGAGGTGGAGGCACAGAATGTTTGATTCTCAGCCCTGGTAGGTTCATGGGAGACTGACTTATTCTCTCCCTGTCACGCTCACAGCTTGCAGCACTTATCGGAAAGGATAGCTCAGTACTTTCTTGGTTGAGAGACACTGACTTGTTCTTTCTCTGGCATGCCTGTGGCTGGCTCACACTGCTTACCAGAAGGATGGCTTGTTGCCACCTTGGTTAGTCCCCCAAGTTCCAGCATGGCTGGTTCTCGGGAGATGCTGACTTGTTCTCTCCCTGGTGCACCTGTGGCTCACTCACTCTCAGTACTTTTTGAAATGTGATAGATTTTGTTTTCATTAATGGTTTTTATTTTTGCCTTTCTCAAATTAAGACTAACCAAACTTGAAAGACTTCCACAAAAAGATAAGGAAGGAAGCAATTGAGGGAAGGCAAGAGAGAAGAAAGGAGAAGATGAGGAAAGAAAGAAACCACAGTTATGAACTAAAAGTATAACCAGCCTTTTGTTCTAAGTGGATAAAACTAGATATGTTAGAGAAATAAAAACTTGGTTCCTATTCTGAATGACACAACATGGTTGTCACAATCCATGTGATCAGTGACTGAAGACATGGGATGATGGGAGATTTAAAAAAAAACAAGGCACATAGAAAAAAGCTGGGCCTGGGTTAGATCAGACCTCTGTAATGGGGAGGCAGCAAAGCCCACATGGTTTACATCTGTATTTATACACAGTATAAAGGGAGAAAGTGTGCAATAGGGCAAAAAGTGCGAGGTCTCAGTGTTTTGCTGAGAACACTAAAAGCGCAACATTCTTAGATCTGGGCTGTAGTCAACAGGCAGGAAAAACAAGGCTGGACACCTGCTGGAATGGCTTTGCTCTCATCCCACCAACTTGTTCACATGGCTCACCTCTGGCATCTGTGTTTTCAGGGTTGACCTTGCTCTAGCCCCGGTGTGTGGTTGATTCTGGCTCAGCCGCTCAGCCACTCCCCACACATGGGTACAGTGTCTGCCATAAAACATTAGGATCTGTGGGCAGATGAATCTAGTTTTAGTCTGACAGCATGGTTTTTGGGAAGCCACTCAATGAAGCAACCATGTTTCATTACTATTAATGAATTTTATAAGTGGATTGCATCAGAATTGATAGCCAAGATTCCTGTTTCTTTAACAGTGAGGTGTACACAATTGAGCAGAGCTGGGAGAAATCAACATTTAGCTTTCAATTTAAGCATATTAATTTCTGACAGAGTTTCATGTGTGGTAATTTTCTTCTTTTATGTAATCTACATGAAAATTCTACAGGGCACAGCAAAATTCCTTTACAATGTAAAAGGTGCTTTGTTTCACTTTACATAACTGTTAGGGAGTATCTACTGAAGCTATATGTTCATATTAAAATATATGAATTAATATTAAAATATACATGCCAAGACTCTTATTCCAGGTATAAACATCCTTCATAGAAATGGAAATATATGTCCCCCAAAAGAAATGAAACAAGAATATTCATAGTGATACTGGCAAAATCCCCAGACTGAAATCAAACCAAATGTTCATCAATGACAGAATATTCTGTACATACAGAGAACTATTATGTAATGGAAAAGAATAGGCTTATACAATGACATTGATAAATACCACAAACAGAATACTGAATAAAGAAGTCAGATACCCCTCCCCACACACACATACACAAGAAACAGAGCACAAAGTATAGGTTTTGTATGATTTAATTTGCATGAATTTCAATATTAGGCAAATTGACATTGTGCTGATAGAACTCAAAAAAGTGCTTATCTTTGCAGGGCTTGGTGCTTGAGAGGGAGCCGTTGGAGGCTTCTGTGATGCTGGTGACAGAGAACTTCTTAATTTGGATGGAGGTTACACAGGCATGTTTACTTTATAAACTTTTACCAAAGCATTCAAATTTATGCTTTGTGCTCTTTTATGTATTTAAACTTTTATAAATTCTACAAAAACTTTAAAAGGCCAGGTGTGGTGGTGCATTCTGTAATCCTAGCACTTGAGAGGCTGAAGCATAAAGATTACTGCAAGTTCGAGGCAAGCCTGGGCTCTAGTGAGTACATAGTGAGTCTCTGTTTCAGAAAACAAACAAACAAAAAATTTTAAGAATCTTGAAAGAGTGAATTTAATTACTTCTTCTATATTAGTACATTAAGGTCAAGTCTCTTGTATAGGAATTTGTCTTTTTATTTTTCTCTATCTACTTATGTGTACCAGTTAGGATTGTCTGAAATTCTTTAGAGTGGTTAATCCTGTGGTAAACAAAGATAAATTTTAAGAGGCAGATTATGGTAGCAGATTACATAAAAGATTTTGATAGATTGGAACAATTTCCATTAGCTAATAATATTAATCACTGAGAAAGCATATTTTAACATTTGTGTTGGGCTTTATTGAATGTGAACATTACACATTTATTTAAGCATTACTTTTTTCACCACCATCTTTATTTTCTACCTGTCTTCCTATTATATTGTATTATTTAGCTCTTTCTCTTTCTAAAAGTAATTTAAGGTGGCATTCTCTCTTTACCTGTATGAATTTGTCCTTAAAATACATGAATGGGAGCTTTTTCAGTTCTATTGTCTAATTTCATCATGTTTCCCCAGCAACTCATGTGCATATCTGTATAGAGTGATAACAAAGTCTTGTTGAAAGAACAGAAGACAATAGTTGGCCGATCTCTGTACACAGAAATTTTTTTTTGTCTTTTTCCTTTTTATCGGTACTGGGGATCAAACTCACGACTGCCCGCTTATAAGGCAGGCGCTTATGCCACTGAGCTAAATCCTCAGCTCCGTAGACAGAAAATTTTATAAGAAATCTAGTGTTGCAAAACATTCTTTTAAGAACTTGTAGGGCTAATACTTTAAGGCCTAGGCCAGACAAGCCCCTAGCATGTTTCAGCTTTTTCACTCGATAGTATCACAGGAGGTTGGAGGTAGTGACAGAGGGCACAGAGGAATCTGTGGAAATGGTCCTTCCAGTCTCATAGGTTTGAGTGGGTGATTATGTTCTAGGACCCTAAGACACCTAGGTACAACAGAGTAAATGCATTCCAAAAGCTGAACTGGCTGTGGCAACTTCATAGAGGAAACTTTGTCCTGTTGGAGATAAGACTTCTTTGAGATGAAAGCTGAAATAGCTCGAATGCTTTTCCACCATGCTTTCTTTGTATATTTTCAAACTTCTCTTAAGTCTGAAGGCCTATGGCATAAGGTCACAGTTCTGCAATCTTACCTATTTTCCAATGTAGGATAAACATGTTGGGCTTAGTTAAATTATGAATGCTGATAATATTCATTTGGTACGATTTATATTATTCTTTTATCCCTTTATTTTTGACAGTTTAGGCTGTGACATAAAGCATAATTATATTCTTAACATCCTCCCTTAGAAGTTTTAAATCAGTTCATGAGGCTTTCAGCATGGCTCCTGTCATTTATCCATCAGCATTCAGTCCATTTACTCCGGGCCTTTCAGTCGAGCAGCCCTAGCCCCTGTTGTGAGTGATTGGCCTGCTCCAGTGCTCCCAGCTTCTCCTGTCACATTGCATTTGCATAAAAGAGGACAGATAACCAAATTTGAGCACACAAATGAAAATGCTAAGCGCTAAACCTGTCACAGTTGTTGTTCAACTAATTGTGAAAAATTTGATTTGCCCACCTTTCACTGTTTGTCATGTGGACCCCTTCTCCAGTGCGCCTTGGCTGCTGCCTCTGTCGATGTAGCTTTTAAACTCTTGAGCACAAGGAGTCCACCCTGGGGATTACTTACATTTCCTACCAGCTTTTAATGCGGGCTCATCTTCTGGACTAAATTAGGCCACCATGGCAAACAAACACATAATTAAAAACCCAGGAAAGACAACTGCATTTGCACTTGTTAACTTGATTTTCATAATGCTCTTGTATGCCTACATGTGCGCTTCCATCTCATATTTTTATTGTTATATATAACCTTTCGGTAGGGGATATTTAAGTATGGGTGTTGTAGCAAGCTGTCTGCTGTTTAAAAACCTCTATGCTACTTTGTTCCTTATTTTTTGCTCCTTAAATAACAAAAATTGTATAATGGATCTTGAAAAGCGTATTCCTATTCCTTAATAACTGACCTGACACATTGGTATACATTTTTAATCAAGGTTTCAAATGATTCCATTTGAAGTAGTATTAGAAACAATGGATAAAATTCCTTTGCGTACAACACTCAGTCACAGGAGCTGTGTTTAACTGGTATGTAATGTTGGTGTTTTTGAAACCGTGAATGTATAATATGCTCAACTCAGTTCAGTATTTGTTATAAAGACACCTTAACTATATTCTTTTAGCAGCTTTTAGGTTGGTAATTTCTTGAAGCCTATTAAAACAATACATATAGTGCATCTGTAGTTCAAACTTATTCAAGTCACACAAGAAAATATCTCTTTTGTTTAATAACTTGGATTGCTTTGCTGCACTAATTTGCTCTTAGTATTTTAAGTACGTGATGTTCAAGCAACAATGAAATAGCAGTAACTAAATTTGAAACCTCTTAAGATCAAATATGTCTTAAGTCACCTATGAGAATTGGAGGATGATCATCTTGACATTGGGTTGAAATGAAATGTGACATTACAGTTACAGTTTGTGGTTTACCAAAGTTGTTTGTGGCATCATTTATTGCAATATTTCTTTGAGATTTACTTTTCAGTGAGTCATATGAAGTGGACTAATGCAAAGTATTTGAATGTAGATACACATGTATATGTAGTATATACACATATGCAGTGATTTTATTTTATACAGTCATATCCTAAATAAAATCATACATCTTTACCTTTGTCACAACTCCTTAAGATGCTGGGGAATTATATCTAACTGCAAATTGGAGTACACATAAATCTCTTAAAAGTTCTATCTCCTTGGTAAGTGCATGGTAATGAGTTTGATTCTAACAACAATAACAAAAAAGGTCCATCTCATTTTAGTTCAAAGAAGTTAGATAAGGTAATAAAATGCTTAGTATTTTAAAGCATATATGATAGATTTAAGAACTGTTTTTTTCTTTTTTGATGGAGCTAAGGGATCATTTTTCTCCTACTATGTTTTGTTCATACTTCATTATGTTTATATCATGAAAATTTATTTTATGAATGATAGTCTCTGTGAGACTATAGGTAAGTATCAACTGGTTACATTTGAACGATAGTGGTAAATATTTCTTATATTTTTGTGTCTCTAAACCAAAAATGTGGGTGGAGAAGCCCATAAAAATTCATTTAACACTCCAAGAATGATTGAATACTACCTTACTAGAAAAACCACTCTTGGGGCTGGAGGTTTAGCTCAGCAGCATAAGCGCCTGACTTGCAAGCAGGCAGTCGTGAGTTCGATCCCTGGTACCGATAAAAATGAAAAACAAACAATCAAACAAAAAAAACCACTCTTTAAACACTTAAGTACAAACCCTTATATAGAGTAGGAGCAAAATACAGTCATATATTATTCTATTTTTATTCTATTTCCAAGTCATGCCAATTTCTCTTCAATAAAATTATTCCTTATTTATGTGCGTTTAATTTTTATATGAGTTTAATTATGAGCTTTATAATATGGTGTTAGCATTAACACTATGGCTTTTAGTTTGGGTTTTGTAATCAGCTCATAGGGTTTCAAATTCTGTTTCATTCTTACAGTATCTGTAATGACCTTTGGCATACATTCTGTGATGTCCCTTAGATTTATCTTCTACATAATGGAGATAATAACCTTTCTCTTACACTAGTTATTAGTTCTAAATGAGTTAATATATATGATACTTTAGATCAGATTTTGCTCAAAAGTAGTAACTATTATTATAGTGTTTTAAAGTTAGTGTATTAGTTTAAAATTTTTTGTTTTTGTTAATTTTTCATTTTTAATTGAGACAAAAATTACACATATTTCTTTGGGGTACTAAGTGTTGTTTTGATACATATTTGTATTATGAAATGTTCAGATCATCTCATAAGCATGTATCTCTATGAACATTTATCAAATGCATTATTTTTGTCTTTGACTAATTTTTAAAGTCTTCCAAACAATCACATTTTTCATATTGCTGTTGCTGGATTGAAGTACCTGACATCTACAACTTAAAGGAGGAGAGGTTTATTTTATCTTGCAGTGCATTTAGTCTATGGTAAGCAGGCTTGGAGGCAGAAGCAGCATGGTGAAAGGACACGGTATGGGAAAGGTACTCATTCCATGGTGGTCAGGAAGCAGGGAGAAGGGAAGAGCTGGGGATAATCACACATTCTTCCAGGTCATGCTTCTAGTGACCTTCCTCTTCCATTCAGCTCCCTCTTAAAACCCAAGAGAATATTTAGGGACATTTTAGAACTAAATTCTAACATTCTGCCCTTCACTTACATAGGACTCATGTCTATTTTTCTGTTATGTAAAATGAATTTAGTCCATCTCTAAAGGTAACCAGTCTTAACCGTTCCAGCATTGCTGAAAAGCCCAAGTCCAAACAAAGTCCTCTTTGAGACTCAGGGCAAACCTTTAGTTTCATGTTGAAAGATAATGACAGACGAAAGCATCTCATGGCAGGGTAGCCAGGACCCTGAGAGAGAAGGGACAAGATGGGGATAAGTGTTACTAATAATATTCCATAGTTTGCATAATATTTTCCCACATATTCACGTTATTACAAGTTTTCTTTTATCTTTCCCAGGATTATTTTGTCTTTGTGCATGCGTGTGTGTGTGTGTTTTGTTGTTGTTGTTGTAGTTGTTGTGAATGGAACCCAGGGCCTCTTTCATGGCAGTCAAACACACTATGATTAAGACATATTCCCCTCAGTCCTTTCTTTTTATTTTATAAGTGCATTTCTTTTGTCTTTGTTCATTCAGACTCCCTTCTCTCTTAGCCTACTTTTTGTATTCTTCTAGGTTAAGTGTCTAAAGGTGAGTTTTCAGAGTAATGTGATACAAATACTTTATGAATTTTACAGTATATTGCGCAACCACCATCCAAAAAGACCAAATCACTCTACAACGTCACTTGCAGTCTCTGCCCTCACCAGTGTTGATTTTTGAGCATTCCTTGACTTTGAATCTTCATCATTTCAAGTCACAGGCCCAGTCCAAGGAGTCTAAATTTGTTCCATGAGGTTGTAACTTCATGCCTGCCTGACATCCCTCTACTGATTCACTGCACTTTAGAACAACTATACTGCCTCGTTGTTTATCTCAGGTCATTGTCAGAATTATTCTTCTGTGGCTTTTATTTCTTGTTGGATAGTGTTACAAATTTTTAATTCATTAAAATAAAGCATTATACCATTTATTATCTACCAACCTTACTGTTTCTATTTTATACTATTAAAATACTCTGCCACCTAGTTCCAAAAATGCAAGCTTTCCACTCAGAGAGATAGAAATTTAAGTCCTGATGTATTATTTACCAAGTTGAATTGCATAACTCAAGTAGATTCTACGGAACTTCAGTTCCTTGTCTTCTGGATCAGAACAACTATAATAACTTCATGGTTACTATGATGGAGGTGTTGAAAACACATTGGCATTAGGCATTCAATAAGTAATAGTTTATTTATTCCATCACCACTATATTCCTACTCCTATTCTTTTCTCAAAATATTTCTTGCAAATATTTTTCTCATTTCCAAACCATTGTAAAGCAACTGAGATTCTTATGTATTTATTTATTCACTGCCTCTGTTGAATTTGATTTTTTTCTTTGAAGTCATCTTCCCTCACTTCCACAATGGACCTACTTGCATCGACAATTGCTTCTTTTATATGAATCGGAAAGTTTTTGAAATGAATATTTTCACATGTAGACTTTTTTTGAGCACTATACTGAAATTTGGTAAGAAAGCTGAAGAAATCATTTAATATGAAAATAAGAGTTTCAGTTTGGTAGAGAGAAAAGAAAGGAGGGAAAGAATGCTTATGAACTAATTTTTATGCCAAATAAAATCTGTATCAGAAAGGCTCTAAGATATCTTTCTGACTCAGTGTTAGCAAGACTTGAGAAAAGAGAAACATAGCTTCCAACAACTCCTTGGCTAATTATGTTAACAAAGTACTTTCCACTCCTTTTTCCCCACTTAAATTTTTAATTATACAAAACATTTCCCTGACCTTAGGAAACTTATAAATTATTTGGAAAAATAAACAATGCATTTGTAAAAAAAAAACCATATGTACTAAATTATGAGATAAAGAATGTTACCAGCAAGACATGTCATAGACGCAACTTTTTCAAATTCAAGTGCTAAGGGAAGAGGACCACTAGTGCTCCCTAAAAGTATTAACATTTAGCTTAAAAAATAGCAAAACCACTATCATCACGTTAACTGCATTTGAATAGCACTTTTGTGGGACGCTTCTTTGTGAATGCTTGGGCACAAATTATATTTACAGAGCAGTGTCCGGCAAACGTGCTGTGACAAGGGGCTTTGTCTAGCTGATGAGAGAAGACGGCACGCTAGGTAGAAAAATGGATGGGAAAAATTGAGAAAGTGAAAATCAGTGAGAGATTTGATTTTATTTAGCAGGAAATTCATATTTAAGACAAAAGCTCCAATGGTGAAAAGGAGCTGGTCAATGCAATCAGGGCAAGCTAAAAAATACTAACACAATAAAGGTAATGTTTTAGGATGATAGTGCAGGTGGCATGCTGAAACGGAGACAGAAAAGTCTGAAGAAAGGGAAACCAGTTAAAAAATGAGTTCAGTGGTGCAGTGTGAGGTGCTAAACATTATGCAAAGCTTAATGGTGATGAAAATTGAAAAGAAGAATATACAAAAGAAATATTTTGTAAGGGGACTTGATCGACATTGAAAAAAATAACTTGTTATTAAGAGTTTTGATAAATTATAACAGCCAAGACCCATTCACCAGACAAATGATTTTAATGCTCATTTCCAATCCTGCCGGGCACTGCTGCTTCTCCTTGGTGTCTGATTCCTTCCCGTTCAGGCAGATGAATGGGCTGCTTCTCTGACCTGTTGACCCTATGCATAGGTATGCTGTACAGCATGCTTTGGGCACAGTGCGTGAGCGGAAGTGTTGTGTGTTAGTTTTGAATCTGTGCCAGCCTGTTCTTCCTTCCCCAGGGGTTGATTGTTGGCACACATGCTGTGTAGGTGCCCTAAGAGTGGAGGATCGGAAAAAGAGAAGTCAGAACCTGGAGATCAGCTGCCCCAGAGTGACTTGTCATCAGGGTCCACAGTAGACCTGGGAGCGGAAAGACAAACCTTTGTTGGACCTGTCTTTTTTTTTTTTTTTTTTTTTTTTTTAAGTACAACATGATATAGACTATTCTGGTTAACAAAATGACTGAATTGAGACAATAAAATTTTTCAAAAGGCAATTATAGGATTGTCAAGGCCCTCTCTTTAGTTGAAATGTGAAAGTATCAATCCTTTATAATATATATTTTTATAATCATAATTAGCAGGTTTAAACAGAATAGTGATAATAGCTGATATTTGTGAAGCTCTTGCTGTGTGCCAGGTCCTGTTTTAAAATCATCCAATCTCTGCTCATTCAGTTATTCCTATGATTATCCTAAGAAGACATTGCTGTTAATAAGGCCATGATAGGGCCAGGGAAACTGAGGACAAAAGAGGTGTAGTAGCTTGTCCACGATGGATTTCATGTTATGTTACAGACTGGGAAACTAAGGAAGAGAAAGTAACTTGTCTACAGTGAATTCAAGATTCAAACCCATACTGTTGTTACTGTAGATTCTTCAGTGTCTTCCCAACACATCTATGAAAGGTAAGAGGTACTTGGCATTACGTATAGCATGGGTCGTGGTATTTCTGAGAAAAATACATGGCTTTTTTTTCTGCTATAACTACATTCATAAATCCTCCAAACTTTAGATACTTTGTGCTACTGATTAATAATAAATTAATTTTCAAACTAAAAGATGAGATACAGGGGCTGGGGATTTAGCTCAGCGGCATAAGCACCTGCCTTGCAAGCAGGCGGTCGTGAGTTCAATCCTCGATACCCATAAAAAGGAAAAAGCCAAAAAAAAAAAAAAAAAAAGATGAGATACAGACTTTTTTTTGAAGACTGATAATGCTAGTGTGGGTGTGGAGGTCCAAGACAGGGGGCTAGGTTCTTAGGCATGACTAACAAGGAATGGGAAAAGACAAGCCACAGTAAGAAAAAAAGTAGCAAAGTTTATTAAGGTGAAGTGCTCAGAGTGAACAGGCTCACACCTGTGAAAATAAAATGATGCGAAAGCTGAAGGCCTAAGGTGGGGTACTTCCCACTGGAATCTTCCCCCGGGGGATGACTGACAACATGACTGATGGGGTGTTGAGTCATTCAGCTGTGTCTCTCACACTTGGTCTTTCCCATAATTCATCCAGTGATAACTGTATGGATGAGATGCAATCTGTCTGCATGATCCTTCAATGAGTGCCAGGTGAAGAGAGGTTACTGCAGGTCACACAGGTAGGTCTGATGTGTACATATATCTTGAATTTTGAAATTTTCTGGGGAAGGCTTGGGGGTCTGCTTTCCTTTTCTCTGCCACTGTGTAATAAGCTTTATAAGGTGGGGAGGCTTGGGCCTAGAGCTTTGCCTGGATCAGGGAGGAGAGCAGCCCTGGCCCCATAACTCCCAATTGTACCTCATATAAAACAGCAGATGAGAAATCTTGATTAACCTTCAAATGGGGAGCAGACAAAGCCTTGGCACATTGGATTATAGTGGAACCTTGACAGTCAGTGGACTGGTTGGTTGACTCTGTACCTGTGGGAATGGAAACAAACTCCACAGACAACATGAGAAATCTTTGATTGCCGACCATTTAAACAATCATTGTTTAGCAAGTGTACACAAAGCAGCAGTGGGAGTTATGAGGACCCAAACATGATTATACATAATACCTCAGGGATCTCACAATCTAGTGATATTATAATGTCTATAATAACAACATCTAAAATTTCTGAGTATCAAAAATGTGCCAGTAGTCTGCAAACCACTGAATCATGCACTTAAAAAGTGTACCACAGATGTCACAGTCATTTCTCATTTAATCTTCAAATTAATTGTATATAATAGTTTTTTTGCTGCATTTAAAGAGATAAAATATCTGAGATTCTGAGAGCTCAAGTAATTTATCTGGAGACATATAGTAGGGCATGGCACTAGGACTCAAAGTAAATTTTATTGGACATTTGGACCCATACCTTTCTTTTAGATGAAAGATTTGAATGGGGTATGTAAATAAACACTTTATGTTGAAAGTTAGTTTTTATAGTTATTTCTACCTACTGTAAATGATGCGGATTTTCCATTTATAATAGTGATACATAGTTTTGTTTTAAAATAAATGGGTAGGTAAAATTAAATCAATCAAAAAACAAAAACAAAACAAAACAAAAAACTATGATGGTGGTGTTTGAATGCTCCGAATGCTCCGGTGTGGAAAATACTGCTCCATCCCACACTGTACAGTGGCTGAAGAGTGACCAAGTGAGGTTATGCTGCTATAACAATCCAGGGGCTTAAGAGAAATGATTGATTTGGGGCTCACATTATACAACCAGCATAACCAGAGAGGGATGGAGGGGCAAGGTGTCTCTGTTCCAAGCAGTCACTCAAGAGAGAGGCTCACAGGGGCCCCACTCTTTTCTGTCACTCAACTGGATACTGGAGGATTAAGTAGGGCCTAGATCCCCGAAAGCCTTGGGGTTTGGGCCATATCCTGAGGCTGAGTGGGATTAGTGCTTTTAATGGCTTTGTTCTATTCATGCTACCACCAGCAACCAGGGCCTAAGAAGACAATACAGTGTGTTGTCTGGGGACATCGCTAAGGGTTTTGCTATTCAAACCTAATGTATGAAAATCCAGGCTTATGCGGCAAATAAATATGGAGATTTTTTTCTTGCTACAAAAGGATTCTTTTCTTAAATAAAGGATTAATTAATTGCAGGGTGTTCTTTAAGAGTAAATATCCCTTCATGTGGGCTCTTTGAGATGAATATTTTCAGAATTTTTATTATTACAGTACACAATGACTATATTGCTTGTGGGTGTTAGTTCTTATATCTCACACAGCTCATTTCCCTTTTCATCTCCTTTCTCTCCACTTTGACCTCTTCTTCCATCTCTTGAACCCCTTTCCAAATTTGAGAAACATCTGTCTTCCTACTATCTTTTATTTTGCTCTTTAATTCTTCTATATCCAACTTTTAAGAAACTATTCTGTGTTGCAGTTTTGCCTGTTATAGAACGATGATAACAATGCAACTATTTAAGAGTTGAATATTGATTCCATTAATGTCACTGGCAAATGGACACTTTTTCCTCAGAGAAGGTCAGGAAAGCAGGTATAACTTAGATTCTAAATATTATAACTGGTACAGGTTTGAGAGGTAGGAGCATTTCTGCAGTGTTTATTTAAGCATGTACACTCTTGGTTTGCTTTTAGATTAGTGCCTGTTATGATGATTTATTACCTATTTGCAGGATGTCTTCTCCAGGAAGTCCTACAACACTGGAACTACTATCTTTGTCCCTCTAGAACCTGCCGCAGGGCCTGATTTTCCAGTATGTGCTCAATCAATGTTGGCAGAGTGACTAGAGATTTTCTTGCATTTCTCAAACCAAATTCTAATGCAAAAGTCTTCCTGGTGAATTTCATTTCTGGTATCCATGACTTTCTTTCAAATTCATCACTTCTTCTTTTTGCCCTTTTGCCACACCTAACAGTTAAGCTAACATAAATAAGAAATATGCTTCAAGACACTCAGCATCTTTAAATTGTTGATCTCTGTGACTGGGTAGAAAAATGAGTGTATCTATACAATCAAGAAATGAATTTTAATCAACCTTAGCATATTTGCCTAGTTTTGAAACATTAAGAACAATTTATCAGCTATTATACCTTAGTTAAATACTAATCAAGTTTATGTTTTTCCTCCAAGATGAAAGAGAATAACTCTGATTGTATGAAAACATTAAAACCATCTATTACGTGGTCTTGAAAATGCTTTTGACTTTAATTTTCGGTAGAGTGTATGCTTATTGTGCTTAAGTGTCTATTTCACAAAAGGCTTGCTCTCAAGCAGGACAATTAATTAGTAAGAAAATAATTTGCAAAAGAATTAGCTTTTGCTTGTATTCTCTCATGTCCCAAACTTTTTTTTTCTTTTAGGAAAATTTCTGTTATATCTGATTATGTCCAGAAGGATATATATTGAAGTGGATTCCAAATTCTGTGTCACTTGTGCCATTGGGAGCACTGGTTCCCAAATGGTCTCCGTTCCCTTATTCAAGCTTATGCATCATTCCTCATCCTTGAAATTTATGTGACAAGCCAGAATTGTTAGCATTTGCTTCTGAGAGTGCAAAACTTACAAAGAAGTAGAAAGCAGATGCATGCAAGGGCTCAGATTAGCACTTGAGCTCAGTAATAAAGGACCTGCCAGTAATTAAACCACCTCAGCATAATGAAATGATTGTACACAGTTTTGAGGGAGACCCACCATAGCTAACGGAAAGGAGGACCTGGGCTTTGAGGGAAACATTTACCTGCCAGATGTTTTCTTTTGATGCTTGTGAAAAATGACATTATCCAGAGGCATCTGGTTTGAGCATCTTTGTTTAGATGAAATACAAAGCAGGGGTTGCAATATATTTATACTGTTTTTAACTTTTAGAGGATCTAGGAGCCAAAATATTTCAGAAGTCTTTGTTAATCAGAGAGGCACTGTAAAGCAGAATGGATATCCTGGGGGTGGAGGTGAGGGTGAGGACCAGCCATTGTCTAGCAACAGAGCGTTTCTTCCTCTCCAGCTCATGTTATTGTAGTTTCCTTTCAGAAAACAACACTTAAAGCTATTTAGACGGAGGGAAGTGAATAGGGATGAAGCGACCAATTAACCAATTTTTCTTGGCCTTTCCTCACGCATAGACACATTCTGTACAATACCCCAGTTTTGATGTATTATTTTAATTAATCCCAGTCTTTTGATTCCTGCAAAAAGAAGGTTAGCAAATGTAGCAATACTTGGGAGTTTCTTTATCGTAAAAGACACATAATTTCAAGCATTTAATAAGGTAGATTTATTCTAGGTAGTTTAGCTTGCACATTCACTCAAACAGCCCTCCCCAAAGACAACATTAAAAATGTGATTAGTTAGCTGCCATCAATAACACAAAATAGGAAAATGCTCTCTGAAGGGACAGCTTTGTGGAGGGCACTGCACAGTGTGTAGTAAAAATATATGGCCTAATAAGTTTACATTTGCAGGCTCATTTGTTAAAACTCTTGAATTTCTAATTTGTGTCGGAAAGATAAATGGATGGAGCCACGGTAACGTGTGAGATTAATACTGATGGATGGGGATTCAGTTTTTTGCTAGCCTCTTAGTTCCATACAACCCAGTAGGCAGTTTATAGGAAAACCAAGTGTAAATAAAAAGGAGGACATTATTTACTCTGGTTGAGACCAATTATCAGCTATTTTGTTCTGTTCAGCCTCACAGTTAGGGAAATTTCTCTATAATCTAATTATTATACTTCAGTCATCAAAAGGCCTACAATTTATAATTTGATGTTTCTCAGATTGGACCCTAGAAGCTCCTTTACATAAGGAGTGGTTAGTCTCTTCTAATTTGTATTTCTCCAAATATCTCCTCGAACTGCCCCTAAAAGAACATTTCTGGATACAACATGGCAGGAAGGTCTGAGGGTTGAGGAATTGCATAAGACTAGCAGATTTATCCATAGCCAAGGATTTAGGAAAACGAAATGAGTTTTCTCTGGGAAATAGGCCACAAAACACAACTTAATATCTTTTTTTTTTATTTTTAAAAAAGCAAAACAAAAAAGGATGGAAATAATACAGAATTTTAAAAAGATCAGTAAGAAATCAACACTAATTAATATATTGCATACTGTTATCTTAGAAGTAGTTGTCCAGGTTATAAGCTCTAGGCATAAAAAAATAGGATTATGGAGGGTTCCACCACTGTGAACTTAAAATCTTTATCATCTTACCCTTCCACAATCCCTCTATCACCATCATGAAAGCACCACTCCGATGGGCTCAAACAGTCCCCCAGCATGGCACCCACTATATGCCTCATAGACATCCTGCCTCTGTGTCTCTGATGGCTATCTCTCACATTAGATGTGCCAGCAACATTCAGTGGCACAGAAGTGGGAAATTGATGCACCAAATGTTTAATTTGGCCAATGTTACTCTAAAACCATGAGATGAATCTCCAACCAATTTGTAAACAAGAGCCTTTGACTAAAATATACAGCTATTTTTAATCATAAATCATGCTTAAAATGGGGAAAGGTCTTCTTGGAGGAGTAGAAATGAGCCAATTACATTCTCTACTTTCTCCTCCTCCTCATATCACACACTGGAAAGCGATCCTTTCTCTTTCACATCACACACCAGAAAGCGAGCTCCAGGAGGAATGCGCCAATCATTCTTGAATTTCCACTGACTCCTCCAGATCCCAAGAAGTCTTCCATTATGCAGGAAAGCACTTTGGTGAGGGAGATAAAAAAAAAAAAAAATTAGAAGTTGGCTCTGTTTCTGTGTCTTAAAACCTACATGATGTTCAGGTTACTTATCTCCTCAGAATCTCATTTTCCTCATCTCTAGAATAAGAAACATATTTATTATAAAGGCTATGAAATATGAAATAGGATAAACACAATAGTACTTTCGTAAGTAGTTCAATTCCTTATGTAACCTTCATTGAAATGAAAACCGACCTAAAATATTAAAAATTACAACAGGAAATTCGTAAACAACCCATGTGGAATAGCCATGGGGCCCTGTCAGGAGGTGCTGATGTTAATCACAGCCCCTCTAGGAGTGGGAGGCCATGGGTCTTGGTTGCAATGCACCAGCAACTCAGAGAGGCCGCCTAGGGAGGAGCTGCACCTCTGTCCTACTGCTGCTCCACAGTACTGTGGAGACATCCAGGCCATCCAGGCCGTCACTGTGGAGTGTACTGGCCTCGGTGATAATGCAGGACTCAGGACCTCCTGAGTCCCTGTGATAGTTTTTAGCTCAGGGCTCTCTGCAGAGATTTCTAAATAAACTACTTCTGTTGACCTGGCACCGTGTATAGCAAGGCCCTTCAAAGAGCCATCACCAACACCACAGCTAAACCTCATTTTAATGCTGATTGATTTTGTAAGCCCTGGTAGACTGGGCCTGGAAGGTCATGTTGTCTGGAGGTTTGTTTTTCTCTAATCTGTTTGGGAATTAGCAGGGGGGGCTGACAGGCAGTTGGCAAACTTTATTGAGCATGTAATATGTTTCTTACAAGGATCTCTTTTTTGTGGGAATGAATGAAAATTGTTTTTACCTGTGTTTATGATGTGGCCAAACCCAAGTGTTTGTGACAGAAAGAAACTGAAAAGGAATGGAGGCAAAAGTTCCAAATATATTGAATTTTAAAATTTGGAGTCATCTGTTGTAAAAAAACAAAGTAATATGTAGAAAAAAGTTGAGTGACCTCCAAATTTTTTTTTTTATGAATATTACTTAGAGAAAACTGGAAGCTGCAGATTACTTAGGAAATTCTAGGAATAGATTTGGAATACACCTCAGAGCCTCTAGCTTAGGTCAAGGAGGAATTAGAAGGAGTATAAAGCACATAGAATAGAAGTATTCTCTCCTATTTTGGGCCTTTGTTCTAAGACCAATAGAAGAATTTGTGTAGGTTGATGAACTCCCTATAAACTTTAAAATAGAAGTAAGAGTCTTTTCAGTGTTTTAGGTGAATATGTGGTAAATATGAAGCAGTGTACTATATTAATTAATTTTATATTCTCTTAACATTCTGGAAGGCTAGGGGTACAACTCAGTAGCAGAGTGTGTACTTAGAATGTGGAAGACACTAGATGCAGTTCCACGCTTCCTCCCACCCCAAAACATTCTCAGTGGTTTTCTATTACCTACAAGATAAAAATCCTAAGCTCCTTAGCCTGGAATGTTGGAATTTGTTTCTAAAATTTTTCTTCCCATCCTTATATTCTTTACTAACAATGCATTCTAACCTCAGTGACAGGAACCGACTTGTAGGTTGTCAAAACACTGTCCTTCCAGGCAATGCATGGTGTTCAGATCTTATTCCCTGGACTAGAATTTTGCTCTTAGCCTCTCCTGACTGATGCCAGCTTCCCCAGTCTTTAAGGCTTCACTCAAATGCTGCATCAAATGGACACAGTTTGAGCAACTACTTCCGCTCTGCCCCTCTTTGTGCTTTCTTCTCTACTTCCCGTCCTTATGCATTGTCTGGCGACCCTATTTGGCTACTGTTTCCAGGTACATTCACCACGAGCCCCTCAAAAACAGAAATCTGTGTTGTCTGTACACATTGTGAGCATAAGGACAAACAACTACGAAGGAGGAGAGCCAGCGTTCTCAGTGAGGTGCTTAATGTTTTGTGACTGAAAGCAGGACGAAGCAGACTGAGGAAGGTGAATGCCACAGACTCTGGCTAAACACATGCATGCAATGAGCCTGACTGGCTGAGGAGACGCTGGCAGCTGCCTGAGCCAGAAAGCAAAGTTAAATTGAAGTCCTTAGAGTGAGTGATAAGTATTAGGTCCGGGGCAACATCTTTCTGGTCATTATTTAAAAACATGTGTATAGTATTTTCAAGTGATTTTTAGATTTATTAAAGATCATGTTGATGACTTACTGTTCTTTAATGCAGTACAAAGGAACGCAGTGCTTAATGTGGCAATTCTCAGTCAGTATTAGATCAGAAACAAGTATGTAACATTAATTTGAATAAAGTACATGACTAGTGCATGTCCTGTATTTGGAATCCACAGACTTTCATACCTGAAATTCTATTTGGTCAAACAGTCAGAAGCTCCAGCTTCTATGTCAGTAATCAATAACCAAAATCCCCTAGAATCAAGAAACTTGTCAGTTTCTTGTTTAATCAGAATTTTAGGAAGGATTAAATCTGTAATGAATCCTTGTAAACTTGCCTTCCATCTTTCCATGGTGATGACAGCCTTGCATATGTATATCCACATTTGCTTCTCAGTAGGAGAGCGTATTTGACATTTCAAAGACTACAAAATATGATCTGGAAAATAAACACTGCTGTAGTAATTTTGATGGTTGATCATCTGTTTAATGTAATGTCAGTTAACTTTGAGGCTGTAAATTAGGCTGACTTGATTTGTTATCAATTTTCAATGCTGTTTAGCATCGTGAAAAAAAAGCAAAGCAAAACAGAAAACCTCCATCAGATCCGGGGAGGATGAAGTCTAAGGATTAGTTTTTATCTTAATGAGCACTGTCAAGTGTTTTCCAGCATCTGAATGTAGGTTGCTTTGATTAATTCTAAGACACAAAAGACATTTTATGTTTTTAGTTTTAAGGAAATGATATCCTAGCAAAGAATCTATTACCTCATTCTTCATCACACTGTTGATGAGCTTCTGTTCACTGGGAAAACCAAGTCCTGTCTTTTAGATTGTACTGATTCATAAAAATGCTTTTCTGTGGAATTCTGTCCATCAGAGTGTGATGAGTTTTGTGCTTGCATAACATTATTGCCTTTGTTAACAATTGTTTTTTAAACTGAGTGCGTTAAAGTTATACTGACCTAATTTGGAATTGAAGTTTTTTTATATTTCATATCCTGATAATGTGGACAATTTGCATGGTTTACAAGAAGTTTTATGTATCGAATTTCCTCTTTTGAGAGTAAAGTTACAAATTTCCGCATCTCACAGGTGACACAAATCTGAGAAATTCCAGCAGTCCCCTCTTAAACTCAAGAAATACTGAGTGTATGCTATGGTCACTTTGAGGACTGCCTTCCTGCCTTGTACTGTTAAGAGAATGTGTTTAGAGATGCTTAGAATCCAAGGACAGGCTGGAGGCGTATAATGGTTGGAAAATAAAATTAATTTCAAAGAGTCATTTCCTATTTTTATCAACAGAACACACACATCATTTAGAACACGCAGGCTTTCCCTGAAGGGAGGAGTACAATGACAATTCCAGCCTCTATGTTGTTCTTCCCGGTTCCTTAGTCCGACTGCCCACAACTATCTCCATCCTTTAGTTGTTTCTCGTGGTCTCTGCCTCTGTATTTCTATTTTAATTTATTAATATTGTTTTTAGTCTAGTCTAACTCATAGCAGTTTCTCAAAGAATATCCAAGAGAACAAATGCTTTTAAAGGATGAGTGTTATGTACCTAGAAAAAGGGGGAAAAATTTAATTCTTAGCACCTGGCTAAGCTGATCCCCTTTTTGAAGAGTGTAAGATAATTTACTGATGTACTCTTAGAAGCTTGTACCGTATCCATCCAGTTCTTTCTAATGTTTTATTAGTATCTATTTGCAATGCATAATAATTATATTCCTTATGGGGAGCTGTTATCTGTGTGTTATTTATTTTAATTCTGTTTGAACCCTTCCTCTCCCGTCTCTCCACTCTCCTTCAATCTCTTGCTCCCCTTTTATCTTGTAAAAGATTTATTTCCCTATTTCATATCATCTTTTATTTTACTCTTTATTTATATTTTGGATTTCTCATATAAAAAAAACTATGTGATATTTAAGCTTGTGTGTCTGATGTATTTCACTTAATGTCATGATCTCAAGGTACATTCATTTTCCTGCAAATACTCAAGTTTATCTTTTTATGGCATAGTAGTGCTCCGTGGCATATAAATATCACACTTTATTCATTCATCTGTTGATAGCCATGTAGACTGCTTCCAAGATTTGGCTGTTATAAACATGGGTATGCATGCATCACTGTAATACAATATCATCAAATCTTTCAGGAAGATCTCTAGAAGGAAAATTAGCTAGGTTAAATGGAATCTCTGTATTTCTAGGTAATATGCTTTCATGACTATTTATTTAAGTTGAAACAATCACTTTATATTGATTTATCAATTTTAGAGATATCCACTGACTTGGTATCATGTTAGATGCAGATACAGTTCTTTTGAACTGTCTCTTTCCCCATATAAATATAGTTATATCATTGTCCTTCAATATAGTTATATCATAATTTTTTATAGTGACCTAAGGCTTTTATTTAAAGGCAAAGGATATAGTAAATTAAAAACAAAGAGCGAAGGCTTGTTTGGAAGGTTTGGGACACATCCAGGCATAAGACTTTTGGGATCTTTCTTCACAAATGAGCATGTTTCATCTCTACTTGAAACACCAAGCTCATGTGATCCATCTCCAGCTTCAGTTGTGCACCCAAGAACCATTTGCATTGCTTAAAAACAATTAAGGGGCTACAGTGTTATTCTAGCCAGCCCTGTATGTATCAATACACAGATTTAGGGCAAGGTTTAGCCAACATGGAAACAAATGATCTTCTTTCAAAGAGGGTGAACTGTTGATCCTCCACAGCAACCACACTTGATACTTCACATTTTGAATTTTGATCTTTTTCTAGGCTAGTATCAACCACAAAATCACAAGAGTAAACATCTGGCACACTACTCTGTACAGCCCTTGCTAAGGCATGATGACCACTTAGGTGACTTAACTATGTTTTGATTTTATGGTATTTTCAATTTCTGATGGATTTATTGGGATGCAAATCCACCATTAGTTGAGCAACATTCATGTAATGTAATTTATGAAAAAGGGTACAGGAAAATGAAATGACTTGGGAAGTTGTATGTTAAAGATATCTGTTATTCTACTCTCACACCTGACTAATGATTTGAGTGTGAAATCTGAGTTCGAAAGTATTTATTCCTTATCATTGGGGTCCTTTTCTTTTATTGTGCTGAATTCCTATTGCCCTTTTCCATCTAGAGACTTGTTTTGGAGTTTTAAGAAATACCTTTTGGTTGTTGCTTTGATAATTTCCTCCTCTGCGTTGTCTCCTTTCAGAGCTTTATTGAGGCCGCCTAGACTGATCATGCCATTAAAAAAAAAAAAACTCTTCTGTTGTATTAGCGATCATGTTGAACTTCATCTTTATTGTTTGAATATTACTACACCTTTATCTTTCAGTCCAACCAGACTTTAACTAAGCACTTGCAGTTTTCATCTTCCAGGATGATTCTGTGTGAAGCCTCTCCTCTTCAGTTTTTAGTAAATAACATTTGCTAAGAACCAAAATGTTAGTGGAAATGTTAATTTAACAGAGGAAGCCTCCTCCTTTCATTCCTTTCAGTCTCCCAGCCCCATTCTTTTCCTTTATCCCTTCCTTCCTTCTTTCTGTATTCTTCTGTACCTGGTAAGTTCTCTGTTTGGTCCCCTTATTTGTTTTGTATTCTAGTTTCATTCTAGACATTTGTCTCAGTTACGGTGCCCTTCCTCTATATGGTTTCATTTTGGAATTCAGTGAACTGAAAAGTCAATTGAAAGGAAATTCAGGGAGTGTCCTGGCTTGCCAATTAGGGGCTGTTTTATTTGGCGAGGGGATGAGTTTGGGTTTAGCTTACATTTTTAGGAATGTTAAATATCACTGTGTATGGGTACTATTTTCTGAAGCATTTGATTTCCCCAAGAAAAATGCTTGAATTTCTTATCTTTGGTTAAAAGATTTGGTGTAGAGACCTAGTTACTAGAAATGTGGAAACTGAAGAGTTGTGTAGGGAGCTGGTTTCTTTCTATCTCAATCTTATGTTTCACCCTTATCTGCTTCTTGTGTCAGCGATGTCTCTGATCCAATTTCCCCTAATCACAAGTCTCTAGTAAAGTCTCTTGAGGGCTGGGAAGGGGTAGTCACTTGGCTGCACATAGTAGAGCATCTCATCCATTGCAATTTTTTCTTTACTTCTGCTTCATCTCGATTTTGTATTTATTTGTTCTCTTCTGTTGTGGATCCTTTGGAGGGGGGGTGCTCTGTGACTGAGGAGAACTTGCCTCTCATTGGAAGGTATGCATATTCTGGCACAGCCAAGTCAGACAGAACATCTTCTAAAATATTTCATTTTCCAAAGTTTGATATCATCTCCTGTACTGTTTTCTCCCCCTCCTGTTTTGTTGCTCTGGTGTATTTATGATTTTTCTTCTGTTTTTCTTTTAGTGTGATTTTTGGGAAGAGTAGAGATAAATGCATGTGTCTAAACTGACCAATTTAAAGAGAAGTCCAAATATTTCTCATTAGTAGTTAAACTTGTGCTGGATAAGATTTTTATTGGACATTTCTCTTATCATCACACCAACTTTGTAAATAAGGACTTTGAAATTCAGAAAAAAGTCAGTGATGGATGCGACATCGTATTATGGGTGAATCATTGAGGCCGGATTGGAATTTTGTGCACCCGAGTGCCTGGGCCCCATCATTTTCTGTAGTGCCTTTTGTGAAAAAACAAATTTAGTCTTTGCCTTCATACACTCATAGGGCTGCACAGTGTTTAGATTTTGTAACTATTGCTGCAGGCAGCATAACTCCACCTCTGGCCCTAGACAGCAGCCTCTTGATGTAGCTGAGTCCCAAGACCAACCTTTTCTTGTTCTTGATTTCAGGCTGATTCTTGTATATTATCTTGAATCATCTTGAATTGGTTTTTATACTTAGCATTCTATTGAAACTACTTTCATTAAGAACATCATGGAGTGGGATAGGATGTGGAGGTGCATATCTATAATCCCAGTTCTCAGGAGGGTGAAGCAGGAGAATTGCCGTTAGTTCAAGACCATCCACCTGAGGCTACATAGCGAGTTCAAAGCCTGAACTCGCCAGCAAGCACCTGCATAGCTAGACCCTGTCTCAAAAAACTAACAGAATAGAACAGAACAAAACAAAACAACACCATGGAATGCCCTCTTGCCATATCCTCTAGATGATTCTGACTAGTTACTTACTCATGTATTAACAGAAGTTGGTGTTACTGGTTTCTTACTTCTTCAGGGAATACCATAGGTATTTAGTTGCCATGTTAAAATTATTTCTCCTTTCCTTTCTAAACTCCATTTCCAGGGCTTCCTCTTCTTCCTGACATCTACACATTAGAATTCTGAGGAGTTCTGTCTCTGAACTTCTTTTTCCTATTTTCAATGTTGGTTGCTTACATGATACAACCATTCCTAATGCTTTAATACAGTCTATGTGCTGATGAATATTTCTCTGAACCTTTCTTGAAAATTCAACTATTTTCACTCAGTTATTTAATGAACTTGTGACATTTAATATAGAACTCTTTATTTTTCCTCCTTCCCACCTATTCATCCCTTATTTGGGTAAATGGTTCTTCTTTCATGAAATGTCTCAGTCCAATATTCTTCAAACCTTGAAATCATCCTTAACATCTTTTTTCTCTCACATTCCTTATCTTCTCCATTAGTAAATTTTGTATCCTTTACCTTCAAGATACATTCCACATATAATCCTTTCTTTTACTTTCATGACCAACCCAAGCTGTCCTTATTTTGTCTCTTGTGTAAGACAGTAGCACTGTAATCACCCCTGCTCTCATGGTTGTTTTGAATTTATTTCTCCACACAACAACCAGAATGATGTTTTAAGTGCATAGACCAGATTCTGCCTTATTTAATAGAATCACATTGCTCTCCTCTTCGTGGCACTTACCACTCCTGGACCTCGCATGATTATTTGATAATTTACAAATTTATTTTCTTTACTGCCAGAAAGATCCATGTTTTGCTCCCTACTGTGCGACCCCATTGGGAAGTGGTGGGATCTTCAACAGGTGGTGTTTAGTAAGACATCTTCCCATCAGTGTGAGAACACTCTTGAAAAGGATCCGGAGCCCCCAGCCCCTGCTTCTTTCTCTCTTTTACTTCCTGGCCTTGAGGTGAGTAGTTTTGCCATGTGCTAGCACTGTCATGTATCACTTTGCCACAAACCCAAAAGCAATGGGACCACCCAATCATGGAACGAAAGTTCTAAAAACTGTGCACCAAAATAAAACTTGTGTCTGTAAGTTGACTGTCTCACGTATTTGTAACAGTAATAGAATGCTGGTTTTAGCACGGCCAATAATTCTAATTTTCCAATAAAGAATAATATTTTGTTACCTAGTTCCCTACATTTAAAATAGAGAATGTCCTCATTGTTAGAACATGATCAAAGGCACGCATAAAATCCAACTCATGATCCAGATGAACTGTGGGCATGGTGCTTGCTTGCTACTTTATGTGTCACTTATCTTTTTTCTTGATTCTGTCTGTGCAATGAACTGTTATACACATTTACAACAAAATGAAGAGTTTTTCACAGACAGAATTCTATTGGTTTAACTTAAGAGCATATGGCAATTTACATATAAACTGCTTTATGCTTGGAATAACAAAAATGTCAGGACAAACAGGAAACGTTAAACAGGATGATATTTTTATACCATGTAAATTTATTGCCTCATTTAAAAATTAAAATTGTAAAGGAATATGATTGATACTGCACAATGCAGTTACAAGACAGACTGTGCAACACCCTGGAATTGTATGACTGAGTGCTGTTTTATTTGGTAAATAATTTGACTGCTGTGCTACATTCTTTCTTCCTCAAGTCCCAAGTGAAACCTACCTAGAAAGCTGAAGAATGTTCTGGATGTATTGACCTATGTGTAAACAAGTTTCCTTTGCGCCTTTCTCACAGGAATGGAATAAAATACTGGTCGGCTTCTTCGTTCTATTTTGCTTTCCTCTGTGGAGTTTACAATGGTTTGGTTCTCCTGAGGTCCCCAAAGAGGCCTTATTTCAGATCACTTTCCCAGGTTATACAACAAGAGTACAAGGTCCTTTGAGTGCAGACTTTGAGAGGAGACTTACGCTGGCCTTTTCAAATGGAATAAAATAGATGAGGCAAGGAAGGAGATGCAGGAAGGAAACATGTCTGAACAAAGAATGCACCAGACAGGCAGTAGATCTTGTATGATTTACTCAAGGCTCGTGTTTTTATTCCTTCTAAATTTTGAAAGAGGTGAAAGATATGTGTGAACACCTATGAGTATATATAAAAACAAATCTGTGCATAAAATTTTGTATCTAAACCATCTGAAATAACTCAAGCCTGTCAGCTGGATTCCCTTGAAAAAAGAATTGGTGGAGAGAAATCCTTTAAAGTAGTTATAGCCTCTTTTGGGATCAGAGAATGAATTTTGACTTGTGTTTAGAGACTACATTAATATGAGCAGTACAAAGATCTAGGTAACATATCCGAGCCATAAAAAAGAGATAAAATCAGAAAAATGAAAATTTTTGCATCAACTCAAAACTTGGACAGAGGTCAACAGGGAGTTGTAGGGCTGGGCTTTTCAAGCACAAAGGTGCCTTCTGCTCTTTCTTGATGAAATGTTGGGGTGAAGGTAAATCATATGCACTTCATATTTTTGCAAAGAACAGATAGATTATTGTCGAGTCCTGGCACTAATTATAAGTAATGCCCTCCTGGTGTGGCTCAGTGCTTCAGTCTGGGCAATTACTAGTGCATGTGCTGTCTCTCGTGGTCCAGTGGAGGAGAGTACAGATTCTGTACCTTATTTCTGCGAGCTTTCTCAAGAAGACTTTTAAGTAGTGAGTTCTTTCCTTCTAGTGGGTCTTCTTTACAGCCTTTTTGGCAAAATAAGTCAAAAAGAGGTAATCAAGGGGATAGGCCAACTCAAACCAAAAGTCCTCCGTGTTAAGATTCAAGTCTTTTCTAAAACCTTTCTTAGTGAAGTATTCAGGGTTGATTTAAAATGAGTATTCCTTGATTCAATAAGGTTTTGCTTCCCCCTCAAACAGTGCATTGTTTGTAGTCATGTGAAACAGCCAGTCTTAACCTCTGCAATAAGAATACAAGGTAAGTATTACTGTTGTTGCTATCATTTCTCTTTGGAAGAGGGCAAGGCTGAGGCCGAACGATGTTTAGTAATATGTCTATTTTAGAGACTATGTGATAGAGCTGGGAACAACTGGGTTCCTTAACAGAAGGATCAGTGGCAACAGTGGGGTCAAAAAGTACTTGTGAAATAGATCGATAAGTAGAATAATTTCAAGACAAATCTACTGTTGTTAGCATGGAAGAAATATTTTGCTTTCCCCTGTGCTTCAAATCATCTTTAAAAATCATGAAACTCATTTATTACTTCCCCAAATATTACAAATAATGTGCAGCATCATTTTATAATAAAATAGCACTTTACAAATAAGTACCTTCAAAATAAAATAATATTATATTTAATTTTAACAAGAATTCAGGGAGGTAAATAAACATTATCATCCCTATTTTATAAAGGTATGGAGGCTCATGACTTGCAATCATCTGTCCACTGTCAGATTTGTTAAACTGTAAGAAGTCAGGTTCTTTTTTAAAAAATCAATTAAGCTTGTTGGTATATTGTAGGTATATATAATGATCACATTCATAGGGAATTTGTACCTGTACATGATCTAACTTGATTTGTATTTTTTTCTCCAGACTCCTACTCTCCTTTCAACCCTCTTCCCCCACTTATTTATAAAAAGGACCTTTTAATATAAAAGTTTTCACCTTCCTATCTTGCTTTTCTCTACTGCTACAAGCAACTGAGTCTTAAACCCTCACTGGAGCTATAAATGAGCAGCTGTATAAAATACATTTCATGGCTGTCTTTCAAGAAAGAAAAGCAGATATTTAGGAAGCAAGAATGTTTATCTTTTGGTGGTTTTCCTTCTTTCCCTGTTATTCTATCTTGTTACATCCTCAGCTACGGCTTACCAGAGCAGGTGCAGGGCAGGAAGGGTGAAGCCAGTGTCATGGAAGGATGTGAAGCTGTTAGGAACCCTTGTGGGCACTGTCGTTGCTGCAGCAGGGAAATATGGGACAGGTAGGTAAGCGCCTGCAAAGTATACAAGACTGGCTCAATACAGATAAAATAACAACAGTGACAAAAATCACCAAACAAATCCATCCAAAAAAAAGTTAACAATAGAATACACATTTAAAAAAATTTAAAAGTATTATAAAACAGGCCAAGTATTGAATATACAGGTTCTCACTCATTAGTCAAGCCTGAAAACACTGATTATACAGGAGTAGAGTAGAGCAGAGGCCACTGGTGGATAGCAAAATGGTAGAAGGGAATAAAAAGAGGTAGACCCTGGTCACGAAAGTACTGTTAGACGAAGGAAAATAGTTCTGATGCTCCATAGCACAGTTGCTTAACTGTGGTCCATAGCAATTATACATTTTAAAATAGAGAAGATTTTGAAATGGAAATGATAATATATGAGGACATAGAAATGCTAATTGCTTTATTTGATCATTACACTGTATACATGTGTACAACTATGTGATTGTACTCTAAATAAATTCAAATATTATATGTCACTTGAAAGTAAAAATTAGGAACTTCAATTATATCAATAAGACAATGAAGAAAAATAAATTATTGAAAAGGGATATTCAGGTTGAAGTTAAAAGTATTTTGGCTCATATCTAAAATATAAAGGCACAGAATGGTTTGACTGGAAAGATTATACTGGGAAAATGTTAACCAAAATAAAAGAGGTATAGGTGTCTTATTATCAGACGAAATAGGATTTAAGACAAAAGGTCCTTTATTATACAGAAGGTTCCTAAATGATAATGAAATTCTCATATCACAAGGAAGTTATAGTAACTAACCTTGTATGTCCCTAACAGAATATTGTAAATATACAAAGCAAAAATGGGACCACAGGCAGATCAGTCCACCATACATAAGGAAAAATGAATTACATCCAATTTTGGCTATTATCACATCTAAGAGAAAACATTTAATAAAGTTATAAAAAGTTGAACAGCAATAAAAATAGTTCTGATTTAGTAAAAACCTCCACCAGACTCTGAAAGAGTACATATTTTCTTTAAGCACACTTAGGACATTTACTGAACCAAACCAGACCAGACCAGACCAGACCAGACCAAACCAAACCAAACCAAATGAAAACATCTGAACTGCATTGAAAAGCAAGTCTTAATATATCTCAAAGAACTGAGATTCATTTTATGTACACTGACATGTAATCTACGGTTCCCAGATCTCTAGAATTTCTGTAGCTTTTGGTAAATCACTGTGCAAAAGCAATTTTGTGGATTGTTCTGTGTTGAAAAACTCTAGTAGTGTCTGGATGAGTCTACAACCTTCTGCAGAGTCATGTGGAAAGAGGAGAAAATGCAAAGAAGGAATTGTAATTGGAGTAAGTGAGGAAAGGCTGGAAAGAATTCAGTTAATCAGGAGCTTTCAGTACCCAGCTTCTAGGAAGAGGAGTTATTGGAAATCCAGCTGAACCAAGGAGAAGAGATGTTTAGTTTATTAGAGAGGAATGAAAAATGTTCAGGTGTTGAACTGTGTCAGAGTAGGTCAGATGATATGAGTTAATGTGAAACTAACCAACTCTGCAATGGCTGTTTCATGCTGTGTCGACAATTTAGGGCCATTTCTTCCAGGTGTTATATGCTATATGTACAGCCACATGCAATTTTAATTTTCTAGGTAATATCCTCATTTTTGTTTTTTTTTTTACTGCTTTTTCTTGGTTTCCAGCCTGTATAGTTGATGCAGCACTTTAATTATTGTTTCTGTACATTTACATTTTTACCTAGATGATATGAAAGTAATCGACACACATCTATATCATGAGCCTCCTTTGATTATTCTTCCTTTAAGGAGAGTGGGTAATTCTACAAGCAGGGATTATTAAGTGCTGGCTGGGCACTAAACTTTACTACTGACATTACCTATTAAGTATCTGTAAAGGAAATAATAAAATGGCAGCTTTTTAGAGCCCATTTGTGACTCATAAAATATGGGTTAAAGCCTCTCATTTTATTGCACTTTTACTTCTATAATTATTACTGTAAATGATGGAACAGTACAGGGCAATCAAGAAACCAACTCTTTTCATTCCTACAAAGAGCTGCTGATCCTTTCAGAATGTTAACAGAGCCTGCATTTGAAGATCCCCAAGAATGTCTAGAGAAGAATTGGTGGAAATAAGGTAAAGCAAATAAATGAAAAATAGGTAACCAAATTAACTCTAAAGTAATGAAACGAATGCTAAGACTATGCACATCTACAGAACTCCTGAGTCCATTCAACCTGCTCGTTCCCTACCCAGAGACAACCCGGGAGATTTGCTAAGTGTCTCTACACCTTAATTTGCTTGTTTGGAAAATGGGTGATAAGCATTGTGCACAAAGAAGTCTGAGTAGTGGGGGACTACGTGCCTAGCAGCACTCCTGACAGATAACAAGTGCTCAATAAATGTTAGTGTTAATTATTTCCATGGTTTTATTATAGTTAATAATTCTGTTTTCTTTTACACAGTTCATTAGATTATCATATGGGGTGTCTGATATGTTGTTAGTGAAGTTATTTGACTGGTAGTATTTCTGTTTTTTCCTGCATTCTGGTATGTGTTGGAACTAGTAAATCACAATGGGCTCTTCACAGTAAAAGCCTCTTGCTTTATTTGGGAGTAGATGGGGAGGTAGTAAATCTAAATATTATACCTGACAAATGCTGGGTGAATGCCCACTAACTTCAAAACACTGTCATTTAGTAGTAAGAATAAGCATGGTGGCTGGTTTCAAGAATTTATGGTGTAATATAGTACACAGATACAGACACTATTGCTGTCAAATGATAGAAAGAACTAAGGAGGGGTTTGTAGGGGAAGGGGGAGTATGCCTGGATTAAGATTCAGATTTAAATTAAACCAATATTTAACCAATAAGCTACTGGATTTCAGGCACTTCTCTCAGTATTCACTGTTATTTCATATTGAACCAATCACCCACAGCTTTAAATTGCAACATTACTTATTGTGATATGCAGTAATCACTTTAAAATCCCATTGCAATAGTGTTATTTAAGATACTTCTGCATTTCAAGTCAGGAGAAAAGATAAAAGGATCTTTAAAAGAAAGTCTGCATTGAGGCTTAGAGGAATCACTTTTGCTTTTTCCTAGATGTTGTATCATCATTCATTCATTCACTTCATTATGTCATTCACCAAGTATTTATTTAACTCTTGCTATTTGCCCAAAACTATATTAAGAATTCAAGATTTAAAGATGACTATGTGACATTCTCTGGACTCAGGAGGTTCATAGTTTAGTAAAAACAACAATGGTATATCAGCAGCTATATTACATCAGGTGATAAATTCTATAATTGAGGAAAGAAGGAGTGTTGCATATGTAGCTTTCCTTGAATTAGTTCTAATTTGTCTGTGGGGAAAATGGAAAGTTTCTGAATCACACCTTTGGGCTCATTGATGCCTTGGGTGCTTCTGTATTCCTTTTTTACCATGCACTCCCTAGGTTTATGCTAAATACCAGCCCCAAAGGGCATGGTTTCCCATTTTATTCATCATCTAATCCAGCCCCCAAAGTATTAATCCCTGCTAGTTTGATATTTCTCCTCTTGCAGGGTCAGAGTTTCAAAAGGAGCACCTTGATGAAGCAATAGTTTAAATGCAGGATGAGACAAGAATATGTTAGAGGTCTTTGGTGGGGGGCTCTGCCTATCGTCCTATAAAGAGTCTTGTGTCATGGTTGAAAGAATGGATTTGGAAGATGGACAGGACTGAGTTTTAATGTGTTTTTTAATCTTGAAGTTTTGTACAAGTTGTTTGGCCTCATTCCCTCATTGTTACTAGGGAATAAGAATTGCCATTTCAGAGACTCATGCAAATAAAGTCCGAGCTGCCTAATGCAATGTTCTGTATGTTGTAGACAAATCACAATGTGGAGAAAACAATAATAGGTAAAATTCAAATATACAGTGTCATGATAGTTGAAGCTATTGAGGGGAAAAAAGGTACAAAGGAAGAAAACTTTAGGTGAGTCTTGCAATTTTATAGGGCAGCCAAAGAAGACCTTACTGTAATGAGGATGTTTGATTACCATGAAAAGAAATGAGGAAAGAAAAAGAATCAAGTTATATAATGTGCAGATTCAAATTCCCTAAGAGGAACGCTATCATTGTGTATATCCAAAATGTACTAATACAATTAATTAAAAAAAGAAATGAGTGACAAGGAAACCTGTAGGAAGGAAGTTCGAGACAGAACACAGAGCAAAGCCTGGTGAATCTTAAAATCTATGAGAATGCCAGTGTGGCTGGAGAGGAGTGCGTGCATGCTGAAAGGGAGGAGACAGCAAGCAGTAGAAAACAAAGATTCAGAAAAGCCCTGGAGATGCAGGTACAGAAGGGTGGGGGGTGTAGGTCACTTGGGCTCTGGGTGTTATTGCCTGAGTTTGGCTTTTACTCTGAGGGAAGGAGGAAGCTTTGGGGTTTCTCATGGAAAACAGCAGCACGATCTGCCTTACATTTTAAAAGAATTTCTCAGGGATAGACAATGTACTCACATGAGTATCTTTGCTCTGGAATTCTTGAGAATAAAAGTGTTTTGAATTTCATTTTTGGTTTTGCATTTGGGGAGTTTTGCATGTGTATAATGACACATCTTGTGGATGGAACTCAATTCCAAACATGAGAACCATTTACATTTCATATCCACCTTGTACATATAGCTTGAATGTGATTTTATTAAACTATTTTTGACTGAAATTCATCATATAAAGTCATGTATGGATCTGGGTTTCATGTTGGCACTCAATAAGTGTTGGATTTGGGAACACTTTGGATTTTGAATTTTCATTTGGGAATGCTCATCTGTATAATCAGATGTTTATGGTAGGATCGAAGCTGTGGATATCTCTGTTCACTATTAGCATTTTTTGTACTCTATCGTATGTTTGAAAGTTTTCATAATAAAATTTGAGAGCTGAAGATTGATTCTGGATGATGATCTGGGAAAAGCCTGAAGGGTCACAGGCAGAGCAGGAGCACCAGTTGGAGGGGAGAGGAGGTGGCTTCTTTAGAGGGTGGTAATACTGATAGTGGGGAGAGGGCTTTGAGTCCATCTGTTTTTTGGAGGGAGAGCCGTGCAAATTTAGTTGGGGATTGACTGCGTGTTTTGAGAAAGAAAGGAGTCAAGCTTGTCATACATTCTTTGGTTGAGCAACTGGACAAGTGTAGCTGCCTTTACTAGATAACTGCCGAGGTGCTCTGTTTCATCGTGTAATTGCAGAAGAGCGCTCACTCCATTGTAAGTCAGGCGAGTTTCTTTTTGTGTCCTCCTTCCCAAGGACCTTCATTGTTTCCCCATCCTCAGGCATCTGTTTATCTCATGTGGCTTCTCCTGGCCTCATACATTCCTGCTGCTTACTGCACGCTTCTATCCAAAACTTGGTATTGACCTGGAATAGAAATAGTGTTAAACTTGGAGTCAGAAACCGGGAGCCTATACTTGAGATACATTGCTGAACTTTTAAACTTCTATTTCCTTACTCATGAAATGAGTCCAAAAATGCATACATCACTGGCATGTGGAAATTGAGAGAATGAGTAAGAGAATGAGTAAACAAATATTTAGTTAGACAGGGTGCATGCTCAGTTTACTCTCTTCTATTCTATTTCTTCATATTCCACTCCCCAGAGAAATATACCTATTTTTTCTCTGACTACCCTGAAGGCCATTGACTTCCTGGAGTTTTGTGTTGACACCCTCAAGTGTGCATCATTGACCTGGGACCTAAGATGCTTGCTTCCAATCCTGCTTTCCTAACCATAAGCGGAGTGACTCTCATAAGTTTCTTACACTTTATACTATCCATTTATTGTCCTGATACTCTGTAAGCTTCCTTCCTCCCAGATATCACCCAAGTACATCCCTGCAGAAAGCTCATTTGATTCTTATATGGCCTTAGGACTTCCCAGTTATAAAGATAATATTCTCACCTCTTTGATCTAAATGTATTTTTTTTTTTTTTTTGGTATGGGGATAGAACTCATGACTTTGTACTTGCCAGGCAGGTGCTTACAACTCTGAGGTAATTCCCTAGGCTCCTCGTCTAAATAATTTTGGGTATAAAGGTAAGATTTGTCAGATTAATGTATATGTTGTGTTTAGTCGTACATTCACCAAACAGATGTTAATTGAACTTGTAGCCCTGGCTATGTCCAGAGGTAGGCATTTTGAACTCCCTCCCCATCATGTTCTTCAGGCTGTTTCCTGGTACTTTCCAGATTATGCTGAGCTTAGAAGTGTTTGTAGATAGGAACAAGAGTTGATAATGGGCTCTGAAACAAGAGAAAATTAGTGTAATGAATTCACTGATCTTTCAGTCGTTTAGGTGAGGCATAGCCACAAAGGGTGTTTCTGAAAAGATTAAGCATAACTCTTCTGAAGAATTTTTTTTTTTTTTTTGGTCTTTTTGAGACCGAGTCTCACTGTGCAGTCCAGGCTGGCCTTGAGCTCACTTTGTAGCCCAGGTTGGTCTTGACTCACAACAATTGTCCTGCCTCAGCCTCCTGAGTGCTGGTATGATAGGCATTGTGCCATCATGCCTGGCATCTTCTGAAGATGTGGACTGTTGTCCATGAACACAATCTTTTGGAAGCTAAAGGCTTTCTTGTTGGGACAGAGGTGAGTGAATTTCAAAGCTCTTACATCCATTAGGCTACTTAGCGAGTCAGGGTATAACTGTGATGTGCTTCCAGGCCACTGCTGAGTCTTCCTTTCATGCCTGGCTTCTTCTCTCATGTCCACATGACTAAAGGAAAGCTGTGTCCTGTTGTCCTGCTGCTATCAACTTCATTCTCAGTGAAGGGAAGTAGGCCTAGTAGACACGGGCAAAGAAAAATTAAAAAAAAAGAGGAAGATTTTTATAGTTTTACCCTTTCCTTGTTAACATAGCTCTCTCCAGAGAGGGCGAAGTAGCTTTATTTTTTTATAGTCAGTCAACTAGCCATCATTTGAAGTTGACTTACATTTTTGTGGTTGGTTTTGTTTTTAATATGCACAACCTGTTTGTCCTCAAGAAAAAAAAGATATATCAAATGTTGTGTTTCCATGTTTACCATCATAGATAGATTTAAAAATTGAATAATTAATAATTGTTAAAATTATTTATGATGATCTGTGAACTTTTGTTTATCAAATATACAGGTATAATACAATGACAGAATTTTTCAGTGTATACATACAATCACATTATTTTGTAGCTCTAGCCTGTGCATAAGTACATGAGTGCTAGGTCTGTTGTGTTAATACTATGTTAATTGTATCATTGATTAAAGCATCAGAATACCAAAGTAAAGCTAAAATTCTCAAAATAAAGAACAATAAAAAGATAAAATAACATTCTACCGCAACAATTTTTGCCACCGCTGTGTGATAGTTTTTACAATTTTCAGAAATTATTGACTTATAATTAACTGCATAAATTTATTGAGTTTTGACATATCACAATCAAGCTAGATATTTCTATACCCTTGAAGTTTGTCTTTGCATCTTTATAATCTTTTTTTCAGTCTTCCCTCAGCCTTCTTCCTCATCACACAGATAATTACATGTCTGCTTTATGTCACTATAGTTTGGTTTGCATTTTATAGAATTTTGTATCACTTGGAGTCTTTTTTCTGACTAAATTTAGCATAATTATTTTGAGTTAATCTGTACTATTAGATATAGCAATTGCTTATTCTTTTTTTATTCCTTTCTATTGCTGAGTAGCAACTCACTATACTGATGTAGAAAAACTTTATACAGTCATTTACCCATGGATATTTGAATTGTCTGTCTAGATACAAATAAACTGACAAATATATACTCATAAAAAATAGAAGTTGAAAAAATTAAAGCTTCTATAAACATTCTTGTACAAGTCTTTGTGTAGACATGTGCATCTATGATTAATGTATCTTTGCTGAACACCTAAGAATGGAACTGCTGAGTTGTTTCATGCAGTATATTTAACTATAGAATTGTTAAAATGCCTTCCAAAATGATTTTATAGGTTTATATTCCTTCTATCAATATATAAAAGTACCAGTAAGTTTGCATCCTTACCAACACTTTGTGTGGAGAGTCTTCTTAATTTTAATCATTTTTCTGGAAATATAGTGAGACATCATTGTGGTTTTAATTGGTATTTCCTTAATAATTGATAATATTGGCAATTATTAATGTGCTTGTCATCAATGTATACATTTTCTTTGGTCAAATATCAGTTAAAATCTTAACCTGGATTTTTTCCTTTGAATTAACTGGTGAGTTTATCATATATCCCAAATATAAGTCTTTTTTCATGTAGCATATGTTTGTATTTTCTCCCAATATGAAAATCTGTCTTCATTTTACAATAGTGTCTTTTGAAGAACAAAATTTTAATTTCAATGAAGCTCAATTTTATATTTTATCTTATAGTTTGTGTTTTTAGTGTTGTATTTAAATCTTTGCCAGACCCAAATGTCATTAAGATTTTTCCTATGTATGATTTCATAATTTTTGTACTTTCAAGCATTACATTTAGTTCTAAGAAACATTTTGAATTAAATTTTACACTACAAACTATTGCTTGAAAGATCTGCCTCTGCCTGCCGGGCGCTGCCATCAGAAGGCTCCTTCCTGCAGGCAGCCAGCAGGAGCACGGAAGCACAGCCAGGTAAGCCCTGTGCACCTGTAGCCTATCACTGGAGGCCCTTGGTTCTTTCAAGCAGCCATCACACACTGGGAGAATCAGACAAACACACATCTGTGTGCCTGCCTTCACTGTGGGAGTCCCAGTGTAGACATGCAGGCTGAGTGATGCAGCCCCACCACCAAGCACCTCTGGTCATTGGGAAAGCTCCAATGTGGTTACACAGGTCTGGAGAAGCCCACTCCAGGCACTGCAACCTCCCTGTAAGCTTGAGGTCAGGGGACCCAGGTGCCTGACCCATTCCCCTAAACCTCAGAGGGGATGCGAATGTGGGAAGTGCTTGGGACCCCACAACGAGCTTGTTGCGAGGAACCCAGGAGAATGTCAAGATGAAGGAGTAAAAGGCAGTCTCAGACCTCCAGCTCATACAGAACAAGTCTGGGAAGAAAATGGAAATCGTAGTTACACATCTGAAACCTCTGAGAGGATAATAACTGAAATAAAAAGAGAACTTCATGAGATTGTAAAATCAATAAAATGAGAAATACTGTCTCTTGTGAAAGAAGAAGTCACAAATACAACAAAAAAATTGCTCAGCATATCTAGAGAACACATAGATAAAAAAGAACAGGAAAATGATGAAAACTTTGATTGAACAATATAGAAAAGAATTACAATGCATGAAACAGATTCAAAGAGAGATTCAGGAAATTAAAAAGTCATTCAAAAGCTGGCAAAAATCACTTGAAAGAGATTGAAGATAGACTTTCAAACATTGAAGACAGGATTGCAGCTAGTGATCATGAAAAATATCTTAAAAATAACAAAGAATCAGGAAATAGCAATTCAATGGCTGCAAGATGATGTAAAGAAGCATAATCTAAGAGTAATAGGTATCAGTGAAGAAGCAGGAGTCAAAACAAGTGAAATCAAAAGGCTATTTACAGAAGTAATCGCAGAAAACTTCCCACACATAGGAAAAGGATCTGGCATGCAGATAAGTGAGGCGTACAGAACTCCAACTAGCCATAACTAAAGTAAATCTACACCCAGCCATACAATAATTGAGATCCCACAGAGTATGAAAAGCTATTAGAGAAAAGAAACAGATCAACTATAAAGAAAAGCAATAAGAATCATAGCAGACTTGTCAACACAAACCATCAAGTCAAGAAGAATTTGGAGTGAAGTGTTTCAAATCCTGAAAGTAAACAACTTCCAACCAAGATTGATACACTCTGCAAAACTGTCTTTCAAAATTGGTGGAAAAATAAGATACTTCCATGACAGAGAACAACTGAAGGAATTCATGACTACCAAACTAACCTTATAGAGAGTGCTAAAGGATATACTAGAGAGAGATAAAGATGACCATGTTTCTGGGAATAGCAACAGAGGAGGATCGCCAAACAGGACAGGCAATTGAATTGCCTGGCAAAGACAAATCAATGTATGCTGATTGTAACCATTAATGTAGATGGCCTCAATTCATCAATAAAAAGAAGCACAGGGAGAATGGATCAAGAAACAAGATCCATTGATATACTGTATACAAGAAACACATTTAACTGGAAAGGAAATTCATAGACTGAAAATCAAAGGTGAGAAAACAATTGTTCCATGCAACAGAAGACCAGAAAAAAAGCAAGGATAACTTGCCCATCAACCAGAGAATGGATAAGAAAGTTATGGTATTTTCATGTAATGGAATGCTACCTGGCTATAAAGTTGAATAAACTCAAGGCTATTGTGGGTAAATGGGTACAACTGGAGATCATGTTCATGGATGTAACAATTTTAACTCATACGAGTGAACCGTAGCATAAAAAAACAGAAGGGGTTAATGTGATCCAAAGCACAAAGCAGTTATTATAAAAGTAATAGGAGAGGAAACACCTGGGAGGAAAAAGTGGTAAGTACTGTTAATTTCTTATTGTCTTGTCTTGAACTCTTGTATTATTTTCAGGTTTGTTAGGTTTGATTCTGTTCATTCTTGTTTTGTTAGATTTTACTTTGTCTGATCGTATTGGCTGCTATTTTGAACATAATGACATGTGTTATGGTTACTGTGGTTGGTTTCCTATTATCTTGTTTTGAAGCCTTATAATGCTTTCATTCATTTGTTTAATTGGTTTTATTGTTTTGTTTTGTTTGATTTTATTATACATGATAGTATGAACAGCTATTTTGAAGAAAATGAAACATTATGGTAGCGATTACTGATTTCCTATTATCTTGTTTTGAAGTCCTATCTTGCTTTTATTCTTTTGTTTTGATTGTTTGTATTCTGTTGTGCTTTATTTGATTTTATTATGTGTGATAGTATGGACAACTTTTTTTGAAGAAAATGAGATATTATAGTGACCATTGTTCATTTCCTGTTACCTGGTCTTGAAGTCCTGTAATGCTTTCATTCTTTTGATTGGTTTTACATTCAAACATAACTATTTTGTTATGTTTGATATTATCTTGTGAGAAGATATGGTCAATTGTTTTGAAGAAAATAAGAAACATATGGTAGCCACTGTTGATATCCTGTTGTCTTGTTTTGAAGTTCTGTGTTGCTTGCATTGTTCTGTTCTAATTTGCTTTGTTTTGTTTTATTCTCTTTAAAATAAAAAAATTAAAACAAACAATTGCTTATCAGAATTTTAAAAAGATTTAAATTTTAAGTTACACTGAATTCTTGAATCAAAAGACTCAATACTGTTAAAGTGTCAATTCTCCCAAAATTGATTTAGTAATTCAACAGAATTTAAATATCCAGTAGTCTTTTTATGTAAACATTAACAAATTTATTTAAAAATTTATATGGTATTGGAAATATTTACAGTAGCCAAAACAACTTGAAAAAGAATAACATATTTAGATGACTTATTATACTTAACATCCCTATTTAAAAGCTGTAGTTCTTAAGAGGATGCAGAATCAGAAAGTAGATGGACAAACAGATTAATGAAACAGAATATAAAATTCAATTTTAAAATCACACATTTGGTCAACAAGTTTTAACAAAAGTACTAAGACTATTTTAGGGGGCAAATGGTGCTAGATAGCTATATGCAATAATAAATCTTGATCTATGGACATTTTGATGAACTATTCTCATGAACTCGATAAAACATCATGATGTGTAGGATTTCCAAATAAAGATAAATGATTAGAAATAATACTTTCGACTGAAAATATTGAATTATTACCAGATAATTGAAGAAAATTCATATGAAGGTTTATATAGATAGTAATCAAAATTGACAAATGCAATTCATTAGGATTTGGTTTAAAAATACACAAAATCCTAATAAGCTTCAAATATATAGAAAATAGTAACAGCCAAGTCATGTGCTCTATCAGTTTGTCTATATAGGCAGACCAATTTATAAATATACTTTAAAAATTAATAAAAAGCAAAATTAGATTGCTTTAAGACAGCTTGGCTGATCAATAAAACAAGCACTTTTGTGTCGCTGTGCTTATGTCTATTGTGTTTAGATGGCACCCACATAACAAATATTACAAAATTGGGATTGAAAGTAAATATGTACTAAGTAAGAAGGAATTAATTTGTAAGCAACTCTGTTAATGCTACTTGTATGTAATTTTGCATTTTTCCTTGTTCTCTCTCTCATTGCCAAAGTAATGAAAACCTGTTTTTGTTGTGTACTTTTTCCCATTTAAACTTACTGGATTTATTAAAACCTTGCTGCTTTCCACACCAGTAGATGGCATTCTTATTCTTGTTTTTATTTAATCGATTTAGGTTCCTGATAAATGTAAAGCTGAATTAGTTGCTTTAGTCCAAACTCAAGCTGGCCAGTTTCTAATGTCCATGGAAAGGAAAGGAACATATTAAGGATAAAAATGCAGAATCTGTAAGCCAAGATATGTCCAAGAAATTACTACTTCTGTATTTTACACTTTTTCTGGCTTGACTAGTGTCAGGTTGAACAAGATAGCTTTCAGCCTGGATGGCAGACTGAAACTTAGTTATTCCAAATAACCTCATCTCTCCAGTTCAGCTCAGTTTCTAATAGGTTAACTCTGCTACCTCTGAGCTGGCTGAGGCTGTCAGCCTGATTCTGCTCCTCTCTCTCCCTGTGGGATGCATTCCTGGGGCAGAAGATCAGTGGCTCTGTGGCAAAAGGGTAAGGTTTTAGGTCTCATGCTGGCTGTTTCGGCAGGGTTCCTGGTCTATTTGGCCTCTGCGGTCCTAGTAACTTGACGGCTGCAATCTATTTCCTGAACGCTCCACGGCTTTCTCTTTTGGCTCTGCAGGTGCCCCAAAGGCTGATCCCGGCCACAGTCTCATCCTGCCCTGCTTAGAGCATCTACACACAGTCACTGCCTCAGGCTGACCTTACCCTCAACAGGACAAGCTGCTGCTAACCTTATAGCTGGTTACACTCAGTTGCCATCTGGCTCCTTTATCAGTGAAAATACATGTGAATGCATTCTCTTCACACCCTCCCAGGTGGAGGAGAAGGAATTTCAGGCATTTTTTTCCACTACTATGTGTACCTCATTATCATGCCTATCATACTGCTGTCCTTGGCATGTTCTGGGTGGAGGCACAAAGCACAGAAGCATCTTCCCAGGATTCCAAATGGGAACTAGGCCCTGAGGCCCCTGTTTTCATTTTATCCTTCTGGGAATGGCTACATGTTCACTAGATCTTTAAAAGACAAGCATGTCGCTCCTTCCTCTGTGTCCTTTGAGATCTTCATTCCCTCTCTGTGTTCCCAGAAAGGGCGATTCTTTTGAGAGACTCCCTTAAATTTTCAGTTGTTGTTCTGTTGCTGCTCCTTGCTTTAATTCATGTTTCACAGATTATCTTTGCCCTAGATCAGTGTTACAACAACACATTCACTTTATGATAAGGGAGAAATAAAAGTAAAAGAATTTGTTCTAAAAAGATGTTTGTCTCGCATATGTAGACATCCCTCAGCCATGGATATAGAGTGATGTAAAGGTCTTATTGTTCGCTCAAATGTCATGAGTAGCGTGCTTTTCCAAAACTATGAATACACTTAGTAACAGTCTGAACATAAAGCGTGATATTATTCCTTAGCCTGGCTCTGCAGCTGCCATCCTGGAAAGCCAGTGTATACCAAAACTAGGCAGATAATACTGTGTGTGCATTTGCAAAACAAAATAAGGTAGCAAATATATTTTCATTAATGCAATGATGTAAAAAGGTTTTGTAGGAATTAGAATAATTATTCTTTGTGCAAGATGATTTTGTGCATTACAAGGCACACAAAACCTTTATCCCTGCTTAGTTATTGTCATTGTGTCAAACATACCCAAATTTCCCTTCGAGGGGCAGTAGCCATTTCATTATGAACCATTGTTTTTCATAATCTCTTCTCCTAAAATAAGTTTCTACAAATCACAGATTTGACAGAGCTCTGCAGAATTAACCTTTTATTTATATTTTTCAGTCATACCAACATCTATGTCTTAGGACTTTTGATAGACTGAAACATCTGGGGGCCCCGGGTTTCCTGGACTGTTGTTAAAAAGCACCACAGAGCCATACAGTGCTTCCTTCTGTTCCTGTTGTTTCCCATGTATCTATTGACCTATTTTCTCTTTGATTTGGATGAATTCTTAATACCTTGCAATTAGGAAATAGAAAAATGAAGAACCAGAGAGGCCACATGGCTCATGTTGCATGATGAAAATTGGGTAGACTAGGACCAAGCTTCAATTTTTTACATAGAAATTTCCTACTATGTCATAATATTACTACCTTATAAATTAATTCTTTGCCTCTTTATTTGGAAATAGTGTCTGCCTACCTTTGGGATTATTGTTGATGCAAATAAATTCAGCAGGGCTGTGCTTGGATGAAAGGGTACATTAATTTCTTAACCCGCAGACTCATTAGGTGGGAATCCAACTAAACCTGCAACTGTCTCACTAGGTCTAGCCAAGGAAACCTTTCACCTCTAGCCATAGCTATTTTTTGGATGCAAAGATGCTGTGAGTTTCCTTGGTTTCCTATTCCATATTTAGCCATTTTTGTAGTAAGATTTTGTCTGATCTCTGTAGATATCAGACAAAATTAGAAAGTTTTCATTGTTTAAATTTCCAGATGCTAATGTGAACATCCATCTTGCCTGAAACCATATAATAAAGTGGTTCAAATGTATGAAACAGAACTGGAAATAATTTTACTTTTTTCTATTGATGTAGTTAAATCCTGTTCAAGAGGAGAGAAATCAGTGTCTTCTATACAAAATTAGAGAAAAAAAAATCTGCATCAAGAACAAATTTTATGTTCTAATCCACTCAGTTTGTATACTTCTGATCTATTTAAATGTTATTCTTTCTAAATCAGGAGAAGAAAATTGAGGATAATGGTTGAGTTGTGAATGATGAAATCTGTATGTGTGTTAGGGAGAGGCTGCATATGTAGCAATTGACTTAACAAGGTGTGTAGCTCTGTGTACATTTATGTCTGAGATCCAAATCAAGCCCTTAACAGGCAAAATTCTTTAATATAAATGAGAAATAGGCTTTATTCTGCCATAATGACCTGCAGTCTCTTAGACACGACTCTCCACAGACCGATCACTCCTCAGAAGGCTGGCCAGCTCACCAAAGCCATTATCTTTTATTTATGCAGATCAGATTGTGACAATCCTTGGAATTCTTTGTTTTATCCCTCTCTGTTTTCAAATCCTCCTCATGTGGTGACTTTTTTCTTTTTCTGCATAGGCAGCTCCCCAAACAAGCATTTTCATGACTTTCCAAGTCATCGATGAACATATTAGAGGATAATTTAGTTAGCTTATATTACTCCACAAAGAAAAGAAAACTGTTTTAATTTCAGAGGCCACTGGATAAAGGAAGAAGAGAAAATTCCTTATTTTTCAAACCACACAGGAAGATATGTACTGTGCCAACATACTAACCAGCACCAAACCCCAATAGTTTACACTTTTATTATTGAATAATACTCTGTGGAGTTTTGGATGTGGCTCCAAAATTTTTTTCAAACAAATTTCTTACATATGACTTTATTTCAGTGGATTTGCCTTAAAAAGTCTTAGCTTTTGTCTTTTTTCATTTCCCATTAGTCAATATTAGCTACATATTCATGAGTGAGGATTTAGCATACTTCCTATAAGAAAAGTGATAACTTTTTCTTATGAATATGCTGCCAGCAATCTTTTCCTCTGGGGAAGGGTGGTGTTCAACAGTAGCAGTTGAAAGAAAAAGAAAAGTATATTATATTCAAGTGTGACAGTTTTGTCTCCTTTGCATATTACTTTCCCCCATCTGATCTTCTTTCTAGTTTTTATCTGAACTAAGCAGCAAGAAGGAAACCCATTGAGAGATCAAGCAAGAACCCCGGTAGGAAGGATTTTCCCAGTTGGTTTAGGGTATTGCTGAATTCAGCTGACATCCTTAGGGTTCTTATTCTTGCATTTAATCCATAAGCATTTTATTGAATGCTAATAATTACTTATTCTGTCAGATATTACAGCAGATGTAAGAAAGAACTGAGTATAATTCTTGCCTTCACTAATGTGATAAACATTATTTGCTATCAACTGGCCAAAAAAAAAAAATTACTGAACTAACAGTCTCAGTGGTGTTTGCACTCTAGTGTGGAAGTCAACTTGAATAGGTGACGGTGGATGCAACAGAGTATGATCAGTGCTCCTGCTGTCAGAGCAGTAGAAGTCCTGGGTGCTGTGGGAGAATTAAGCGCAGGGCACAAACTGAGTGTGTGTGTGCAGGGGTCAGCGAAGCTTTTCCTGAAGCATTAAAGGTTACATTGAGGTGGGAAGCATGGGACCAAGTTAGCCCTTAGGGTGGAAGGGAATAGAGAATAGGAAGACAGGATGACACCTTGTAAGAAGGTTGAGCTGCTGAGGAGCTTGGTGGAATGGAGGAATCAAAAGAAAGCTCTAAACCAGGTGAGAGCAGATCTCCTCTGGTTGTTCACATGGTAGGTTTGGAGGGCTGTTGGTAGGTGGCTGCTGTGGCTGTTGGCACTGACCGTGGGCAGTGTAAATTGAGGGGGAGAGCCCCTCCCTCAAAATGCAAGATGGGGAGAAGAGTGCAGAAGGTAAATCATTTCGGATGGAAGTAATATAAGTAGTTGGTAACCCATCAAATATTAATTGATGATAAGAAGAAGAACATGTCTTTCCACTAGCAAGGCATCACAGAGCTGCTGAGAGGGGTCTTGAATTGTATTGCAGGTTGCTTACTGGGTATTGTATGCAATTACTAAGAATGAGATTTTGGTTGCTGATTTAAGGCAGGGATTAAGAATAGGGGAAGAAAAAATTTGTTTGGACAATGGAGAAGTAAAGTTAGAAGATCTGGGCAGCCAGAGACTGCAGGGAGACCAGGGTGGAGATTTCTTTACCTACAATGCTCACTCACCTTGGGACTGTCCCAAATCAATCAGGGCAGCAATCAATACACCCACCTGCTATTAAACAAGGAGTCCCCATGACTTATTAAACACGAAATTTCCTGTTGCCTCCTCTTTTTTGGTTCTCATAAAAAACCATTTCTTACCTCAAGAAAGGAAATTAAAGTCAGATATAGATGGGATTGAGAATAGTTGATGGTGGAATAGTTCTGGAAGAACAGTCTTAAGGATAGGACAATATTTGTTTGCTTTAATTTTACAAATGTAATGAAATATGGCATTAAATTGCCCTACATTCATGACCAGTTTCTTAGGACATTTATTTTTCTATTCTTTTTTTAAACTTCAAAATTAATGAATAACTCTAGAGGAACCAATCTAAACATCCTTTATGGCTTTACTTTATGATAGATGAGGATTACTATCTAGTTTCTGAGATGAAAAACTTATAAGAGAGCCTACATTTGCCCACCTTCATGCAGAAGATCAACAGTGAATTCTGTAGTGCAAAGAAATCCTAGGAACTCAGAAAGGAAAATGCTTTAGATGACAGCAGAGACCGAAAGGGAGATAAAAGATAAATAATAATAATGACGATGACGACAAAGTACTCTTCAAACTCATCTGTACAGTAGTGCTGAGATTTGCTTAAGCAGAGCTTGTCATCTGTACTGACACTCTTCTTGATGCAGCTTTGACAAATAATGCTAATTTAAGATGGATAAGTTTCATATTTAAATGAATCACTGAAAATGATCATTCAGCCTAAAATCCTATGTTCCAGGATAAAAGCTCCTATTACAAGTCAATCTATGAGAACATGCTCCTTATTTATTGCATTCTGGGTAAGGTGAGCTATCTCGTTCACATGCAAGAAACTATAATGCATCTTTCACATTTAAAGTGCTCTCTGAAGCTTTCTGCTTCACAACCTCTCTTCTCCTTTCCCTGTTACCTCTAAATTTTTCATACCATCTTGAACATCTCTCAAAGAATTGCAAATTCTAGCTGGAACATGATTAATTTAGCATGTGGCCTCCTCCGATGAGTGCTCTGCCGTCCATCCTCCTTAGACAAGGCTACCTCTGCTCTTGGCTCTTAGCAGAAAAAGTGAATTAAGGAGAGGTGTGGGTTGCTCAGGTGTGCTGCTTGAAAATGAATTTTTACTGGCAGTGCCACAAAGTCAAAACAGTGGTGTCACAAAAGCGAAATTACAATATATTGTTCATTGGGAAGCACAGTCACCCAATCTCCCTCTCTCGGTTTGCCAAGAGAGTGTCTATTATTCTTTATTTGGAAGTGAAAGGCAGAACACAGGCATTTCTCCTTCTTAGACTTTCTACCTCTATTTTGTTCATGTCTCTAATACTTTCGTATTTATTGCAATACCTTATCTTTTCTATGAAAAGATCACCTCTTTTTAATACTGAAAGAAGAAACATATTTGTTCCATCTTTGGTTATTTTAACAGAATTCAGTGGGACTGTGTCATGGAAGTCAGTCAGTGTCACTGCAGTGATGATGACTTCCTGTAGCAATCACCATGGAAATCTGCTGCACGATAGCTTTTAGATTTTTCTAAGGAATGTGTTTATTGGATGTTTATAGTATTCAGCAAGTGCCTGGTATGTAGTTAGGCTTATGTGGTTAGATCCGTGATGATGATGATGACCGTGAGGATGATGAAGATGATGGCAATGATGGGATTCTGGTGTTCCCAACACATCACTAAAGCAGCATATCAATAGGACAAAGCTAAATGTCTTCTTGTTACAGTAAGAGAGCAGTGCTTCTACAAGGTGCCTGTGTAAGGTGGGCATGCTAATGTCACGAGGTTGCCTGAAGACTGGTTTTTCAAAGCTGAGATGTAGTGGAGATTGGAGGAGTTGAGGATAGGTGTCCTGGGAATGTGGAAGGGAGATATTAATTGGGACAAGGTTAAAATTATAATGTAACAGTTTAAGATTGCTCAAGTCAGCACTTTTGAAGGTCTCAGGGGAGGAAATTTGTGTGATTGCAGAAAGGAGCAGGTTGATGTTAAGTGTGATGTTTTAGGAAGTTACTGGAACTAACAATAAAATTATTTGCAACATTTATTTTCTTGAGCAAGAATTTTCTGAAGTAGTAAGCCAGTGAAGTCAGTGAAATACATAGCAAAATGATGTCAGTGAAAACTGAAAATAGGTAGAAGTAAAGTCACATTAACACTCCCAGTGAGCTGTGTAAGTAAATGACTTTGATTCTTCTTTCTCCTACTCTTCCCACTTCTTCAACCTTCTCCTTTTTTTTCTGACTTTGTGAAGCTTAAGTCATTTGCTATTCGGGATTAGCTGTTTGAGACTAACCGTGTGTGTATGTGTATGTGTGTTTCTGCGTGTCTGTGTATATGTGTGGTCTTTCATGTTATGTGAAAGTTCTTTGTTCACTTGAAGATAAAGAAGCTGTGTTGGGGAAAACTATTTTCAGGGCCCATTTTAACCCAAGTGTTGGTGAACTCCTACACATCCTTCAAAATCTAGCTCCTCTGCTGGGTTTCATGGTACATGCCTCTATTCACAGTACATGCCTGTAATCCCAGCATTGTGAGAGGGAGAGGTGGAAGGATTGAAATTCAAGTTCAGCCTAGACAATTTAGTGAGACCCTGTCTCAAAATAAAATATAAAAAAGTTCTGGGAATATAGCTTACCTTGAAGGGCCTGGGCTCAGTGTCTAGTACCACCACCACCAAAAAAAAAAAAAAAAAAAAAATAATCCAATGATGTGAAGCCATCGAAGACAGTTAGAAAAACCAAGGTTTGGAGGGAGAAATGCAGCAACTTCCAGCTGCAATCTGTGTGCGAGTTACTATTACCTGGGAAATCAGGTGGTAGCTTGGATTGAGTTTTCTCTAATTCCTGGCATTACATTTGGAACCAAGTTATATTTAATTAATTAATTTAATTAGCTTGAATCACACCATATTTTTCTTATGTTCATGAGCTGCAGGAGACAAAGCTAACATTTGGGTTATGTTGGAATCGAGAGAAGCTGACTTCTTAGAAATCATTCCTAAATTCGTACCCAGTTTCCTGCATGTCTCCTCCAAAGTCCTGCAGCCTCATGTTTACCAATTCAAGGATGAGAAGGTCAGAAAACCAGTTAAAAAGCACCTGAGGGGATGCATGGGTGTGACTAGCAGTGTGGTACTGGAGTATCCCTCTTGGAAGCCAGTTACCACGCAAACAGAGGGCATGGTCAGTATGTGCAGAGAGAGGCAGGGGCTTTAGAAACCACGGCGGACTGAAGATCCAATCTACTCTGTTTATCGAGGAAAGCAGGCTAGTAAGCCATTTACATCACCGAAAAGTACTCGACATCCTTGGAATCTAAAAGGTTAAAGCTATCAGTTATCTGGAAACCTACTTGCCCACAACAGCTCTCTATTACTACACTATGCCCCAAACAGTGTTTCCTTTCCCTTCCCTTCCCTTCTCTTCCCTTCGTTTCCTTCACCTTTCTCCCTCTGCTCTTCCCTCCTTTTCCTCCCTCCCCTTCTTTCTTTTTCTTTTTCTTTTTCTTTTCAATGCTAGGGATTCAACCCAGGGCTTTAGCACTGGGTTGGTTATAGCTGCAGCTTCAACATTTTAAAATTTTTGTGTAAAATTTTGAGACAGGGTCATGCTAGGTCACTAAGTTGCCCAGGCAGGCTTTAAACTTGTCACCCCCTTTTCTCAGCCTCCCAGAGTTCTGGGATTATAGGTGCTCCCTGCCATACTTGAGCCAAGATGTTCCTTAAAGGTACTTACTACTGTTGCCTATCAATAACCTATTTCCTTCACTGTGGTGGTGTGACTGCTGTAAGAATTGAGATAATTAAGAGGCTGCCGACAGAGGTTAGCTATCTATAGAGGACAGGAAAGAAATTATTAAGTGTTGACATGGGAATAAATCCAGGAAGGAGCATAAAAATTTCTTGAAGCTGAGTTTGTTATATGGATAAGATTTCAAAAAGTTTCCATCTGCGTGGGGCTGGGAAGTGGAGGGAAGGGCACTCTAGTAAGAAAATCGCAGTGCAAAGTCTAGGCAGTCTAGTGATTGAATAACTGCTGATAATCTGATGTTCTGTAATGGAAGTTGTTCTCAAAGTCATAGTGCAGGAAGCAGCAGGGGCAGGCCATGGAGGCCATCAAATGCCCTTGTGGGGTTTTTGCTCAGTTAAGGATTGAAGAGTAGAGTGATTGAAGACCGAGATGGCTGTGTGGATCTGAATGAAGTTTGTGTTCGGGAAGTCGCACGGGGACACAAGAAAATTTGTTTAGGAAGAAGTAAGGAGGTGAGTGGCAGGAAGAAGTGGATACAGGAGACAAAGAATAGCCCTTTTCCCTTTGGAGGACGGTGAAACTGGCGCAGATGGAGATGAATTGAGTGGAATATAAGGTGATCTGCAGAAAATGTATGTGTTTCTGGTTTTTTGTTGTTCTTTTAAATTTTCATAATAGTTTTGTTTTATTGGTAAAGTAGAATAATACTTTTTCTCTTGAGAAGAAACATCAGCAGGCAGAAACTGTGTTTTTGAGCTATGATGTGCAGTGTAGTTGGGTAAGTTTTACTCTCTTTGGCCCATGCACTCAAAAACGAGCTCTTGCTGGGGCACACGTTTCAACTTTGTGTTTCTGTATCTTACAAGGGAATTGAAATGCACCACTTCAGAGTGAATTAGGAGTGAGTTTGTACATTTTTATCCTTAGTGGAACGCAGATGGTTCCCAGGGAATATGTTTTCTATTTTTCTGACACTTCCCCTTATTCCCCAAACAGATTAGCACATCGCTGCCATTTCCCACATTGTCATCAGAGCAAGACAGCGTGAGGGAGAGATTGGCGCAGAATGATAATTTTACACCTGAGACAGGGATGTATAGGATTTGAAGTTTCTAAATTCCTGAAAGACTCTTGGGTGCAAGGCATTTTTTGTGTTCTTGTAAGAATCCACACAGTATGTAGAGTAATCCCTGTAGGTGTCTGGGCTCATAGACTTTGCTCCTGGAAGTTCTTACAATTCAGTGTTTGAAGATATTTTCATATTGTTTCAATGAACAGTTTCATACTTCTAACGTATGATAATTAAGAGAAAGTCTTTGTTAATATTCAACAGAACTGACACTAAGAAATGTATATGTCGTTTCTCTTACCTTTTAACACTTTTCTCCCATATCTAATCTCCCGGGGGCTCCTTCTCCCTCTCCTCCACTATCTTACTGCCCACAGACTCCCAGAGCTCTTACACTATTTCACTTCTCTAAGCTAAACCTGGGAATATTCTCTGATCTAAAGCTAGTGCCATCCTGAAGAGCTAACTGACCAATCTCATTCATTAGAGGATGCTTTGAAAGTAATGTACACATTAGAGTCCACTTGGGTAGGAGGATTCCAATTTCACATATATTACACTCAGATATGCCCCGAAAAATAAGTATTCAAGTGTAAAAGACAGAGGAGAAAAGAATAACTTAAAGGCCTCGTAGCCTTTGAGCATGCTTGCTCTGTTCTTTCTTCTTTACCCAGGGAAGAGTTCCGACTCTCTGGGAGTGCTTTATGATCTGCACAGGAGACCTCGAACTTCCTGCAGGTTCTTCAACCTGTCCCTCACTGACTGTTTTGGGGAAGTGACCCTTGTCCTGCCGGTGGCTGCCACCATTTAGGTGAACTGGTCTCTTTTGCTTGGCCAGCACTTTGAAACCATGCCTGTATGATTCATCTCTCCAAGGGGCTCCAGCACCTCCTGGGCAGACTCATGGTTCCTTGTACCATTGAAGCAGCCCCAGGTAGGAAGGAGAGGCTCATGGGGTATCCTGGGTGCCCTGCTCACACTCTTTAGGACCCGAGAGTGACCAAGACAGCACGATCACTCCCACTTGCCTGTGCATTGTGCTGTTTAGTTAGTGCATGTCGCCTAGGTGTGCGTGCTTTTTAACAAGGTCCCTTGTGATGTAGCTGGAAAGGTGGAACACCTGTCACTATGGATTTGGGTCTCTCCTCTTATCCTATACCATCAAGTAGCATAACCATGTACATTTTGCTGCTGAAAGGGATGCAGCCATAGTTCCAATAACACAACATTAAAAATTATACATTGACTGGCAGGTACACTGCCTTTAAATTTTTGATGGACAAGCAGTTCTATTGAAATTATAAAATGCTTTCGGCTAAAAGTAAACACAATTCATGTGTGTCTGGGTACAGATGAAAATGGGAGCAAATGGGAACTATGTACAATAGTGAGCTGAGCAGAGACTTTCCTAAAAAAGTTTAGTGCAGGAGCTATGAGGTGCCAAGGGCAGCCCTGTGGGGCCTCCAGGCCAGGGCAGCCTTCCGCAGAGGGTTTCTACCCGGGAGGTTTGCTGTGCAGCAGCAGGCTCCCGCCGACAAGGGGCGCCACTCCAGAGGCTGAGGAACCAGTGACCTGGTACTATTCCACTGCTGGCTCTGGGCCCCGTGTTCCATTGAGCAGTCTGCAGTTGCTCAGGCTTTAGGTCTTTTGCTGGCTTTGTAGGAATTATCAGAGCCAGAAAACACTCAGAACAATGCAGGAGGAGGGAGGAGGAGGAGGCCTCCCACAGAGTTCTTTTTCTGCTGTAGGTCCGAGGCTATAGGAAGATGAAAAGCACTAGCCAGAGGTCGTCAGGTAGAAGGGTCTTTTAAAGTCAGTAAACCGCCCGAGTCCATGATAGTCGTGATCTAAGAAAGTAAGGAAAAAGACCACAGAGGCTGGGATTAAGCAAAAATAAATATAGTATTAAAATGTATTGGTTGAAGGAAATGTAACAAAGAAAGGCATGCAAGCTATTTTGGAATATGAGCTGGGATAGCATTTTGAGCACCTTCATAAATGATATGCTTTCATTTCCGACTAACCATGGCATTCTATTAGTACTTTTTCTAAGTGAACCTAAAAATGCCAAGTTTCAATTTCCATCCAGAGGAATGCAGCAACTGTGGAAGGGGAAATCCTAGACCCAGCCCAGGGTTTGGAAATGCATGTGTCATCTGTCAGTGGTGACCTTGCACAAGCATTTTATAGGCCAGGCTCCTGATTTCATCTAGAGGATGTGGAGCCTGGGCAGCGCCCAGTTTAGGACCATTCTTTTGAAGGACATCGAACCCTTGCATTTGGGGATGACAGGAAAGACTACAGCAATTTAAGCAGAGGCTGCTGGTAGAATTGGAGCCTTAGATCACGCTGGCGCCATTCTGAGGCGGGATATGGCAATGACAGAGCAGATCAATACTTCTGGGATGGTGGCCAGCCGAGGAAGACTCCAGAAAACAGCACTTAGGTACAACCAAAGGGAGAAGCCGATAAAAGAAAAAGTTCTGTGAGGTCGAGTTACACCAAAGGGAGTCTTCTGCTCTTGAGAACATCAAAGAGCAGAATAATTCTTTGCTCAAACTGAATTTCTCTAGCTAAAAGAATTTTTTTGGTTTCCTCTCCAGATATGCCCCATATCACAATCTTCGGGTTCATTCTGTTATTGTTTCAAACTGAGAGGCAGGTTTTAAAAAAATTTAGTTGCAAGATTGCTATCTTGAACCTCTCAAGTAATCATTGAGACAGATACTTTGAAGTGAGGTGGGTTTTTTTGGTTTGTTTTTTGTTTTTAAGAAACCAGTCAATGTTTCGTAGGACTGAGAGTACAAATCTACCTAAAGCAGTAAAATGTAATGCATATAACTTTGAAAAAAATGGAAATTGGGTTACAAAAATGCAAACATTTTGGCACGTTGCGGTTTTTATCCTGGAAAGGCATTTAAGGGCATGTAAGGGCAAGGCCTTGCTTTCTGATTGAGTCCTGAGGAGTGTTGGTCTTTCCCATTGTCTTGTAACAGCGTGCATTTTCCTTACACCAAAAATCTCTTGGAAGGGGGCTTACTTTTGGCCGTGAGCTCACATTTAGTACAATTTGCAGTACTGCATTTCATTTATGTTTTTGTTGTTGTAAACACACAATGAAGACTGTCTTCTAGTACAGATTTTTTTTTAACTTGATTGGTTGGCATGGTAGAACTCAGCCAGCAGAGATTTTGAAATGAGGATGGCTTTATTTAAGCAGCTGTATTTTGTTATGGAGTATCCTGTAACTTGCCTCAAGGAAAATGTCTGTATTCCCCTGACTGTTTGGCAACAGCTCTTGTTTTTTGACTCTTTGGGCTGGCTGTCCCTGTGCGCTATTTGATGCCAGCTGCAGCAAATAGGTAGATCTCTTTTCGGTGACTTGCTGATGTCAGAGTCACAGAGAGATCAGATTCCAGGTCATCCTTCTTGTCAGTATTGCTTGTATATCCCACATTTCCTAGATCAGCATCCTGGAAGTCAGGATAATAGCTTAAAAACAGTACATTTCCATAATCTTGTGGTCCATAAGGAAGCACCTAGAGCCCATGGCAAATTTCTTTCCAGCAATCCCAGGAGTCCTCAGAGGAGTGTCTTGTGTTCTTTTGTCTCACAGTCTAACATATCCAGCATTTTTCTCCTCTTCTGATCCAACTTGCTGTGATAATGTTCCTGTTTCCCGGGAAACTCTGCATGGGTCCCCTGTTTCTCTTGCTCACAAGCAATGCCAGTCTTTGAGATGGATGCCCATTGTGGGAGGAGACACATTCCACTCTCACGTAAATCCTGCTGCCCATGGAGGGGAGATCTCAGCAGAAGACACAACTCTTTGTTGTGAATGTTGGTCCCTATGCTGTGAATGTGTTGCTCTGTGACAGACATTGCTATCAGACTGACACAAGATTATTATAGCTGCCCACTGATTTCCAGTTTATATCAGCCACTCAGGACCCTCTGATAATCTCTGGTCCCTGCAACAGGCAGGATTCTGTGTCTCCAGCCCACAGTCAGAGGCGAATATGTGCAGTTCCCTACACTGTCTTCCCTTGTATCATTCCTGCCCTTCTTCCTTCTGTGTTCTCTTTCAAAGGAACTTCCCAGGATCATTCCAGACCTGACTTTGTCTATACAGAAGATACGCTGGAGGTTTTGGGTTCACAGAAGGGAGCTCAAACCAGGATCTCTACTGTAACCCGTGAGGGTTACAGGAGCGAGACTATACAGGTTAAAGCCTATTTTACTTTAAAGATCCTGGCTTCATTTTATATCCTAATTTATTTCCTCCTAGTATTAAATCAAATTGAAATTATGGTTCAGTTTGTTTTGTTCTCAGTGACCCCTACTTTTTTTTTCTTCCTCTCCCTTTCTCCATCTATTTTACTCTTTGTAGGAATAGTTGTCCCTTTTTCTGCCAATCCAAGTTACTTTCTTTTCCTCTCTCTTCCTTCCTTTCCCCCCTCTTTTGTATTTCTCTCTCTTTCCTTTCCGAAACCTTGTGTGGCTACTGTTTAATGTATTGTGGTATAAACTAGGGACATAGGTACAATTTTTTTTTTTTTTTTTGAGACAGGATGTCACTGTGTAGTGCAACCTGTTCTCAAACTCACTATGTAGCCCAGGCTGGTCTTGAACTCCAAGCAATCCACTGGCTTCAGCCTCCTCAGTGCTAGGATTATGGGTGTGTGCCACCTGGCTAAATTTGGTCATAATTATGTTCTTTCAGGACCTTAAAATTCATCCTCATATTTTCCCTTTGATAATTTCTTTGCTTTGTCCTTTCATTTGTACTTTGTAAAATTCTTCTCCTTCTCTAAATTGTTATAGTATGTGTACATGATAAGTACTGTAAGCTTTTTTGTACTTTATTTTTATATCTCTGTTTGCATGGGCTTCCTGGATGGACTGTAAATATCTGCCAGGTGTTGAGACAATGCCTCAAACTTCTTTTGGATCCGTTATAACTGTTAACATGTACTTGTTGGCTACACTGCTCTATGTATATTTGTGTTGGATTTGGTTGATTCAGTAAATAAATATAACACCTTAACATGAGCAAATTCTTTGTCATGAAAGGTTTCCTTTTGCCCTATGTTATAACTGTGTACTAAAAATGTTTACTATACTCAGATTCTGAGGTAGGGTGGGAGTGAAGTTATTGGTATTGAAGAAGAAATCCTGACCAAACTGCACTCATTTTGTTCAATAAAGCTGCTGGCATTCTATTCTTTGTCACTGAACTCAGCTAAGTCATATGATTTGTCATCAAACTGAAATTTCTGTGAATGTGCTAAAAACAACTTTGCTCATCACAAGACCCATTGTACTATAGCCTTCATCTAGAAGCTTATCTCATTCCTTTTTTATTTTGAAGGTAGTACAGTACAACAAAATAATACAGAAAAAGCCAGTTGAGACAATGCAGTGAAGTTGGTACAAAACTTCAGAGCAGGATACCAGGATAACAGTAATAGGTACCTAGTATATCTCAGTATCTGCACAATAGTTGTCTACTCAATCAGGTATAGCAAAATCATACCAAAAACAAAACATTATAAAACCTATCAAAAAAGAATATTGAATAGAGCATAACAATCAGAACAAAGCAAAATAGTGAAAACAGTGGATCTGCCTCTGTCTAGAGAAGTCTCCCCACCTTGTCCTGTTGCTTTGTACTGTGCAGCATATTAGATGTGAGCCTATGGAAAATGGTCCAATAGAGCTTTCTGCTTTAAATATGAACTTGTGAAGAACTTTGTCTTCCTTAAGAACCAGAACTCAGCAGCTCATGAAGAGTATTAAATAAAGCAATGTGCATGAAATGTTTTTTGCTCTATTAAAATATGACCTCCTCCCTTTGTTGCAGCACTGGGGATTGAACCCAAGACCTTCACACTAAGTTACATCTCCAACCCTTTTTCCATTTTGAGGCAGAATCTTGCTAAATCACTAAGTTGCTCAGGTTGGACCCTAAACTTGCAGTTCTTTTGCCTCAGCCTCCCAGATGCTGGGCCTGCAAGTGAGTATAACTTTCTTATAATTACTTCTTGATCTCAGTTTTTTCACAATAATGTGGGGATTATTATCAACCATCAAAAGAAAGTAATGGAGTATATTAGTCAGCTTTTCATCTCTATAATAATATACCTGAGGTTATTCACATAGAGAAAAGATTTATTTTACCTCATGTTTCTGGAAAATAGAGTCTAAGATCAAGGGCTCCCATGACTCTGGGCATAAGGCGAGGGCATTGCATCGTGGCAGGAGTGGGTTGCAGAGAGACCACTTACCTCATGAACTGGGAAGTAGAGAAGAGGATGAGGGAGGAATTGAGGTCTCATAATCCTCTTCCAGGGTGTGCTCCCAGTGACCCAAGCACCTCCCACAAGGTCTGACTCATTTCTCTTTTTTAAAATTATTAATCTTTATTAATATATGTTTGCAATACATAATGGTGACATCTACTGTAAGCAGTTTGTACATGTGCATAACACATCTCAATTCTTTTTTCTCTTTTCCCTTCCACCCTCTCCTGTTTTTTTGGCTAGTATCAGATTCATTTATTTATAAATCCTCATAAAGTTAACTGTCATGCATACAGATTAGCAACCAGACTAATAGACCAAAAATATGTAAAACACATAATACAATTATATAAAATCAATAAACACTTTTAGATACCATGTACATACTTTAGTACAATAACTATTTTTCCTTCTTTTTCCTATCATGTCTTTTATTTTGTATATACATATAATAGATATATACATATATATATATATAGTTTCTCATATAAGAGAAACCATGTGATGTATTTTATATATGTATAATATATATATATATATATATATAGTTTCTTATATAAGAGAAACCATGTGATATTTAATCTTGTGCATGTCTGATTTATTTCATTTAACATTATGGTCTCAAATTGCTTCTACTTTCCTATAAAAGATCAAAGCTTATCCTTCTTCATTGTAGAGTAGTACTTCATTGTGCATATATACATTTTCTTTATTCATTCATTTAGTAATTGACATATATAGTACTTTCAAGATTTAGCTATAATGAATTGTGCAGCTATAAACATGGGCATGCTTTTTAAATTCTTTTTGGAAGACACTTAAGAGGGAAATTGGTAAGTCAAATGCAATTTTTATAATTTAGTTTTTGAGGAATCTCTATACTGATTTCCATACTGGTTTTACCAGTGTACATACACACCAACAATAAAGAAGTATTCTTCTTTTTCCATGGCCTTGAAAGCATTTGTTGTTTTTTGATTTCTTGGTATTAGCTATTTCTTCTGGAGTGAGATGCAATCTCAGCATTAAGTGGTATTTCTCAAATGGCCAGTGAAGTTGAACATGTTTCATGTGTTTATTAGCCATTTGTATTTCTTCATTTGACAAGTTGTCTATTCATTTCAAATGCTTATTTTTCATTAGGATTTTAGATTTGGAGGAGCATAATTTTTTTGAGTTCTTTCTGTTTTGGTCATTAGTCCTTTGAAGAGTAGGTAGCTATTTTTTTCCCATTCTGTAGATTGTCTCTTCACTCTGTTAGTGTTTTTCTTTGCTGTGCAGAAGCTTTTCAATTTGACATGATCCTATCTGTTGATTCTTGGTATAATTTTTTCTGCAATATGGTTTCATTTAGAAAGACTTTGCCTACACTTATGTTTTCATGTGTTTTACCTATTTTATCTTCCAACAGATTAGCATTTTTCTTCTAATTTCTGGATCTTTGATCCATTTTAATTTTAGTTAGTGTATAGTGAGACATAAGTCTTGGTTTTGCCTCATGGATAGCCAGTTTTCTCAGTATCATGTGTTAAAGAGGCTATTTTTCCTTTAGCAAAAGAATTTGGCTTCTTTGTCAAGTATAACATAAAGATAACTGAGTGCACCTGAAGCTGTTTCTGCATCCTCCATTCTGTTCGCTCATCCACAAGTATGCTTCCTCGCCAATACCAGGCTTTTTTTTTTTTAATCACTGTAGCTTTATGGTGTAACTTGAAATCTAAGATCATCATGCCCCCCTGCCTATGCCCTTGTATTGCTTTTGCTATGCTAGTTCTTTTTTGATTTCATATGAATTTTGGGATTGCTTTATCTAGTTTTATAAGGAATGCTATTGTTATTTTGATTGGAATTGCATTAAATCTTTGTAAGGATTTGAAAGGATGATTATTTTGCTAAGTTGTGCTTATCTGGGAAAAGGGGTTATTTTTCCATTTTTTAAAAAATTTTTTTATCAGTAGTGGGGATTGAACTCACAACCATGCACTTGCAAGGCATGCGCTTATGCCGCTGAGCTAAACCCCCAGCCCCAATCTTTCCATTTTTTGATGTTGTCTTTAATATCTTTTTCAGAGTACTATAGTTTTCATTGTAGAGTTTTTCACTTCCTTGATTAGGTTAATTCTGAAGCATTTCATTCTTCCTGATGGTCTTTAACAAAACCCTACATCCAAGGGTATTGTGTTACTAATTTCTTTTTTTTTTAAGAGAAAAAAGAAAGGAAATAAAAAAAACACAGCAGTAAAAGGGTACAAGTAATACAGAATTTCAAGAAAAAATATAAGAAATCACTAGTTAATAGGCTACATATTGTCATCTTAGAGACAGTTTGTGCAAATTATAAAATTAAAGCATATAAAGAGGACATTCATACAGTGAGATTGCAGACAATTCCGTTCAATGATCAAACAAAAGCTCAGTAATACAGTTTTCCATCCTACACACTCAAACATACATGCAGTTATATCCCTTAGACCACCTTCCTTTCCTCTCTTTTTTACAATAACAATTACACTTTTTGGGTTTTATTACTCCCACAGTTCTTACTACTTTTTTTTGAAGAGAATAAAACCAAACGTGACTAAACAAAACAGAGTCAGAACAGAAGGATGGGCATAGTACATGATGCAAAAATAGAATACCAGGTGATCAAAAATGGTTACCATTGTGCCTCTTGCTATTTTTAAAAAGAGTTGCCTATATCATCTGGTATAATAGAATTGATCAAAACAGTACAGAACATGACCAATAAAACCTACACTGGAGACCTTACAGGACTTCAAAAGAAGATAATTGTCAAATCATAATGGGCATCATACTAAATCTTATTGCCTTCAAAGTGGTTGCCTATACCCTCAAACTTGATACTAACGAACAAAATAGAATATAGTAAAATCAGACAGAACAAGATGGGGAGAGCAATACTGGGGTTCAAATCAGGTTAATAGGAAAACAAAAAAGTTACTATAATATATCCAGCTATTTTTTAATTTAGTTTTCCCTTAATTGAAAAAAATAAGAAAAAATAGATTAATTTAAAAAAGGGGGAGATTGAGATAAAAGAGGAGATAGTAACAGAACAACACAGGTCAGAACTGAACAATTTAAGCATCATTGTGTTTCACCACCAGATATGTGTTATTAATTTCTCTCTCAGTGAGTTATTGGTACACAGGAATGCTACTGATTTCTCAGTTTTAACTTTGTATTCTGCTTCACTGCTGAATTTGGTATTAATTTTAGGAGTCTCTTGGTGGAGTTTTTGGGGTCTTCTATGTATGGTATCATGTCATCTGCAAGTAATGATAATTTAACTTCTTCCCTTCGTATCCATATCCCTTTTACTACTTTCTCTTAACTATTTTAGCTAAGATTTCTGGAACTATATTAAACAGGAGTGGTACTAGCAGACTCCTTTATCTTGTTCTTGATTTTAGAGTGAAAGCTTTCAGATTTTCTTCATGTAGTATAGGGTTGGCCTTTCATTTGTCATATAGAGCTTTTATCAGGTTTTCATAAAGACGTTCTAGTTCTATTTCTGCAGAGTTTTTATCATGAATGGATGTAGGGTTTTGTTAAAGGCTTTTTCTGCATCTATTTTGATAATTGTATGATTTTTGTTCTTGCTTCAGTTTATGTGCTGTATTACATTTATTATTGTGCGTATGTTAAGCTATTCCTGAGTTCCTAGAATGACTCCTGCTTCATCATGATGTATGTTCTTTTTGATGATTTGCTGCATTCTGTTTTCCAGGGTCTTATTGAGGATTTTTGTATCTATATTCATTAAAGAGACGGGTCTGTAGTTTTCTTTTTTTGGGTTGGGTTCTGTTCTGGTTTTGGAATCAGGGTAATGATTGCTTCTAGGAATGACTTTGGAAATACTGCTTCTCTTTAGAGTTCACTAAAAACCTTAAAGAATATTGGCATTAGGTCTTTAAAGTGGAATTCAGCAGTGAATCCAATAGGTCCTGGGGTTTTCTTAGTTGGTGATGTTTTTATTATATCTTCACTTTTACTGATTGATTATTCAGGTTTTTTATATCTTTTTGGTTCAGCTTTTGTAGTTTACATGTATTTAAGAATCTATCCATTTCTTCTGAAGTTTCCATTCCATTAGAATACCGGTTCTCAAAGAAGCTACCAATAATTTTCTAGATTTTGGAAGACTGTTGGGATTTTGCCTTTTTTATTTCTTTTTTTTAATGACCAGTCTTTTTTTTGAAGGTAGTAGAAACACAACAGAAAAAGACAGAGCAAAGCCAATTGAGACAATGTGGTGAAATAGGTACAGAACTTCAGAGCAGGTTGCCAGGTTAACAGTAACCATAGTATATCTCCTTATCTTCACAGTAGTTGTCTAGCCAGTTAAGTATAGTAAAATCAAAACAAAGACAGAACATTATAAAACCAATCAAGAGAGAATATTGAATAGAATAAAACAATCACAATGAAACAAAACAATGAAAACATTTGCTTTCAAACAGAAGATAGAAGGAATCCCCCATATTGCATACAGTCATCCTCCCAAGAGATGCTCAGATCTCTTTCCCCAGTTGCTAATGGGGTTGGGGGATGTGTTTGGGATGTTTAATTCCCAACCCACTGTCGGTAGGCTCCCATGGGTCTCCACCTGGCTCATGCTGGAGGGAGGTGCTTACCAAGAGGGCTGGTGAATTACTTCTTTGTGGCCTGGGTTCCACCATGGCCGTAGTGGGATCTTGGGGGGCCGCTGACTCTTTTTTATTTCTAATTGTATTTCTCTCTGAAGCTCTTTATTTATTTATTTTTGTTGTTGTTTGTTTTGATACCAGGGATCAAACTCATGACTTTGGGCTTGCTAGGCAGGCACTTGTGCCATTAAGCTAAATTACCAATCTTCTCTGAAGTCCTTTAGAGTCCTCACTTGGACCCTGTAGATTTGGTTTTCCTTTCACATGAGCCATGAGTCAGGCTCTGGGAGAAAATACAGGTTTTAATATTACTGTTTTTGTTGGATCATTGGACACAACTGTTTGCAGTCTCACTGTTGGAATGTCCACTTTGCATGCTTAATTTTGTAACTTGATCAACTATTTCTAAGAAGACAATATGTAATTTATTAACTAATGATTTTTTACTGCTTATTTTTTTGAAATTCTGTATTACTTGTACCCTTTTACTCTTTTGTTTTGTTTTTTTTTTAAGTAAAAAAAAAGAAAATACAGCTTTTAACTTCCTTTTCCTTTTGTATTCTGCCTATTTACTTCCTCTGGAGGCTCTGATTTTACCATCAGAGTCTTCTTGGGTCCTGGGGATCCAATTCTCCCCTTCTTTTCTTCTCCAACTTGTTATTTTCCAGGGTCTGGATTCTGGTCTTGAAGAGGATGAGTTGTTGCTTACCACTCTGCCATTTTCCCAAGGTCTGGCTTCTCACTAGTATCCCAGTGGGAGCCAAGCCTTTAACACCAGTGTTTCTAACCTGTGGTCCAGGGGCTTCATGAGGCCCTGAACAGATACTAATGCAACTTCAAGATTGTAAACTTTCAACATTAAAATGTGGTTTTTAGTAGTAGTTGCTGTGACTGGACTGCATTGTGTTCCAGTGCATACTGTGTAGGTGACAACAGAAAGCTATGTTGGAGAGGGCACAGGCCATGGTGGGTGCGTGTGTCTCGATGGGGAGCGTGGTGTGTTTGTGCATATATTGTTTCCATTTTTCCCTTCTATTTTCTTTTTCTCTTGTCCTTTCTTTCCTTCTCCCTCTTTTGTTCTTCTTCCCATTTGAAAATGTTCAAATAGGATTCCTTAAAGTAGAGTAATAACCATAGGAAAGAAATTTGTGAGATTATAAATTTCTCTTACTATTTTTTGTTTTATATTCCTTTATAATTTGAGTACAATTTTAAGTGGGTTTAAATTAACCAGTTTCTTCACAATATTCACTTTAGTTTTCAAAGAAACATTTATTTGTTTTTGAACTTGTATTTCATAGATTTAAAGTGATATTGGACAGAATTAAATGATGTAATAAAAAATCAGATAATAGACACATTTGTTCATATGTGCAAGTAACTCTTTATTGAACTTAACTGAGAGAGAAAAAAAATGTATGGGTATAGTAGTTGTTTTTTTTGAGACAGAGTCTCCCTATGCAATTCAGTCTAGCTTTGAACTCACCATGTAGCCCAGGCTGGCCTCGAACTCATGGTGATCCTCCAGCCTTAGCCTCTGAGTGCTGGAATTATAGGTGTGCACCACCATGTCTGGCTAACCAAGGTTTAGCTTAACCTTTGAAAATACATCTTTTCAGGGGCTGGGGGTTTAGCTCAGCGGCATAAGCACCTGCCTTGCAAGCAGGCGGTTGTGAGTTCGATCCCTGGTACCAATAAAAATGAAAAAGACAAAAAAAAAAAAAAAAAAAAAGAAAATACATCTTTTCAGAAATCACTGGTATATTTTATAGAGGGACTGAGAAGCTGATGAATCTGATAAATTAGTTAGAAACATCTTTTAAGCTTCCATCCACCAATTGTGAGCTTCTAGCAACTGAGATGATCAAAAAATACTTTCTCTAAAGTACAAGGAGACTTTTGTAACTTCACAGACATAAATGCTTTTAAATAAATCTCCATGTCATATGACAGGATAGAAGTGTTCATAATCACATAGAGAGAGAAGATAATGTTTTATGTGTCACTGGAGAGAAATGTAAAACAAATATTTTGCAATTTTTCTCTAGCCCATTTATTGTTTTGATTTGACTCAAATAACCTTTTCTTGTTATTATAATCGACTTCCTAATGGATCTTCTCAATTGTGTGGGCAGATGCACAGAAACTTTATATGCACAAATAATATAAGTTGATGTGGCAATATATTTTCTTTGTTTTCACATTTATACATACAGCACAAATCCTAATAAAACTAGACTGGAATATATTACAAATTCATTTGGTTGGGATTCAGTTACTGAGTCAGTGAATAAATATGTATGATTTAAATTAGGGATGTGCAGTCCATTACTTACATGCCACCTCTTCTACTTTATTTTGACTTTTACACTTATGTTTTATTAATATTTTGAAGTTGTAAACATGAGTATAGTGAGCCATATCACAAAGTTGAGGTAAGGGTTTTGTTATATGTTGGAATATGAAAGTCCTGGGAATAACTGCAGAGAAATTTCTCAGATTGACTGTTTAGGAGTATTGCAGTGTCTGTTAGGTTTGTGGTTTTCCATTGTCAATGGTGTGCGCTTATAGCCTAGTCCAGAGTATTTCAAGAAGTGGCCAATTGTCCACTGTATTAGTCCACACTTAGTGCATCTTTAAAGTGTCCAGCCCCAGGCTTACTACACACTTATTAAATTTATTGCTTTGGAAGTGTGGTCAAAGAACCTGCATTTTACATTAATCTTTCTATTGATTCTTATACAAAATAATGTTTGGGATTATTTTAGTCCTTGTTCCTTAAGAGGAGAGTCAGGTTGCTGTGATCATGGCACATGGCTTCCTGAGGATGTGTGTTCAGAAACACTTGTGAGGGAGAGAGTGGAATGCAATGGAGGGAGGAAAAGTGCTGATCAACGTGTGGTTTCAAGAAAAAGTTTTGCCCTGGTCTGGTTCACGGGTGCAGGCTGTGGCACTCTCCTACTTTGATGTGAGGGTGGCAGGTGTGGCTCATTGTTTCCGGTCAGTGACTCATTGTCTTCTTGATGAGGCAGTTCCTAGTGGCAGAGGTCAGTCTCCAGAGCAGGGGTGGACAGCTGTGTATCCGTGGCAGCTGGTACCTACAACAGCTGGCAGTTCCAGGCACTAGACTGGTGAAGAGGAGCAGGGTGGGAGATAAAATGGGCATCTAAACTGGGTGTGGTGACATTACATATAATCCCAGGTACTTGGGAGGCTGAGGCAGGAGGATTTAAATTTAAGGATAGTCTGAGCAATATAATAAGACCCTGAATCAAGATAAAAAATCAAAAGGGCTAGGGATGTACTTCAGTGGCACAGTCCTTCGCATAGTCCCTAGAACCACAAAAAACAACAACAAAAATAACCCCGAGAAATGAAGTGAAACAAAATGAAATAAATACACAAAAATATTAATTATAGTCTACCTCTTGTGTTTCCTTGGTCTACTAACTTACTTTTCATCGTAAACTCACTCCAACCTGAGATCACAATATGGGGGTAATGTTTCTTACTGGGATCCAAAATGTCTCCCAAAAGGCTTATGGTTCTAAAGACTTGACTGCCAGCTAATGGACTCTTAGGGAAGTGATTGAATTGGGAGAGCTCTAATATCAAGTGGATTAGTCCATTGATGAATTTATTAGCTGAGTTTATTAGGAGGTGAGGCCTAATTGGGCAAATTAGATAGGTGTGGCTTTGAAAAGTGTATTTTGTCCCCAGAGACTTTTTCTCTGATTCTTTCCATCTTCTGCTTCCTGCCTACCCTGAGCTGAACAGTTATCTCTATCATGTCCTTCCACCATGATGTTCTGCCCACCATGGACCACAGAAAAATGGAGCCAGTTGACCATGGCTGAAACCTCTGAGTGTATGAACCAAATGAATCTTCCCTTCTTTAAATTTTTACATCAAGTATTTTGTCAGTGATAAAAGACTAATGCAAGTGTTGGTGGGATGAACCGCAGCCTCTACTAATGCTGTTGGTACCAGCATCCTGGAACCTATCATATTCTTTCAGCATCACTCAATTCTGAGTCTCTCATGCACTTCTGGCTTGCCTAGATGACTTTCCTCTTGGATCAGTGCACCCTTTATCCTTGAGGGGTTTGAGTTCCTGCTTTCCATGTCTTTTGGAAACTCAGATTTTTATATTTGCCCATTTGGAGTCTCAAATGGCCATGCAAGTACCAAGAGATATACCAGCAGATGTCTAAGACATCAATGCATGTCTTCATTATTAAATGTTAGCTCTAATTCTTCATGATGATTAGGGCTAATTTTCCTGGCTATTAGGGTAATTTTGCTGTGTACCTCATGTCCCACAGTGTCTTGGTTACTTTCTCTTGTTACTGAGACAAAATACCTGGCCCCCCAAATGAAGGATGGGAAGGTTTATTTAACTTACAGTTTGTGTTCTCAGTCCATACTCAGTTGGCACCAAGGCAGGGTGGTGTGGCTCAAGGGCAACTGTTCATGATGGCCACAAGTGACAAGAGCAAAAAGGGCCAAAAGGGAGCAAAAGAGAGGAGCACATCTCCTCCCTCCCTTATATTATAAGCTGGCTACTTATACCAGGTCAGGTGCAGCACTCACCACCAATCCCACCACTTAACAGTGAACCAATCACAAATGCTAGACTCAGCCACCTTTGAGAGGCCCACACCCCGTGATGCATAAGGCTTGTGGGGACATCCAGAGGGAAACCACAGCACACTGGCACAAGGAACTAATGTAACAGAGACAATTGTTGCTTTGAGCTGCTTTAGAGTTTTGCCATATCTTTTGGATGGGAATGTTCCTCATATTACACTCAGGACCTCTAGACCCATAGACCTTAGATATATGGGGATAAGAAGCAGGTAGTTAGCTGAGTTACTGGGAGTGATGGTAAGTGGGCTATTTTCACTTTTAGGTTCTAAAACACCAGTTACAGGTATTCTATCTACAGGGGACACTGTACTTCACTTAAATAGTTTGCCAAAACCTGCAGAATAACATTTGTCTTCATGTAGGATACTATCTGTCTTCAAGCTGGGATCTGAGTTACATTTTTAAGAGGAGGTTTAATCCCTTTGGACATCAGTTTTTTGACAGTTCAGAAAATGGCAGGACTGTGCATTCCATATACTGTGCCACACCTTCTGCCATAAAGTGGGTCCTGCCATAAAGAGGTATTATGCTGAATTTCATGACTTTAGGTCATACTCTCTGTGACGTTTTGGCCAGAGGTACTGGATGAGGACCATCTGCAAGAAACTCACACCCATGCTCTCTGTCAATCTTGGTAAGAACACATGTTCCCCTTTCCAGGATGAGAGGAATCTGAGGCAATTAATTTTCCATTAATAGTTTGTTGGTCTTTATGAGAGAAGAGCTTATTTTTCTACTAAAAACATTGTAATTACTTCTATTACAAAATTACACAGTGGCCTTTGCTTTGAGGGACAGTTTAAGCCAGGTTTAACAAAAGGACCAAGTGTGGCTATATTTATAAATCAGTTCGTTGATTTCATGAAGGGTATTTGATGAAATATAAGTTATGAATGCATGCACAACTTAGTTGGATTTGTAATTATTTTCAGTTTAGTTTGGTAGAATAAATCGACTAAAACTATTATTAGAGCAGATAATTTAATAAATACAGACACCAGATGGTACACATCAGTCAGTTAATGGGGATTAATGATTAGATTATTATGCCTATATTAAAGTTTGGCTATGTAGATTTTTAAATGATTTTTGGCTATGTAATTTTTAAATGATTAGACTATTATGGCTATTTTTTTTTAATTTTTATTTAAGGAGAAAAGAAAAAGGAAAAAAAAACAGTGAAGGGGTACAAGTTATACAGATTTACAGAATAAAAAAATGCGCAGTAGGAAATCACTAGTTAATGGATTACATATTGCCATCTTAGAAATAATTGTTTAAGTCACAAAATTAAAGCTTGTAGAGTGGACATTCCAACAATGATACTGCAAACAGTTCTGTTCAATGATCCAATAAAACTCTGTGATATCATTTTCTATCTTATACATTGAAATATACATGCAGTTATATAGTTTAGAGCACTTTCTTTTCCTCTCTTTTGTACAGTGACTATTACACATTTTGGGTTTCATTGCTCCCACGGTTCTTGTTGCTTTTTTGGAAGAGAGTAAAACCAAATGTGACATAACAGAACAGAATCGGTCAAGTCAAAAGGGTGGACATAATAGATAATATAAGAACATAATACAAGGTGATCAACAATGGTTACCATAATGCCTCCCGCTATTTCTAATAGAATTGCCTATATCATTAGTTGTAATACAATTGAACAAAACCGTAAAGAATAAAACCGACAAAACCAAAACATTGGAGATATTGTAGGTCTTCAAAAGTAGATAAAAGTCAACGAGAATGGGCATTATAATGAATCTCATTATCTTCTCAGCTGATGCCTAAACTTTCGAACCTGATACTATCCAGCAAAACAGAATAGAGGAACCTCAGTCAAAAACAAGATGGTGAGAGTAATACAGGGCTTCAAATCGAGATAATAGAAAGTCAAAGTGGGTTACTATATTATATCCTGCTATATTTTTCCCTTTAATTAAATGGATAAAAATAAAAAAGTAAATAATGGAGTGGAGATTGAGAAAAAGGAGGGCATAACAGCGAAACAGGGCAGATCAAAACATAACCATTTAAGCAGAATAGTGTTTCACCACCAGCTAATCCTGACCCAAAAATAGTTACCATATTGACTCCCTCCCTGAAGTCCTTGAGTACAACTTCATATACTGTAGCATTAAGTATATCAAAACAATGTAAATCCATTTAAGAGAATGACAGCATTATAGAGTATTTAGAATCGACTAACAGAAAATGAACAATGGTCTCTGTATAATCTCCTTGTCTTTAAAAGGTTTTTTCTTATACTATCATACATAACAAAATCCAATAAGATACAACCTGTTTAGACCATTGGAGACAGAAGAACAAAAGCTAGATGAGACTTCGAAACAAGATGGTACTAAATCAGCATTACCTATTAAGATGTCATTTTCTCCAAAAAAAAGCTGTTCCTATCATCCAATCTTCTGTCTCATTTCTGTTGAGCTCTTTTTCTGTCAGTAGCTGTCAGTTTGTCTTCTTCATTTTGTTCTCTGCTCCATTCGTTGTGGCCTCCCCGCCCCTATTTCTGGGTTCTTTGTATTTTTCTTTTTTTAGAATATCCTGCAATATTTTCTGTAGGGTTGAATTGGTGGTTGCAAATTCCCCCAGTTCCTCTTTATCCTGGAAGCACCTCGTGTTTCCATCAATTTCCAGGGACAGTTGTGCAGGATATCTCAATCTTGGCTGTAGATTATTATCTTTCAAAGCTTGAATTATTTCTCCCCATGCTCTTCGTGATTTGATGGTTTGTGAAGAGAAATCTGCTGTAATTCTGATGGGTCTTCCCTTGTAAGTGATCTGTTTCTTGTCTCTTACAGCTTTTAATATTCTGTTCTTGTATTGAATTTCTGGAATTTTTATTATTATATGCCTGGGTGTTTCTCTGTTAGGGTTGTAGGTAGCTGGGGTCCTGTATGCCTCATACATTTGAGTATCTTTACCTTTTGCTAAATTAGGAAAATTCTCCTGGATTATTTCTGTGAGTAGCTTTTGTAGTTCACTTGTTTGTGTCCCTACTTCTTCTTTTATGTTCTTAATCCTTAAGTTATGGCTCCTCTTCTCATCTTCTTGTCTTTGTATTATTGCTGTGTGTTTCTTTGTTATTTTTAAGAAGTTTTTCATTTCATTCTCCCATGTTTCAAGTCTGCCCTCCAATTCAGATAGTCTGTCCTTAGTTTCTTTCAAGCTGTTATGCCAGTCTTGGGTAGACTTCTTAATTTCTTGATAGTCCCTTTGCACCTGCTTCACATACTCAATGCTTTCTCTGTTTTCTCCATCAAGCAATTCTCCCCTCTTTTTCTGTTCTTCCGTTCCACCATCTGCTTTTTCCTGGGTGGTGCTTAGCATTTCCCTAACTATTCTGCATACTTCTAGCTTCAGGTCATTGATAACTTCATTCCTGAATTGGTCTATGAGGCTCTCTAAATGGCGCTTAATGTATAATGGTGCAGTGTCCACAATTGCCTGATTCTCAGGATTGGGGGTCGAGGAGCCTTTTTTGTTGCTTCCCTTCCCCATATTTTCTGTTCCTTATAAAATGTAATCTTACACAGGAGGCCCGGCTTCCCTGCCTGCCAGCCACAGCTTGATCAAATTGCGCTGGCTAGTTGTTCCCGCTCACCGCTGCGCCCCAGGGAGTTGCGGAGGAGGCAGCCTACGCAGGAGTCGGTCGCTCCTCCGGGCCACCGTCAGGCTCTGGGATCTGGGTTAGGCCAGCCTAGGGAGTCCGTGAGCAGCGTCCCTCCGGCCAGGCACCTTTCACCAATCCCGTCCGAGAGGGAAACGTGCGGCTGCAGTTGCCACCGCGCCCTGCTCTTACAGGACTGCCCGCGCCCAGAAAAACCTCCGCTGGAGTCAAACTGCGGTAGGGAATCAGTTCCTCGCTCACCTCGCCACCAGTCAGCCTTCCTCCCTGGCCGTCGCGTTTCCGACTCCGTTCGCAGATTCCCGTTCCCAAGCCTCTGCGTGTCTCTCCTTGCCGAGCCCCTATGGAGGTAGCCGGGCGCCTGGCGGCGGGAAATCTAAACCGCGGTTTCCGATGGCGTGGGGACTCCGTTCAGAGACTCCCATTCCCAGAGCTCGGCGGTCGCGTCTCTCCTTGCTGAGCCGCTGTGGAGGTAGCCGGCCGCCGGGCGGCGGCAGGAAATCCAAACCGCGGTTTCTAATGGCGCGGAGTCGAGCCTCCACACCGAGATTTTTCTGTTCCTATTTTAGCGCCAGGACTGTATTCCAAGTTGGATTCTCTCAGCCCAGTTCGTTCCTGAGTCAGCAGAGCATATCTCTACTGGTTCGTATCTCCTTAGTCCGCATCATTCCTGGCCTCTGAGCCGAGCCTTTAGAGAGCGTTCAGAAGTTGCTGTTGTCTGTCCGCCATGTTCTCCAACCCCGTCTATTATGGCTATTTTAAAGTTTGGCTCTACATAGCCAACTTTTAAAAATTTAAAAACTTTAAAAATTTAAAAAAGCTGTGACTCATAAAGAAAAAGCTCAGGAAAAGGCCTGCAGAGAGATGGAACAGTCAAACAAGTATAAATTTTGCATTTGGAAAATTGAATATTATAACATTTAAAAAGTTAGTCTGTTAATCTTATAATACAGGAAGATAATCACTAATTTTATTTTTTCAATTAGCTAATCATCTATAAATTTTAAAATATAGAGTCATAGAGTTATAGAATCTGAGAATTGGGAAGGTATAGGTTGCCACCTAATTTTTCTTTCCAGCAAACTTTTCATTATAGGCTGCTGGTTAAATTGCTTTAACTAATTAAATGATAGGAAAGACACAAAATTTTCAAGATAGTTCATTAGTCAGTCTACTTAATTTCTTTCAAACATTTTTCTTGATAATAATGAAGACAATATATTTTTGTAACAGAAAAAACACACTAAATAGGAGATGATAAAAAAAAAACACTTTAAATTCCCTATTTAAAAACTAACATTTTGGTTTTTTTCCCAGTATTTTAATATGTTTTAATCACCCCTCCCAAAATAGTTATAAGCATGTTCCGTAAATATATATGAAATCATATATATATATATATATATATAAAATCTATATATCTTGCTTTAAAAAAATCTAAGTGATAATAAAAGCATTGTTATGACATCATTGATAGCTTTGAAGCATCTTTTGCAGTAATATATACCATTTTGTCCTGAAGTTTAACCATAAGCTACATAATCATTCTCTTATGATTAGAAAAATTAAGTGGTTTCTGTAAGTTAAATTGAAGGATGTTGGCAAATTTACCTATGGATGCTTTTAAAACTAAGATTGACTAAATTATATCAAAATATTGAAATTTTATAGACAAGCATGTCTTTGTTTATCTGGGATCCTAATGAGATTTATGCTTCAATTTCAGTTTGCACAACATTCTCTTTGCTAATGTACATGTAGATGTAAATAAAATAACTTTATTTTCTATGATGTCAGTACATCAAAAGCCTAAGAACTTCTTTCTGTTGTTCTTGCTTTGAAAGAGTCAACATATTCTGTGTATTCCACTTAGTATATTTTTTGCATGACTAGATTCTGCTCAGGTTTATTTCCTGGTTGTCAGCAATTTGAACTATGTTTTCCTTTGTATTTACCCTTTCAGGAGTTTAACAAATTTCCTAATCTTGTTGATATTTATTTTTTCATAAAATTTGGAAATTTACAGTCATATATCCTATCTAACACCCATTTTTTTCCTACTCCAATATTTCTCTGTTCTCCTTTGGCTGTAGCTATACATGCATTAGGCCCTTTTTTTGTTATCTAGATCACTGAAGCTCTTTCATTCTTATTAAAAGCATTTTCTTCTTTATATTTCAGCTTGGATAATCTCTATTGTCCTGTCTTCAGGTTCACAGATTTTTCTGTTGCAGTGTTGAATCTGTTGTTGGATCATGTTGTCAATATTTCATTTCAGTTGCTATAATTATTATTTTATATTTGGCTCTTTTAATAATTTTCATTTCTCTGACATTTTCCCTAGGGGCAGTTATTTTGTTAACCTTTAAAAAATTACTGCATATAGTTAAATAGTTTTAAAATAATTTTGTAATATTCTTAATAGTTCTATGATATCTAGAACTGTTTTAATTGATTGATTGTTTTCTCCTGGTTTTAAATTAGTATGTAATTTCTAAATGTTGTCTTTTTTTATCATATGATGAACATTGTAGATAGTCTATTAGTGGGATTATAGTTTTCATATATTTTTTAAAGATGATTTTAAACTTTTTTAGGCAATCAACTTTCCAGTGAATCTGTTTAGCCTTCTGAATTCTTGTTTTTAAATCTTGTTATACCTACAATAGTCCTTACTCTAGGGGAACAACACCCAAATTTGTATTACATGGTGTTTCAGGGATCTTAGAATGCCTAAGTATTGGTTAGAGCCTCTGCATGCTTGCTGTTGGAAGTCCAACGTCTTTACCACTGTGAAACATCTAGAATCTCTAGCGAACTCATGCCTGTCTAGTAGCTGCTCTTTGTTAGCTCCACAAAGCCTTCACTGGACATTCGTACTTAGTAATGAGTTAAATTCTCGAGAAGACACCGTGTACATTTCTTCTTTGCGCAGCTTCCTTTTGACAAGTTCAGTTTTCTCAGGAGCCCACATGCTGATTTCTGACTCCTCTGCCCAGAGCTCTGCTTGGCCTAGCTCCTGGCACTGTGCGTCCAGCCAGAGAACAGGTATTGGCTGTGTGTGGTTCCCTTCTCTACAGGATGATAATTCTGTATCACTATTTCATAGTAACTGAAAAGAGTTGCTTCACGTGGTTTGTATAGTTTTATAGTTGCACACAGTGGGCAGGCTAGGCTAGCTGCTTCTGGAAAGGAGAACATTCGTTGCAGTTTTGTATATGTTAGGACACTTGCATTCATCATTTCTCACATCTCTTTAGTTCTGTACTGATTTATTACTTGTCCAATTAATTATTTCTCTGTATTCAATCAATGATTTGTGTTTTTTGATATATATATGGATGTTCAGAATCAAATTTGAGGATTATCTGTAATAATATTACAGTTGGCATAACTTGTCTGCTATCAAAACTCTTAAATTCATATTTTTTCCATCTTATTAGACTTGTCTAAATAAATGTCGCTGTAAACTGCTACAAAGTCCAATTGTTATTTATTTATTTGTTTATTTTTCTTTTGGGTCTTTTGCCACTCACTTTCCTCCTTCCCCTCCTCTGACCCAGGGAAATCTTTCTTCTTCTTTTTAAAAAATTAGACTTTATTGTTATATTCTAGATATATATAATGATCACATTCATGAAAGAGAATTTGTATATGTACATAACCTATTTTTTTCTTTTTCTTGCCCATACCTCTATATTCCCTTAAACCCTCCAATTATTATTTTAATCCTACTTTTTGGGCTATAAATAAATATGGTAAACCAAATTACTACCAAATCTGTTAGCGATTTATGGAGTAACTTATCACACACTCTCACTCTAATGGCTCAATTTTTATTCAGTTGACAAAAAAATAAGTTAATTATTTTGGTGTCAAATTTTGAACACATCTGTTTTCTGATTTTGATTTCAGAAGTAAAATCAAAGATGTTATTGGATCATTTATGCTTTTCATTTACCTATATGCATGATTTCTTATATTCTTTACAATCCATTTCTTTACTTCTTTTTTTTTTTCCCGGCTTCTATGTAAACTGAAAAGGCATAATTTCTATTGACATAGGGGTTTTTTTTTTTTTTGGTCCAAAATGGATGCATCTGATCTGTTATAGTCAGTTCAAGAGTAATTATTTTTTGTCTAAAGTTACAATTTAATCTGTTTTATGATGAACTGAATCTAATTTCCCAGGTAGTGTATTTGTTTGGGGACTTAACATGTTCTATTGACTGCCAGTGTAAGATTTGATAGTTAATTTATTCCTCTTGAAGAATTGCATGTCTACAGCCACTGAGGTTTGCCCTGAGTTGTTCCTTTAGGAAGGGTTAATGTGAGAAGACTTTTAAAGGTAAGATAGATTCACAGAGCTAGAGTTTCATTGTAACATCAATTAGATTGAAATGTATTATATAAGCAAAGGTTATTTGCATAGCTCCCAGTGACAAGAATAAGCATCATTCTCAAATTCTCTTTTTCAGTTTGTTCAGCAGACTTCCCTTCAGGGAGTGATCATGATTTGAGACTAGCTGTAGTGAAAGAATCCTTTAATGAGAAATACAAATTTCCTGAGATTGATGATGAAATCTGAAATACCTCAAAAAAAAAAAAACTGATGGAAAAGTGATTTGTCTTGTTAAAGAGCCTCCTGATTAAGGACAAGTATGAAAAAACAAGTGACATTCCAAGAGGATACTTCAAAGAATCTCCTCAAATGTGAATATGCCAGCTTCCTATAGACATTCTTGCATAGGACTTTTGTCTCTATTTCTTGGTACGATGAGATGACCATAATTGTTTGTGATTCCAAAGCCATCAGATTTCCAGTTGTGTGCATTTATTGTGTAAATCTATTATATCAGAAATAAAGGTCACTGTCCCCTTTCATATGATTAGCTCTTTGTTTTTTCACTGGCATGCTTCTCTGTCCAGAATCCCAGTCCTGTGCATCGAGGACTCTTTCCACTGAAAGACATAATGATAGCCCAGTATCTCCAGTATTTCTTGGGCATATGAAGAAAATAATTCACTATGTATATTGCTTACTATCTTAATTAGGACTCATTGTAGTGATTTTCCCAGTTTGCCTCCTATTACTAATAAAAATTCAATATGGGAAGGCCGAATTTAATTTAACTGAAAATAAAACATAAATCCACAAAGTCGGGAAAGGAGGCCACAGAACCTGTTGTCTTGCTCACCTGGTTATTCCATGCTGCTGATTAATGGCTGGAGTTGGAGCCTTAAGTTTCAGCCTGACTCTGAGACTCCTTATTCAGGTGACCTTTGCATCACTCAAAGGTTCTGAGCCTCATTATTCTGACCTGTAGCATGAAGACAAAAACTCAGCATTGGATGACTTTAAAATGAAATGTGTACAAGTTTTTGTAGGCTTTAATGTGTGCTGGTGCCATGAAGAATATTAACAATTATTACTTAATGCCATAATTTATGTCTTATAAGATAGTCTGATGAAATTTGGGAAAGCAACGGACCAGATTTATTTCTTTCAAAGGTGTTCTGGGTGCCTACAGTGGTAAATAAGTAATGATGATAATAAATAAATCCAAGAATTAAGTATTTATGGATAATGCTTTACAACTTCATTTGGTGGAGCATCTTTCATGCCAACTATATCCCCAAACAGATTACATTCAATAAAGACTCACGGTGATAAGCAATAAATACTCACAGTGAGAGACAGACATTGAGATAAACAGGCCGAGGGAAAGTGCTTTTCAGCTAAATTCTGAAAAGATATGAAGAAGTTAGGGGTGAAGAGGCCCAAGAGAGATGTCACATCAGGCACACTCTATTGGAGATCAAGTTCTCACACTCCATTTTCTTAGTGAAAACCCTGAGGCACAAAATGCCAACACCTTGAACCTCTGCCTGGGTTATCTCCCAGGCAGCAGGACTTCACTGTGGGTGAAAAAGAAGATAATAAGTCTGAAAGAGGTGAATTCCAACTTCACGGAACTCAGGAAATCACGAAGCAGGGCAATCCTTTTGTAAATGATGTTACTCTGATCTGATGGAGGGGAAGAGAACTTTGTGTTGGTGTTTTATTGCCTGTAATCTACTAAGATGTGTAACTGTGAAGTACATCCCTGAAAATCAGCTAGAAATCTGATTTTCAGCCTACAGGAAGGATTTTCAAGTTAATTTAGAATAAATTGCTTTCTTCCTCTTTTTCTTGTTTTGGTAAGGTGATGGGAACCCAGGGTCTCTACCACAGCAAAACTCTAGCGCCCAAAACAAATTGATTTCTAAACTTTTCTTTGGTTCAGCCAATATTGAAAATATGTAAAAGTGATTTCCTTTTATATTAAGTTGGCTTTTAGCAGCTGTGTGAGTAATGTGAACTCTTTGAGTAACACTGTGTCATGTGTTGAATTGTGTGCATGATTGAAGGGTAAAGTGGGCATATATAGAAAAGAAAGGTAAGAGAGGAAAATGTTACTGATTAAGATAGAAATGATACAGAATTTTAAAAATTAGGAAATTACTTTTTAAAAAGTAGGAAAATAGGAATTAACACTAATTAATATATTGCATATTGTTACCTTAAAATAGTTGTTCAAGTTGTAAGATTTAGGCATTAAAAAATGGTCAACCAAACAATGAAAGCATAAACTGTTCTTTTCAATGAATTCACAGAGATTAGTAGTATAGTTATCTATGCTATGTATATATACACACATATGTATGTGTACCCATATACATATGTTTTCCCTTATTCCTTTTCTGCTTTCTCCTATCTGAGTTGTTCCTTTTAAGTACTTTTTTTCCCTTTTCATTTTTGCAATATCTATTGCACAGTTTGAATCCTATTAGAGTTTCAGTTTTTTTTACACGAAGGAGACAATACAATATTTACACATGTGACTTTGATTTATTTCACTTATTGGTATGGTCTCAAGTTGCATCCATCTACCTACAAAACCCTCAAGTTTTCCTTCTTTATAGCTGAGTAATACTTTATTGAATGAAATTACATCTTTTTTATCCATTTCACGATTGATGGCATTTGGGTTGTTTCCAAGACTTAACTATTACAAATTGTGCTGCTATAAACATTGGTGCACATGTATTGCTGTGGTGTAATGTTTTCAATTCTTTGTGCAAATACTCAGAAGAGGAATAGTTGGATTGAATGAGATTTCATCTCCAGAAAGAATAGCTGCCATCAACAAATCAATCAATAACAAACGTTGGTGGGGCGATGGGGAGAAAGAAACACTTTTCCACTGTTTCCATTGTTGGTGGGAGCATAGATTGGTACAACCACTGTGGAAATCAGTGTGGATATTCCTAATTAATCTGTAGTCCAGCTGCTCTTGAGGCTGAAGTAGGACCATGGCTTGATGCCAGGAGTTTGAGGTCAGCCAAGGCAACACAGCTAAGAAACGTGCCAAACAGGACAAAAAGAAGGAAAAAAGAAAAAAATACCACAAAGATTTATTTTTTAAAGGACTAATTTTATTCTGCTCTGATTTTAACCCTTCTACATGTAGACAATTTTAATTTTCACTGTTCTCACATAACTTGGAAAATACAAAACAGAACATGTTTATATGCCTCAATTATATAGTTTTAAATTGTAATGTTTACTTTAATAAACTTAGAAAGCCATAAAGAAAAACTCATTATAGGAATATCTGTGTTATTTAATTGCAATGTGCTCTCTCTTTATAGAGAGATTAAGTTTATTTTTGTGAAAGAATTACGGTTGTTCTCCTTTATCTACGGTTCTGATTTTCCTCATTTCAGTTACCCACAGTCAATGGCAATCTGAAAACATCAAACGAAAATTTCCAGAAATAATTCATAATTCCCAACTGTGCATCATTCTGCATAGTGTAATGAACACAATACAATAAGATAAAGAATTAATATGTGTAATGAGACAGGTGTGATGGCACATGCTTGTGATCCCAACACTTGAGAGGCTGATCCAGCAGGTTCACTGCAAGTTCAAGTCCAGTTGAACTTGAACTAATTGAGCTACATTAACAAGTTGGAGGCCAGTCTGAACTAAATAGAGACTCTGTCTCAAAAACAACACAATAAAAAATCCCCCCAAAACAAAAAATTCCAAAAAATAAACAAATAGACAAAACCAAGATGTGTTATGTAGATGTATCAATTCCCATGATGAATGCAATCACTATGTACTGCAATATGTACTAATAAAAATTTTAGAAATACAATAAAACATTTTGAGAGAGGCTATGTTTACATTAATTTTATTATAGTACTTGACAGTATATTATTATACAGTAATTACTCTATTATTATTTTTATTAATCTCTTATTGTACATAATTTAAAATCAAACTATCATAGGTATGTACATATAGGAAAAATACTACATATAGAATTTGTTACCATCCTTGGTTTCAGGCAACCACTGGAGGGGTCTTGGGCTGCGTTCCCCAAAGACAAGGGGGAGCTACTGCATTTGAGCTCCTTAAAATTCTAAGAAATTTACATTCTTAATGTAATTTGCTTTCTTTCACTTTGTAGAAGATATGCTTATTTTTAAGGTCCCTACATTGAAGTACTTATTGCAACCTTAATTTTAAATACATCAACACATGAAATTTTTCTAACTAATAATGACTTTTACCAACAAATAATGGATTATAATTCAGGACCATTGTACACTTAAAGTTGTTAAAGGTAAATACTCTTGACTATTGCTTGAACTTTGGAGTTTAAGGTTACTTTTTTGTATGAAAAGTAAAGAGAATACTGTGCTAAATAATAGTAGGACAATACATCAGATTATTTACATATTTATTTAATGAGAAATCAACTAGTACCTCTGATGCTTTTCAGCCATTGTGCTCATCAGCACAAGTGTTATGTAAAGTGGGACAGTAATTGGTGTGTACACACAGAAAATCAATGCCTTTGAAAAGAAACTTCTGTAGTATGTGAAATTTTTCTTGTTTGGCAAATGGAGACCAGAGGAATGATTTAGGAAAGACTGAGGGCACATTAGACTCATAAAGGTCTCTACAAGATAAAGCATTTAATAAACATTAGTCCTCATCTTCATTAGCCTGAATGTGCTGTTGCCTTGGGACTCAGAACAAGACAGAAGGCACTTCTTTTTGTAAGCAAAGTATTCTTTAGATGTTTTTATTTTAGAGAATATTTTATATTACTGAAGAAACATACTGCAGAAAAATTTTAGATGACAGTTTAAAAATTTCTTGCGTTTAATTAAAAATGCATTTAAAATTTTTCCCAGCACACTTATCTTTTTTAGTCAGTATAGGCTAGTGCTAAACTGAGTTTGTATTTCTGTAATCTGCAAGCTGAGCTTGGTGTGCTAGGGAGGTAATATGGGACAGGCTGATAAGCTAAGAGGAGGTTATTTGGTACGAGAAATCCAATTTAGATAATCAAGAGTGCATATATAAGAATTGCTCTATTTTCTATTCACAGTGTATATTTGGTGGTGGTGGTTAGGCTGAATACTGTCCTCTAGTGAAAGATGACTTTATAAACTAAATTGAAACTTTATCATTTTATATTGAGTTGTAGGTAGAGCTCAGAATCAAAAGAATACTTTTGGCTAGCTGGCCACATACTGAAAGGTTTAAGGAGGACCACAAAAGATTTTTATGGGACTAAAAGGGCCTTCAAAGGAAAATTCCTTTTAAAAAGGTGTAAACAATAAAGATTAAAAAACGCTTAAACTAGAGTTATGGATATGAGGTAAGAATGAATGAAAAAGATTATGCAAAGTAATTATAGGAAATACTGTTTTCGCAGCAGCTCCTGAGATAGTCAGTACAAAGGATGAAAATAAAAAAGAGCCAGGAGAAGGCTGGCTCCTCAAGGAGGAGACCTCCCAGTCAGTTGTACAATATGAATCCTCAGTGGCTAGAATGTAGTAGCTTCTTAGTCTTTCATGATAAAAAGTGAGCAAATACAAACAAATAAATAATGCAAACAAAGGAATAACTTGACTTAATTTTTATGTAGACTCTCATTTGAGGTCCAAGATGGGGACTGCCTTTTGGAAACATTCCTCTCCTTTAACGTTGTCTAGTAGGACATATCTATATTTGAAGTATTCGTTATGGACTTGCAAGTGCAGGAGAGCAGCCACACCAAGGAACAAAGTCATCTGAAATTGTTTCATTCAAAAGGCTTCCCAGGCAAAGCAAGCAAAGGCCTCGTGTCTGTTCCTGGTTACAACTTTAATCATTTCATATCAGCTGAGTGTGAAAATTCACCTGAGTGATTAAGAAAATCCTGTAATCTGGACTTCATATGTTACTTTTACGACTGATTCTGAACTCATAATAAGAGCATGGAAGACCTTATGTTAGTCCCCCAAATTCCAGTAAATAAAGAAAGGACATACTGCTTCACCAAATGGTTGGGAGGCAGGGAAGGTGAGTTGGACCCAGATTTGGTGGGAGGAGGTTGGAGGAGCAGTTCAGGTTCCAGAAAATTAAGTTCTAATAGCTAATTGGAGTTGAACTAGCATTTGAAAAGCAGTAAGGAGTATCAGAAGCCTTAAGCTTGGTGATAGTAAGTAGAATCATACCATTTGAATGGCAGATAAGTCATGCTAACTTCTGGAAAGTCTGCGATCTTGAATACAAAAGGAAGTAAAGCTACACTAGTCATGAAGTCAATTAGGTGAGAAAGAATTTTCAGAAAATGTGATTAAGATGGATAAGTGAATGGCTTCCAGGAATGAGGAGGGTCAATCAAGAGAGTGACAGTATCTCTCAGAGAATAAGAGTTATCTAATTATTCTGACAAAGAGATGATTGAATTTAAAGACTATTTTCACCTTGCACATATAGGAACCAATACCCTAACACTTCAGGGTGGAGAACATCTATTCTGCAGAGGACTGTGGTCAGCTGGACTTGGAGAGGACAAGGGGAAGTCCAGGGATATTTCCTGTGGCCCCAGGAAGTTTGTCAATGAAGAGGGGCCATGAGATTGTGGGACGTTTGAAAGATTTTGCTACTGAAGTGAAAGAGAGGTGAGGAACATGACATTATAGAGTGATCTACCCCAGGATTAGTTTTGGAATGTATCATAGGGAGATTTTATGTCTTTCTATGATGCAGAGAACTTCTGACATATGTCTTCTACTTTAAAAATGAAGCTCAACTGATTCTCTCTAATCTAGATGCCACATGCATAGAGGAAGGTGTCCTTATAATGACATATTCATGAGAAGTTGTCTTCAGATTTAAAGGTTCCAGGACTCAATGAGTGTGGCATATCATAGCTGCTTGAATAGCACTGTGGATGTCCCTTTGTGGTTAGACTGGCTATCCCAATGACCAGAAGTGACCCTGTCTCTTTGATGAGGACTGTAATATCTAAATTGCAACAGTCATCTCTTCTTTTGTCTCTCACTCTCTTTTTTAAAAGATCTTATGATAGCACAGCACTCTTGAGTATGCTTAAAGTATTCAAGTGGTGCTATCGGCTATAATTAAGTTCCTTCAGCCTTTCCATTACAAATTTGTCTTTGCAAGGTTTAACATCTCTGAGACTTCTAATCCCACCGGGCTAAACTTAGTATAGAAATTGTCTGCAAGAATGCAAATCTTTCTGCTCACCACTAAATATTTCCAATCAAATAAAATTTTTCTCTCCTTGTAGCATAAAGAAACAAGTTTCAAGAACTTTTGAATGGCCAAAAGAAAAAGAATAATCTAAGCACAAAATCTGAGATAAATATATACTAAAATAAAGCCTGTCTAGTTTTAAAGTGGTTGGGCAAATAACTGAATTCTTCTCAAATAGGAGAATTTTTACCTTGTTTTTCTTAACCAAACTCAAGACCTAGCTATGAAATAATCTGAAAGTACAGTGTTTGCTGTTTGAATTTTTGATTTTATTTTTAAGTAGAAATGGTTGTTATTTCTATGAAAACTTGAAATCACCAATTGATTCTTGTATGCCCATCTGACCTGAGCTTTAAACGGAATGTTCCTTTCTTTTCATTATATTTTTAAGCCAACTGAACAAAAATTATTTGTGCTGTTGGTCTATAAAAGTTTATCAAAATCAAGAGTTTTTATGCTGATTTTTTTATTGTGGTAAAATACATAACAGAAAATCTTAACCGATTATTTTTGAATGTACAGTTCAGTGGTGTTAAGTATATTTGCATATAAGTATATTTGTATTGCTTTGTAGTCTCAGGAGACACTCGTGGTTCTCCCACTACTTTGTCAACCTACACAACTGAAATTCTATACCTATTAAATAATGTTCCATTTCTTTGTCCCTCGACCTCTGGCTGCTGCCAATTTACTTTCTGTTTTTTTTTTTTTTTTGGTCTTTTTTTCATTTTTATCGGTACCAGGGATCAAACTCACGACTGCCTGCTTGCTAAGCGCCTGCTTGCAAGGCAGGCGCTTATGCCGCTGAGCTAAATCCCCAGGCCCCTACTTTCTGTTTTTATGAATTTGACCACTCATAGAAATTTCCTATCAGTGGGATCATTATTTATTTTTGCAACTGCCTTCTTTCAGTTAGCCTAATGTTCTGATGATTCATCCACCTTGTAGCATATATCAGAATTTCTTTCCTTTTTAAAGCTGAATAACATAGAAGTTATTAACATTGGATGTATTGGATGTCTACTCAGTATTTTGTCGTTACTAATCAAAAGATCTAATTCTTAAATAGAAGATCACTTTACATCTTCAAATTGTTTCATACTTATTAAAATTCTTCTTTGGGGTTTTAACTCAAAAGTTTAAGCCTATTAAGATGCTGGCCGTACTGTCTGGGACCATAAACAGTTTTTCTTTTCCTTGTCGCCAGTCTTCTAGGTAGCAGATGATAGACATTTCAGGGTCCCCAACAGTGGTTGTTCACTTGGGGGACAGAGAGGTCCTTTACCTCTTCTGTCCCTGTCAGTTTGGTAATGAACAACCGCTTTGCTTTCAGTCTTTGTGGGGAAGTGTCTCTCTGTGTTGCGGCAGTCCGTAGTGTTCGAACTCATTTTTCACTTCTAAATGTAGTCATCATGCTCTCAGCCACCTCTGAAACGATTTCCATATGTTCTTCAACATTTTTCTCTATTTTTATATTTTCTTCAGCAACCTCTCTCACTTCCTATTTTTACAAGAAAAAATTAATTTTTTGAATACATGTGAGTCTTCCTTTTTTCTTTCTTTTAGCTTTGGACCACCAAATACTATTCTTTCTAATTCCCAAATACTTATGGGGCATCCCTTTATGTCAGACTGACAACTCAATAGCTCAGACACTGCTTGGATTCCCAAGGAGCAGGGAGATTTGTAAATCTCAAGGAAATGTAGAAATGGGAAGAATAGAACTTGTGGCCTTTCTGGGGGGGGTGCGGATAAGGAGGAAACTTTCTACAGGTAGAAAAATGGGACCATAATATATCAACAAGCCAACATTTAAAGTCAGTCTTCAACAGTAACTATAAGTCAGCTAGAAATATGATATTCTTGACCTACTTTCTTTTCAATTATTTACTTATTTTGGCAAAAATACTCTTTCTTTTTTTTTTTTTTTTGCTTTTTTTATTTTGAAAGTAGTAAAATACAACAGAACAAAACAGAATAAAGCCCACTGAGACCGTGTAGTGAATGTGGTACAGAACTTCACAGCAGGTTACCAGGATAACAGTAATAGGTATTACAGTATATTTCATTATCTTTACAAAAGTTGTTCTTTCAATCACGTATATCAAAATAAAATGAAATACAGAACATTATAGAACTTATCAAAACAGAATATTTCATAGAGCAGCACCATTAATCAGAATAGAGCAAAAGAGTAATAAAAATATTTGCCTTCAAAGACATTGTAGAAGGAAATTCCCTTATTTGCTATGGTCAACCTCCCAGGAGATGCTCAGATTTCTGGTTCCTATTTGCTAATGGGGGGACATTAGGAGAATGAGAGTAGGGGGAGTGGGGTGTTTGATTCTAGGTCGTGCACCAGTAGGTTCACTATTGCTTAGCAGGGAGGCAGGCTGGTTGCTTGATTTACCAGCGTCCTAAGTTCCAACATGGCATGGATCTCAGGAGACACTGGTGGTTCACCCCCTGGAAGGGCTGCAGTCTGCCACCTCACCGCTGCTTACCAGGCAGGGGAACTGCTTGCCTGGTTTCCCAGGGTCCTAAAATACTCTTTCAATTTTATAGACTTAGGTTCCTTTCTACCACATAGACACGTTGGATAAAATCAGTTACTTTTCTCAGGCATATTTATTATGTGTGGTCACCCTCGTGCCACTGATTCTTTCATACGACACTGAGTTTTTTTCTTAGGTCTTCCGAGTCTGATGTGTTAAAAGAATCCTGTGATCTGCAAGGATGAATTCTGATGAGGTAGTATCTTTAAAACTTATTGTGGGTCATTTATACTAGGTGTGAAATGAAGCAAATAAAAGCATTTTTGCCCAAGGCAAGGGAGATAGTAAAGAATAAGAGGCACTTAAGAAAGGCATGGCTGGAGATTTGCAGTTGTAGGGCAAGTCTGAACAACAGGGAGCTTGAACAAGGTCAAGAAGCAGCCCTGTAGATGGAAGACTGTCCTTTCGGTCATATTTGATATGAACAATCAAACTTAAAGAGTTTAAGCTACGCTCCCATCTGGTTTATAAATAAATTGAGAAATTAGACAAAGAATAAATGTGGAAAATCTGTCTGCCACTGATAAAGTTCAGGTCTACTGACATTTTCGTTCTGTTATTCTGGTGAGATTGCTATTTTGAGTCCCAAACTGGGCAGACTCACCTCCCATTCCCATCGTGGCAGCATTAGCCCGGGGCAGGCCCCTCTACAGGGTAGGTTCCCAAGCCCTTTCCAGATTTACCAAGAATGTGTAACACTCCTTCTGCCCTAGACTGAGATGAGGACGGGCAAGGGAGAAGCAGGATGCTGATATATTTGTTTTATGAAAAGGAAAGAAATAATGAGAAACAAGCAGAGCATTCCCCTCTAACAAGTCACACTGCTTCTTTTTCGAGAGTGAAAATCATTTTCAATAAGAGTGGCATTGCTTTTTACTTCTTTTCATCATCAAATTTTGTTATTGTTGGTGTTGGACGTTAAAATTTTCTGTTTTCACAGTAATGGATCTGAGTATGACTATTCTAAATCCATTCCTGCTCTTCTCAGTCCTCTTCAGTATTTTTCATTTTTCTTCTTCTTTCTTTCCTCTCTCTCCCTTTCCTTTCTTCCTTTCTTCCCTCTCATAGATTGATGCTGTTTCTTAAAGCACACCATCATTTCTTAGAGCACGCTAGAGAAGAGTGTTGGAATTAGACACACTGTGGGCCTTGCTACTGCTGTTGCTGTCTTTGCATGGGCCTCTTCTAGCTCCTGGGTACTCAGAGCAGTCCCAGTGCTGATGCACCCACCTCTGAGCACAGCGAATGTGAGAGCAAGGATCCCTTTATCTGGCTCCAGTACTGTGGGGCAGCTGCAGTGTGGTCAAATGTTACGAGTTACTTAATCCAGCTTTTATGCTCAGTTTAGAAAGTTACCACCTTTTTCTTTTTAGTTCTTTCTTTATAAGCATTGCCTCTGTGAAATTTATGAGAGTTGCACCAACCAAAAAGTAGAGTAAATAGAACTTCAAAAAAAAAAAAAAATCCCCTAGGAGATGTGAACCAATTGGACTCTGTGAATGCCTTGGTTTGATTCTCAATGTAAAACACAGATCAATGTAAAATAGACACCTTGTTCCCATGAGTAATGTTAAATTGGTGACTATTGGATATTCTGATAGTAAAGTTTCATAATCTAGATTGATTTGTAAAGAAATTTAAAAGCCATCAATTGGTACAATGCTATGAATATGTAAAAGTACCAGGAGAGGTGATGCTAATCTAAATGAAAGCTAGTACCATCAATACTAATTTGCTTTATGTTTCACACACGACACAATAAAGCATATGAAGATTTTTTGTGACTGTCACTCATTGTTTAAATGAAAGGATACTATTAGTTTCAACATTATATTTTTAAAAAGTAATTTCTGTATTGATGGTATATTCAGCATTTGTAAAGAACACTGAGCAATGTTTGGCAAACAGTGTGTACAGTTTCAGGATTGAGTTAAATAAAAACAACTACATTTACCAAATTCATAACAAATTGGCAGGATTTAGGCAATTATTTTAATAGCAGGGTCTTCTCTAGTACTGCTGGGTTAGAAGTTTTTCTACACTATCAAATAATATTCACAAAGAGACTCCTCAGAGTCATCCAAACTCAGTAATTGTAAATAAAAGGAAACTATAGAAAAGGCTAAGGAGAATTTGTATAATGATTAATAAAGATTCAATTAAATTACCCAAAGGCAAAGTTATTTAACATGTGAACACAGCTCAACACGAGGAAAAAGAAAATCATTTCTAATCTAATGTGTTTTGTGAAAATTTTGAATTTTGGCTTGAATAATGATTAGAATCACTTTATAAAACCTATTTATAGCACGCCTAATTGGTTCTTTAAATCTCTTCTTAGGAAATTCTGAAATTTGAGGAAAAGGGAGTGTTTTTATTGTACTATAAACAAAAATGGTAGTTCTCCAAAAACAGGAGACGTGTAAAGATGTGTGTTGAAGGTGATGAGCTAAAGATGTGGTGACAGAAAAGGTGGAAAAAGAGTGGGCATAAACGGTGAGTTTCAGAGTGGCTCAAGCACAGTGGAGAAAAGTGAGCTGGTAAGAGCACAGAGTAGAGGTTCAAATCAAATTTGGGGACACTTGAGGTACATGAATGGTTAGAATCTTTGTTCAGAATAGCTTATAAAATCTTTTTGGATATTTGACAAAAACACCTTTTAGTTTTTGGATCTAAGATAGGGCATGTCCTTGTCCTTGGCAAATTTGAAATTGGTTTTCATAACCAATTTCATAAGCTAATATAATTTATCTATTACTAGAATTTAGGTTACCCAAGCCTATTTTTTCCACATCTTTATGAAACCTAGGATCCTTTGGTAAACCACTACTTCACACCTGTATTCATACCCCATAAGGAGGGAAAAGTAGTTATGAGATTTTTGATTACTTTTTCTGTGCCTTTCACATCCATATATATTATCCCATTAATTTTCACATCAGCCCTTATAGCAGTGTCTTATCACTTCCAGTTTTCCACTTCTCTGAAGAAACATAAAGTCAATGGCATGAAATGTAAATGTGACAGTGATGGTGATCCTGGGAGCCAACACGTGTGCTTACCTCTGCACCCAACATGTGGGCTCTTTCTGCAGCTCCCCTCCCCTCCTCCCTCCACCCATCATCATCTCCATGTGGCCTGGTGTTTCATGCTTCTGTGAGTTAGGAAGCCTGACACCTAGCATATCTCTTTTTGTTGCAATTTCTGATAATCACAGTCATGTTACCTTATTAGTAAATATCAATGACTTTTAGCAAAGGTCTATGAAAAGACTGAAAGAATCTAATGACGGAACTGAAAAACCTATCACTGATTTCATTGCCTATAAAATACTTGTGGATTGGAAAACTTTTGGAGTATTTTAAGAGTCCAAGGATATACTACCCTGCAGAATCTATGTATATAGCAGATGTTGAAAAAGCGTATTGCGCAGATGAATGAATGTGTTCATAGGTTGCATTCAATCTCAACCGAAAGACAATTGAAGCAGATTTTGCTTTGCGGCAGCCTTTTTTTTTTAACTCTTCAAGAATAGCAATGTTGCCTGTACAAATACAAGTTTTGAATCAATTAGAGCATGGTGGAATCTAAGAAATCATAGATGGTGAATGTATTCAGTGCTTCCTAAAGTCTGAGCAATTTATAAGGGACATTTTTGTCCCTTAGTATGCATTTTGATATTTGAATGAAGATCTTAATATAAGGTGGCTGTTGGCCTTAAGCTGTGTTAAACTATCTGACTTTGCCCTGCTTTATTGTTTGTGATAACTGGTAAGGCTTGGTGATAGCAAAATAAAATATTGATAAAAATGTATTAAAGCAACATATTTTGAAATGTATGTAGAGCTCTTTGAAGTGAAACAACGGTTTTAAGTGAATTCAAAAAGATGTTAGCACATTTCTTTAGTGATAAAATTGTGACAGTAAAATTTCTAATATTGTGGAAGAGCAATAGATTAACTATGGGGCTTAATAATTTTACAAATTTAAGAATGATTTAATAATGACAATGTAGGAAATATATATTACAAGGACTGAATTTTTTGTAAATCTCTTTAATATTGGCATGGTCTAATAAAGATGCCTGTAACTACCATAAGAATTACATGCTGCAAAATATTTTTAGATTGATTTTAACGAGGAAGATTGGCGAATACTCCTTCAGAAGTCCCAAGAGAACTGTTTTAGCATTTTTTGATAAAGCTCTATATGCACACAATAAACAACCCCAAAAGATAATATCATTTGAACACTTAATCTAGTTACCTTTTCAGCTTCATGGAATGTTAGACCTAGATTTCAACAGTGTATATGTGTACACTGTGTGTATCTCTGTGCATTTTAAAATAATGGCAATTATTCCTCAGAATAATTAACTCCATCTAGTCACAAATAAGACAAAAAGGAAAAATACAGTTAGAAACAAATGGGTATATATCAACATCTTTAAAGATAATCGCTCATCACAAGTCACTGGTCTGTACATTTTAGAAGAAGCTGGATTTCAATGATAGCTCATCCATACTGCTTTATGTTTTAGAATGTGGACAGAGGAATGGTACAAGATGGGCAGCTAGATGGAGCTGGACTTCCATTAGTCAATTGCTAGAAAAGAGAATTCTGATGGTTAAGATTTGCTCTGAAGAGAAAAATAAAGCAAAGTCTTAAGTGTTCTCTCTGGTGGACCAGTAATGACAGAACATGACAAGTCCCATTACAAACAAAAACAGAATAACTGATAATTAATTGAATATAATGATGCAAAGATTACCAAGAGGCTTGCTTTCCCATAGGAAGTATTTTGCGAGAAGCATCGAAGATCACAACTGAACCCTAAATTTGTATCAATGCTAACTCTTCTATGTGTGATTGTCTTACTACTAGGTAACTAAGATTGTTGGTGAAATATCTTAAAAGAGTATCTCTCTACATTTCATGAGAGAATCTATAGATTTATTTATTTTACACATTTTGTTTATTTTAAAGAGAACAAAACCAAGGAAAATAAAACAGAATAAAACCAATCAAAAATAAACCCAGTATAAGTGATACAAGACTTCAAAACTTATGAAACCAACAATAGTTACCATAATACCTTTTGTTGTCTTCAAAATAGCTGCAAATATTTTCAGACATAGTAAAAATCAAGCAGATCAGAATAGAATAGAAACAATAAAGCCAAAACAGTGAATACAATAAAGGATTTCAAAGCAAGCCACTAGTAAGTCCAAAATGGCTACCATAGTATGTCTTGTTTGAAGTGGGTTCGTGAATAATAATATAAGAATCCAAGCAGCCAAATTCATAAATTTGAAATTTAATTGAGCTCAGGATCATTTGTATACTGCCCCCTCCCCCTCTGTTTCAGGGTCCAAACAAGTGACACCGGACTGGAAAGTTACAGTTTCTAGTAGAGAATCACAAAAGACATCCTGTTGGAAACAATTTAGCTAGAATCTTACATTAATTTTTGGTTGACACTTGTATCCTGCTTCTTTTGTTGAGCAGGTTAATTTTTCTCCTGGGGGTACAGCCCATTCTGTTTCTCTCCTGGGACTTATACCCTGAGTACTTTTCCATTTTCCTGGATCAAATACAGGGCATTAGTTAAATGCAGGGCTCAAGATGGCACCAGTTATGACAAGCTACAACGTTCCCTGGTCATCCTTTTAAAAGTCATCTTCCTCATCTACATTTTGCAGATCCCAGTATTGGGGACATATAACCATTCTGAAGGACTGTCTCAGCCAGGGAGTTTAGAGACTTGTCCAGGTGATGAACATTTTGTTCAAGTGTGCCCACATCATGGTCTATTTCTTTGCTCAGCATCTGGTAATTTTGGTCTCCCATTATGAGGGCTGTGGTTCCTAGTGTTGTGGCACATGGCGTTGCGTTCCAGGCAGGGATCACTGCCTAGAGAGACACCTGATTCTCTCCTCCCACAGTCCACAAATGGACTAAATTTCTTTATATACATACTAGTGGTGAGATATTTTTTTCTGAAGTTAGACCCAGAACTACTACATCTAGATTTGGAGAGCAAAGACATCAAGCTTTTTTGCTAAAGGGGAAAAATGTAAAACTTCCTATCTTCACTTCTTCTCTGCCCCCAAATTTCAATTTTGTTGGGTTTTAGGTTCCAATAATTTCTGTAAGTTTGATAATTTAGCACAAATGATAACATTTCCATGTTTTTCTCCTGAACCCACATTGTTCCTAACCTTAGAGGAGAGGTCTTTCTCTGGAAAAACCTACAAAGGCAAACTCCTTGACAGAGGAAAACGAAATACTACTCTGAATACTTGCATAATTTTAACACATTCCTTTTGGATAGTTTAGGAGAGTCATTTAGGATAGAGAATTCAAGTCAAGGATAAGTTCACAGGGCTCTTAATTCAGGTGTTCAGTTTATCACATTGACTGTTTCTGTCTGCCTGTGTTGGGTTTTGCTTGCAGTTGTCAAAGTTGATCTGTGGGCTTCTGGGTGTTCCTTGAGACATTTTCTTATGTCCATATGGTCAAAAGGCTTGACATAACAATACTAAAACACCATTTCCCCTTTCTAATGTGCTGACGTCTGTATTTCTGGTGAAAAAACACACAAACAAAAACCCATAAATCATGATGTGTAAAAGTACAGTCGTCTCAGCACAGATATATCCAGCAGGCTCACCTCTGGCAGTGGTATTTGTGATCTTCATTGTCCCTCACTTGCAGGATGTCTTTTATGAAGAAATAAAATTATCTATATTATTGTTTTAGTTACTTTCTTGTTGCTGAGACACAATATTCAACACACACACAAGTTTAAAGGAAAGATTTATTTTATCTTATAGTTTGTAGAGGTTTAAATCCACAGTTGTCTAGGTCTAATGCAGGGCAGCATGGCAGAGGGGCATTACAGAGGAGAAAGAGCTCATGGTATGGCAGGCGGGAGACAGTAGTGCTCAAGGGAGTGGGCAGGATATCTATCTATCTATCTAATCTATCTATCTATCTATCTATCTATCTATCTATCTATCTATCTATCATCTGTCTATCATCTATATATCTCCAGGCCATGCCTATGGTGACCCATCTCTTCTCACCAGGCTTCACCTCACAATGCCACACTCAACTATAGACCCATGAGTGGACTAATCCAGTATCACATATCCATGATTAAATCACCTCCCCAAAGCCTCAGCAACGAGTCCATGAAGCTTTGGGCGAACAAAGAGATACACACTATAATGATTGTTAAACTTTACCCATAAGTATTTCTTAATACTCTACTGATAAGGTGGGAAGCATCCATAGAGACCTTGCTGCTGCATGCAGAATACAATGGACATCTCAAGGAATATCACAGCTGTAATGGTGGTGATTTGCTTGAGAGCTTAATTAACTTCCTTTACTTGGAATACTATTTTAACTTGAGAGAATGAGTGACAGATACACTGTGGCTACTCTGATTTGGGCATTTTGTGGGCATTTCTTGAAAATAAATAAAATGAATCTATTCCTTTTAAGGAAAATAATTAATAATTTTTGTTTTCAATGATAAAATTCAAGCTTTGATGCAAAACTTACAGTTTTGGAAAACTTGTATGTGCTACCTTTAGCTTGACAGCTTCCTAAAATTTAAAAACTTTTCTGAAAGATTGAAAGGAATATCACATTGACTGTCTCTGTCACACCTGAATTAAGAGCCCACTGAACTTACTCTTGACTTAAATTTTCTGTCGTAAACGTCTATCCTAAAACTTCCATCCTAAACTTCTATCCTGAACTATCCACAAGGAATGTGTTAAAATCTTACAAGTATTCAATTTAAAAGGAACATTTAAAGACGTAAGTTTTTATGTGTTAATTTGTAGGTTACAGATTTACATTACCAATTGAAGACAGCTAATAAATATTTAAATTTTTTGTTTCTTTTAAGGCAAATCAAATTCATAAAAGCATTAATTGAGGATCTTCAACAGCTTTTAAAAGTGGAGGAAGATTTAGGGACAAGAAGAGTTGAGCCCTGGAATTTGTCTTTAAATATGAGATAGCGATCTCATATCCATAAATCACTTATGTGTAGGTCACTGTAGTGGACTGTCCAGATTCTCATTCAGAGGAGGGAAAATTGCTCACATTTCTGGGAGTGCTTAGAACCTTCAGGTGTCAAGCTCTTCACAGGATGTCTCTGCCACAATGAGGCAACCCCACATGTGATGTGGGTCCCACATATTATGACTGATGTACATAGGAGTAAAAGTCGTGGCCATCTGTGTCCAATCCAGTGCAACCTGGGAGTCCATTCTAGCTTTTCCACTCCTTGTAGGATTCACTGAAATGAGTTGACTTGCATCAGTTCTTGACTTCTCTCTTTTCTCACCTATATTTCCTTTCTCTTGGCTCCTCATTCTTAATCCCAAAGCTCTCCTCAGTAAACATTCTGCACAACCAACTCTAGCTGAGAGCTACTCTCAGGGAACTCAGTCTGCAGGACCATAGGAGCCTGGTAATAGGCTAAAAGTCAATTTTCTTTACAGCATTGAGGAAATAGAGCTCCTGAGGTACCGCTTTAAACCCTAAATTTCTTGTTGACAAGCCATGCAGATCCATTGGCCAATAAAGAACTTATGCAGCTGGAGCACTGAGAGTTACAGAGCTCCCAAAATATATAAATGCATGGTCTGAAACAGCTAGTGCTGGATCCTGTAGAGCTAGCTCAGACATGTGCAGACAGGAAAGGTGGTTTTAGCTTTCAGTGGACACAGATGAAAAAAATTAGATGCCCTATGTTCTTTTATGCTATGTTTTAGGTATGCGACGAGGAGATAAGATGAATAGAGTAAGAAGCCAACAGAACCAATTATCTGTTCAGTTAGCCCATCTTCACATTTGGTAAATGCTAAGAGCTAAAGCTAGGTCAATTTAATGGTGACCGGGACAATTGTTATTACTGCTGAAAGTGAATGTTTGTTTCTGATCTGTCTTTCTCTCAGGCCTCACTACCTGACCTAGCAAACAGAACTTGTCTGCCTCAGCCGAACTGGGGAGTATTTCAGCTTTAATGATCTGAAGACCAAGGATGTCTGAGTGACCCTCCTGGAACTCCTTCTTCATGAAGTGACCACAACAGAACATTTGTTTCAACTTTGATAAGGTTAATTTTCAGACTGTAGCTAATGAAAACTGTAGCTCCTGTATCTACAAAGGGCACATGAGTTAAAAAAAGAAGGCAGGTTTTACACTGTACCATTTGAAAATGACCCCTCTGCCTATATGAGCTAAATGTGCATTTGTTGATTCCACAAACACGCATTCAGCACCTAATGTGTGCCTTAGAACTGTAGGTTCTGGAGAATATATTGATGACAAAGACAGAGTTCATGGCATGAAGGAGACCAACACAGTGTGATCCAGATCACTGTCTGTATCTTACCTAGTTCATTTGCCTTGGAGGCATAATGGATACATGGTGGAACAGAAAGCAGTCAAGGAATTTAAAGTGGAAAAGAGCTTTTCTACTGTGGTGAACACAGCTTGACCTGACTGCTGCCTGAGTTGCAAATAGTGTGACTGTGCATAATCTGTCTTCCTCACTTAGTGTCTCAGCATTAAAGATCAGCAAACCATTTCAGCAGGATTGCACAACTGAATCTTATAGCTATCACCATCAAGAACATGTTTGCTATGTTTGGTTAGTCTGAGATAAACCAGACACATTCCGGTTTGGATGAAACTTCTTTTGTCCTGCGGCTATAATAGTGCCTTTTCTCTGTCCCAAATAGTGCAGATTCCCTGATCTTGAAGGTTCCCCTTGACCATACCTCTGCCAGTGAGTCTGTAATAGGTTGTACTCTTTTTCTTAAGTTTCATGGTATTTTGTGGTTGGTTCACATTCACCAGCACTGAATTTTCCCAGAACAGAGAGCAAAACATTGAGTGTAAGTCACATGGTTTGCACATGGAAGGCACTGCCAGTAAAGCGATGGAGAAGATATTTCGTCCCTGCTCCAAATTTTATAGGAGGAACTGAAAAACAAGGACAGTGTAAAATAGGTATGTTTCTAAAAAGTGAGTGGATCATGAAAACAAAAACAAAAGCAAAACTGAAATAAGATAATGGAATATTTGAATAAAAATAAAAATAATTGATTTATTTTATATTTAATTGAAGGCAGAATATACGTTGTCGGTGAACAGTTTATGCAAAGAATAGTCTGTGCATTTGTCACATATTACAAAACAAAGAAAAACAAAAAAATATTCTCCAAAGTTGCAGTGCTACTAGTCACAGTATTTTTCCACAGTACAAATAATATCAAGAATAGATATCCAAAAGTTACTGCTTAAAAATCTTAAAACTCTTTTAAAGAGGGAAACAAGTTTCAGTTGTAAATTATTTAGAAATGAAAACAGCAAGTGAATCATATATCAAACCTGTGAGATACAGCCAAAACTGTACTTAGGAGATTTTATAGACATAAATGCATCAATTAGGAGATACAAGTTTTAAAATAAATACACAAGTTTAAAAAGGAAAACATACTTAAAAAAGTATAAAAATCCAGGAATGCATTTGACATATAAAAGTAAGCAAATATAATGCAATGTTATAATTAATACAACCCAAAAGTTGTTCTTTAAAATAATTGGTGAAATATTTTTAAACATTTGGCAAGTGATACAAAGAAGGAAGAAAAGAGTAGACACAAATAACACTGGAGATGGGAATGTTTAATAAAATTTCAGATATTTTAGATATTTAAAAATTTTTAGAGATCCAATGTAGAGTATAATATCAATAAATATGAAAATCTTATGAAGTAAATGATTTTCATGGACTAAGAATGACTGAAAAGCAGATCAAAAATGCAAATACACAAAAAAGAAGACAATGAGGTACCTAAAGAGGATAATTTATTATTTGAAGTCTACCAATCCTTCAAGAAAAAACATAATTCCTAAATTCAGGAAAAAAGACAGTTATTTTTTAAAGAAAGCTAATGGATGAAACATTTTCTACCTAATTATGTGAGAATAACAAAGCCTTGGTGCCTAAATTAGATTGGTAAATTTCCTAAAAGAAAACTGTGTTATAATTTAACTCATGAACATAGGAACAACGATTGCATTTTAAAAGTGCTAGTTTTTTTGTTGGTGAGAATGTAAATTAGCACAGTGATTAAGAAGGGAAATTATCTTATTAAAGAGACGGGAGTGCTCTCCTGTGTTTATTGCAGTACTATTCAAAATAGCTAAGACACGGAATCAATCTAATGTCCACCAATGGATGAGGGGATACATAAACATAGGCATATACACCATGGAATACTAGTCAGCTATAAAAGTAAGGGTATTCTATCATTTCTAACACTATAGAAGATCTGGGAAGATATTTTGGTAAATGAAATATCTTGCCCAGAAAGACTGATGCATGATTTCTACATGGAAGCTAAAAAAGTTGATCTCATAGAGGTAGAGCAAAGTGGAGATTACAGGGACTGAGGTGGTTGAGGGAACATTAGGAAATGGTAGAAAGATACAAATTTTCAGCTAGACAAGAGTAATAAGTTAAAATCTATTGTATAACATAGTGATTATAATTAATATCCTTAAAAATGCTAGGTGGATGTAAAGTGTTTTCACTACAAAAATGACTATGTAAGGTACACTTCTATTATCTAGGTAGATTTAATCATGTCATGATGTCTAAATACTTCAGTGTCTGAAATTATGTCATACATGGCAAAAACATAATTTTTTCTATCACTGCAAATTTTTTAAAAAAATTTTTAAAGTGCTACACTGAGTTTAGCAATGTATCAAAAACCATATATCATGACCAACTAAGATTTATTCTAGGTATGCAGATATGAGTTGCTACCTGACTGGGAAAAGCCAGACCCTAACCCCTTATGCACCAAGAAGTCCCAATCCTCCCAGCCACTGGAAGTGATCAGCTTATCTGGAGAAACACAGGCTGTGATGATAGCTATGGAGGTGAAATGCAATTGGATGCATGATGTTTCACTAATACTGCAGGTCTAGGGCCAGTGGTCTGATCATAGGTTCAGAGGATAGTAGTACACAGTGTGACATCTAGGAGGAATCTCCTTCTGAGGGTTGCAGCCATTGTTGATTTCCTATGGTCTTGTTTCGAAGTTTTATATCATTTCCACTGTTTTGTTGGGTTGGGTTTTAGACTCTTTTGTTTTATTATGTCAAATGTGGTTGCAGGAGTAGCTATGTCAAAGATAGCAAGATATATTATGGTAGCAATTTTGAATTTGCTATTGGCTTGTTTTGAAGTCCTTTATTGCATTCATTATTTTGTTTTTATTGTTTCTATTCTGCTTGATTTTTACTATGTCTCAAGTTATCTGCAGCTATTTGAAGACATCAAGGGGAGTTCTGATAACTGTTATTGATTTCATAATGTTTTGAAGTCCTGTATCTCTTACACTGGTTTATTTTGATTGGATTTGTTCCGTTTTATCCTCTCTAGAATAAAAAAAATCTTAATCACAAAATAAATACTTTTATTCATTCATTAGTATGTATATGCTTATCTAATATATATTTCTAAAATGCCAATGATGAGGAAGAGACTAGTCTGTGTGTTGATGTGAAAATGTAAACAAGATGGGTAGGATCACACTTAACTTGCATGAGATGAGTCTAAAAATTCATATAAATAATCTTGATAGGTATCCTAAAAAGTTTCCAAACAAGACAAAGTTCAATATTCATTCCCAATAAAAGCCTTTAGTAAGAGAAGAAATAGTTTCAGTGCAGACAGAAATGGCAAACTAAGGTCAAACATCACTTTTGATTGAGAAACATTAGCAATACTCCCTTTAAACTTCAGGAACTGGAAAGAATGTTTGTTTTCAATCCTGATGTTCCAGAGAGAAGTTTGATGTCTCACCAGAGCAAGTAAAATAAAGTAAGATGTGTGTGTGTGTGTGTGTGTGTGTGTGTGTGCCTAAAAATATGCTGTTGAGGTACTGTAATGAAAAGGTGTGATCCGTGCATTCTAGTTGTTTTTTTCCATTCATGTCCTGCAACCTTCTGCCTTTCTCTGCTCTTCTCTATTCCCTGGGAGAATACTTTGGGCTTTCTTTCAATTTATATTCAACAGTGGGAGGCACCAGCAGGAGATGCGAGGACAGAAGGAGAAAATTGTTGGGGTGTTCTTTCTCTTTTCTTCCCCACTTACTTTGGTTCTGTCAGTAGCTGAGTTAGTCTACAAAATCAGCTCCAACAGGAGTGTCTGTTCCAAGCTTCCAGCTCTTACTGGGGTCCAGCAGTGTACGCTCTACACTCCTGCAATTGCATCTTGGTTTACATAATCCCGGATGTCTTTCTCATTTCTTGCCTTGAATCTGCTCATACATCTAAAATATCTTTGATAAAATCATCTGTGTGAATTCTTTTCTGCTGGGATTCTGCTTGATGACATAGTTGGTAACAGCAATAGTGATGTCTCACTCAGGAAAGCTTCTAGTCTCTGTAACTTGGAGTTTAAACAGTTTTGAAGTCCTAGTTCTCAAAGTAGAAACTTTAAATTTAGTACAGTGAAGGCTCCAATAACAGAAAAGTTTAGTCTACCCCCTTGATATTTTTAGCTTCTTACTGCATGAAATCCTCAAGCAGAGAAAGCAGGGCTTACTTTTTTTGCTGGGTGCTTCATCAAGGGAATTTAGTTTTCCATTGTGTTATGAAATTGGACCATTATCTCTGCTACTCAGATGATTCACTATCACATTTCTTACTATCACAGTCTCCAGTGATAGCCTTCAATGGGAAATTGTGGAAGCCATTAGCCACTAGGGGCTCAGTTCCAAGGATAGTGAAGGTTTGGTTCACTCTGTAGCCAAATTAATCACAGAAAACGGGTGATGTAAAGAGGAAGCTGTGGTGGTCGGCTTTAGCCTGATAATCAGATACGGATACAGAGGAGGCACAAAAGCAGCCATGAGTGCTCACACTACTGATTATTTCTCTTTTAATCTCCTGTCTTCCTATTTTTTAATGAAGAGACAAAATGGAGTTTACTGTGGAAGCTAGGTTCCAGGTGGGTATATAATTGAATTACTCTCATTCCTTGAGTGTATTACCACTAATGGGATTACACGGCTCCCGTGGGTGGAAGTTGAGGCTTTCATCAACCAGCAAGAAGCAGGAAGAAAAGCTGAGTGGCAAAAGAAGAGCGCTCTGATGGTGAAGTCCACATGATTTTCCATTCTCTATCTACCTTCCACATAGCTCTATGCTCTGGGAAGTCACAATTTCCAGATTGTCTCGCTGGGCTCTCTGATCTCTGGGTTCAGTTTGGGCCTGGCTGATGGGTGGCACCTGCAGGAAATCAGAGGGTGTGAAGAGAAAGAGATTGATTAGGAGGCAGTGATTTAGCTTCTCCAGGGCTGCAGCTTTTAGGACACTCCTCCTTCCTTACAGTGCTTTCAGTGAGATTCAAATCTCTTTTCTGTGCAGTGCTAGGGGTGGAAAGAACTTCTTGCTGCCCTTTGGTGCCTTTATTTTCCTGTTTATTTTTCTAGCCCTGCCCTTGTCACCTTGCTTTATCTCCCTTATTAAAGATTTACTTAAACCATCAGAGCAAATCCTCTTGATTTATGCCAGTGGTAACATTTGAGAATAGTGGTAAAAGGATGGATTATTCAATAAATATGCTGGGATAACTTTTGCAATATAAAAATAAAATTAGATCTGTATCTTAGACTGCACACAAAATTCTAGGTGAATTAGAGCTTTAAATGAAAAATTTTTAAACATTTAAGAAGAAAACCTCATATTTATGAAATCGAAGTGGGCAAAGACTTTTTTCAATAAAATGTAAATGCTAAACAATAAAGAAAAAAGAATATCAAATATGAATATATTTAAGTGAATTTTTTATATAGAAAAATATTCACAGTATGGTAAGACATGTCAGATGAAGGAACGATTTTGTAACATAAATAACTGATAAGTATTTGTGTTTAAAATATATAGATCAAAAAGAAAATGACAAACTAGTAAAAAAATTGACAAAGAAGCCATCCACAGAAAAGAACCATGGAAAATCATGCTGAATTATGGTTAGCTCACTTATAGTTAAATAAATACACAGGACATAATACAAAAACAAAACAAAAAATCCCTAACCCAGCAAGATAGTATTTAATAAATATCAAATTAGCATTTGGTTTGATAAGATCTAATGTTTCAATAAAATGGCAAAACTGGAAAACTCACAGAGTACTGGTAGGATCTCCCTGGCCCAATCCCTTTGAAGAATAGGTTCACAGTATCTAGTAATATTGAATATTTGCATGCCAGCTGACTTTAGCAGGACCCCTTCTGGCTATGCATTCTGGATGAAAACTTTGCACAGAGCACATAAACACATGTACAAAAATATTTATAGCTGCCCTGATTATAATAAAGCAAAACAGAAAATAATACAAATATACCATTAAGAATGGGCTATGGTCTATCATACAACGTATTTAGCTATGTGATGATTAAAGCAAATGAATGAGGTTTACAGGTATCAAGAAAGATAATCTCATGGGCAAAATACTGAGGAAAAGCTGTGAGATATAAAAGGAATGGAGATTTTTGAAGATGTATTTGAAATCTGGAGTCAATATTTATAGCAAGCCTATAGTCCAGATTTAGCCAGGACAGTTGATAAGCAGTTTAGTTACATTCAAAATATGCTGCTTATTTTGGATATATGACCTTCAAAATCACAAAATGAAGGAATAAAAATTTAGATATGCTAGCTTATGTTTTATTGACATTTTAAATAATTTTGAAATTATCTCTTCCTTTGGCAGATTTTTTCAAATGTTTTATTTAAAATACTTTATTTCTTCAGAGTAGTTTTAGATGCACATCAAAATAAAGAGGAAGGTACAGAGATATCCTATATGCATCCTGTCCAGATACATGCGTAGCCTCTCTGTTTTTAGTGTGATTTAGAATATAAGAAAGACTAAAATGATATATTGGCCCCAGATAGTAATTGGTGAAGACTGTTATAGTCTCTTTTTAACAAAGGTAATACTGTTCATGGTTTCAGCTACCTGTGGTCAACTTCAGTCATAAAATAGTAAATGAAAAATTCCAGAGGTAATGAAACCTCACACAATCCTGCTTGGTTCCACGCAGGAAGTGAGTCATCACTTTGCCTAACCTTTTTACACTGTATATGCTACTTATCCATCAGTCAGTAGCTAAGTAATCAAAATGCTGATCTGAATGCAGACAGGAAAGGCCAGCCTTCAGATATTCCCCTGACAGTTGGACTAGATTGATGTTGTGTGTGTTATACTCTAGAATAAAATTACCTACATTTTTCCATGTCTTGAGAGTTTTCAAGAGACAGACACTGAAAGTGAAAAACTTAATCTGGTGGATGAAATCAAGGCAACCTAACATTTAGATTGCTTTTAGTTAGATTTATGCGAGAATTAGGAACAAAAAACCCAGCAGAAAAATTGTAAAGACAAATTTTCACCTCAAATGAATCACATATAAAGTTGGAGCAAAAGTAGATGTGATTGCTGAAGAGATTCACATTACTACAAGGAAGCCAAGCACTTTGCATGAGATAATATATCTTAGGAAAAACCAAGATTCCACCAGTCATCGGCCAAGGGTATAAAATGTTAAGCTTTTTTGAAAGAATTTGATTTCAGAAGAAAGTTTCAGGGTGCTCTGCTCATTCAAAGCCACTGAGGAAATTGTTTTACCAGTTTCATCCATCCAGAAACAGAGATCTCTGCAACCATGGTCCAAATGGGCTACGTTATTGCCTGAGCTGGTGGCAGATTTTGGTATCATCCACATGGTGCTAGGTTTTCAGGCATGTAGAATACAAGAGTTGTGGGGTCATGGAAGCTTTCACCCAGAGTTCAAAAGAAAGTCTATGAGACCAAGCAATGTGTCTCTAAAAAGGCAATGCATGAAACTGTGAGAATGAAGCCAAAAGTGCACTGTAGATACCAGGGCACTGGTGATGCCAGGCATATGGATTATTGACTGAGGAAACCTGTGGGCGCAGAGCCAGTTCAGTATAGAGGCCATGTGGGCTGCAACAAACAAGGCCTTAGTGGTAAAGCTGCTTATGGTCTTTTGGAATTCACATCTGGCTACCACCTGCCTTGGGTATTATACACAGAGCTACAAGATTTAATTTTTGCCATGCTGGTTTGTGATCTTACTTTGATTTGGTTCCTTTCTATTTCCCTATTTAGCTATTTTGGAATGAAAATGTTTGACCTGTGCCATTGTATGCTGGACTTATTTAACATTATTTTTTAATTTTTATAGAAGCTTCCAGTGAGGAATTTGCCTTGAGACTAAGAGGAGACTTTGGGCTTGGACTTTCCAGCACTGATGAATGCTAAGACCTTAGCAACTGTTCGAAGTGGATTAAATACACTTTCCACATAATAAGATAAATGTGAGCCTTTAGAGATATAAGGGCAGGATGGTACGACTTAGATCTAAAGTGTCCTCCCAAAATCTCAGGCTTTCAGAGGTAGGGCTTTTGGAAGCTTTAAAGGTGATTGGAATACCATAGTGTTCTGTGAAGCAGTGGATTCATGAGTTCATAGCTAAATGTGCTATTAAGAGCTTGGACCTGATTGGAAGAGGCATGTCATGGGGATATGCCTTTGAAGCCTGTGACTTCTCCTTTAATCCTTCTACCTTTGGTTCCTAGCCGCCATAAGGTGAGCAGCTTTCCTCCACCATGTCCATTCACTGTGTTGTTGCCTTGGAGCCAGTTGACCTTGAGCTGAATTCCCTTAAGTGTGGAATAATAAGTGTTAACCTCCATTGTTCCTTAGAATTCATTTTTCATTTTGGGGAACACAAACTCAGCATATTGTAAGTTCACAGTTATAATATTTTCCTTATGCCATTTGGAGGCTCTATGTCATTCCTATATCACTATTTTGTGTTATTTGTCCTTTGGTACTCGGCTTATTTCACTTATCACAATGTAGACTTTATTTTTATTCTTGTCTTTTACCAGTTCCCTCTTAAAAACAAAAGAAATTAGTACCTTCTAGCCTCTCTTTCTCTGAGCACTTGCTTGTTTCTTTGTAAATTCTCTACTGTTAGTTGCAGATTCTCTGTTCTCAGGGAAATCTTCTCTCTCAGAGGTCAGCTTGTAGGGCAGGAGGTCAGGTCTTTGTAGCACCTATACTGAGTCTTGAGAAATACTGTTCAAAAATATCCTTAAAAGATAAAACGTTGGCTTTGATTGGTGAGCTAAGAAATTTTGTGAACTGAGGTTGCTATAAAGGACAAAAATCTTTTAGGGACTTGGCATCTGGAGCTTTTTAAAATTATGTACATTCATATTGAAGATTTAGCATATGTCCCCTGAACAGCATGACATATATATAGACATGATAAATGTTAAGTTTCACTATGTCTTTAACTTTGAGCTATGACTCATTTTTTCTTTTTCTGAGGTCACAAGTTTGGCTTTGTCTTTGTTGGGGATACAAAAAGTTATGATCTTTTTGGGTAGAGAACTATGTCTATAGATGATTTTTTAAAAGTCCCACTGACTTTTTATATACTTAAAATTATTAGGAATTCAACAAAATAGAAAAATCAGACTTTTACATACATTTTCTGAATTGTATTTATGATGGAAGCATTGAAAGCAAGGCTTACTTTGTGATTAGTTGATAAAACATTAATACATATTGAACACAATGCCATAAAATTCTTTTAAATTCAACTTCTGTAACTGTGAAAAGCTGTTTACAGCTTACCAATAAAAGACCTAAAGGAAGGGTTGCTTAGTTTTGGTTTTGAATCTCTGTTCATTTGGAAATTGATGCCCGAATAGCAGATTTTACTCTCGTGTCTTAGGAAACTGCCCTATCACTCTGACAAATTGGAATTTCCTACCTAACCAGCAAAATCATCATAGTTTTCCTAAGTTTGTTTCTGAGTATTATTTGTGTTTTGTAAATTTAGTTGACAGATGACTTGAAATTAAAATAATGCTTTCATAAATAAAAATCTTCCATTTCTATTTTGAATTTATTTATTTATTTTTAATCTTTTTATCGGTACCAGAGATCGAACTCACGACTGCCTGCTTGCAAGGCAAGTGCTTATGCCACTGAGCTAAATCCCCCGCCCCCTTGCATTTATTTTTAATTGACAACTAATAATTGTGTATATGTCATATGTTGCAATGTTTGAACAATGTATGCATTACAGAAAATACAGTCACACTGATTAACATATCTACTAACTCTCTAACAGCATTTTTTTGTAGTGAGGTTCAAACTATACTCTCTTAGCAAATGAAAAATATATGAGAAATACATTATTATTGATAACTGTGGTCACCATGAAATATAAGGTTGCTAAAACTTGTTCCTCCATGTAAATGAACTTTGTACCTTTTGAGCAACATTTTTCTTTCTCCATTTCTCTTTTTTCCTGCCAGTCTCTACCTTTCTACTCTTTCTTCTGTAAGACCACTGTTGTTATATTTCATCTAAAAGTGAAATTGGATTGTATGCCCCCAGAGAACTGTATGCTAGGTGACATAAGCCAAGCACTGTGAGTGCTTCACATGCATTCTCTGCTCATTAGGAATTCATGGCAGATTAAGCTTACCCACACTATTTTAAATCATTGTGTTCCCTTCCTTTTGAAAGTTGAAGAGTATTCAACATAGGTATGTGCACCTAGACACCTATTGTATACATATATGTTACATATATAACACACATACACATATGTACTCACATCACATCAGATTTTACCCATTCATGTACTGGTGGACACTTACATTGGTTACATATCTTGGCTACTGTGAATAATGCTGAAATGTTTGGAAAACCGGATATCCATAAGCAGAAGAATGAAATTGGACCCTTATTTATATTACATACAAAAATCAACTCAAGATAGATCCGACTTACTTATAAGACCTGAAAGTATAAAATGACTAAAATAAAACATAAAGGAAAACTTTATGATATTACTCTGAGCAGCAATTTTTTGGATCTAACCCCAGGAACACAGGGAGCAAAAGTAAAAATAGAAAAATGATATTGTAGCAACTTAAAACTTCCAGTCAGCAAAACAAATAACAGAGTGAAGAGAAAAATCTATGGATTGGGAAATATATATATGTGAACAACACATCTGACAAGAGGCTAATATTTTAAAAAAGGAAAAAATATACAAAGAACAGAAACAATTCAACAGTGCAATAAAAACGGGCAAATGATCCAAGTAGACACTTCCCAAAGAACAGAAATGATCAATAGATAAAATATGCTTATCATTTCTAATCATCGGCAAAATGAAAATTAAAACCACAATGAGATATTACCTCACCCTGTTGAAATGGCTATTATCAATAAGGCAGTGTAGCAAGTATTACAAGGAAGTGGAGGAAAGCAAATTCTTGTACATATACCGTTGATGGGAATGTGAATTACTATAGCCCTTTTGGAAAGTCATCCAGTACTTTCTCAGTGAAAATAGAATTACTGTGTGATTCAGCAATTCTGTTTCTCAGTATATATCTAAAGGAACTGAAATTAGATGTCAGAGAGATGACTGAGCTTCATATTCTTTTCAGTCATATTCGTAATGGCTAAGATATAGAAACATCCTGAGGTTTCATCAGTGGATGAATGAGTGGCTAAAGAAAATGTAGGGAATATCTATATCTATATATAATTGTATTGATTATATACTGATTATATACTGCTCAGCATTTTAACTTATATTGATTTGTGATTATGAACTTATTGATCAGTACCATTGAGTAGTAATATTATCCAAGAAAATAAAAAAGATAAAAAGGAAAAAAAATCAAGGGATGAGAGGAGAGGGGAATGAAGGAAGGGAAAAGGGATGAGAAAAGGAGTAATCGTGCTATGTACGAGTACCAGCTTCCTGCAAGGAATGTAGACATTATGTGCTACACACATGTACTGATCAACTGATTTTTTTTAAAAAGACTTAAAGTGAGAAATACTAATTTTTCTCTGGCAGCAATACCTTTATTTTTAGTACCATTTGAAATTGAATTACTTCTAAGGGATTTTAGCAAAAGGGCCTCTCCACTCTGATTTGCTATTGTACAGTGTATGAGACAAAAGTACTGTATTGCATACATTGTAAATGCCATGGATAGCAATTAGAGAACTACATGATAACCATTTATATGTAACATAGGCTTATTTTTTTAAGTTGAAATGTGCTCAAAGTAAGTTCAGAAGTTTTCGACAACTTGATATATAAGAAGAGACAGAAAGATAAAACAAAAAAGATGATACTCATGGATTGCAAAAATCAGTTTATATTTTAAAATTGTATTTGAGATGAAGGAGAAATACATAACATAAGATTGACTTTTATTGGGGTAAAAAAGCAAAGCAATCATTTGGAATCATAAGTGTCTTTTTGACTCAGAAAACACATAATTTATGAATGACTTGGTGGTGAAAAAGAGCGTTTATTTATTTGGCCTGCCCCTGGGTGGTGATAAAAGTGCTGCCACGCAGAAAAAACAAAGCCAGAAAGACAAATGAAAGCAGAACACAAAGTTCTTTTCAGAGAATTCTGGTTTTGATTTCTGTTTCTTTCGGATGTGGTGACTTGAGTTATCTGATACTTTTCATATTTTTATGCATACAAACCAATATAATACTGAGTGTTTTATGATACAGTTTTGAACATTTAGTTCCTTAATTATCACCCTTATTCCCCACACCTGTTTTACTAATGAGCTATAGTGCTGGCAATGATGGTGACATAGCAAGGGACACTCACAGGTTATGTTGAAAGTTGCTTAATATTCACTTTGATCACAGGCATAAAAAGTAATCTGCTAAACAATTCCATATCTAATGGGATTATATCACAAATAAATTCCAAAGTTTCATATTCATTAATTTGATGTGAAGATGTATTATTTAGCCAGACCACTTTTATGAACTAAAGAAACTGATTTACAAAATGTATTCTCAAACTTAAATACCGCTTTTAACAAAAGTTTCTCAGAGAAAATGAAAGTTGTTTTTTGTTTAATTTTAATATTTAGATGGATATCCATCTTAGATTTTCAATATAATATGTTCCCTTGGGTTTTTATCTATAGTTATAAGCATAATATAAAAATTTTAACATTAATAAATTTTTATTTTATTTCCATTAAAAAGAAAATATTTTACAGCACTTTTAAACTTATGGAAAAATCATAAGAATAGTGTAAGACAGTGCTCCATACCCAGTGTTTCTTAATTTAAGGTGGTATTATTATGGTTTGTGTCTGGATGTCCTCCCAAAGCCTCATGTGGTCATAGGCAGGCTTTTTCAGAGGTGGCTGGATATAGAATGTGAGATGCTAGAATTGATTCATGGTGCAGTGATAGGATTAAGAACACTAGGATTAAGGAGGTGAATGCTACTTGCCCTAAGTAGCCTGGATAAGATGTAAGATAAGAAAGAGATATGGTTATCCCTTGTTGCTTTGCCATCTTCTGTCCTCTCTGAATTGTTTCTCCTACGTGAGGCCTGTTTGCCATGCCACCTTCCCTTGGAACCAGCTGACTATGGGTTGAAACCTCTGCAAACTGCAAGATAAAGATGAACCTTTTCTCAGTTAACTCTGGGAGTGGCGTATTTTGCCTCAGCAATGAGAAAGCTAACTAGCATAGAATTCTTTATTATAATAAGTAAGTCAATATTGTTACATTGTGTTATCCAGATATTTTATCCAGATTTTTTTTTCTAATGGCTTTTTTCTGTCCAAAATCCCATTCAGGGTGGCATGTCACAATTGTAGCATTTTGTTAAGATCCTCTGGCTGTGACAGTTACTCAATTTCCATATATCTGATGATCTGGACATTTTTGAAAAATGCTGGTCAGGTATTTTGCACATTTCAACTTGGGTTTGTTTGGTGTTTTTCTCATCATTAGATTGGGGTGATATGTTTTGAGGAGGAGAACACAATGTAGACTGCTACTTATATTACACCACATCAATGGTTCATGTTATCAACTGGACTTATTGTTGTTTTGACCTTAATTGCCTGCCTGAGGTCGTGCTTATCAGCCTTTTTCACCACAAACTTATTGAGTCCTTCCAGACTACACATACTGGAAGGAAGTCATGGATCAAGCTCTGACTGAAGGGCTAGCAGAACTGAAGAGTTATGCTTCTCCTCCTTGAGTGAGGAGTAGTTGTAGAAATTATAATTCTTCTGGTCAGAAGACTGGCTTTAATGAAATTTTAGGTGCTTATCTACTTCTCCATAAATTTAATAGTCATTGTGGATTAAGAAGCATATTCAACCTAAAACATAAACATCTCCATAACTTTAGTAACAAATATTCTATCCTTTAACACTCTGCAAATCAGAATACTTAATTTTTATTTAAACAGGAAATACAGGCAACAAAACAGTAAAAACTGATCATCACCAATATTAGTTATTATCTAAGCTATGCTGGATGATTAAAGAGTCATCTTATGATCTCTGCATTATCTGCTTCAGAACAAAATTGAAACAGCTCTGTTACCTGCCTCCCTTTGGACTCTGTACTAAGCAATCACAGTACAATGGGGTGCACTCCGATGAGCCTTGGTGTCAATGGCTTGTGAAGAATTCGGACAAGATGGCGCCCCAATTTCCAGAGTTGAAAACAATGACCAATAAGATACTTGCTTCCCAGGAAAAATTACAGAGCTGTTTTCTTTTAAACTCAGATATAAACTTGTTCTTGTTGCTTATGGCACCCCAGTTTCCTGAGATTAGCTGTTCTGTATCAAAAGGAGGCAAAAATTTGTTTTTATCATCACTACTTTTAATTGAGAACATAGTGTGAGCCTGATTTTGTATTAACTTATTTATATTTTTTCTTTAAAAAAGTTTGAAGACATCTTATGAAGAAACTAAAGCTGAGAAAGATAACTGACTTGGTTGTGATAATACAGGTGACAATGTTCTACTCAACTCAGAAATTGGAAATAACGCAGGCTTTTGCATCATAGAAGCAGGTTCTTCTAATACATGCTATGCAATGATACTACTATAGTGCATTAAGTTGTTCTGTTGGCCTGCATAGAAGTTTGTACCATGAGCTTTGTGGGCAGTGGGAATTTGGGCTGTTGCTTTGTCTGAGATTCTCTGCTTAGTAATGTTATTACTAGTAATGCTGTTACTAGACTTCAGAAATATCCAGATGCCCAAGGATTATGCAACATCTGCAGTGCTTGCCTTGAATACATAGCCAACGAGACTGAAGAAAATCTCAGTAATCAAAGCAAATGATATTTTATTTTACCTACTTTAAATGTTTTTGTATTGGTACATATTTGCGATACACAGTGAGTAAACCCATTGTGGGAGCTGCTATATGTACAGGTCACATCTTAGTGCTTTTTACTTTCCCTTCCCCCCATACTCTTTCCCTCCACCCCTAGTTTATCTTCCCATCAGCAAAAGGTCTACCTCCCTGTTTTCTATAGTCAACCTTTTATTTTTCCCTACAAATTATTTCAACTTTGAGTTTCTCATATGAAAGATACATGCAATACTTAATATTTTGTGTGAGATTTATTTCATTTAACATTATAATGTTAAGGTGTATTTTCTTACAAATGACTCAATATTGTCCTTCTTTATGGCTGAGTATTACTTCATTGTGTGTGTCCTGCCTCATTGTTTTTTATTTGTTCATTTGTGATGAGCATGTCTGTCGCTTTCAATGTTTGACTATTATGAGTTGTGCTGCTATGATCATGGGTATGTATGTATCACTATAATATGATTTTTTTAAGTTTTGGGGTAAGATACCTCGGAGGGGAATAGCTGCGTCAAATGAAATTTCTGTTCTTAGTTTTTTGATGAATCTGCATACTGATTTCCATAGTGTTTATATTATTTACATTCCCACTAACAATGTGGAGGGTTTGTTTCCTCTCAGGCTCACCATCATTTGTTGCTTTTTGAGTTAATACTGGCTAATTTTTCTAGAGTAAGATAGAATCCCAGTGTTGTTTTGATTTACATTTCTCTATGCCAAAGATGCTGTATGGTTTTCTCATGTACCTATTGACTATATTTATTTCTTCTGAGAAGCATCTATTTATTTCAATGGCCCATTTTTTTGATTGAGACTTTTATTTATAGGAGCTTAATTTTTGAGTTCTGTGTATGTCCTAGATATTAACCTCTATCTGAAGAGTAGCTGACAGAAGCCCTTCCATTCTTTACATTGTCCCTTCACTCTGTTGCTTCCTTTGTTGTACAGAATCTTTTTAATTTGAGAAAAATTTTGTTGATTCTTGGTGTTATTTTGGTGTAAATGGGTTCTGTTCAGACAGTTGTAAATTTAAATTTAAATTTTTATTTAAATTTATGTAGAACATCCAAAACTTGAAATACTACTTTATAGCTATGTGTTGTTTTGGAACTCAAGATATGGTAGAGCTAAAGACATGAATTTAAGGATCTTTATCAAAGAGGCATTAGTGGCCATCGCAGGACAGGAGAAATTTCCTAGGGAAAAATAGACAAGAGAATGGAGGACTGGGTTCTACAGAACACTGACACTTAATTAGGGGTAGAGGAACTGGAACTGCTTGAGAGAGAAGAAGGAATGAGGCAGGCAGCAGGATAACCAGAAAGGAGGGAGGAAAGACACAGTCAAGATGAAGAGGTGGGAGTCATTTAGAACATGGGACATGTTGCAGGCAAGTTAGACAAGCCTATTAGCTATCCTTTAAAATCATTTGGCAAATACCAATGAATGTAGCACACACACACACACAGACACACACACAGACACACACACACACACACACACACACACACACACACTAATCTTCATATAAACCCTATGAAGCAGGCATTACCCTCAGCTGTTGTATGAAGTAATACCAAGATACTGAGTGGCAAAGAATAGGTTTGAGGCTACACAGTTTGGAAAAATCTGGGTGGTGAAGCACCAATCTCTTGAAGATTCTGATTCTGAACTCTTAGGAAATTCCTGGGAGACTGAGTCACAGCTTGTCTCCAGTTTAACAACTTTATTTTAAAATGCTGTATTGAAGGGCTAGGAATTTAGCTCAGCGGCATAAATGTCTGCCTCGCAAGCAGGCAGTTGTGAGTTCGATCCCTGGTACCGATAAAAAAGAAAAAGACCAAAAAAAAAAAAAATGCTGTATTGGAAGAGACGATAATTGAACTCAATGATTTGTGACTAACATTCATAAAAAGAGCAGGCAGTGATCTAATGAAGTGCATTTGCTTTTTATTCAAAAAGGGATTTCATAATCAGTAACAAAGATCTATTGTTCTTTCATAGTTTAGAGTTGCTTCAATTCAACAGCCAGAAAGTTAGTAATGGAGTGAAATCACTGAGTATATTGTACTCAGTCCTTGGGAATTTGCAAAACATAACAAGAATCACCTTCTATGAATACTTGAGTCTATCTCCTTTATTATTTAGTTATTTGGGTTATAGTTCGCTCTAGTTATTACTGCTTATAATGTCTGCTTCATTAAGGAAGTAAATAGGAACAAAAAGTCTTGCTTTGAAATGAGTTTCTTTTCAACATTTTACTAAATGACATTCCCACTTAATATGCGGTTTTGATTATCTTAGTGAAGTTCATAAAGTAGACTATCTGCAGACCACGGTAATTATTTGTTTCTAGTTTTATTTGGCACTGAGCACAATGTGATGCACTGAGTAGATAGATACTTAATACTGTTGTTGGTTGAATAAAATAGAAAAAAATTGAAAATAATATGGCTGTTGTTGATGTGGCAGAGGAAACTAATAAAATTTGATTTCTGAAAACTATACTTATAAAAACATAGAGACAAAATACAAGCTTGTATAAGCATTATCACATTGTACAACATTTTAGATAATATGAAAGATTTTACATGATTTGCATTTTCTATGCATACTATAGCATCCTATAACTTATTAAGTTGAAAAAGATAACTACACATTGTAGCATAAAACTAGGGGTTGCTTATATCAATATTGTCTGTGCCTGGTAACAAAGTAACAGTTTAATAATGGAATTACAAATATTAAGCACAAATATTGACTGTTCTGATAAAATTTAGCATTATCTTCTGATTTTTTATTAAACCATAATACTTGGGACCTGTAAATATGTTTTATGAACAAAATCCAAAGCACTTTGCAAACACTGAACATCATTTTGAATATTGTTGACTAATGACCCCTTAGTAACTGATCCCTATGGCGGCACCCAGAAGACCACTTGGATGTGATACTTTATAGGACCTCATGCAGGCAATTTAACAAAGATTTTTTAATCTTTAAACAACAATTTCCATCAAAGACTAGCTCCTATGGGATGAGAAGAGTTAAGTTTTTTTTGCTGCTAATAGTATCAGCATTTAAAATATCTTGCCTTTAGTTTTTAGCTTCAAATATTGAGTTTAAATGCTAATTACTTATATAAATCATAATAATATGTTAATCAGAAGAATTACCATTTCCAGAGAACTTCTTGGGCACGTTATATATATCTCACTTAATGTCTGCAGCAACCAACGAAGATGGGCTTTGTTAATCCTCTTTTACAGACAGCCAGAGTTTAAGGTTTCATCTCAAATCATAGAGTTATTAAGTGGCAAAGTTACAGTGTGAGCTAATTACTAAAACACTATGGTAATCAGGACTGACTACTATAATTGTGATTGAAGTAATATCTGGTGTTATGTCATAGGAAAGTCAGCTTGTTCTACTAGTGGACGTGAGCCATTTAAAAAGCCCTACACAGCCCAGTTAGTCTTATAATTGTCCAGAAGTCATAATATAATCTTCACATAAATTATTTTAAAGCTTGAAAAGTTCTAATCTATAAATGCTTTAACTCTGCTAATGCAAATAGAGATCCTTCCAAGAAATGATGCTACAGGGAAAGTTGTTATAACTAACCACTGAAAAACTCCAGCACAGGTCCTGAATGAGTTGAGATATTCTTTAAATTATCTTCTCTAAAGATATTACTCCATTGACAGCATCTTATTGCTTTCTAGCTTGTAAAATTTCTGAAGAGAATAGCACTGTAATTCATTTTCATTGTTCTTCAAGTGCATAGCATGATTTCTCTGACTGCTTTGAAGATTTCCTCTTATCTTTAATTTTTGGTAGTTTTAAGATGACACATCTAAGGGTTTTGTTTATTTTTTAGTTATTCCTTCTCTTTCTGCGAGGCTTTGTCATTAGTGGCTTGATATGTTTTATTATTCTGAGAAAACTCTCAGCTACCATCTCTTCAAATATTTTAGTCTACTCCATTCTCTCCTCTTCAATGTTAGATCCACCTTTCTCCCACAGTCTGCTACCATAAAGCCACAACCATTGTGCCAGGTCTTCTTGGAGATGCCTACTATTCCTTAGATTTCAGACTAGTTGATGCCCCTGCATATTCTGTTCTTCAATGGAAGTAAGTAAAATCACAATTCGTACATTAGCTAGCTTTTCTTCTTAAGGCAGGAGGGAAACTCCCATTTTTTCTCTTTGAGTAAAGCTACAGTTCTCTTTAAGTGAATTTGGGGAATTTAAGATGAATATTTTATCGAAAATTTGGTTAGCTTCTACAGGGAACAAGGTGCAGATGGTATGTTACTCTGGCATCTGTTATAGTTCCTCACTGGTTTTCCTTCAGTATCATTACTGATTGAAAGTCAGCAAAATCAACAGCTAGTCACTGTTTGCTTATTTTTTCGAAAGTAAAATCTCTGCATATAACATGGTCAAGAAAACATGACAATGATTTTAGAATCACTACACAATTTCGCCATTTACAATACAGCTTATGCAGTATTTTATTTCTCAAAACCTTCTAACAATGGAAGAAACTGCCACTTAAATTCATTTGTAAAGAAGCTCAATTTATTGTTATTAGTTCCTGGAGAAAAGGGGATTGTATTTATGGAGCACAGTGTCTTTGAATGCTGAATAACCCAAAGGGTGACCTAGTAGTAGCTTTTAAGAAATGCAGTTTGAAAATTTGCTTACATCAGAAGTACTGAGAGGAATGTGTGTCTGAAAGATTTTTCTGTGATTGTTTTTTTATTACTTGAATCAAGGACAAAGAAGAGACAATCACATGCTTCCTTTCTTGAACTTGGAAAATAAAATTTTATTCTATTTATTTAGATGAAAACAATTTATTAGACAACTAATTATTCGATTGCCTTTATAATGCTTGATTCATTGTGCCAACTTGAGAAGTTCAGAAGCCTAACTAAGTGACTCAGAAGTTCTCCCTCCTAGGGTGTTAGATAACCCACCAGAGGGAGGATATCCTGCTTATGGTAAAAGGGAGGAAAAGAGACTTACTTGTCCTCTTTTTGCTCTTGTTTTTGCTATGCGACACCGCCATGAATAATTGCCCTTCTGCCATTCCACCCTGCCTTAGAGTCAGCTAAAATCTCCACAAACTGTAAGCTAAATAAACTTTTCTTCCTTTAACTTTGGGTGTCGGGTATTTTGTCCCAGCAACAAGAAAAGTAACTAGGACACCTTTGCTTGGTTGAGAGAGTTCTGAGAGATGAATGTTGTGCAAAAATGTAGAGTTAAAGTACTGACAAACACTTAACTTATATTGTTGTCTCCTCTTATCTGCAATTTTGCTTTCATGATTTCAGTTACTTACTGTAGTCAGCCTTAGTCCAAAAATTTTAAATGGAATATTCTAGGACCATTTATTTTGAGACAGGGTCTTGCTGTGCAGTTCAGGCTGATCATGAATTCACTATGTAGCTTACACTAGCTTCAAACTGTCACAGTCTACCTGCTTCAGCCTCCCAAGTGCTCAGATTACAGACAAAATGGAATATTCCAAGAATAAAAAATTCATAAGTTTTATAGGCAACTACTTTGAAGGCAATAAGATTCACTATGATGCCCATAGTGGTTTGACTATTACCTTCTTTTGAAATTCAGTAATGTTTCCAATGTTTGGGTTTTATTGGTTTTGTTCTGTACTATTTTGTTCAATTTTATTATACCTGATGATATACGCAATTCTTTTTAAGGTAGCAAGAGGCATTATGGTAACCATTGTTGATTATGTCCATCCTTTGTTTTGACTGAATCTGCTTTGTTTTGTCAACTTTTGGCTGTATTCTCTTCCAAAAAAAAGTAATAAGAACTGTGGGAGTAATAAAACCCAAAATGTGTAAATGTTATTGTAAAAAAGAGAAGAAAAGAAAGTGCTCTAAAGGACACAACTGCAAGTGTGTTTAAGTGTGTAAGATAGATGACCATATTACTAAGTTTTTGTTGGATCACTGAACACAACTGTTTGCAGTCTTACTGTTGGAATGTCCACTTTGTATGCTTTAATTTTGTAACTTGAACAACTATTTCTAAGATGACAATATGTAATATATTAACTAGTGATTTCTTTCTGTTTATTTTTTTTTTGAAATTCTCTATTACTTGTACCCTTTTACTGTTTTGTCTTGCTTTTTTTCTTTAAATAAAATTTTTAAAAATCCATAAGTTTTAAAGTGCATGCTACTCTGCATAGCACAGTGAAATCTTGTTCTGCCTTGCTCCATCTTGTATGGGATGTAAATTATCCTTCTCTGCCACGTATCTACGCTTTAGGCTACCTACCCCTAAATGACTTGGTAGATGTCTTAGTTATCAGTTTGACTATCGTAGTATCTCAGTTCTTGTATTCAAGTAGTAATTTATAGATTTAATGCAATACCAACCATAATCTCAACAGATTATTTTGTGAATATCAACCTATGGATTCTAAAGTTCATATGAAGAGGAAAAAGGCTTAGAATTCACACCATGTTGGTGGAGAAGAATAAAGTTGTAGGATAGATCACATCTGGTTTCAAGACTTAGTGTGAAGTATGGAAATCAAGATAGTGCAATACTGAGATCCATGCCATGCTGGAACTTAGGACTCTGGGAAGCCAAGCCAGCATCTCCCCTCCCTGGTAAGTGGTGGTAGTTTAGCCCACTGCAGCCCTTCCAGGGGGAGAACTAGCAGTGTCTCCTGAGATCCATGCCATGTTGGAGCTTAGGACTCTGGGAAGCCAAGTCAGCATCTCCCCTCCCTGGTAAGCGGCGGTAGTGTGGCCCACTGCAGCCCTTCCAGGGGGAGAACTAGCAGTGTCTCCTGAGATCCACGCCATGTTGGAGCTTAGGACTCTGGGAAACCAAGTCAGCATCTCCCCTCCCTGTAAGCAGAGGCAGGGTGGCAGCCTGCAGCCCTTCCAGGGGGAAAACTAGTAGTGTCTCCTGAGATTCATGCCATGTTGGAGCTTAGGACTCTGGGAGCCAAGCCAATACCTCCGAAAAAAAAAAAAAAATCCATGTAAATTATATGTAAGTTGCAGTACACCAAAATGTAATCCACTATTCTGTGCAATTTACATGAACTTATAAAATCATTTTCAGATTCTATAAAATAAAAAAAAACTAATATGATTGATAGAATCAAGTTTGGGATTATAGGCAACTACACTGAAGAAGACGAGACCCTACAATATACATTCTGGTTTGATAACTGCCAGTTTTTGAAGTTCTATACTATATACAAAGTTGTGTTTTTATTAATACTGTTATATACTGATATATTCAATTATACTATGTCTGATGATATAGCCAGTTCTATTGAAGATAACAAGAGACAGCACAGGAACTATGGTAGAAGTCCTTGCACAATGGTCTTATATGTCTTTTTTGTTTCATGTGTTTATAGGAATATGTTTTGTTCTGTCTTGCTTTGTTTCATTTCTACCTCTAATATAGAAAGAACAGAAATACATGTTAAGACTCATGCATGTGTAGAATCTATAAACAGTTTATGAGAGCTGATCTTATGACACATGATGAAATGAACAGATACTTTGAGGAAAAAGAGTCACTAAAGAACCCAGTGCTGATTCTGGTGTGTCATAATGTGAAACCCAGCAATAGTATTATTCTCTGTTCAGAGTGATATTAGCCTGCTTGGGTTTTTTCTATCTCAACACAATTGAAGATATGGATAACTGCATGTATGTTTAAGTGTGTAGGATTGATAACCATATTTCTAAGTTTTTATTGGACAGCTGAACAGAACTGTTTGCAGTCTTGCTGTTTGAATTCTCACTTTACATGTTCCATTTTTGTATCTTGAATAACTATTTGTAAAATGACAATATGTAAACATCAACCAGTGATTTCTTACTGTTTATTTTTTCTCTGAATACATGTATTATTTCTACCTATTTTCTGTTTTGTTTAGTCTTTCTTTAAATAAAATTAAAAAAAAAAAGAAAAAGATAGTGCAATACTGGTGAATGAATAGGTAAATAGATTCATGGAACAGAATAGAGAGCCCGGAAACAGATACACATAAGTATTTTCAACTGGTTGTTGATGAAAAACCAGAGGCAACATAAAGGAAAAATGTACTTTGTAACAAATGATACTGCACTAACTGTGCATTCCCATACCAAACAAACAAACAAACCAAAAAACCCCCAACAAATAGACATTGCTCATTTGACAGGAATTAACTAAAATGGGTCATATACTAAATGTAAGACATAAAATTATAAAGCTCCTAGAAGATGGCATAGGAGAAGATTTAGATTATCTCAGGTACGACAGTTAATTTTTAGATTCAATTCCAAAAAATCCAAGAAAACAATAATTGATAAATGAAATTTCATATAAATAATTTTTACTTGTGAAAAAATTGTCAAGAGAATGAAGAACACTCAGAGATTTCAGAAAATATTTATAAAATAAATATTTGATAAAAGACTTTACCCAAAATATAGAAAGTAATTAAACAGGAAGAAACAAAGAACTTAATTAAAAATAGGCAAATGAGCTGAACCTTTACAAAGAAAATAAATGGATGGCAAATAAACATAATAAAATTCTCAATATCATGTACTATTGGGGAAACAATAAAGAAATGCTGATGGACACTCTCAGAATGGCCAGAGTTGAAAACCCTGACAACGGCAGACACGGGCAACAGCAACTCTGGCATTGCTTACAGGAATGCAGAAGGGTGTAGCTCCTTTGGAAGACGGTTTGGTGTTTTCTTACAAAACTACACATATTCATACAAGCAACTAGTCACATTCCTGGGTATTGTATATTTATAGCAGCTATATTCGTAATTGCCAAAATCTGGAAGCAAATATAATTTTCCTTAGTAGGTAAATGCATGAGTAAACAATGGGACCTGCAGTCACCACAGTACTATTCGATGTTAAAAAGAAATGAGCTATCGAATCACATATAAAGATAAGGATACTTAAGTGCATATTACTAGGTAAAAGTGACCACTTTAAAAAGCTACCTGCTCTATGATTCCACCTATAAGATTCTGGAGAGGAAAAACTAGACATTAGACAGTAGAACAGTCTGTGGTTATTGGTATTAGTGGGAGGAGGAAAAAATAAATAGGCGATGCCCAGAGGGTTTTTGCGGGGAGAGCAGAGGAACTACTTTGTATGAAAATATAATGGTAGATGTATGCATTATGTATTTGCCCAGCCCCATACAGTGGAAAATACCAGGAGTGAGCTCTAATGGAAACAGCAACATCAGGTGACAGGGATGTACCAGTGTAAGTCAGCCAGCTGCAACACATGTATCGCTCTGCTGTGGGACGCTGATGGGGAGGCTGTTTAAGGGTGTGTAGGGAGGTACAGATAGTACAGGAGAACTCTGCACTTCCCCTCAGCTCTCCTGAACACCCAGAAGCCCTCTAAAAAATAAAGTCCATAAAAACCCCTTCAAATGAAATACTCAAAATTGAAAATAAAAAACTACTATTTTCTTCCATTTGTAAATAATTGCCAAATTATTTCCACATAAGTATCCTAAAGGCCTAAACTTAGAAGTGGTGGTATCCATCATTAATAGTAGGAAGATTTCTTTTCCAACTTGAGTGAAGTATCGGATAATCAGGCTTTGGCTGAGGACAGGGAGGACAGCATGGTAGTTTACTTTTTACATAGATATTGTTTTCTTGGCACTGAATGGAAATATTCCCGTGTGGTAACTGAAGGAATGACTCTCTTTTCTTTTTTTTGTCTTTTTATCAGTACCGGGGATCGAACTCATGACTGCCTGCTTACAAGGCAGGTGCTTATGCTGCTGAGCTAAATCCCCAGCCCCAAGGAATGACTTTATTTTCAAGCCAAAGAAAACAGAATTTAGAAAATATAAAGCCTTAGGTTAAGCCAAATAACACTTTGTGTTCTTATAAGTAGCAGAGTTGAGCAGGCCTTATGCCAAGGTTCTGGAGCCAGAAATTCTAGTTCATTTCTGTCTTTTCCTCACTTTCTTTGGAGCAAATTCTCAAAACAAACATCATTGTATACGCTCTCAGCAGGGAGTAAAACCCACTGGGCCAAATTCTTTCTGAGAAATTCACCTGCAGGCCTTTCTGAATCCATAAACACATGGATTACCATCCAGTAAACTTATCAATTGCTTAAAAAGAAATCAAGAGTAATTTCCTAATGAAAATATGGTCTAAATGACTTAAAAATGAATGAATTTGAGGGAATTTTCTTTGCAGATTAGGAAAAGTAGTATTTTCTTCTTTGGAAAGAGATTGCTTCCAAAAATTTCCGAGTGCTCATTTGCAAAGAATCTTAAAACTGAAGGGCACCAGGCTGCTAAAGTAAACTAAAGACATCACAGCACACCAAGGAGAACTGAATCAGAATGGCTGTTACAGGTGAAGTGTTAGACGAAAGGCATGTTTATCCTGACATTTTCAGATAATGCATGAAGTGAAATTTGTTTTAATTTGTAAAATTAAAAGCAGCTAATATTTCAAATCATCATGTAATTTCTGACAAATACATTGGTTTGTGTGGCTACAAAAATATCCAGGATATGTATTTTACATAAATGTCACATATTGTATTTTTGATACTGAATATTGATTCCCTTTTCAGCCAAATTGTTTCAGATTCAGCCTCAGCTAGTTTCAACTTGTTTTTAAAGAAAATGGAAAAAAAAAAAAAAAGGAAAAATCCTGGGTACAACTTTGCAGCAAGAGGTAGCTCGGCAATAGTGACGTTTGGGTTAATATCCTGCCTGATGCAACCTTCCTGTTTTCAGTGTATTTTCAGTTCATCATCCTTTCAGTCATGTAACGCAAGTGATTAAAGGTCCAGAGCTGATTATATCACAAACGCACTACCCCAGTCCCATTCTAGGCATTAAGCCTACAAAGAGTAGACAACTGAGCCCTCTGCATCAGTGTGACCCTGGTGGCTGCAGTATACAACTGCAGTCTAGCTGTATTTTCAAGACCCTGTTTGAGAAATATTAGCATCGGTCAGTGGGCTTTAATTCTCAACTGAATAATTAAATTCACAACTGAAAATATAGCAGGAAAACTTAATGAAGATAGAAGGGTTTTGGATTCTAAAAGGGCTGAGGTGAGTCTGAAGCTTTGCAGGCACGGAAGTGAATCTTGGGAAAATCTGAAAGTGTTGTCTGTTATCAGTCAACAAGGTTGTCTTGTGCCTGCTTAGACTGTTAAGAGCTTTTCTCCTTTCTTATAATTATCATTTGGAAAATCGCTTCTACTTAAAATTGGAATTGCAGTAAATATCACTATTTTAACTTCTATTTCTTGATTGTCTCATAGGTATTGGAACAAAAGTTCAACTATTAAAGAGTTTTTATTTTGGAAATAGAATAATCAAGGGGGAGATTTTCAGATCTGGTCTTACTTCATGATCAGAATTTAGCAGTAATTTATACATTTGCACACCCATATTAGCATAGAGTTCTAAGACATTTATGTTGTTGTCCAGTGTGAGAATCTAAACTTTGGAAATACTGTCAATTCCATACCTTTTGAAGGTACTACATTTATGTGCCTTGATTACTTTATAGATTTAGTGTTTCCTTGTTAAATGGGATTATATATTCAAAGAGGCTACATTTGAATGGCTTTTCCAAATAATACAATTTTATGGAGACTGTGATACGCCTGGCAGCTAAACATGAATCTTATTTGAATTGAACTCTATTTAGGCCTGTATTCAGGATGTTACACAGTTTTGACTTTAACACAATCAGTCAAATTAGCATAGTCCTAGAGGCAGGACTTGATAGATATTGGGTGAGAAAGTAAATTATGTTAACAGTAACAATAACAATGTGAACATATAATCAGACTTAAGTTCAGGAGTGAATTTAAATAGTCTAACATAACTATAGGCTTAGACATAAGTTAAGCAGTCTACATTATTCATACTTTGATAAACAAAAAAATAAAATTTGAAGACTAAGTACATTGAAACTTTTCCTGGGGCTGAAAGAAGAAAACTAGATAACCCTAAGGCTAATTTGAGACCCATATCAAAGGGGAGTATTGAATATTTCATTCATACTGAGTATTTTGTTAGAATTTTCTAGCACAGGTGGTGAACATGAATTTTTCCTGAAGCTGATTGAAAATATGAAATTTTATCTGATTATGATATAACAAATATTCTAGAAAAGAAAGACAAGCATGCACTTCAGTGATAACAATGTCCTACCAATAATATCACGAGGAATTTTTCCTTTATTTTTCAGAATTCCTTTACTTTCTCTGGTTTGTAAGGGATGCTCCTCAATTAGTTGTGCTGTTTCCTCTTGCTTGGTAAGCATTTTTGGTCAAACAAGGAATGGCAGAGATCCACAATTAGATCAAAAGATCAATCCTAATGTACCATTTTCTTCTCACCCTCCTGCTGTAATAAAGTGGCTGCAGTTCTCCAGGGGACAACTCAAAATCCTAGGACTGATATTTCTAAATTAGCTGACTCTCTGACCTTGCTGGTAATTGCGTTAGTTTATCAATGTTCAACACAATTTATTACTATCCAATATGCACCAAAGTGTTTATCTCTCAACACTAACAATATTAAAAAATCTAAACTATCTATTGCAGCACAAAGAGCCAATGCTTTCATTAGGGAAAAACATAAATAAGTAGGAAACGTCACACGACCTGGCTTAGTACCGAGGAGGTAAAAACCTCTCGAAGGAAGAGAGCAGCTGCTTCTGGCTCTGATTTGACGGCTTATGTTACCAAGTCTGATGGAGAGAAATGAAGTTTTATTCAATCTGCATGTGTGGTGCAGGAACAGAATGATGTTTTCTGCATTACTAAAGTCAATGGCCTCTCTCCAAGCCTTGGCAAAGCATTGGAGGGAAATCTGGGTACTGATAGCCTCCCACTTCTACTGTAAGCCTGGTACTTTATGGTGGGGAAAAGCAGTAAGCTCATGGGTGCTACACACAGTAAAGAAAATCGGTATTCTTCATTCACTTTTTTCATCTTAATCATTTTATTATACATTATTCAAATCTTCTGCTTGATTATGGTGGTGATTAACTAAAAGTCAACTTCTGGCTTTACTAAAAGATGTGATATTTCAGTTTTGCCAAAGAAATATCTGGTTTTGCCCAACAGTGAATTAGGGTACGCTAATAAACTGCCTGGGCAGAACTAAGTGTGATAAAGATCATGACATCCAACTTTAAATAACGAGCTGCCTTTTATCTCCCTTACTCCTTTGGCCCATTGCTGGACTGTTTTGTACTGTTCCTTCACAGACGACAGAGCAGTTAGGAGGCGCTCAGTACATGTCCATCCACTTGTCCACCTACCGTATTATCTCCCAGTAAGCTGAATTCTGGAGGTCATTCTTTACTCATGGGAATGAGTCTCAAAAGCAGCCTGAACACAAGTAACATTGGTCCTCAGGCTTATAAAGCTTTGGGTAACTTCATCTTGAAATCTCAGAATTAAAAAGTTATGTCAAATTATTATTACTGTTATTGTTCTTATTTTGCTTTTAAATAGACATCAGTTCTTTCAAAGATAGATATATTTTCAATTCTTTCACTTACTAGTTGCTCATTTTAGTGCAAAAAAATAAAATTTCTTTGGTAAAGAAGATACTAGGTTTGAATCTTATTCAATGTAGAGCTTTGCACATTACTCCAAAGTCGATTTTTTGGAAAATATCATTGTTTTAATTACATACCAAAGTCATGAAAATTCATGTAGTTTTTAAAAGTCCTCAACTTTTCAAATATTCTCCTAGTGTTTTGATGTTAAGCACTTTCACATTGCAAACCTCATGAGGAGACTTCCAGTTTTTTTTTTTTTTTTCTTTAAAAACTCAGTTTGTAGAAGCTTTCCCTGCATTAGGAATATCAATCCTTGATACCGGTCAGGGCTTCCACTAGTGAGAATAGAAACTGACTGGTTTAGATAGTTCCCGGATGTTGGACAGCTGGCAGAACTGGTCAGGAAGAACAAAGGTTTCCAGAAACAACATGCGCCGCAGCACGGAAGAAGCAGCCTGAGGACGCTCACCAGCACCTCTGCACTGAGTTGCTGTCCTCCGGGGCCCTGACCCTAGCGAGCTCTCCCCTCAGCTGACTTAGAATTGAATTCTGCAGCTGCACACAAGGGGCTGCACTTGGGCACCCGGGCTGTGTCCCACCTGCAAGGGAGAATGGTGGAGGAGCTTTCTGCCTTCTGCCGTGAGAAGGTGGGATTCAGAATGCTGTAAGCAATCAAAATGCAGGGTGAGTGTCCAAAAGAGTTTGTCTACCACCAATGATGAATATCCATTGTGTTTTCCATCTGTCTTTTGAGTGGCAAATAGCTTTCCCGAGAGTATATTTTGGCTTTGTTTATGATGTCACTGTCATAAGATTACCAAATAAGTTTGCGTTTCTCTTTATCTATAACTTTGGAGTTTTCTGTCTTAAGATTTCTATCACACCAAGATCTTGCAAATAATTTCCTAAATTTTCTCTTATTATTACTTTGCTATTTTACAAGCAGATGTTTTAAGTCATATGAAATTTATCTTTGTATATGTTAAGTTTGACATTAAGGGTTTTTTTCAGATTAATATCAGCACCAAAAAGTCCCTCAGTGAATAGAAATGCCAGTTAAATTCCCGTACAAACTTGGATATATTTCTTCACTCTCACTTTTTTTCCATGATATTCTTGAATTGTGAGTTTTCATACCATTTATATCATCTGAGTTGCTCTTCCTTGCTCAAACCAGTAACGTGTTTTCTTGATTCCTCTACCTGCTCCCTATCTCTGATTCCCATATTTTAAAATATTTCTCAGAGTCATCAATTACACCCATTTCCAGTGACACATCTCTAGTTTTCAGGAGCATTTAAACCATTTCTTTAAAAGTGCAAATCTAATGACCCAAGCTTGTTAGTTCAGAATAACTTTTTGTCTTAACCTTCTAACTCTGTCTTTAGCTGTGGTGCGTGTTTTCTGGTTCTTTGAAAGTGCCACACTCTTTCTTGAGAATGTTTCTGCATGCTGGAATCCTCACTGGAACACTTGCTCTTGCTACCTTACTGCTGTTTATCCTTCAAGTCTCTGCTTAAGAAGAGCAGTATCTACAATAATAGCAGTGAAAACAATAAGCAAAAAACTTTCCTATGTACTTACCATGTGCCAGGCATGCAGCCACTTTTCATTTTCATGATAATCTATGGGGTGGGAACTCTTATTATCCCATTCTCACCCATAAAATCTAGCCTCTGGGAATTTAAGTAATTTTCCCCAGTTCAGAGAACCTGTACGTAGAGATGGGTTCGGTCCTCATGTTTTTCTCTTTCTGACCTGTTGTCTTTAGATATCGTCTGCTGCAGCAGGCATTCCTGACTAAGTGCCTCTTCTCCTTTGTGTTCATCTGTGCATTACACAGTCTCCAGCCTCGTACTTATCACTGTATAGTATAATCACTGCCTGTTTCCCGTTTCCCACTACTTTGAGATACTGTAAAATAATAGACTGTTTTTCCTTGTGTTCCCAGCACCAAGTTCCATGCTTGCCTTGTGGTAGGTGCTTAATGAATATTTGATACATAAATGCCATGGAATGAATGTTTATGTCTCTAAAAATCCCGTGTTGAAACCTCACCCCTCTAGGCAGCAATATCAGGAGGTGGGACTTTTGGAAGAGAGGCTTGTGAATAAAATCGGTGGCTTCGTAGACTAGATCAGAGACAGCCCTGGGTTTTTCAGCTGGCTGTGTCATGATGCAGTAGGAAAAAAAGAATCAATCATGAACCTGAAACTGGGACCTCACTGCACCTAATCTGCCAGCACTCAGACTGCAGAGTTGTGAGAAATAGATTCTTGCTGTTTATCAGGCATAAAATCTGTTGGATTTCGCTGTAGCAGCTGGAACAGCTAAGACAACCCAGAAGCCACTGGGGACTCGATGTTCCCTGGACCGTCCGTGGCCTTTGGAGACCTAGAATCTTTCTGCAGCTCCTTCTAATCCTAGCCCTTCTTCATCCTTGGGCCCTTCTCTCTGTGAGTCTGCACTGTCGCCTGCTCTATTGGTTGACTTTTTGTCTCATCATTTGTAGTTTTCTCTTAAATGCTTTTACCTCACTTTAGGACATTGTGAGTGTGTTAATTTTACTGAAGTCTTGAAGACTCACGGGGAGGCACTTGTTACTCACTCATAGCTTCTAGCTTGTTTCTTTTTTAAAAATTTTTTTAACAGAAAACAAAACAGAAAAAGGGTAGAAATAATACATAATTTAAAAAAAAAGTAAAAAATCACTACAGAGAACCTGATATGATAAATTACATATAGTTGTTCAAGTTACAAAAGTAAAGCATACAAAGTGGACATTTAAACAGCGAGACTATGTTCTGTTCAGTGATCCAACAAAAACCTAGTAATATGGTTATCAGTCCTACACACTTAAGCATACCTCCAGCTTGTTCTCTACAGCTTTCCTCTTTCACGTGGTCTGCCGCCTAGAATCTCTCTCTGTTATGCTCAGCATTCAGGTAGATATTTCTTTCTCTGACTTTTTTGGAATGCTGGTAACATTTAACCATTCTATTCCACTTGAATGAATAAAAGTGTAAATGGGTGAATGTTTAGGCTTAAGAGTTGAGCTTTATGATTTTAATGACTCCTATGAAACTCCAAGACTGAGTCTTTGGATACACTGATACAGCTGGTACATCTGGTACAAATGTGCCTTCATGAGTGATTCTATTTAACTATCTTCTAGGTTCAAACTTGCATTATAAAAGAAAATTTTTATTTTTTTCAAAGTGTATCTTTTATCCACTTTGAGCTTTAAAACTATGAAGAAAGTTGTCCTCTACTTTGAGTCTGTGGTAAGATTTAGCAAAATGCTCCATGCAGAGTATGTACTCACTTAATATGGAGTTGATTGATTGAATAATTATCACACCTATAAACACTCTCTAGTACATTACCTGATGAGTGTCTATTTCAATATGACCATGGCTATGACCTTCATGTAGTTCATTAGCAAGTGAAAAGTGTGCTCATTTCCATGGAAGGAAATGAGAATGTAAAAAATGTGGTTCTATTTGTAGTGCCATTACTGTCTTACTATTTGATTAAGAACAAATTCTTAACCTTTTAATGCTACCGCTTACCTATGACTCTGATCTCAAGGGCTACTGCAATACCAAGATCCTGGGGCGGCTAATGTAATAATGCTGACCTAGTTGAAGGGATAAAAACAGGCTACAGATGAAGTAACTCACTGACCAGAGTCAGCTAGTAGTCAAGGGAGATGATGCCTTTGGCAACAGAGAAACAAATAAGAAGTTTCACAATCGTTTTGTAATTGTAACAATTCCCAGTCAAAGTTTCACCATGTTGCTGATTAGGACAGCAGGCTGAGACATTTGAAGTGAGCTCAGGCGTGTTAACTAGTGAAAGGCAGTCATGCCAGCTCGGGTCTTATGTCTCCTCCTCTCTCTCTACCCAGGTAAAGTCACTGTCACCATTTCAGTTTTGAAAAGCCTGTGGAGGATGTTTAGAGCCATCACATCCTAGTTCTTTATGAAAATAGGTGAACAGAATTACCTGAATCGAAGTGGCAGTTGAAACCGAAAAACCTATTAATAAAGCCCTTGAACATTACTTGTGATGGTGCATCTGAGGTAGGATTTGGACACCTTTTCTGTGTCAGGCTCCGTGTTGTGCCATAGCTGTATGCAAAACAATGAAAAACAAAGCTCTGCCTTTAGAAGAGTCTGGGTCATGAACGGAGAGGAAATTTTCACACAAAGAGGGAAAAGGTGCTGTAGGCAGGAAGAAAGAAAAGCAGGTACAAAGGCAGAGATGCTCCTGTACAGTCAGGGGCTAGGGGTCTTTCAGAGTGGCTGGAGGACCAGGAGCTCTTGCAGGGGAAAAGCAAAGGAGGGCAGAAAGGCAAACAGAAGCAAAATCAAGAAGAATCTTGAGTTGAAGAATCTAGCCCCACCGGGGCTTTGCCTGTGGGCAATGGAGAAGCAGCTACGAATTTTAATCAGGAAACTCGCAGGACCAAATTTGGAGATGCTGCAAAGGAAATGAATCCAAAATAGGTAGGAGCAGTGGAAGGAAATGAGAACGAGTCTGGGTGTGGGATGCTGTTGCTGTGAACTGGGGCCTGCACCCACTTCTGCTGTGGCAGGTGAGTGGGAAGCGCTACCTCGTTAGTGCTGCTTAATGATTTGGTTTGAGCCGCAGTCACATGGAGTTTGGTGCACTGGTGTTTTCCCGTGTTCACGGGGTAGTGATTCCAGGTGTTCTTTCTTCCGAATTAAAGCTCAGGCCAGGGATTTTGTAACTGCTTTTGTGTTAAGGCGTGATGTTTCTTTTCACCAATGTCTTTTCCTTATTTGCTTGCTTTGACTTCTAAATCCTTTCCTGCCCACTTCCCATTTACACCATAGCCCTCTGTGTTTGCTCTTAATGTGCTATACTTCTTCATAATCTGGTTCTCACCTGCTCCTAATTCCCTCTAATATTTCTTTTTCTTCCCTTGAGGAAAGTATATCCATTTTTGGTTTCAAACGCTCATCACCTTTTGTAAATATTAAGACACCAATTGAATTTAATTTAAAAAATAATGCTTTTCTATTTCTTTTTGGCCAATAAATTACTTTTGTCATCTTTTAAAAGCCGTAGTGTCTCATAATTTTTTCCCGTGCTCTTGTTTTGTTTTGTTGTTCCCCAGAGGATGCAAGAATATATATTGATATAATGAACAATGTGGAAATTTAAAAATGCAAGAAGAATTTGGGGTCATATTCACACTCCATAGTGTTTACCAGTGATCTATTCCAAAATAAGACCTATATTTCAGTCCTGATGAATCAAATATTTAAGAAACATTCTTTAAGTGGAGAAATGCATGGAAAAAAATCACTGCTGACCCGGAGAGGCCTCCTTGAAAGATTCAAGCCGTGGATGATTTAACTTCAATTTTAGTCCTGCTTCTTCTACCAATGTTATCATTGTGAACATTGCTCATGAGGGTTCTGGGAGTATAAATGGGGGTCAGAGATCAAAAAACATAAGATATAGTATTAGATAAAATATTAGCAGCCCTGAAAATATTCACAAAGTCATACATTATGTTCGAGCTACCATATTCCATGTAGGAAAATAAAAATGGGAAATTGCTCAGGCCATTTTCTTTTTTATTACAGGAATTAAAGATCTAATTTAGACTTGTGAATTTATGTAAATAGTCATTAATACAATTTTATTAGTTCAGGTATCAGGATATGAACATATAAACATAACAGGATTTTTATGGAGTTGTAGTAATTAGCAAGTCAGTATATATGTGTGTGTGTATATATATATATATATATATGTACATAACATGAGGTTTTAAAAAATTTTATAGAACTATAAAGATGCTCTGAGAACCCCTTCAAGTTCATATTCCATGTCTCTGAAAGTTCTTTAGTAAATACTGTTTTCTTCCTGTCTACTGATCGTGTAGTAGTGTGTGATGATATTGATGCTAATGACATTATGACAAAAACTATCAGTTTTTTTGTACCTTATAATTACTTTGGCACTTTCTGCCATATATGTGTTGTGTCTCTTACACATCTTAAGCCATGCAGTTTACACATGATTCATATATATATATATATATATATATATATATATATTTTTTTTTTTTTTTTTTTTTCCCCTTCTGGTAATGAGCATGCCAGGCACTGTGTCACTGAGCTGTGTCCCTATCAGTCCTTATATATTTTCTTAGTATCTAAGTCTTAGACAAAATATAGCAATCATTGTTCTTTTCTTTTAACATCTTTCTTGAACTTGCTTGAGAATTGTGCCTCTATTGGTAAAGAAGAATTAAACCTTCATTAATTCAATAAACTTGATCAACCAGAATTGATTAATAGTTTCCTTTCCTTGCTGTACTTGTTTGTTTAACTTCAAAAATTGATAAATGTAACATACATACAAAATTACAGAGATTGCCAAAAGAAGATATTTATACTGGTCAACCTAGTTTAGCACACAGAAATATTGGTACCTTCAAGGCACTGTAAAGCCATTTCTTTAGTCTTTCTCCTACAGATAACCTTCTCCTGAGTGGTGAAATTAACGTTTTCTTACTTTCCCTCAAGGGTGTATCATATGTATAATTATTCTGCATTTATTATGTGCATTTATTTGGTCATACAGAGGATTGAACTCAGGGCTTTCTATGTGCTAATCAAGTACTTTCCTGCTGAGCTGCACTCCTTGACATTTTGCTTGTAGGGTTAGCATTAGTGTGAAGCTGCCAGTATGTCTGATGACTTAAAAACACTGTGGAACTTTGAGTTTCCTAGGAGTGACCAGGACTGCCCAAGTCTTTATCTCCCATAGGTGAGGGGTAGATATTTCCCATCACATGCATTATCAAAGTGAATGTACTAGTCAACTTTCCCATTGTTGGGGCATAATACCCAGGGCCCAAACCTTAAAAAAGGAGACATTTATTTAGCTCATGGTTTCAAGGAATTCAGTTAGTTGGCTCAAAGGCAGAAACATCATGGTGGCAGGGATGGTGGAGAAAAGATGTAGCCAGGAAGCAGAGCAGAGGAACAGTGCCAGAGAGGAATGGGCCAGGGACCATTTACAGCACCCGAGGTCCCTCTTAGAAACGGATACTCCATTAATTGCCTAGGAGGCTCCCAAGCCCGTCAGTTTGATTCAGACAAGCTTAATCATCATAGAGAAGTAAAGGCAAATTTATGTTGTATCATAATTCAATCCCACAAGTCCTCACTCTTCCGAATGCACCTTCATCCAACACCCATGTGCTCCATTGAAATGCTGGGTGCTAGAATGGGGAGGGGCAGTTTGAGCACCACAGCTCTGCTGAGCCTTCTGTCTGGTGTGGGTCTAGTAGCTTCGAGAAAGAGAGCACCGTTGCTCACCTTTCTCCTCAATTACGTAGCAGAAGTTTGACAATGTTGCTTGTGGGGAATATGGCTTCAAATACTGGTCACCTTGGTCTAAATTTATTTGAGAAGAAACTTAAGAAGAAGGTTAAAGTGGTCTTCTATGCCTTCCATATCTGCAAATTATACTTTTCGGTACATGAAGGAAATTCATCAATAGAATATGAATTTATTCAGTGTCACGCAATGATTCAGTTAGTTTTAGCTGTATGATGAGTTAATAAGTTAAAAATCTCAGTGGAATTGTAGCAATGGAACAAAAATATAAATCTTCCCTTTTAGAAGCTAATCATTTAATATCAGTAAGCGTGGCTCTTCCTGCAGATATTCATGTTTTAATTTCAAAAGAATATTAACAGAATTAAATGGAAAACTAATAATCTGCCACTTACAAATTAGTGTGTGGGTAAAGCAATTTAATAGTAGATATAAGGGGAAAATATTTATAAATACTTATAAGTTAGAATAATAAAATTACTGGAAGATATAATTATGGTAACAACAATACAGTTAGATATGTATTGAATGAAATCCCTTTGGATGTGAGTTAAATTTGAATATTAAATTGAAGTTTGGGGCAAGATGCCAATGATAATCCTTACATCCTGTGGCTATGCAAGACCATATGCAGAAATTACAAAGGAGGCATCAGAAAAGTGGTTCGAGGTCCCTTGAACTCTTCATCACTGAAGATACTATTTTGAGATGGTGAAAATTGTTTCCAAGGTATTTGTTTATCGGTGTATTTAGAGCTGTTCTGTGTATCCTATGTGCTATACATGGGAGGATCGTGAACGAATCCAAGCCTGAGGAGACCCCTCATGTTCTTGCCATTATCTGCGTACTCTGACACTGTCGTGGAAGTTTTGACGGCAGGAGAGATGGGCTGTGGAACTGGTTTGGCAGCACACTGAAGAGGAGTGGCGTGGGTTGTGGCTGGTTGTTGGGAGCCGCGGCCGACACCGGTCGCTTTACTTGGCGGACGTGAGGCCTGTAGAAAAGAGCAAAGCCTGAGCTAAGTTACCCCTCCCATCGAGTGAGCCAAGTTGGCGCCTGCTTCCTGCCCCCTGATTGCCCTGGCGACTTAAACAACCCGCTCTGTAAGATAGTCTGCCTAGCAACAACTGATGTTAGCCAGTCAGCCCGCATCGCGCGCTTTGAACTGATTGGCCACTGTCACCCTATAAAAGTGAATGCCTCTCCTGCCACGAGAGAGAAGCACAGAGAGAGATAGAGAAAGTCCACCGGCGAGAAAGGGCTGGTGGCAGAGCGGAGGCCTCGCGGGGCCCACGCGGAGACAAATAAAGGCAAGATTGCACACCGTCAGAATCTGTCGCGTGTTCTTCCTGCAGGCCGGGAGCGACACCGACATCTGGTGGCCCGTACAGGGACCTGATCACTCCCCTCGGTGGTGTGCAACGCTCCAGCGTGGTGCTGCCGGACAGGTGAGTGGGGGATAAGCCTGGGCTCTGGGTGGCGCGCACCTACAGGGCTTTTAGACTCCCCTCAGGCTCACGCGTAGGTGACGGGTTCTCTAAGTCACACGCGGTGAGTAACAGCCCTTAGAGGTTAGAGATGGGTAATTTACCGAGCGCGGAGGCGCGGCCCTTGGTAAAGGCCCTTAGAAAGCTTTTAAAAGCTAGAGACCTCAGGGTAGGTCAAAAAACACTGGAACTATTCATAGCAGAGGTAGATAGGGTGGCTCCCTGGTTTTTACCCACGGGGCATTTAAACCTGCCGTCATGGGAGAAGTTAGGCGGGGACCTCGCCTCGGCGGAATTGGAAGGCGATATTTTGCCGGCTATTTGCCCCCTGTGGGAAATGATACATGCGTGCCTTGAAGGGGAGGGGAAGGGGTTCCCGTCGGCAGTTAGAGACGCGGAAATCATAGACGCACGCAAGGCTTTTGAGCAGGCAAAGTCGGAATGCTCTCGGGAGGGATCTGTCCAGGGGGAAAAAATCCAGGGAAAGATAGAGGACACCCAAGCTCTGGAGTCCTCTGACTCTGATAGCGAGAAAGAACTAGAAGGTGGGGCAGGAAGCCGAGAGGCTCAAAACCCCTATGCCGAGTTGCGCCGCGAATTGTGTGCGTGCGCCGCCCGAGAAAAGCAGAGAGAGGAGGAAGGACCCCCGAGCGCTCTCTGGTGGGGAGGAGATAGAGAGCCATCCGCTCCGCCCTGGAGCTCTTTTCCAGAAGCGGCTCCCCGCCGAGAGGCCGCTACAGGGGACCCTCCCTTCTCTCAGCCGGCACAGGAAGTGATGCCCCGCTCCACTCTGTCGTGACCGCCGTCCTATGACGTCGCGCCGCGGGGCGGACGGTATTTTCATGGGCGGTTATGGAAGGGTGAACGATGGTTCGGAGGGGATCCACCGATGCAAGGACTAGATTACGGTCCTTATGGAGTATACCCTGTGCAAATAGCCCCAGGCAAAGGGCGCAATGTTTGGGAACCGCTTGAAATAAAACAGATCAGAAAATTAAAAAGCGCTGTCACGACCTTCGGGCCCACAGCACCCTATACCATAGCTATGCTAAAAAACTTGTCTTCTGGGCCGCTCACCCCAGCGGACTGGACCCAGTTGGCAAAAGCATGTCTACCCTCAGGCAGCTACTTAGACTGGCGAGCATGGTACGCAGAGTTCTCGGCCGAGCAGGCTAAGAGAAACGCCGGTCGAGGAAACGAGGGCTGGGGATTTAGCTTAGCGGCATAAGCGCCTGCCTTGTAAGCAGGCAATCGCGAGTTCGATCCCTGGTACCGATAAAAAAATAAATAAATAAATAAAAAAAATAAAAAATAAAAAATAAAAAACAAAAAGGGGGAGTAAGCCAAGGCCTGCCTCCAAAGGTGCGGTTATCTATGGCATGACAATGGATGGGCCCGGATCCGGTGGTTAGCTGGAACCGAGGCGCGGTTTGTGTTTTTCCGCAGGAACCGGGACGAGAACCACTGTGGGTCCCAGAGAGGTTGATGCGACAAGTCCCTCGACTGAAGATCAGGCCTGTTCCACCAGAGGCCAACCGCAGACCCAACAACAAGATGAGCCCTAAAAGAACTACAGGACAATCCCTTTTTGGGGGCCTGGAACGGCTTGCTCCCCTATATTTTACCATTGTTAGGTCCCCTGTGCTCCTTGCTTCTGCTCTTACTTGTAGGACCATTCTTGCTCCGATGGGTTACATCATTTATTAATGGGCGCCTTGCGGTGGCCCGGCGTCAAGTACACCTGGTTGCCCATGCGGCCCTGGCAGCAGCCCGTGATGGGCACAATGACCCCCAGGCTTACGCATGGCTCGCTCGACTGGCCTACGACTGGGTCTAGATGTGGCGGGTCTTCCGCACTCCTTCCCTATTGACACCACACAGCAGGGTGGGTGAGTCAATGACGGGTAAGAGCGTGCCTCCCCAGCACGACTCGACCTAAGCCAGGCCCTACCCCATACTGCACGAAAGCCGCTGGATTACTAGAATCTGCCCAGATCTAGATGTCTCTCCGAGGGGATCACACGGAGGGGCATGAGTGCATGCCTATGTGCATCCAGGTTCCGTCCAGTTCACTCCTGGCCCTGGAAAAAGGACGAGGGTCTCAAGGCCTTGGTGGACCCGGGGACGGCCGACCAGGGTCCAAGCCAAGGGCCTACGGTGGGCCTCAACACAGGGCATAAGCCTCTGCACTCGATCCAGGGCGGGCTGCGATGCATACATTCATTCAAAGTAAATAAAATAGGGGGAGATGTTGGGAGCCGCGGCCGACACCGGTCGTTTTACTTGGCGGACGTGAGGCCTGTAGAAAAGAGCAAAGCCTGAGCTAAGTTACCCCTCCCATCGAGTGAGCCAAGTTGGCGCCTGCTTCCTGCCCCCTGATTGCCCTGGCGACTTAAACAACCCGCTCTGTAAGATAGTCTGCCTAGCAACAACTGATGTTAGCCAGTCAGCCCGCATCGCGCGCTTTGAACTGATTGGCCACTGTTACCCTATAAAAGTGAATGCCTTTCCCGCCACGAGAGAGAAGCACAGAGAGAGATAGAGAAAGTCCACCGGCGAGAAAGGGCTGGTGGCAGAGCGGAGACCTCGCTGGGCCCACGTGGAGACAAATAAAGGCAAGATTGCACACCGTCAGAATCTGTCGCGTGTTCTTCCTGCAGGCCGGGAGCGACACCGACAGCTGGTAAGGATCTAGGTGAGTGTTCCCGTAAGGGGAGATGAGGGTCACTTTAGAGAAAGAGCTGATCTGAGCCATTTCAAACATAAAAAACTCTTGGATTTATTTTTAAATTTCCGGGAGTGGGGAGGGGGATATGTGGAAATGCATTGAGTGTTGCTAAAGCTGATGATGAGTACAAGGAAGTTCACTGTGCCATTGTCTCTACTTTGATAATGACCATCAATGTCCTTTATAGAAAGTTTTAAAATTCTGCTCAAGAGGATGAATATGGAAAGGTAATGGAATTCCAGTGGAGAAAATCTGTTATGTTACCAACTCTGGGAACACAACATCTGGATGAGAATGCCTGGTCCTTGTCTAGGGAGTTTTAGGACATGGACTGGGGAGCTCTGTAGAAAGTGTGGTTCTGCCCAACATGGCAAAAATGCCCTTCAAGCATTTCATGGTTCAGACATCAAGAGACATCATCAGTAGTCAAATAATAACTAGCCCATCCCCATTCACTTCTTCCTTTGTCTATTTCAAAAAAGTCTGGCAAGTGGTGGAAGAGATCAGCAAAAGGGAATGAGGGAAAACATGGGGAAGGAGGTAAGATAAAAGCAGAAGATTAAAGGGGTGAGTAAGGCGAGAGAGACAGAGGCTGCCTGGAGAATACTTCTGTGCAACCGGCTTAGGAAAAGTGGAAGGGAAGACAATGAGCTCCCATATGGTTACACCCTTATACTGCTGCAAGGGCCTGCTTGTAACAGAGTCTCATCGGAGAGAAGAAAAATGTTTACTTCTCAGTCACATTAGGAGTTTTGATTAGTAAAGGGCACTAGATACTTTTAATTCTCGAACTGACATTCTGTCTGTGAATTAAAGGGGTTTTAAGATCGTATTTTGTATTATTTAGGAGTGACTTAGAAAATCCTGAAGCTTGTCTAAATTTCAACCGGTGATGGGGGTGTGAGCTATTTGCATTGTTCGTTCAGAAGTTTCAAAAGAATAAACTGAAAACAAACAAAAATTAAGCAGATACGTTTGGCTTGTATTGCAAGTTTCTGCTTTTTTCAGTTTATTGTATACATGCATTCTCTCTTTTATGGGGAGGAGGGAGTTGAGACTACTTGCTATGTAGTTCAGGCTGGCCTTGAACTCATTATGTAGCACAGGCTGGCCTGGAACTCACAGTAATCCTGCCTCAGCTTCCTAAGTGCTGGTGTTTGAGGCATGCACCACCATGCGTGGACTAACTTTGATTTTATAGTACAGTATCTATGCATGACCAAGGGAAGTCAGCACTGCATTTTACCAGTAAAGAAGTTTAAGTAGGAAGAGAGTTGAATGATTTGCCCAGGATTACATGTTACTAAATGATTGAGGCAAAGTGAGAGTCTGGGTCTTTAGTTGCTTTTCTGCTACAAGGCTTTGGAACATTGTATCCTAAATCCAGGCCAGTTGTCATACACTTAGAGGAACCCTGAGGAGCAGAATCAAAGAATTAGTGACTCTCCCAGGCTAAGGGAGAACTGAGGGTGAGGCTGGGGGGTTCACTTGACCTCTGAGCTGTCTCTGTGTCGCCCCCAGAGGCCTTGTGTTTTCTCCAGCTGCCAGAAGGTGATTTTGGTTCAGAGTTGTTGGAGTAACAAAGCCACCTTTATTAAACATCTGAGAGGACTTTGAAGTTTGTGATTTTCTCCTAATAGCCTAGGGTTGATCAATGAATCAATCAATCAGTTATACCAGGAGCATTAATTAAATGCCTCCTGTATTCCGTATTCTGGTAGGCTGTAAATGTGTCTATTGGTTGGGTAGGGACTCCCCTGTTTATGAATTTATTAGGTTCACAAGGTAGAGACACTGACATTCCTTAGTTAATCGATAGATTATAATTTTGCATAAATTTAATCAGCACCTACAGTTGACCACAACTGTGGCTGATACTGGATATGGGGAAAAAGAAAAGAAAGGGCAAAAGGAGGAAGAAAAGAAAAAACTGCATTCTCTGTTCCGATGGTTCTCATGAGGGGAGGAGGAGCCAGCAGTAAATGACCGTGTGGGGTAAGTGGTGAGCGGGGTGAGGGATGGGCAATGGGCCCGCGTGGACCTGTGTCCTGCGGTCTGACAGAGTGAGCATTCTACTTTCTGTTGGAGTTGGGGGCGGAAGAAAGGCAGATGGTTTTCTGAGACTTCCCTTCGCAAAGTGTTATTTTTTTCTTCCCTGAGAAAAATAGACTGTTAATATAAACAGAATTAAAATTGAATTAATTTCCATGGGGAGCGTGTCTTACTTTCATTGATCTACAAAACGTAAAAACCCTGAACTTAGTGCTTTTGGAACTTCTGCGCTTTTAATTTTTGTGGAATAAGCTCTTTGTTATGCTCTAGGCTTTCAGGGAGCAGAAATTAAGTCGTGGACTTAATTTCTTTTTAATGAACTTGGTGACAGAAAGAAACTTTCACAGGGCTCAGTAGAGTCGCTCCTTCCCGAGCCACAGGGCTTGGCGGAGGGGACAGGAGGACAGAGTCAGGCAGAGAAAGGCTGCTGCCCACCGCAGCCTCCTGGCCTGGAGATGGCAGGAAGCAGGTGGAGGGGCAGTAAATCAAGGTGACAGAGAGGGGCAGGACCCAGACACAGGACAGAGAACAAAAAGGCCGTTAAAAGAGCATTCAAGGGGAGGTTGGTGACCAAGGGTAAAACTCAAGCTCCAGGATCTTCAGTTTTTCTGTTTTTTTTTTTTTTATCACCAATGCATTCTGGGGCACAGAAACATGCTTTCTGTATGAATGATGAAACTATTTTTAGAAGGCTTTGAAACCAAGATTTCGCACAAAGCAAAGTTCTTAGTAGAAAGTAAGGACCTTCTGGAGAATGGAGAAATGGGAGGGCGCCTATACTGCGGGAAGTATTGCCCGCCAGTTTGTTAGCAAGTTACATACTGTGGAATCCTGACTTTCGGTTTAATGCTGAGCGATTAGGTGAGTCTCTGTGCTTCCTTTTCAGGAGAGGACACAGTACACACTGTTTTTGGAGATCTTGAAAATCTATCTTAGTCCTGGGAGTGGGGAAATTGGTCTGAAGAACTCAGGTGGCTGCCGTCAGCTCTAAAGGACGATGAGAGGAGACTGTGTGGATTGTGGCCCGGGAGACTCAGGGTACCTGGGTTTCCTCTTCCACTCCAGGGTGAGGGAAAAGAGGAGACTACTCAGGGGAGGTCGGGAGCATTCTGCTCCTTTTGGGGTTTGGGTAGGAAGGGTGATAACTTAGCTCCCCCACTTCTACTTTTGGTGCTCACTACCTTTTTAATTTTGAGTAGCCGTCACTCAGTAGCACCATTCAGTGATGTGTCTGTCCCGTGTGCTCTGAGTCAACATCCTTATGTGAAATCACTTACTTTCTGTACTCTGAGAATACTCCTAACTGCACTGGGACCGACATAAAATGCATTAATCAAGTTAGAAAAATACACTGCGATAAGCCAAAAGGCATATCACAGAAGTAACAATGTAACTTTTAAAAAGAGGGAGAGAATTATAGCTTGTTTAAAAGTTTACCTCAGCTGGGCATGGTGGCACATGCCTGTAATCCCAGTACTCAGGAGGCTGACGGAGGAGGATTGCCATGAGTTTGAGGCCAGCCTGAACTACATAATAAGACCTTCTCTCAAAAAACAAACAAACAGGTGTGCAAGCAAACAAGCAAACAAACAAACACAAAAACAGAAGTTTGCAACAAATCAGAACCTATCAATTTGTTGTCACTTAGAGAATTTTGATGTTTGACATATTTGGGTGTTCAATAAGTATTTAACAAATGAATGCACATGCTATGAACTTACACTCATTATTATAATTATTTTCTTGCAGTAATAACAAATTCATGGAAATTAACTTCTCATTCATGAACTTAGTAAGGGTCATATGTGGCTTGCTTGAAGAGGCAAAAAGGTTAAGTGTTATTCCTTGAGATGCTTTATTTCCCTGTTCTTTATTTATGTGTATTTTTCTGAGTGCATTTGGTTGACATTAGTTTGAGAATCAGAAGAATAAATTTAAATTCATGATCTCAAAAAGTTACTTGAACACATATATCTGGGCCACAAAGATAAGCAACTAGAACCAGCTATTTCTGGTCCTGATGTAAAAGCTGGGTAGATGGGCTCAGCCATGAGGTGAATGCCAGGGTACTGGGTCACCTACTCTCCACATCCTTATTTAATTATAGATGGGGGCTCCGGAATGACCAGGTAGAAAGAGAAAGCTACTGAAAGAATCCTCAAGTTTGCCTCCCTATCGGTGTCCAAAAAGGAACTTGAGATAAGCCAGGGAATTTCCATTTCCCTAAGGCGACACAATCTACTACAGTCCACCTTACCATGCAAAATGGGGCATAATATAAAAATATCTGCCAAAGACGTAAAGGTTGAAATGAACCGGAGGAGGAATATTGTGAGGGGCAACTAAAACATGGGACATGAACTATGATATTTTTCTTTTTCTTTTTTCATTTCTTCTTCTCTTCCCTCCCCTCCACTCCCCTCCCTTCCCCTCCTCTCCTCTCCCTTCCCTTCTCCTTCTCTCCCCTCCCTTCCCTTCCTTTCCTTCCCTTCTTTTCCTTTTATTTATTTTTTCTCTTTCTCTCATAGCTTCGTTCTGAGAATACACCTCAGTTATGGAGCCACTTGACAGAACTGGTGAAACTCTAGAAAACACCCTGTGTTACTGGCTAAGAGAATGTGTGTGGGGAATTTCAGAGAAGAGAGCAAACAGAGGAAGAGATCCCCACTCCTGTGCATGAATTCACACACATGTCAGACTCACCCCTAAGCTGAACCTGTGTGGGTCAGACCCCAGCCAGTGCAGCATCAGCTCTGAGACCTAACTGAAACTGACAGATCCTCACGGAAGATGAGACTGAATGTAAAACGTGTACCTAAGTGGGCTGACTGTCTCCTATGATGGAATATCGACACTCCTCAGGTAATTATAATAGGACTCATAGTCTATAAAGCATACCATGAAAAAGTCCAGCCTATTATCCACAATACAAATACAAAACACAAACCAACAACAGAGAAATGTAACCAGTTCCCGAAGGAAGGGACAATGAACCAATGCCAAAAGCAAGAAGATTCAGGTGTTGAGCTACTAGGCAGAAACTTTAAAGAAGTTATTATGCCTGTGACCTACAAGAGGAGGGAAAATAAACATTTCAGCAGAAACTAGAAAGTACAAAAGAGAAGCAAGTGCATATTTTAGTACTGAAAATTTAATATGTGAAATAAATATGTAGCAGAGTTGGCTCTGCAGCAGGGTGAAGATTAAAAAAGGAGAGAATCAGTAAACTTGAAGATTAATAAAACTGTTGAGACTGAAGAACAGAGAATAGAATAGATTGAAAGAAACAAACAGAAATTCAGGCACTCATGGGACTACGTAACTAAGTCCAATAGACAAAGAGTGGAGTTCTAAAAGAGAGGACAAATATTGAGACAAAAATTGAATAAACTATAACCAAATCCCAAGTAATAAAAGGCAAAATTAAATAAAAAATCAAACTCAGCAAGACTAAACCAAATGAACTCAAAGAAAACAATATTTAAACACATCATAATTGAACTGCTGAAAATCAAGGACAAATCAAAAGCCCTAAATGCAGGTAGAAGAAAGAAACTTTGCATTGGGTGGACAAGGATTTGCACTGCCATGGGTGGATGTCTCACCTGAATCTACGGACTCAGGGGACAATGGGACAGTGTCGTTACCAACTCTACAGAAAGTACCGTGAACATTGTGTCCTGCAAACATGCACAGGAAAAAGGAAGGGTAACAAGAGATAGATGGAGAGGGGAGGGAGAGAAAAGAAAGGAGACGACAGGAATTCAAGTACATTATGTTCATGTACCAATTCCACACAGGGATGTAAACGTTATGTGTCACACACATGTACTAATAAAATGATCTGAAAAAAATTTAAAAGTGTTAAAAGAATTCTTAGCATTAAATTCTAAGTCCCGTTAAGGGTCTCTTAAAATTTAAAGGAAACCTTTTTGAGTTACAGAAAACTAAATAAATTTGTGCTAAGCATACTTTTTTTCAGCCCAAGAGAAATAAAAGATCAGTAAGAATGGTAAATAGATAATTATAAAGGACAATTATTTTTCCTTTCAGATGTTTAAAGTACATTTGAATGATTAACTTCAGTTAGGGGGTGGTGGTAAAGGGACTATTTGATTTTAAAACTTTTCCACTTTACAGGGAACATTACAGTATTAACTCTATGTAGACTGTTGAAGTTTAGATACCTATGTTATAATCCTTAGAGGAACTCCGAAGTGTAAAGCAAAAAAGATATAGCTGAAAAACTAATGGATCATTTCAAATGGAATGCTCACATATTAAAATAAGAAAGAGGAACACAAAATACAGAAGGGATAAGTAAAATAAAATAAATGGTAGTCTTAAATGTAATCGTATCAATAATTACATTAAATGTTAATGGCTGAAAAACTAAAATTGAAAAGAAGGCACTGACTGTCCCTATTACATACCCCTTGTAAGAGCTGTCTATTAAACACAACGACACCACTAGATTGAATGAGATCAGTGAAACAATGGGAACCGTGAAAAGGATAAGCATAACAAGAGTGTAGCGGCTTTTAAATTTTTGAATTAATGACACTTCAACATTTACAATATTAAATATAGAAAGAAGTTTTTAATGGCAAAAAAAGATAATTTATCATAAAAGACAAAGTGTATGTGTCTAACGCTGGAGTTCCAGGAGTATTTTCCAGATGACTTTGTCACCTAAGAAAGACAATACCAAGCTTGCTTTGTTCCTGCATGGCATCATTGCTCGGCACAGCTCCAGTGACTCACAATGCTTATGGCTTCTAAGTCATAATTGGGTTTGGTGTAAAGGCCAGATGTCCTCTCATCATTTGCTAAACCAGAGACTACGTTTTAATTTTCAAGTGTTTTAAAGTGATGGCTACATTACAATACAAGTGATTTTTGTGATAAAGTTGATAAAAAATAAGAACTTTAGCCTTGAGTCCATTTTGCATTCTTTTATGCAGGCAATGGGTTTTTATTTGAAGTGACACTATGTCAAGTGACGTAAATCTGTTAAGGGCAGGTTGATGTCCTTCTAAAATTCCTTTGCTAAGTCCTACTTCACAGTATCTCAGATGTGCTTGGCACAGTGTCCTTAAATAGATAACTAAACTAAAGCAGGATTACTAGGACGAGGCTCTAATCCAATAGGATTGGTGTTCTGAGAAGAGGAAATTAGGGTACAGAATGTACAGAAGGAAGACAATGTGAAGACACCGGAGAAGTCAGCCCTCTAGAAAGCCAAGGGTCAGGCGGAGGAAAAATCAACTCTCTTTACACCTGATCCCCAGAGAAAATAAATCTCTTGTCTGAGCCACCCACTCTTTGGTACTTTGTCATGGCAGCACTAGCAAACTGATTAAGGTAAATTTCAGGAGTTAAAGTGAGGTTTTGGGGGTTAAGTGCCATCTAAGCATCCTACAACACAAATGGTTTAGTGCTCTGCAGGGATGGTCACTCGTGTTCCAGGATCTTATTATTAATATTTGTGAAGTTTTTCAACACATATTTGTACATACACAGAACTTGCTTGTGTAGTGAGAATAATGGAGGTAATAGTACATATTGGAGTGGTTGTAATTGCTTTTGAAAGGCTGATTCTGTTATACAGAAAGGACACTGTTGACTGGAGCCAATTAATTCGACTGCTCTGGCAGTCTGTTATGATTGTTATTATTCCTAGATTTCATTCTTTTAGATAAAAACATGCACATCAGCTTTGGAGTTTGATTGCCTTATGGGCATAAAGCTTTGCATATTTACTGCCCATGAATCATACCAGTACGTGAAATCTGGAGAAGATTCAATTTTTCCTGCTAGATGCACCTCTAGCCGTTTAATTAAAATATGTATTATTAATAAAACTATATTTAAGTCATATTTTTTACAGATATGACTGAAACATTAAGTGCAAATTGTTTCATACTTTCACAGTAATTTGCTTTTAACGTTTTGTGCCTTAATCAAGGTAGCACACTAGTTGAAGGTTTGTAGTGCTGCAGACTTCTCAATAGTGAAATTGAGGAAAAAGCAAGGCAAAGTGGTGATTAATGAGGAGGCATATTTGCTTTTCAGAAAGATTTAATGCTTTTATTGCAAAAGGAATCTGTACTGAATAGGAAAGCGTAATAAAAATAGCAGAAAAGTAGAATTTGATCTTTACTTTAGTACACAACAGTGGTATTTGCCTTTTGCACAATCTTTTGCATGTTTTTGAACTGATGCTGTGTTTCAGCCTGGCTGTCGGCCTTTAGATGTCACAGTTGTTCTTCTACTGAATTGGAGGTACTTTAGCTCTGAGCTCTTGCAATTCTTCCACTTTCCAGAAACCTTAATCAGTAACCCTGACTAGAGGAACTGTGGCTCATACGTAATGCTTAGTACAAGATAGATTCACAAGAGGTAAAATAGGCAATAAAGCTGTGACCTGGAGGACCCTATTAGGTGCTAGCACTCACTATAGAAATGTGCCTACGGTTTACAGGATTTATTAATTCACATGATCAGATTTCCAGACTCTAGCATTTTGGTACAAGTGGTTATGATGAGGAATGGGGCAGAGGAAACAGAAGGAAAGTAAATATGCCAGGGCTACCTACTGTGTGTCAGGCACTGTGCTAGACTACTTACCACATCTGCTATTTAATCTTCATGACAAAGTTTCAATGAAGAAATCGCACATCTTCTGTTTCTCATGAGGAAACAGAGGCCCCACAAAGTGCTGTAGCTGACAAGTGACTGAGTCTGTGTTTGAACATTTGGCTTTTTACCTCCAAAACCCAAATGAGACTATTACATATTCTCTTGCATCCTGGGTGTCTACAAATGCATGCATTTATGGCTGTGTCTAACATGCTGAATGAACATCACCCCCATAACTCCTACAGCAAACCCTTTGAAAAATCAACACAATGCTTTTCCTTATGTGTTACTATACTTCACAGGTATGTGTTACTATACTTTATCCTATCCTATCCTATCCTATCCTATCCTATCCTATCCTATCCTATCCTATCCTATCCTATCTTATCCTATCCTTTTATAATCCTGTAATTCTTCCCATTTCCTCATTTTTTCTCTACATGTTTAGAAATTCTGAAGTACTCTGAAGCAGAGTAATTATGAAGCCTCTGTTTTGACACAGTATTTAACATAACAATCTTATACCCATTATGCTATTTAACGATTTAAATTAAATTCCATTGTAGTAATTCTTTCCTCAGTGGGCTCACTGCTAAAATTTATTATTTTAAATTAATTTATTTGTGACACCAGAGCCTGTAAGTACAAAGTTCAAATTAATAAAACTCTTTCCTTTGCTTTAAATTGAGATGGATCAGAAGTTATTAACTGAGCTAAGAAGAAAGAGGAAGAGGAGGAGGAGACAGTAATTCAGTGTATCCTTTCCGTAGGAAACATATACACCTGCTGTGTGATTCCGACTCCAAAACACTGTTTAGGTGGTTTTTAACTGGAAGTTCCCCCAAAAGAAAGAATAATTTAGAGCTGATTTGGACAACAGAATAAAATCCCTGACTGAAATGCATTTGCGATGGTAGAGGAACTTCTGACACTAAGTTCACAGTATAGAGATACTTAAATATACTTTTTTACATTCAGTTCTCCCCTTCTTTATACTAATATAGAAATTGAACTAACATTATGTTGCCAGAAAAATGGATACTTTTTTCTTTTCCCCTAACCAATGGGAGAGCTGACTTGTGTTTAAAATAACAGTGAAAACCATTCTTGAAGTCCAAGGGAAGCCAAGCAAAATCAGGCCTAGTGTTCAATAATTGCAAAATAATGCAAAGGCCTAGAAACAGCACTCCCAAGACAACATAAATTCCAAGAAACAAGAGGCAGTTTCTGAGTCTGGTTTTGCAGGGTGCTGGTATAGAGAAATATATATTTGTTGTTGTTTGTTTTTTAAGGAGCATCCCTGGAGAGCGTTCATGTGGCTTCCCAGAGGAGGCGCTGCCTGTTGACTCCTCAGAGCTCTTGACATGAAAATTAACCAAACTCCAAAAGCCCTTTGTGTTCTGGAAAACAAACAAAACACACTCTGAGGGAGTTATTACTTGCAGTACTCAAATTCCAAAACACATGTGCATGCACACATGCTTATACATATTTCAAAGTGTGATAACATGTTTTGAAAGTTTTGTAACAAGTCCCCCGAAGCAGCATGATCTCTCTCAAGCCAGCCTAACACATACAAAGTAGAAAATACCTAAAGTACATACAATTAACTGGACACCAGAGTTACGCAAACACCTTTCTTCAAAGAAGAAAAGCCTGCAAGGAAAAAGCCACAGAAAGCCAGTGGTCTAGCAGCAAAGGGCGATGGAGAGCCCTTCACGGGGCAGCAGCTGTTAAAACACCAGTCATGCCAGATGGACCAGCTGAGCAGGGGTTGACCTCTAAAAGCACTGTGGCTTAGGTGATGTTATTTTCAATGTGCCACATACTTTTTCAGTTTTAGAAATGCCCCAGGAGTCATGGCAACAGAGGGACTAAGCTCTGTTAAAATTATACATCGCCTGCAAACGGTTCAATTAAAATTCACATGCCTTAGTCACTTTCATTTGCCTTGTGACACTCAGCCTTATGCCTTCTTGGTCAATTTCTGTTTGTCCTATCCAGGCACCTAATACTATGCTTATATTGAGGGACAAGGTGCACACAGACTTCATGACATTAATCTGCAAAACTCTTCTTTCCAGTAGGAGAGTTAGAATACCAGTGTTTTAGGTTGGGAAAAAAAACAAAAAAACAACATTGCGCTCTCTTATGCTGGTGCTGACCCTAAGGGAGGTTTCAAATGTCTCTCCTCACTTTCAGGAAGAGCGTTACCAGAGCTGGACCCGTTTGGTTCTTACACCGGGTTTATGGTAACTGACTCTTGCTTTATTGTTTTCCTCCTTGTTTTGAATTGTCTTGAGCAGCGCAGTTGAAAATTTGATAAAGTATTTTTAAACTTGTTTAGATGTTTCAGAAAAATTCAGCTATTTAAATTATTGTATCTGTTTAAATTGTGCAACTAGGGCATAGATGAAAGCATCTGGTTTCCCTAGGAAATCTGCAGATTTTTTTTTTTTGACAGCCATTCATAACTACACTGGACTATGTGTTCATTCACAGTACACTGGGCAAGGCTGCACACTCACATTCTGTTTAGTGAACACATTTTCTGTGTGTCTCTCAAGTAGTCTAAAAATGCCCTGACAGCCAGCCAGTACCTGATTCATTTGTATGCCCCAGTTACCTATCTGGATGTTTTACACATCATGAGCCATTACAAAATATTTGTTCAACATAATTGGAATAGAGGCAGAGAGTATAACTCTATTTTTTTATACAAATCCACATTCATTTTGAAGCATTGTTTTCTCAAGGTTGCATCTAGCAATCCCTGGCTGCTGCTGCAGAGGGCTCCCAGGTGGACACCTGACTGAGGGGAGTGGGCAGTGAGCAGGACATGCCATGGTCAGTCTCCTGGTGTTTGGGGGAAGAAAGGGCTAGCGCCTATTCCTGAACCTGCTCGATTACCTGTCTCCCCAGTTGCTCTCTGTTTCAAAACCCTAAAGCTGCAGCTTTTCCTGTGCTGACTCTGGGTCCCTAGTCAGGATTGTGTGCTGATTTTCAGCTTTCCCAAGAATCCAGCAGTGCTTTCTCCGATCATGCTCTCTGGTTTCAGTTTCTCTGTGCTCTGATCTGTGTTTAGCTCGTTCACTGTGTTTCTTTTGTTGATGGGGAGAGCAGGAAGGTTAGGAGCCTGCAGTGGCCAGACCTCTGCTGTCGCGCAGGCTTCCTCCGTGTAGGTGTTAGATTCTTTCCCAACATGGCCTGCGTGCTGGATCTAGGTGTCAGGGATGTCAAGACCGGGGGTGGTCCAGCTTCCCTTTCTATAAACCTCCTTGACGCTGAGTTAGGATCTGATGGGTTTCTCCTTCAGTGTGCCTTCTACTATCTGATTTCCTTGCCTCTTCTGTTTTACGTGAACTCTCCTCCCTCCTAGCACATCTTCACAACCCCCTTATGCACTGTTGCCACACAAAAGCAGCTAGCTGTGCATCCCAGGACTATAGCTGTCCCTCCCCTCAAACAGGGGAGCTGGCTCGGTGAGCTCAACTTCTTGCAGACATGCCTGCTCTGCCTTTATGAGTTGTGCCCTCAGAAGGTCCAAGCTTGGATTCTTTTCTTTCTTTCTTTTTTTTGACAGACTTTTATTTTTTTTTTTTCAGAGTGGTTTTAGATTCACAGCAAAACCCAGTGAATATGCCATATACATCCTCCCCACGCATGCGTAGCCTCCTCCATTATCAACATCCTGATCAGAGTGGCAACTTTCTACGATGAACAAATTTACACTGACGCATCTTTATCATCCACAGAACGTATTTACATCAAGATGCACTCTGTGTGTTGTATATTCTATGTGTTTGGTTAAATGCATGATGACATTTACCTGACATTACAGTATTACACTATATATTTTCACTACTCTAAATACTCTGTTCCAGCTATTAATCCCTGATTTACCCTAGCCCTGGGCAACCACTGGTCTTTTAAGTTTCCATAGCTTTACCTTTTCCAGGATTTCATGTAGCTGGAAATATATCCTATATTTTCTTTATAGTCTGCATTTCTTCGCCTGGCAGTGTACATATATCCTTTCTTCTTATTTTATGGCTTGCCAACTCATTCTTTTCAGCACTGAATAATATTCCTTTTTGAGGACATACTTTATTTGAAAGTATTTTTCACATGTTGAATGATTAAATTCCATTTTTGGTTGCAATATTGGTTGAACATATGGCTTTCAGTTTTTAGTAATTACGGTCGATGGACCTAGTGGTTGTTTTCAAATTTGAGCAGCTATGACTAAAACATCTGCACATAGGTTTTCATGTGAGCATAATTTTCAATTAAGTAAATACCAAGGAATGGATCATATAGCACAAGTATGTTTTAATGTTATAAGAAATTCATGAACTATTTTCCAAAATGTGTATAAATTTTACATTTACACCAGCATTGAATATCTAGGTGACCCTGGATATGACAATAACTTTTTGGATATAAAACTAAAGTAATATAATTAAAAAATAATTGATAAGCTGAGCTTCACTACAATTAAAATTTCTATGAAAGATACAATAAAAACAATGAAAAGACAACTCACAGTCTAAATGAAATTATTTTTAAAAGACATATCCAATAAAGGATTTTTATTCAAAACTGTGAAGAATTTAAAAGACTTAACAGGAAAAAACTAACTTTAAATAACTAAATAAATGGATTAAATCCTCAAAGACATCTAATCAAGATACACTGATAATTAGCTTGAAAAATATTCTCCATATTCTCTGTTACCAGTGAAATTAATTATTTTACATTAATGAATGTTTCCTTTGTGGCTCATGACATGGTTGATTTTTAAAACATTCTCTGTATACGTTCAAAACATCTGATCCTAAATTTTTAGGTTTAGTGGTCTTTATCATTGTTCAGATTTCCTCCATCTATGTTTCTTGGATGCATTATCCACATACCTTGGGAAGAAAAATGGTTTTAAAACCCCAATCTGGCTGTTCAATTTGCTCGTTTTGCCTTAATATATTTTGGGTCTCTACTGTTGAATTCATAACTATTCAAGATTGGTATATCTGGGGGGCTGGGGATTTAGCTCAGCGGCATAAGCGCCTGCCTTGCAAGCAGGCAGTCGTGAGTTCGATCTCCGGTACCAAAGAAAAGGAAAAAGCCAAAAAAAAAAAAAAAGAAAAGATTGGTATATCTGTCAGATAATTTTTTGAAAAGAAATGTATTCTTTTATCCACAACAAGAAATTTATCTTAATTTTTATGTTGGGTAATATTAATATTGACTAGTCAAAAAGAACTCTAAAAAAGAGACAAGTGTCTCTTAGAAGGGTCAGCCAAACAAGAGTAAACAATAATTATATAATATATGCATCAAAGTTAGGAACACAGTTAAATAAGTAAACAGTATTAGATCTCAATGAAAACATGAATTCCAGTACAGTGATTGTAGTAAACTTAGCACCTCACTTTCATCAGTGGACAGATTATCCAAATAAATTTCAATGAATTAACCTCAGAATTAAAATATAATAAAGACCAAAGGCACATCAAAGAAGACCATGCATCATGATCAAATAGAATTCATTGCAGGGATGTAAGGATGGTTTAACATATACAAATTGATAATCATGGTACATCAGATCAACAAAATAAAAGAACAAAGCCATTATCTTAATAAATGCAGATAAAGCACAGTCATCAAGGCAAAATGACAAGACAACTAAAAGTATTCAGGGAAAGACTTCTAGAACTGCTTCAAGAGTGACAAGAATGACAGGTGTCACTGAAGTGAGGTTGCGTATTTTGAGGAGTATTAATGTAAATGACTCCTTTATTTTAATAAAATTTTCTTTAATTTAAACATTCACTGCATTTTTGTTAAATTTCATATATAATAATCATCTCAACATGGGTCAAGAACCTAAATATAAGATCTGAAACTATGAAACTATAAGAAGAACAAGCAGAGAAAGCAATTCAGGATATTTGTACAGGCAGTTTTTTAAAGATTGTACCCCAAAGCATAGGAAACAAAGACAAAAATAGACCAATGGTGTTTTAGTAAATGAAGATGCTCCCGAAGAGCATTAGGAGACAATCAGAAGAGTGAGAAAACATCCTACAGGCTGGGAGAAAATATTTATAATTTACCCATTGATGGAGTACTAATATTCAGATTATATGAAGAACCAAAACAATTCAACAGGAATAAAAGGCTACAAATACATAAATGGCCCATAATTATGTAAAAATGCCCCAAATCACAAATCATTCGTCAAATGCAAATCAAAATGATGAAACAATCTCACCCTGTTTAAGACAGATATTATTAAAATAATAACAAAAATTACAAGAAGGGCCTAAGATGCGTGAAAGGGGAACTCTTATATATTGCTCTTGGGACTACAAATTGATATAGCTATTGTGGAAGACAGTAGAGAGAGTATTCCTCAAAAATCTGAAAATAGAACTAATATATAACCCAAAACAATCTCACTACTGTTTATACTGTTCCCCAGGGAAACATTATACATTATTAAAGAGACACCTGAATGTCTGTGTGTATTATGGCACTACACAGAACCCCACATACGAAATAATGTGATGCCTGTCGATAGATGAAAGGATAAAAATAGTGGAGATATGTGGTAACAACAAAAAGGGTAAAAATTTGTCTTTTGCAGAAACACAGAAAAAAGTCAGGCACACAAAGAGAAAACTCACATATTGTTATCCATTTGTGAACGTTAAACATGTTGACTACGTACATGTAGGAAGCAGAAAAGAAGAAAAGTACTGACGGCCAGTTAGTGTTAGGAGGAAGGAGAATAGTGAGGTGGATAGTAGATGCCAAATACGGTAAGAGGAGGGACAGGAGGTCTAGTGTTGGATGGTGCGATAGAGTGACTACGGTCCACAGTAGTTAATTATACACTTCAAAACAACTAGAGAGAGGAATTTGGAGTTTCCCAGTGCATGAGAGACAGAATATTTGAGGAGATGTAAATAGTAGTCACCCTAATTTGATTATTACAAATTGTGTATATGCAGCAGATTGTTATGCTATAGCATGTTAATAAGTGCAAATATGTCATCTAAAAAATTTAAAGCTAAAAATAATGTCTATCAGCTTTATTTTGGTTTTACCTTCTATGTACTTTTGAATTACTTATCTTCTATGTCCTTTTGAATTACTTTATATTTAATATTTTTGTTTCATTTGGGCACTTCTATTGTAAACAGATTTGGGTTGTGATTTTTGCTTTTAAAAAACAGATTCCTAAATACATATGAACTGAACTGAGAAGATATAAAAATTCTAAATAATCCAATATCAATGAAAGCAAAGAAGTGAAAAAAACTACCAACAAAATAAAACTAAGGTCCAGAAGAGTTCACTGCTGAAATCTACAAGACCTGTAAAGAAGGTCTAATGCCTCTCCTCCTCAAACCATTTAGTGAAACTGAAAGGGAAACAATATTCCCAAAGTTGTTGATGGAAACAAGTATTACCCTGATATCAAACCAGAGAAGTAAGGATACAACCAAAAAGACAGGCCAATCTCCTTAGTGAATATAGATACAAAAGTCCTCAGTAAGCTGTTGGCAAACAGAAAGAAATAAACCATCAAAAAGATATTGCACCATTACCAAGTAGGATTCGTCTCAGGGATGTACGAATGTTTCAACATATGTGAATCAATAAATACAATACACCGGGGCAGGGGATTTAGCTCAGCGGCATAAGCGCCTGCAGGCAGGCAGTCGTGAGTTCGATCCCTGGTACCGATAAAAAAAAAAATTTAAAAAGATAAATACAATACACCAAATTATCAGAAGCAAGATTTAAAACCCTATGATCATCTCAACAGACACAGAAAAAGCATTCGACAAAGTCCAACACACATTGATGATAAAAATCCTAAAGAAAATTGGAATAGAAAGTCTTTATCTCAATCTGATAAAAGCATCTATGACCAATGAATGGCCAACAACTAATTGTCAAAATCAAAAAACTTTCAATCTAAAATCAGGAAGACGACAAGGACGCCCACTTTCACCATTGCTGCTCAATATAGTTCTGAAAATATTAGCTGGACCAATTAGATGAGAGAAGAAATAAAAAGGAATATGGATTGGAAAGGAAGACGTTAAATTACTATTATTTGCTGATGACATGATATTCTACACAGAAGACCCCAAAACACTAAACAACTCATTGAATTAACAATGAAGTTCAGTAGTATAGTAGAATATAAAATCAACACTCAAAAATCAATAGCATTCCAGTACATGAACAACAAATTCACTGAGAGAGAAATCATGGAAACAAGAGTTTTACAACAGCATTAAGAAAAATAAAATGTTTTTTTTTTTTTAAAATCAGGGATTGAACTCATGTCCTGTGCTTGCTGGCAGGTGCTTTGCTGCTGAGCTGTATTCCTGGCCCAGAAAAAATAAAATCTTTAGGAATAAATATAATGAAAGAAGTGAAAAACCTATACACTGAAAACTACAGTACTCAGAAAAAAGAGGTCAAAGAGGATATCAGAAAATGGAAAGATATCCCCTATAGGTAGGCAGAAGCAATATAATGAAAATGGCTATACTTGCAAAATCGTTATATAGATTTAATACAGTCCTAATAAAAAACCACAGAATTAGAGAAAGCAATCCTAAAATTCACATAGAAGCAGGAGGGACCTAGAATAGAAAAACAAAAACAAAATAAAAGCAAAATACCTTCCTTGGAAGAAAGTCTCTTTAATAAATGGTGTTGGGAAAACTGACTTTCCATGTATTGAAGACTGAATCTAGACTCATATCTCTCATTATTCACTGAACTAAAACTGAGATGCATCAAAGTTCTAAATATATAAATAGAAACATCTTAAAATATTCTGGAAGATAGAATAGGTAAAACTTTCAAAGACGGAGGTGTAGGCCTGTGACAATAAACGTCTTAGAGCTTTCAGTGACAGCAAACATCTGGCTGTGGCATGTGTGCCGTAAGTTCACCACCACAGGTGTAGGCAAAGACTTATGATGGCACAGGAAATTATACAAAGAACCAACAACTGAGACCACACCAAATTAAAAAGCTTTTGTACTGGAAAAGAAACTACCAACATAATGAAGAGACAACCCACCAAATGGGAAAAAATTTTTACCAGCTACTCTTCAAAGGACTAACATCTAGAATATTTATAAAGAAGTTAAAAACTAAGACTCTCACATTTAAAAAAACCCAGTTCAACAATGACCATTTGAAATGAATAGACATTTCTCGGATGAAAAAGTACAAACAGCAAATAAATACTGTATTAAAAAATGTTCAACATCTTTAGTCATTTCAGAAATGTAAAATGAAACACTGAGCTTCCGTCTCAGTCCAGAAATAATGGCTATCATCAAGAAATCAACCAATGGCAAATGCTGGCAGGGCTGTGGGGAAAAGTTAACACTTTGCCATTGTTGATGGAAGTGTAAATTGCACAGCCACTGTGGAAATCAGCGAGGAGATTCCTCAAAATCTACAAGTAGAAGTTTCATTTGACCCAGCTGTGCCCCTTCTAGATATCTTCCTGAAAGAGTTAAAAGCATCCTACCACAGTGATACATGTACAGCCATGTTTATAGCAGAACAATTTGTAACAGTTTTATCTTGGAAACAGCCCATATATCTATCAGCAGATGAATGAATGACATATGATATTTGTATACAATAGAGTCAATAGAGTATATACAAATATACTCTGCTATACAGAAGGATACACGAGTCATTTTTAGGTAAATGGCTACATCACAACATCATAATATTAAGTGAGAGAAATCAGACATACGAGTTTAAATATCACATTGTCTCTTTTGTGTAAGAAACCCAAAAGATAAATAAGCTGAAAAATGGAGGATACATATTAGGAAGTAGGAAGAACATATTTAAATGGAAAGGGAAAAAGTGAGGTTGGAGGGAAGAAGGGGAATCAAAAAAAGAGAGAATGAAAGGGAAAAAATGGAAATAATTCTTTTGTACATGGGGAAGGGAAGAAAGGTTAAAAGGTAGGAAGGGAAATAAAAAAGAACTAAAACATATTGTGAAAAAATAAAACATATTATGTACAGGTACAAATTCTCAAAGAAAAATCTGATCAGTATGTAAGGCAAATATATAGTAATAATTTTTTTAGAAAGTGGTACTCTGATTTGAGTAGAAGTAGGAAAAGTGAAAACGTGATTATCTCAATAAAGTGTCAAACTTGTAAGAAGAATAAAAAAGGAAAAAATAAATAAAATATATTCAATGCAAAAAAGACCAACAAAACGTCAATAGCTAGTATATTTCTTTCAATAACAGTGCTAAATATAATTGTGTGAATTCTCTAATAGAAAGAAATAAACTACCTGATTGAATTTAAAAACAAGAATTTGCTATCTGTAAGAAACTCACCTTACTAGCAAGACATACATGGATTAAAAGCAAAAGGGTAATGACATTCCAATCAAGTGGGATCTGAAACCAGTAAGAACAGTACTTGTACTCATTTCCCGCTAAATAGTACTCAAGTGAAAGCAGGTTCAATGACATGAAGAAGGTGATTATATATTAATAAAACAACAGTACATAAAAACTATAATAATGGTGAGTATGTATTCGCTGCACATAGGAACACCCAATTTACAAATGAAACAATTCAGGATGTAAAGGAGAGATGGGCTGTGGCCATACACTAATAGTGGGTGAGATCAGCACGCAACTCTCACCAACAGATGAATTTTCCAGACAAAACTCAGCAATGCAACATGAAAGTTAAACTATCCTATGGATCAAATTGGACACACCAAACAGCTGAAAATATACATTCTTTTCATAATCACATGTACCATTTCCAAGACAGATCTAATTTTAGTCCATGACGAAAATATTAGCAAATTTTTAAGAGGTTATTTTTTGAATCTTATGAAACTTTAACAAGGAATGTAATCCAGATATTTAACTAGAAATCAACAGAATTTAAATAGAAATTAAGCAGAATATAACTACAAATAAACAGAGAAGGAAAATAATGAAATTATATTGTGAATTGTTATTGTGAAACAAAGAGTGGATCATTGAATAAATAAGGTGTGAAATTACAAGAACTTAAAAATTTCTAGATAAAATCAAAATACAATGAGATGTATTATTATATTATGCATATTTATAATCTACATATCTTTCAAAAATAGATATTCCTAATAAATAATCTGATGAAAATTCACAAGGCCCTGGAAAAATAAGACCAAACTAAATCCTAAACCAAGAAAGAGAAAGAAATGATAACTGTCAGTGCAGATATAAGTAAAATAGAGAGGAAGGATGTGGGACTCGTGACTCTTATTCAATATGGGCTTAGAAACTAGCCTGAGCAATAAGATAAGAGAAAATAATAAAAGCAGTATAAACAGAAAAGGATGTCAAATTGTTTGTTTGCAGATGATATGATTCTACACTCAGGAAACCTAAATAGGACACCAAAAGTCTCTTAGGACTGACAAACAGATTCAGCAAAGTAGTGAGACACAAAATTAACATACAAAAATTGGTAACTTCCTGTACATCAATAATGAACTTGCTGAGAAATAAAACAGGAAAATAATCTCACTCATGCACACCCTTAAAAAGACCCAAAAGTAAAATAATAATAATGATTAGAGATAATTCTAACCCAGGAAGTGAAAGACCTCTGCAGTGAAGATTGCAAAACATTGAAGGAAGAAATTGAAGAAGGCACTGGAAGATGGAAAGACATCCATATTCATGAACTGAGAGAATTAATATTGCTAAAATACTCATATCAATAAAATCAATTTACAAATTCAATGTAATTTCTATCAGAATACCAATCATTGTCTGTGTATAGTGAAAAAATCTTAAAATAACATGGAAACACAAAGGATACCAAATAACCAAAATAATACTGAGCAAAAAGACCAATGTTGGAGGTTTTACAATATTCTATTTCAAAATACATTCTAAGCCTTTGTCACAAAAACAGCATGATGTTGGCATACACATGGACACGTGGACCTAGGAATAAACACAAGCCATCTGATTCTTGAGAAGCTGAAAACACGCATTAGACAAAAGGCAAATTCTTTAACAAACCATTTTTGGAACACTGGATAGCCATATGTAGATGTGTTAAAGACTTAGTTATAGGAGTTTTGAATCTATTAAAAGAAATCATGTGGGACACTCTTCAGGTAATAGAAACAGGTAACAACTTTCTGACTAGGACTCCAATAGCTCAAGAAATAATTGAAAGGATTGACAGATGAAATTTCATGAAATTAAATACCTTCTGCCCAACAAAGACAACACTCAGGTGTGTGAAGAGATAACTTACAAGATGAAAGAAAAATCTTAGCTAGTTATTCAACTGACAGAGGGTTGATATCTAGAATATGTGAAGAACTCAAGAAACTTAACACTGAAGGAAAACATGATCCAATCAATACACTGGCAAAGGAGCTGAATAGACAATTTTCAAAAGAATAAACATAAATGGCTAAAAAAGTATGAAAAAATTTTTCTATATATTTAGCCACCAGGGAAATTCAATCCAAATGACATTGTGATTTCATCTTACTCCAGTTAGAATGACCATTATCAAGAAAACAAAAAATAAACCAGGTGTGGTGGTGCATGTCTGTAATATCAGCACTTGGTAGGTTGTGACAGTGCATGACAGGAAGCAATATGACAACAACGCAACAAGGGATGACCACAGCTCTTTCTATCCCTTACAGTTTATTCAGGCTACTTAGGGTGGGTAATAAATCCTTAATCTCAGTGCCCATGGATCAATGTCAGTGTCACACATTCTAAGTCCAGGTACTTCTGAAAAAGCCACACTGATGAACACATGAGGATTTGCGTGGGGGGGGGCATCTAAGCACAAGCCATAACATCTGTGCCAGCTGAACTTCATAGCAAGACTTTGCCTCAAAAACAACAAAACGAAACAGAAACCTAGAGGAAAAAGAAAAATTTGCAACTGCTGATGAGACTATAAGTAAAAAGAAGCCCCTATACACTATCCGTGGAAAAGGAAATTAGCAAAGTCACTAAGGAAATCACTATGGATGCTCCTCAAACAATTAAAAATAGAACAACCATATGATCCAGCTGTATCACTTCTGGGTGTACACATGTGAATACACACACACACACACACACACACACACACACACACACATGAAGGAATATTATTCAGCCATGAAAAACAACAAAATCATAATATTTGTAGAAAAATAGATGGACTTGAAGATCATGTTAAGCAAACTTACTTGTAAGACTGAGAAAGATAAATATTGGATGTTTTATCTCATATATGTGCAAGTTAGAAAAAAACATGAAAGTGGAAGAGGAATTTTTAAGGGAGAGGAATGAATTGGGAATGGAAACACGCTTACTGACATTTGGTCCACAAGAGCCTAATTGAAACACATTTACTATTATACACATTCTGGAAATGGAAGGAGTATATTATGCTTTTTGTATTTTTATTCTTGTCTTTTAATGGGTATTTGAAATCCTCAGCAATATTTTCTTCTAGGGAATACTCAAAGAATACATTTTCTAACTCATTTCTATAACCCTAAATGCATGTCTATAGTTAGAACTACAATTCTAAAAAACCCCACCAACTCTATGTGTAGCACGGTATATGGAAGATGATCAAGAAATATGTTTCAAATATCATTGCATGAATAAATTTATATTCCCATGACGGTTCTACAAGTTTCATAGCAAAAATGAGGAATATAAGGTAATTATTGTTGGAGAAATGCTACTTCAAATACTGTCTCATCACTCAATGGTTTAAAGTGACTATCATGCATTCCTGCATTCACGTGGTTTGGAGACTCTAGCAAGGCTCACTCATGTCTGTGTGTTGGGGACATGTATGGCTGGGCTCTGAATAGCTTTCTTATGAGGATCAACAATGAGTTCGTGTTTTTTTTTTAAGCCAAGTGCAGAGCTGAGGAAAGAAAGTCAACTGCTCCACTATTTCAGGTCTCTGTTTCTCTGTGTCCATTTGGCTGGCACAAGCCACATGATTAGGCCTAACCTTGATGGAATGGAAAGTGTAGACCTAGTACTGGAAGTATCTGAATAGCAATTCAATTTAACTCGTATTTGAAAAATTAGAACAATATTGAAGACTGCAAGCAAAGTACCTTTTCTGTGTGTGACGGGTCCTACTCCTGCAGACATTTATTTGCAATTTCATTGTGAACCACTATCTTTGAAAATCTACCCTATCTTCCCTTATTCTTATGAATATCTGATTTTTTTCTGATGTCTACCAGGTGTCAAGTGATTTACCCATGTTATCAAATTAAATCTTTATAACAATTCAATAAAAAGTTATGTTATTCTTTTTATTTTCAAGTTTTAAAATATCCCAGAATGCCAAAGTCACTGACTCTAGGTGTTTGGTAGAATAATCATTCATACCCACTCCTCCCTGAATTCAAAGTCCATGCTTTTTGTTTCCTGCCATATTTTCACCAGTACAGTCAAATCTTCAAAGCAATGAATTTTGAGCTTTGAATAAAAAAATTGATACAAACACAAGATTTTTTTAGAAAGTTGTGTTTTCTTAACTAGATATTTTTTAAAGCAGGCATTTTAAAAATACAATTATCTTTGATTTATCATTGGCTAAAACAGTAACAACTCCTGGTCCTTTCCTAGCTTTTTAAAAGTAAAATCAATTGGTCACTTGATTTTCTTAGTATATTGTGATTTTATTGGATATCTATATTTTGGGTTACATTTTCCCTAGAAACCTGGTTTGCATTTTTCAAATATAAATCTATTTCATTTTAAAGTGTCCTGGAAACTCACATCATCATATGTTTTCAAATGCCAAAAATACATTTATCATTTTAAAGAGTAGCTTTCTGAGCATTCAATTATGACATACATGTTTTCACTGTTTTCCTTATTGGAAATGTCCACAGTAGACAACTGTCTAACTGTTGTACAACTCTAGAAAAAAATAAATGCAGAATTACCAGTGGAGGTATAGCTATAGTCACTGTTTTAAAAGTGGTGTAAATCTTAACAATTAAATTAATTGTTGGACTTTGGTTGGCGAAGAAATATGAGTAGATGTGTGAATTGATGGTTCAATAGAGATGTGAGTAAGGAAGGTTAATTTTAGCTATTTTGTCTCTGCTACTATTGTTACTTCCAAGTAACTGCATCTCAGTAAAGTCCATACTATCTCTTTAGTTAAACTATTGATTCATTGCCTTCCTGACAATCTAGATACCCTATTTTTACTTTGAGCTCACTTTGAACCTTTTGCTGTTTCCTAGAATTACTATTTTGCAGAAAGACTTCCTATTGAGAGTTTATTCTTTTTCTTGTAGACATGGTGAGCTATATTAATAGATGGGGAGATTTTGTCATAGTTTTTCCAAAGAACCATATGGATTTGGGATACTGAAGAGTTTATTTCAAATATATTTGTATGAGAACATATATTTAGCATATAACCCTGTGAGTTCGTCTGTGTGGCAGTCACTTCCTTGAGTGGATTTCCATTCTATTTGCAAAAAATATTGACAATCTCAGGATTCTCTCTGTCTCAGATCATTCCTTTCCATGAGAGATGCTTGGAGGTGAAGGAACTCTGTTTGCATTACAAGTACAAGAATTATAGTGTCAGACATTGGACTTTCTGACTTTGTTAGGGTCTTAAGACAATTGTGAACCATTCAACCCAGGACTTCTTAGGAAGATGAAAAAAATGCTACTCCTTCTTCTAGTTTTTTTCAAGTGAGCTTCCTGATGTTTGTAGTCAAGTGTGCCCTTAAAAATGCTGCAAGTGAGATAATAGAATTTTATTATTGAATACATTTCTGTGTATTTTGCTTTTTGACTGCATCATTAGTTTTTTCCTTTTAAATGTGCATTTTTATTTGAGTGTGCATTTCTCAAAATAGTGGAATAATTGATTAGTAATTCTAGATTCTTCTGTTCACCTTGCATGGGTTAGATTTGTTGAATTTTTTGAAGTATTAGTTGAAGATGAATTTATTCTTTAAAACTATCTATTTATCAATATTGCAGTGCATTTTTAATTGCTTATGTATTTTTTTCTGCCAGATAACATATTTTAAGTATAAAGAGTTGTTAAAATATACTCAAAATATTCCAGAATCATAATATTTAATCAAGTGGTATTATGGAAAGGATGTAGTCAATTCCAGTGAAGAATACTCCTACTCATTTAAACCTGTGTGGAACAAATTTATTTCTTAAAATTTTGATTATGTAGATGAGCAAATTTGTCTGACAACTGTCTCTTTCAGTTATCACAAATTGCCAATCAGAAGGTTAGGTTTTTCCTACAGAAAGCTTAGATCTGGAAGCAATGGGAATTGTACCTAATAACTAGTGTATTCCCTATGATTATGTAATTGTTAATTTTAAAAAATATCATGATTCGAATGAGATTTAGGATTATATCTTCACCTACTTGCATCAAATTATAGCACAAATTCCATGGGAATTCTCTCCAGCTCCACATGGCAGTTAGGGAGTAGTGACTTAGTCTTCCACAGACAAGTTATCATAATTATGTTCATCTTACCATAACTGTCAAAAGAAAAGTATTACACAGTACATTCTCTCAAAATATGATATTTCCTGCATCTTGCATATTGGAAGGACTCTGACATTCAAAGTAGTGTTTACTTCAGAGTTATTCATCCTGTGTCATTCAATAATCTGGCTTGAAAGTTGCACAGTTTTGCAAAGGTGCTTATATTTGTGAATTCATGACATTGATTATCAGATCTTTTTTCTAGTGATTACTTGGTTTGCCAGTATTTGGCATAAATGGTTTTATCAAAAATCTCTCCAGAAGTTGCTGCTTTTGTGAAGGAACCATTATCATAAGTCTACTGCCAAGAATTTCAGCTCAGATTATAAACTGGAAATTTTCACCAAATGAAGTTCAATTATCCCTGCTGATGTAGGGAGAAATGGATACTCCTGGTCTGTCAATGTTTTGATCTAGAATATGCCCCCAAACTCTCACATAGTCAGAGGTAGGACATTTTGGAAAATGATTGGATGATGAGGACAATATACTCATTAGTATATTCATTCCTTAATGGGTTCAGTTTTTGACTGTGCTATTAGGAGTTGGGGCAAGGTTAGAAGTGGGTGTCTGGGCCGTGATCTGGACAAGTATATCTCCTACTTTATCTTCTCTCTTAGCTTCCTGCTCACTATGATGTGAACAACTTTCTTCTGCCAGAGACTTCCACCACTCTTTCAGCCAATTATAAACTGTAGCTTTTATGTTGAAATAAGTCTCTCCTTCTTCAATTTGTGATTATTAAATATTTTGTCACAGTGAAGAGGAAAGTGACTATAACAGAATTTGGTATCAAGAGTGGGGTTTTTTTTTTATCAGGATTATGCTTGACTATGTGGTTTATAAGTCTTTAGAACTGGCTTGCAGGAGGAGTTTGGTGATATCAGCTAGAGATGGCATAGAATGTTGAAAGTAGAGTGTGATACGCAATACTGGTCAGACTTCAGAAGACTATAGTGCTGATGTAAATACATATCATAAAGATCATGGTCAGCAGGCTTCAGTTAGGAATAAGAACTCCATTAACACTTGGTCTCAAGGCCATATGTGTTATGTGTGACAGAAAATTTGTGTACATTTTACCAGTGTCCTGAGAATTTGCATGACATTGGGTGGTGAACAAATCTGACAGAGAAAATTTCAAGATAGTCTAATGTTCGGGCTGTAGTATGGGTACTTCTTGCTGTTTTAGTATGATCTATAGTGAGAATCAAATGACAGAAAGAAATGATTTTAAAAATTTGCAACTTCATTAAAAAGGAAACACCTGCAAATTTGGAGCAAAGGAAAGCATTAAAAAGATTATCATGAAAGAAAGCCAAGTACTTTGCATCAGAACAATAAGAAAGATGATGTGTTAGAATCTCAAGACCCTACCCAGTTCAGACACAGTGATACAAAACTGTAAAGTTTTCATTTGAGAATGGAGCTGTTTGACCTCCTGCTTAAGATAGGTCACCTAAAGAACTGACTCTTCAGGATTTGTTTCACAGTGCTCAGCCATTTGGGCATCTAAGTCATCTATAGCCATGATCCAAGAGGGCTTGCCTACTACTCAAGATTCAGATCTTGGTATATATAGTGTTAGTTTCATAGGCATGCAGAAAGCAAGAGATGTGGAGTCAGGAAAACCTTCATTCAGAGTTGAAACAAAAGTCTGGGAAGCTGGACAGGGTGCTCCTGAAAAAGTAGTACATAAAGTGGCCAAAAGTTTCAAGGAGATCCCAGGAAGTTGCAGAAACCAGGAATATGCAATATCTGCTAAGGAAAGCTACAGATAGTAAACAAAGCCATACCAAGAGAGAAACCCTCAAGGTTGCAACTGGCCATAGGAGTGAAGGCTGTTCAAGTTCTTTGGAACTTACGCTTCATCACAAGTTGCCTGAGGTGCAAAACACCGACCTACAGGGTTTAATGTTTGCTCTGTGGGGTTTTGGTGTTGTCATTGGTCCCGCTGAGTTCTAACACCCTATTTCTCCCTTTTGGAATAAGAATGTTTACCCAGTGCCACTGTATATTGGAAGTGTTTTTTTTTTTTTTTTTCCTTTTTACATAGTGCTAATAGGTAAGAGTTTGACTTGGATCTCAGAGGAGTCTCAATTTGAACTTTCCACCAATGTTAGAACTGCTAAAACTTTGACAACTTTAATGATGGACTAAATACATTTTTCATAAAGAAATGTGCATGAATCTTTTGAGGGCAGGGCATAAAATGCTATGGTTTAGATTTTTCCAAATTCTCATGCACTTCCAAAAGGGACTTTTGGAAGATGATGGATCATGGGAACGTGCTATATTCTTCAGTGGCTTCACCCATTAGTGAGTTCAGTAGTTTTAAGTGCTTTTAAGAGGTGAAATTATTGGTAGGTCATGCGAGGTGTAACCTGGAAGGGCATATCTTTCTCTCAGGCTCTTCCCTTTGCTCTCTGCTTCTTGGCTGCCATGATGTGAGCAGCTTTCTTCTGCCCCTATGCCATGCCATTTTTATTTTGGATAGAGCCCACCATGAACTGTATCCTAAGCCAAATTAAATCTTTTTTCTTTAAATTGCAAGTGTTAGATATTTAGTCCAGGGATGAGGAAAGTGGCTAAGACATGGCATTTGAGGGGAATTTAGGTTGGGCCACAAACTTTGTTAATGAATGTGTGAATTTAGAGAGAAAATCAGATGGCTGTTGTCCACAAGCCTGTTGTTCAGCCCTAGGAAAGAGAAGGCAATACTTTGCAAATCATTTGAAAAAACAAAAATTTAACGAAGAGATATCTTTTCTAGAAATCTAATTGTTATAGACTAAATACTTAGTGACATTACTTTGAACAAGTGCCTTTGCTGAAGTAAAGAGTTGTCTACAGTCAGTAATTGGGAGGCAAGAAGTACATATCTCAGTCTAGACCAGTGAGGGGTACAAGGCAGTTTAGCTCTGGCAGAAGAGCATTCTTATGGGACTAATACTGGCTACAGGTCACCAGCTATCTTTTATGAGGATAAACGAAAACTTACTGCAAATCTTACCAGATGTGCTTCATATTCTATATGCAAACAACATAAGTGAAGTATATGTCATTAAACACTGGATCCGTGTAGTTCTAACTATGAACTGTGGGTTCTATCATCTTATCTTCACATAATACCCAGTAAAAAAGACCATTCAGTTATGGTTTTGAGACTTACCTTGGTTGCAGCTGATTATGGTCAGCCAAATGTTAATGCAGCAGAGAATGGAATGCTGAATCTTGTAGAAGTCTCAGGTTTCATTTTAAGTTTTATTCTATTAGCCTGGGCTACATTCATAGCTGTTCATAACTGTACAATTGTATACAATAGCACATTCTTCATCTTATATTAAGGTAGTCAAATTCCTCACTCTCCAGTTTTAATATGCACTGATTAATTTGTCATTAATTTTACTATTAAATTCATTAAATAAGGACTATTTACGTGGTATTTGATTAAATGTTGTATGTTAAAAGGACTCCATGATCTACTGTGAGAGATAAAGATTTACTAATGGTTATGCTATCGGGTCATATGTGCTGATTAATGTGTGAGTAGGGTCAGGGAACCGTCTCAGAATAAATAGTATTTCCTCAGACATGTGGCAAAAGGGCACCAAGGGAGGGGGAACAATGTTTAAGACACAGACTGGAAATGAAGTGTTGCTTATTTTGGTTCAGATGTTGGCTGTCTTTGAAGGGTGCAGAACCGGAAAGGGAGCTTAGAGTTGGCTTCTGAAGTGTGATTTGTAGGTGAAGTTGTGAGACTTGAATTATTTTATATACAGAGAGTCTTTGAAGGCATTTTGGCAAAGAGGAGATACATTTTTATTTGCGTATTTGGAAAGCTGTCTGATGGCAGCATAGAGAATCAGAACTATAGGAGACAGGCAATTTATGGCTTCAGTATCATCCAGATAAGACCAGAGCTTAAAGGAAGTCCACAGAACTAAAGCCTGTTCTCACTGCCTCGTCCAGCATATTATACCAAGCTTTGCTCCTCTTTCTCCAAGTCAAAGACTTCCCTAAATGCAAGACTGAGTTTTGTTTGTCTTTGCGTGATTAAGAATGAGTAATCTTTGAATTGATGAAAAAAGCAGAGCTGTTTTGGATAAGAACAGGCTCATATTCAACTATCATCCTTATAATTTAATAAATGAATAACTCTGGCGTAGTCATTTTGACTTCTTATCTGTAAAATGGTGATAATAATGTGTTTTTTGCGAAAGGACAATTAAGTAAAATGCAATATCTATACATATAATTCTTGATATGGCTGTAAATGTATAAAATCCATGGGCAACAGAGAATAAACATTAGGGAATTTCTAGGAAACCCACAGTCCTTCACATACTCTTTGCTACTCAGTAAAGAGCTGTGTCTAGTTTGCTACACAGAAAATGCCTTTTCCCTCCATCTCCACTTGTCCAATGCTGCCCATTCCTCATTTCCAATTTGAAATATAACTACCACTTTTTCCATTCACCAGGATGTTTGTGTCATTTGAGCTTTCACTGTTCTTGGATTTTTTTTCTCTTTATGGTGTTTTTCATTTTTACACGAAAAGTATCTTAGATAAAGATTTGTCTACCTCACAACTCTGAAACTGCAACAGGTGTTACCAAGTCCTCTCTTTATTTTTTTATCATGTCACTTAAACTAGTGTTTTCATAGCAGAAACTTGTTAAATAAATATTGGATAAATTAAAAATAATAAATTATGTCTGGGCAGACAGAGCAGGAGCACTAGCATGAAGGTAGATTTTTCAGCTTCCCTTGAGGAATGGGTAGGGCTTGGGTGGATGAGATGGAGATGGGACACTCCAAAGCTGGTGAAGGAGTAGAGTGTGAGGTTCTTCATCTCAGGGGCTACCTGGTGAGATGGGTCTGGGAAAGGTGTCAGATGAGAAACGGGAATTTGTGTAGGAAACTGGGAGGAAAACACTTCGTGCTAACTGGGAAAGGTGAGAAGTCAGATGGAGCCAGATGAGAGTGCAGAGAGGAAGTGTTTACATTCTGTAGTCAAGATCAAATCATGCAGGCGTGTGCAGAATACAGATATTGTCTCTAGAGAGAAGATCGGAATCTGGCCTCCTGGGACATTGTTCCTTTGTGAAGTAGAGAAGCTGAGCTCTATTGGTGTAGCAAAAATACACATACAGGGAGATCTTGTAACACTTAGAGGTGCTTTTGGTTGTTGAGGGGGAGAGAGAAAGCGGAGAAGTTGAAGTGAGAATGGTTGTGCCTCCAGGAGAAAAGGAGAATTTTTCAGAGCTCACTCGTTCTGTAGATCATAACTTCTGTTTCTGATAGGTTGATGCTGAAGCCATCTTGGTGGAAAAAAAGTGATGGTGTATTGGGAGAGAAATTAGTGATCAAGCTGTAGTTTTGAAAATCTCACATTGATATCATGGTTGAATTCTAGCTGGACAAATACTTTCAGCTTATACCTTCGATTGTGACAGTGAGTGCATCTCGGAGAAATCAAAGTTAAGTAAGAACAAATGGCCCCGTATGTGATGATTCCTGGACCTCAGCCAAACTTTTCCTCATTTGTGTAGTGCCTATAGCTTGGGAATACTAAACTTCAACCTATATCTCAGATCTCTATAAAATCCAGCCAGAATAAGAAGATAAAAAATAATTTTTAATTCCATTTAGAGGTGGGAATAATAGGGCTACGGGGAGTCAGTAATTATCTTCAAATCCCTCAGGTCTTAACCTCCATAACTGAAGTCTTCCATGTACAAGGAAGATGTATTACTTTTGGGGTATTAACAATTATAATGTAGTTCTCATTTTAAGAACAAATTCCCTGTGCCATCTTGCTTGTCCCTAGGAATGCACTCCTTAGGCGTTTCTGTAGAGTCCTCTTAACAACACTTGTGTCATCAGAAATCTGTTTGTATGGTGTTCAACTCTAATATCTAACAGTTAGTCTCCACTGACTATTGTAAATTGTCTTCAGTACATAAAACTATTTTTGGAGGCTTTATTTTAACAGTTTTATAAAAGAAATAGTGCATGAAGTGGGATCCAAAAATAAAAGAACATGGATTGGGAACTAATACTCGAATTTTGGAAAGAGTTTTTAGCTACTGAGAAAATACAGGTGATTTTAGTGTCTCTATATTGAGAACTGACTGAGAAGAGTACAAAACATCTCACTTAATCTCTGTCACTGTGTCATTTTCATCCATTTAAATCTTTTTCATTTGAGGCTTTTTCAATTTTTTTTTTTTAAGATGAGGCTCAAACATTTCTTTAACTTTGACTAAGAAATACCATAACCAAGACCTTTTAAAGATGAAATTAATAACTTTCAGATGTAACTAAAACATGCAAACTGACATTTATGTTGTTCTTATTGTGGGAAGTTATTTATTTTCTGTAAAAAATTTGAAGCAACTAAGTAAAATTAAAGACAATTTAATTGAGGTTTCTTTTCCTTAACAAGTAGTTGCCTCCTTTCTTCTTTCCATCCTTCATTCCTCCTCCTTCTTGTAAGAATTGGGTATTACATGAGAATTGGGTGTTAATATGAGAACTATGATCAGGTGTTCTTTCCTGTTGCTCATGTGCTCTTTGGTGGATAAAAAGCATTTTGCATTGAGGAAGTTGGTCTTTGTTCTTTTAAACAAGGCAGACAGTACCTGCTGCTACGTTTGAGAACCCCAGACCATATGTTTTGAAGCAGGAAGCTATTCCTATTTTGTCTGTGGGAAGCAGGAAATACTTCGTGTTTGCTTTTGGTATTTTAGGTCAAGAGTCTGTGTGCTAAGATAGCTTTCCTGGGAGGCAGGTGATTTGGAGGCTGGTTCTCGCATTGACACTTTGGAAGATCCTGAGGCAAAGATTCTCTTACTCATGCTGGCTGTTTCTTTCTCTGTAAAAAAAGCAGGGGTCAAATTCAGTGATTTATGATCCTCATCCTTTTTAAAGATTCTGTGAAGTAATGATAACCAGACTACTTCAAAATGTTCTACTTTTTTCATTATTATTATTATTATTTTTAAAGATTAAAGCATATCATTGAAAGACCATTTGTGATTCAGAGGAATCATTGGTCATTTCTAGGTAAGGTATGAAATCTGTTCTGAGAAATCCACACAGACAATGGAAGGTGACCCATATATAATAAACACTGCTAAAATTTACAGAAGGAGGAAGAAAATTGTTGCCTAGAAAAAGACTTCTATCCTGAGTTTGATTCCTGGTACACACACAAAACAAAACAAAACAAAACAAAACAAAACAAAACAAAACAAAACAAAACAAAACACTTCTAGATTTGTTTCAGTATATTTCACAGTGTTTATGTACAAAAACGAATTTTAAAACAAGTATTAACATTCAGAGCCTAGCTTTATGTCTGGCATAGAATGCTATGACAGAGAGCTACTTTTACAGTAGAAAAATGACAAGCTTTCTTTTCCTAGTGTTTGCATTTCTCGAAGATGCAGCTACTGGAATTTTGAAATGGGCCAAACTGCTTTTAGCCTGGCTACTGTTATTCAATTTTATCAATTCTTCAGTTTCTATTAGCAGAAAATCTGCTTCATGACTTCAACATATAAAAGGTAGAAAGATCAAGAAGCAACTTAAAGCAGATAAATATTGACCTAATCAAACTAAAGTGCTGCCAGAATTAGAATAACTTGTATTTGTGCTTTGGACAAGCCAGTTGAGGCTGTTCATACCTAACTTACCCTTCTGGATTTATCTCACTTGCTTCCATTTTTGTTTAGTAAACATCTGCTTTCCATTAGATTATTTATCCCCTTAACCTTTATAAATGACAATTAAGTCCATCTAGCCTGTCAATAACACGTCATTTATTTGTTGCAACAGCTGAGCCTGACCTTCATTGATCTTATAGGAGTAATTTGCTGGAAATGATTTTTTAATGTTAGATTTATTGCCAAGGTACTTCATTGTCAGATAATTGAGGTAAATTGTATTTTTTTTTCAAAACAAATGCAAGAAGTATGGGAAAGGGCTATATGTTTTTCAAGGATTATTTCCTAGTGGGAGAGACATACATTATATGTGATGCCACATACTTTACCAAATTGCAAGAATATATTCCTTTTAAGTAGTGCACACTTCTTTTTCCTTTTGGGCCTTCTCCTTAAGAATTGCTGACATAGCATAGGGGGCTGGTAATGAATTAACATTCGAAAACAGGATTGCAAATTAGATTAGACACACACTCAAGTATCGAGTAGTTGCAACATCGCACAGTATACAACAGGCCTTGCTATTTTGATTCAAAAGCAGATTCAGTTATTACTACACTAATGTGGGAAGTTAATCTTAGCTTTTACATAGGTATTAACTTATTCCCCAGTATCAGCCTTAACAAGAGTTTTATTTCATTGTGTTTTGGCTTTCCAAACACTTTGATTGTCTGCCCAGACAATAACGAGCACTTCAGTCCCTAAGTGAGTTCTCCTTAGTACTTGCATATTTATCTTATTAACATTAAGGATGACCACAGTGTTGCCGTATCTTTGCAGTCAAATAGATACTGAGCCATGTGTTGCGTATTTAAAACAGTGTTTGTGAGTCTATGACTCCTTTTTGTGCGTTGGCCCTCAATGTTAGCAGGGCTGAATCAGAAATATTTGCCAGCAGAGCTGGAATTCTTGTTGTTCTACAAATAGATTCTGACCTGATAGAAAAAGAACTCAACTTTAAATATTAGCAAACGAAATGTGCTGGTCTTTGCACTCTAAATAATGACAATCTGAGTGGATATTGGTGATACAATATTTTACTCACGTTATCAGTGACTTATTTTCCCATGCTATAGAGTAAATTTTTAGTATCAACTGTAATGAACAGATAGAATATCACATCACTGCAACTTTAAAATTCAAACACATTGTACTTTGAAAGGCAAAACAAATTTTTTCAAAATAAAATAAAATTTTAAAAAGTAGATTTATTTTCAGACCAGGAGGCAGATGTAATGAGGGCAGGGCAAGGATTGTGTGTAAGGGAACATGTAGGCGACAGTGTCCTCCACGGCTAGGATTGGAGATTGAATTTTAATTTAAGGAGAAATTGCGGGTAAAGACTCTTAAGGGCTTGAGGGAGAAACTTCTTGCTTTTAAATTGTCATGCCTCTTTCCTGTCCCTGTTCCTGTCACTATTATTGATATAAAGACTCCGTCAACATATTTTTATGGGTGATTAAGAAAGGCTGACCTTTCTTTTGCAGGTACAAATAGGTAGTTCTTCAGAGGCTATGGGTGAATGACAAGATAATTCTATCCATTTAATATTGAAGTGATGTTGATAGTATCATTCTTCTCAGGTTAGAAACAGGACAGAGCAGGGGCCCTGTCTGCCTCAGCCTGTTCTGCCATGGGTGATGGATTTTCCCTCTGACTAATCGCTATCACATTAACCTGCACTATTTCATCCTTCAGAGCTGTCAAGATAATGACGATAATCCAAGTGGCTCATTGTAGGTAAAGGAAATTATATGAGCAAAGTAATATCATAAAACAGTGTTTAAATATTTTAATTTCATTTGTCAGGGCTGCCCCAACACTTCATTACACATATAACCATCTCTCATCAGTGGAATTAGTGCATTATTCATTACTGTTAATTATTTTCACATAATGGCTGCCCTGATATATTTAACCTCCACATTATATCTCAGATAATGGGTCTGTAAAATTGAATTGTGTGAAGAGTGGAGTTCTAAAGCTCATTTGCAGAACATCAAAGAACAAAGAAGAGGAAAAGAATTCTAAATGGGACATTTTGCCCAGCTGGGGCCAAACATTTGTTTCTGTCTGATTTGCATACAGAAAATAGGTGGTGTAGAAGTGGCATAATACTGTATTGGCTGTCTCTTTCTATTACACAACCAATTGGGATTTGTTAATGTTACATATGTTAGAAACAACTTGAGAATTATAGCTCAGAAAATGGAATGGTGCAGAGATCATGCTACATGATATAGACAAAATGAGATTCTTCGGGGGAGCTATTGTAATGGACGAAATTGGAAGTGAGGGGAGATATGGGGTGTGGCAAAAGAGAAAAATGCTACTGAGTTTCAGTTTAATGATTTATTTTTATGAATAACTTTAATAATAGACACTAAGTTTTGAAAAGTAGTAAAAGCAAAGAGTAACCATAAAAGCCCATTCAGATATTAGTCATTCATTTCTACCATGACTAGTACAAAATCTGTCACCCTTACAGTAACACTTCTCAGTGACTTAAAGGCTTTCAACATTCATGCAAACAAAGCATCAATTTAAAATCACCAGGACCCTGTGCACAGATGCCCAGGCTGCAGTTTAATTCCTCGTGACTGTGCACTATTGTTCTTTCAGGCTAAGGCAGAAGGACTGCTGTGAGTTTCAGGACAGCGACTTAGTTCAAGGCTATCCTGAATTTCATAGTGAGACCCCATTTAATTTCCTTTTGTTATCTAAAGCCTATTGGTTGTTCAGGATCATATTGTTTGACTTTAACATATTGCAAAATTTTTTCACAATCCTTTTATTATTGAGTTATAGTTTCATAAAACAATGCTAGATATGGTTTCTCTCTCCTGGAATTTTCTACAACTAATTTTGTGGTCTAATATGGTATATTCTAGAGAATGTCCTTTGTGCAATAGAAAATAGTGTATATTCTACCGTTGGATGGAAAGTTCTAGATGTGATCAGAATATATGTTGAATGTTTAAATTAAACAAAGGTATTACATTAACAACACATTGTTATTATCCCCCCCTTCAACATACTCTTCCCTCTTCCAACACACTTATCCAATCCTTCTGGCTGCTTTTGGAAGCAGCTGTGGAAGTTTTCTTTCATGTGTGCCTGTACAAAATATAATCAAAGCTATGGTGAATGCTGAGTGTCAACCAATGGAAAAACAGCCTTATAAAAAATATTGGTGTGTCCTAATCTATCTTATCTACCAGATCTGGCACTTTGTAATTTTTGACTCTTCCCTGAAGTCAAAGTGACCATGAAAGGTAAATGTTTTGAATCTATTCATTATATTAAGGTAGTCACAATAGTGCAACTAAACAGACTTGCAAAGAAGTATTTGGAGTCAGGGGAAATATTTTGATAAAATTTCCTTTATTATAATAAAATTTAAAAAAAAACTTTTAAGGATTCACCATAGTTTTTGATCATACCATAAATGTCTGTTGGTTATATACGGTTTAAGACATAGCTCAAGTCCAAAATACCTTTGTTAATTATTTGCTAGGTTTACCTATACATTAATGAAGGTGAGGTATTGAAGATCCTTATTATATTGCAATCAATTTCTTCCTTTATATCTGTTAGTAATTGATTTATATTTTTAGGTGCTCCAATATGGAGTACATATATTTTTACATTTGTCAAGTTCTTTTGAATAAATTGACCCCTCTAAATATAAATAATGATCTTTGTTTCTTGTGATGATTATTGACTTGAAATCTATTTTACCTATCATAAATATAGCCACCCCTACTGTCACTGGTTAATATTTGCAAGGATTAACTTTCGCTATTCCTTCTCTTTCTGCCTTCATATATTCTTAAAGATCAGGTGGTTCTTTTAGGCAGGTACAGTTGGATTATTTTTTTTTTAAATCCATTTAGCCTCTTAATGCTTTTTAATTAGAATGTAATACATTCATATTCAAGATAATTATTTATAAGTACATACTTACTATTGCCATTTTGTAATTGTTTTCTAATTGTTTGTTAGATCTTTTCTTCCTCTCTTGTTTTCTATCTGCATAGTTTGTTTTTTTCTGTAGTGCTAACCTTTAATTCTCTTTTCTTTCTTTTTTGTGTACCTGCTGTAGATTTTCGCTTTGTGGTTACATTGACATTTACAGGGAGGTTAATACTGGAAAAGAAGAGCAAGTTCTCTTTTGGATGAGGTTATGGTTGTAGTGACCATATCTCCCTGGCTCCCTAAATGGTTCTGGAGGGCAGCGTGGAGAGTCACTCAGTAACTATGTGTTAAGTTTTCTTTGATTTTTCAGATTCTCACTGTTATACTTGCATTCGATTTAATTTCTTCAAAGCTAACTATTTTTTTCCTTTTGGATTTTTTTAAAGCTCAAATTCCATGAATGATATTCATAGTTTTTATGGCTTTTGTTATATTTTGCAAGTAGATTTCTAAATGTTTCACTCATTAATACTCACATAGAAATGTATAAATTTAATAATTTTATTGCAACCTTAGCAGAGTTGAATATTAACATTAAATATTTTACTAAATTAATAGACAGAAAATAGCACTGTCTATTTTATGAGGAAAAGGGAAAACAAAATTTTATAATAAAATAATAGCAAAATAACAGTTAATGCATTGCATGTCATTAATGCATTCCAAGTTGTTGCTCAGGATACAAGATATGTGCATAAAAATTTCTCCAGTTGTTATTAGCACACATCTTCCTTTTTAATGAACTACGAGACACTAGAAGTGTAACTGACTTACATTTTTTACTCTTTCCCTGCTGTCTTTTCCCCTTTCAACCATCTTGTTCTTTTTTTCTTTTTGAGGAATGTCTTCCCATTTCACAATATCTGTTGTACCTTTTGGATCTTATTTACTCTTATAGTTTCTTACACTAGGAAGAAATACAATGTTTTATACATGCAAGTGTGATTTATTTCCATATTAGTATGGCCTTTAGTTGCATCCATTTACCTATAAAAACCTCAAGTTTATCTTTATGACTGAGTAGTACTCCATTGAATAAAAATACCACATAATTTTTATCCATTCCATGGTTGATGGGCATTTGAGTTGTTTCTAAGGTTTAGCTATTACAAATTGTACTGCTGTAAACATGGATGCACGTATATGACAGTGGAATAATGTTTTTAGAAATTCTGGGAAAACACTCAGAAAGGGAATAACTGGGTGGAATAGAGTCCCTAATTTTAGTTTTTTGAGGAATCTCCACACTGATTTCCACAGTGGTGGTACCAGTCTACACTCCCACCAACAGATGAGAAGTATTCTTTTTTTTTTTTCTACATCCCCTCAAAGATTTGTTATTGGTTGATTTATTAAAGATAGCCATTCTTTCTGGGGTGAAAAGGAATCTCAGCATTGTTTTTATTTTTTAATTTTATTGAAAGAAAGACTAAACAAAACAGAAAATGGGTAGAAATAATACGTTCAGAGAAAATAAACAGTAAGAAATCACTAGTTGATGTTTACATACTGTCCTTTTACAAATAGTTGTTCAAGACACAAAAGTGCAACATATAAAGTTGTAATTCAAACAGTGAGACTGAAAACAGTTCTGTTCAACTATCCAACAAAAACTTAGTAATATGGATGTCAATCCTATACACTTAAACATGCATGCAGTTATCTATATCTTCGTTTATGTTGGAATTAAACAAACTAAAGCAGGCTAAAGTCATTCTGAACAAAGAATAATAGTATTGCTGGATTTTACATCATGACACTCCAAGATCAGCACTGGGTACTGTAGTGTCTTTTTTAAAAAATTTTATTTAAAGAAAGACTAAACAAATAGAAAACGGGTAGAAATAATACATACTTTCAAAGAAAAAAACTAAACAGTAAGAAATCACCAGTTGATGATTACAGATTGTCCTCTTACAAATAGTTCTTCAAGATACTAAAGTGGAGCATATAAAGTGGGGATTCAAACTTGAGACTGCGACCAGTTCTGTTCAACTATCCAACAAAAACTTAGAAATATGGTTAACAATCCTATACACTTAAACATACAGGCAATTATCCATATCTTCAATTATGTTGAGATTGAACAAACCCAAGCAGTCTAATATCACTCTGAACAAAGAATAATACTATTGCTGGGTGTCACATTATGACCCTCCAAGATCAGCACTGGGTACTTTAATGTCTCTTTTTCCTCAAAGTATCTGTTCATTTCATCATGTGTCATAAGATCAGTTGTCATAAACTGTTTATAGATTCTACACATGCGTGAGTCTTAATATATAATTCTATCCTTTCTATATTAGAGGGAGAAACAAAATAAAGCAAGACAAAACAAAACACATTCCTATAAACACATGAAACAAAAAAACATATAAGACCATTGTACAAGGAGTTCTATCATAGTTCCTGTGTTGTCTCTTGTTATCTCAAATAAAATTGTTACAAACATAGTATAATTGAATATATCAGTACATAACAGTATTAATAAAAACAGAACTTTGTATATAATATGAAACTTCAAAAGCAGGCAGTTGTGTATCATAGAGTCTTGTCATTTTCAGCGTAATTGCCTATACTCTCAGACTTGATACTATCAATCATATAAGTTTTGAATAAAATCTGTCAAAACCAAACAGCAATCAAACAAACCAGGTTTAACTAAGATCAGTCATGATAAAATAGTATAAGTCATACAGGGCTCCAGATTAAGACAATAGGAAATTAAAGATGATTACTGTGCGATATCCTGATGTTTTGGGGATAGCTGTCTGTGCCCTCAAATCTAATGCAAGTAGACAAACTGGGACAGAATTAAATCTATCAAAAAAGAGAATAAAATCTATCTAAGCAGAGTGGTGTGAGTAACGTGGATTTTAAATCCTGATACACTATTAACAATGTCTTCTGCCATCTTTTTTAAGACTCTCCCTCCCCTTTCACTTCCCCAGGGTACACTGTGCATTTTTGGGTCTGACCAAGACCCTTGGTTTTAAATTGGGGGGAAGCCAACCTGCTATTTACCTAAGAGGTTCCAAACCTTCTCTCTCCTGGACTTGAACTCTAATTGTATTCTTTTACCTATTAAAGTCTGTCTTTCCAATCTGTCCACAAATACTGGTCTAGTTGCCCTTCTCTGTCACATAGAGCATTGTTTTCTCATATTTAATTTTCAGTCCATGTACTCTTTTTCATGTTAATTATATTTCCTATAAATAGCATCTTGGTGGACCCTGCCTCCTGATCTACTCCATGTGTAGTTCTTTTTTTAAAAATTTAGTTAATTTAGTATATCAAGGCCATCTATATTAGAGATTATAACCAACCTTCTCTGCCTCATTTCTGTTATGCTCTTTTTTTTGCCATCAGTTGTCTGCTTGTCTTCTTCATTCTGTTTTCTGTTCCATTCACTGAGGCTTCTCTGCCACTGTTCCTGGAATCCTAGTACTCTTCTCTTTCTCTAGAATGCACTGCAGTATTCTCTGTAGAGTTGGATTGGTGGTTGCGAATTTCCCAATTTTCTCTTTGTTTTGAAAGCATCTTCTTTCTCCATTAATTTCTAGAGGCAGTTTAGCAGGGTAAGGGCTTGGAATATTTCACTCCAGGCTCTTGATGACTTGATGGTTTGTGTTGAAAAGTCTGCAATTATCCTGACAGGCCTTCCTTTATAGGTTATCTGTTTCTTGGCTCTAACAGCTTTTAATATTCTGTTCTTATATTAAATTTCTGGGATCTTGATTATTATATGCCTGGGTGTAGCTCTGTTTTGGTTGTAGGTGGCTGGAGTTCTGTATGTCTCCATACATCAGAATATCATTTCCTTTTTCTGTGTTTTGGAAGTTTTCCTTAATTATTTCTGTGAATAGCCTTTGTAGTTCCTTTGTTTCCCCAGCTTCTTCATTCACATTCTTTATTCTTAAGTTATAGATCCTCTTGTCATCGTCTAGCCTTTGTATTGTTACTGCTTGTTTCCTTGTTATTTTAAAAAAGTTTTTCCTTTCATAATCCCTCATTGCAAACCTGTCCTCCAGTTTGGATAATCTATCCTTAGTTTCTTTCAAGCAGATTTGCCATCTTTCCATAGAGTTTTTAATTTCTTGGTAATCTCTTTGAATCTGCCTCATGTTATCTATATTTTGTTTATATTCTTCATCAAATGGTTCTCTCCTTTGAGTTCCTCCCTTCTTCTGTCTGTGTCTGCTTGAGGGGTGCTTAGCATCTCTTTTCTTAATCTTCTCATATCTTGCTTTACTTGGCTAAATATTTCACTTTTGAACTTTTCTATGAGGTCCTGAAGATATCTCTTTATGTCTACTGGCGCTGTGTCTAATATTGCTTGTTTGCTGTTCTCATTCTCCTTTGTACTTACCTGTCCTGGGTTAATGTTCTCAGGGTTGGGACATGGGAACTTTTTGTTGTTGCTTCTTCTACCCATCTTTTTTGTTTCTTCTAGGAGGCCCCAGTTTTTTTCTTTTATAATTCTTCTGAAGCACACTGGCTAGATGATCCTTCCCACTGCAGTGTGCTAATAGGTTGCAGACATGGTTGCTGCCCCACCCCTCCGGATCAGTCAAGCTGCTCAGGCCTGCACTGTATTACTATGTGCCATCTCTCCTCTGGGTCAGTCAAACTTCTGAGGCTTCAGTGTGTTAGTGTGTGCCATTGTTGTAAGAAATTGATTTTAGATAACCTATTGGCAGCCATGTTGCGTGACCCAGGCCTAGCTCACTCCACCAATCCCTTTTGGGAAGGGAACAACTGACTGAATTCACTGTTGTCCCTTGTACTTGCCAGTCCTGCCTGGTCCCAGAATGTTGTCCACCAGAGCCCCCCTTTCTGTGGAATGGCTCCACTTCCATCACTCACCACAGGTTGATGCAGGCTCCCCGCCAGCTCTCCATTTGGCTGGCTGACTCCCAACTTCAGTGTGACTGTGTGTCCAGTGAGTTGAAGTGGCAGGACCTTGGATGGCTTGGCAAGTTGCCAGCTGTGGTGGGAACACTGAACCTTCAGCTGTTCCAGTTGTAGCACCAGGACTGTATGTTTGATTGGTTCTTCTCACCTTAGCTTCTTCTTGGGACAAGAGAATTCATCTCCCTTTGTTCAGGGCTCCCCATGCTGTATTATGTTGAATTCTAAGTTGACTATCTCAGGGAGCCACTGTAGCCAGCTGTGATCTATCTGCCATCTTTGCTCTTCCTCCTCTCAGTACTGTTTTAATTTGCATGTTTTCAATGATCAGTGAGGTTGAGCATTTTTTTTATATTTATTTGGCATTTGTATTTCTTCATCTGAGAAGTGTGTATTCATCTGAGATGAATTTGGGGATCTGATTTTTTTCAGCTCTTTATATGTTCTAGATATAAGTTCTTTGTTCTAGATATAAGTTCTAGATATAACCCTTTGAGGGATGGTTGGCTAAATTTTTTTCTACTCTGTGTGTTATCCTTTCACTCTGTGGGTGATTTCTGTTGCTGTGAAAAAGCTTTTTAATAAGATGAGATCCCAGTTGTTGATTATTTGAAGTATTTCCCTTGAAGTCTGGGTTTTGTTCATGAGCTGTTTACTTGTACCTACATTTTCAAGATTTCTACCTACTATCTTTTTCAGTAGACTTAGTATTTCTCTTTTAATATTTAGATCTTTGATCCATTTTGACTTCAGTTTAGTGCATAGTGATAGACTGGAACTAGTTTTAGTCTTCACCATGCAGAGAAGTAGTTTTTCAGCACATTTATTAAAGAATTAAACACGTGTTCCAGTGAACATGTTTGGCTTCTTTTTCAAAGATAAGGTAGCTGAGTGTGTTTTTAGTTTTTTTCATGTCTTCTAACCTATTCCAGTGGTCCTCAGGTTTATCTTTTTGCCGATACCATGCTGATTTTGTCACAGTAGCTTTATTGTATAATTTCATGTCAGAGATTGTGATGATTCTTGCCTTGCCTTTGTTGTCCAGGGTTGCCTTTGCTAGTTTAAGTCTCTTATACTTCCGCATGAATTTTAGGAATGTTTTCTCTAGTTTTGTGATGTATGCTAATGGTATTTTGATTAGTATTGCATTAATCTGTGTAATAAATTTGGGAGTACCACTATTTTCACTATGTTGGTTCTTCCTATCAATAAGCAAGGAATATCTTTCCCTTTTCTGATATCCTCTTTGATCTTCTTTTTCTAAGTACTATAATTTTCAATATATAGACCATTTACTTCCTTTGTTAGATCAATTTCTAAAAGTATTTCATTTTTTGAATGCTACTGTGAAGGGCATAGTCTCCCTAATTCTACAATTAGTGAGTTTGTTTTCTGTGAATAGGAATGATATTGATTTTTGAGTGCTAACTTTGAATACAGGTATGGTACTGAATTTGTTTAATAAACCTAAAAGTCTTTTGGTGGAGTTTTTGAAACTCTTGTATGTACAGTATCAAGTCATCTTTGAATAATGATAACTTTATTTCTTCCTTTGCTCTCCTTATTCCTTTTATTTCTCTCTGTGTTGTCTAATTGCCCTGGCTAGTGTTTCCAGAACCATATTTGAATAAGAGTGATGACAACGGACATCCTTATCTTACTCCTGATTTTGGAACAAAGGCTTTCAGTTTTTGTCCATTTAGCATGGTGTTGGCTATTGATGATCTGGATTTTCACAAGATCTGTAGTGATTTCACTCTCTCCTTTCCTCATTGCATCAATTTGAGTATTTTTCTTTCCTTTTTTGATAAAGTTGGCTAAGGGTTTATTAGTTTTATTTATTCTTTCAAAGAAACAACTCTTTGATTCATTTATTCTTGGTATTATTTTCTTAGTCTCAGTTGCATTAATTTCCTCTTTGATCTTTATAATTTTCTCCCTGGTATGGGTTATGGGTTTGACTTACTCTTCTTTTCCTAGAGGCTTGAGGTACATTAGGTTGTTTATTTATGCCTGTTCTGCTTTCCTGATGTGAAAATTTACCATTATAAATTTCCATTTTAGGACTGCTTTCATTGCATCTCACATGTTCTAGTATGTTGTATCTGCATTTTTATTTAATTGTAGATATTGTTCAATTTCTTCTTTAATTTCATCTGTGACCCACTGGTTGTTCACGAGGGTGCTATTTAATTTCCATGTGGATCTTTAGTAGTTTCTTTAGCCATTAATTTCCAATTTTACTACACTGTGGTCAGATAATATACATAGGATAATTTCTATTCTTTTGCATTTCCTTAAGTATGTTCTATGGGCTAATATACAGTGTATTTTAGAGAATATCCTATGTGTATTTGTTCAAAGTTTTGGTTCAATTCTGATATTTACTTTCTTAATTTTTTTTGTCTGATTGGTCTATTTATTTGTGACAGTGGGGTATTAAGCCTCCCATTACAATTATGTTATTGCTAATTTGATTTTTAATGTCCATTAATATACATTAATAGTTGGGTGCTCTCATATTTGTTACACACATATTTGTGATTATTATCTCCTCTTGCATTTTTCCCCTAACAAATATATAGTGACCTTCTTTATATCTTTTAATCATTCTCAGTTTGAAGTTCACATTTTCTGCAAACAAAATAGCTACTCTTCTTTTCTCTGGGTTCCTGTTGCATCAAATTTGGTTCTTCATCCTTGGACTTTTAGTTCATGAATTTCTTTTTGAGTTAAATGTGTTTCTTGTATATAGAATATTGTTGGATCTTGGTTCTTGATCCATTCTGTCAGTGTGTTTCTTTTGATTGATGAATTGAGGCCATTTACATTGATGGTTATAACTGATATGTATCGCCTTATCTTTGTCATGTTGTTTTTCTATTGTGTTCTTGCTTTCTCCACTGTTTAACTTTCTCTGCCTAGTGGTTTCTTTCTGTTGTTTTTGGAATTGTGATCATTTTTATCTCTATGTAGAATATCTCTCTGTTCCTTTGTAGTGTTGGGTAGGTGGTGATGAATTTATTCAATTGTTCTGTGCCATGGAAGTATCTTATTTTTTCACTAATTTTGAAAGAAAGTTTTTTTATTCAAAGAGAAAAAGGAAAGGAAATAAAAATCAAAGCAGTAAAATGGTACAAGTAATACAGAATTTCAAGAAAAAATATACAGTAAGAAATCACTAGTTAATAGGTTACATATTGTCATCTTAGAAACATTTGTCCAAATTACAAAATTAAAGTATGTAAAGTAGACATTCATACAGTGAGATTGCAGACAGTTCTGTTCAATGATCCAACAAAAGCTCAGTAATATGGTTTTCTATTCTACACACTTAAATATACATGCAGTTATATCCTTTATACCACTTTCTTTTCCTCTCTTTTTTACAATAACAATTACACTTTTTGGGTTTTATTACTCCCACAGTTCTTATTACTTTTTTTTTTGAAGAGAATAAAATCAAATGTGACTAAACAAAACAGAGTCAGTTAGAACAGAAAGATGGGCATAGTACATGATGCAAAAATAGAATACCAGGTGATCAAAAATGATTACCACTGTGCCTCTTGCTATTTTTAAAAAGAGTTGCCTGTATCATCAGGTATAATAGAATTGACCAAAACAGTACAGAACAAGACCAATAAAACCTACACTGGAGACCTTATAGGACTTCAAAAGAAGGTAATAGTCAAACCATAATGGGCATCATAGTAAATCTTATTGCTTTCAAAGTGGTTGCCTATACCCCCAAATTTGATACTATCAAACAAAACAGAATATAGTAAAATCAGACAGAACAAGATGGGGAGAGCAATACTGGGGTTCAAATCATGTTAATAGGAAACCAAAAAAGTTACTGTAATATATCCCGCTATTTTTTAATTTAGTTTACCCTTAATTAAAAAATAAGAAAAAATAAATTAATTTTTAAAAAAGTGGGAGATTGAGATAAAAGAGGACATTGTAACAGAACAACACAGGTCAGAACTGAACAATTTAAGCACTATTGTGATTCACCACCAGATAACCTAACATAATAGTAGTCACCATAGTGTCTCTTTCATTGAATTATTTGAGTATAACTTTGTATATTACAACATCAAACATATCAAGACAGTGTGAAGCCATTCAAGAGAATGAAAGAATTACAGGGTATTTAGAACCAGCTAACAGAAAACGAACAATGATTTTTATATTATCTCTTTGCCTATAAAAATTTTTGTTTATACTATCGCATATAGTAAAATACAGTAAGATACAACATGTTAAAACCAGTGAAAACAGATGTACAACCAGCTTGATGGAACTTCAAAACAAGATGATATTAAATCAGCACTAGCTTTGATGATGTATTGTTTTCTTCAAAATAGCTATTCGTACTATCACAGATACTAAAATCCAGCAACCCAGGTTAAAACCATTCCAATTAATGAGTGAAAACATATATAGCTTCAGACCAATATGATTGGGACTCATTATTACCACATACTTTTATGTATTCTTATCATTTCTTACACTAGGGAAACTATTTGGTATTTATACATGTGAGTTTGATTTATTTCACTTATGAGTATGGTCTCAAGCTGCATCCATTTATTTATAAGTATCTCAATGTGATCATTCTTTATAGCTGAGTATCACTCCATTGTATAAAAATACCACGACTTTTTTTATCCATTCCTCAGTTGATGGGCACTTAGGTTGTTTCCAAGATCTGGCTATTACAAATTGTGCTGCTATAAACATGGGTGCACATATATCACTGTGGTATGATGCTTTCAGTTCTTCTGGGAATATGCCTAGAAGTGGAATAGCTGGGTCAAATGGGGCTTCCAATCCCAGCTTTCTGAGAAATCTTCAGACTGACATCCACAGTGGTGCACCAGTCTACACTCCTACCAGCAGTGCAGAAGAGTTCCTTTCCCCCCACAGCCTCTCCAGCATTTGTTATTGGTGGGTTTCTTGATCTTGGCCATTCTTGAAAGACAGTTTTGCAAGGTACATCAGTCTGGGTCAAAAGCTGTTTTCTTGCAGAGCTTGAAATACTTCATTCCAAGCTCTTCTTGTTAAATCTTCTAGAATTATGATGGACTTTCCTTCATAGGTGATCTGCTTCCTTTCTCTGACAGCCTTTAATATTCTGATCTTGTGCTCAAATTTTGGAATTCTGATTATTATATGTCTGGGTATAGATTTATTTTGGTTATGGCTAATTAAATTTTTTATGTCTCACTTATCTATGCGTCAGATTCTTTTGCATGTGTGGGGAATTTTCTGTTATTACCTTTGCAACTTTTTTTATGTCATTTTTGTTGACTCCTGCTTTTTCACTGATACTAATCATTCTATCATTTTTCTTTGCATTGTTTAGTAGCTGTTGAATTCTTATTTCCTGATCCATTGTTATCTTTGAGAGATCTTATCTTTCATGATTGCTAGCTGTGATCTTGTCTTTGAGGTCTGAAAGTCTATCTTCAGTTTTGTGCAAGTGGTTTTGCCAAATTTCAATGAAATTTTTAATTTTCTAGATGTCTGTTTAATGTGTTTCATGCATTCTGTTTCTTTCCCAGATGTAGGCTCGGGGCCAAAGTCTTCAACCCGTACTTTTTCTGTGTCCCTTCGTGGCCTCTCATTCCTTGCCCTGTTTCTCCTGGAAGTGTCTCTCTCCAGTTGTGCTGTTTTCAGACAGAGACAGGGCCTATTCCCATGCACCTTTTGGCTCCTCCTGGTCCTTGCTCAGCCTTCTGTGTTCCTCTTCCCCTAGCAGTCTCTGTCCTCTCAGGTCCTTTGCTGCAGATTGGGGTGGGGTGCTGTGACCTGGTCTGGTCCTGCTGTTGCAGTCTAAGGCTGCTCAGTTTCAGTTTTTATTTCTCCCCCAAGGTGAGGCCCTGAGTTTCCATTCATTGCTTTACAAATTAAGTCGCTTTACAAGTTTCGCTGCCATCATCACCTGCCTCTGCTATAATTTGTGACTTCCTCAGGTGAGATGGGGGTGGGGGAGTGCCTTTCTGTTCCTACCTGGGGCTGCATGTGCTGAGGTGCAAGGCTAATTCCCTCTCTAGCCACAGGTCACAGGGGAGGGCTTAGCTGTTGCATTTACTACGTAGGTACTCCTGTAGTCTTGTTCCTGGCAGTTTCAGTTAGCACTGTGGTGCACAAAAGGAAAAAGAAGAAAAAGAAAAAAGAAACAAAAACAAAACAAAACAAAAAGCTTTAAAAAGGAAAAGTGACTGATTATTAGGTGGGAGCAGTTCATGTCAGAGAATTTACTCAGTAGCATCTGTTTTACCATGAGTTTTTCTTGTTACTCAGATAATGCTCTTCCATTTCGATTTATGTTTCATTTGAATCATCTCTACTTATTGAAAGCTACCATATTGTTTAGAAAATTATTTCTTAATACTTTTCATGCCTAGTTGTATGATCTCATTACCAAATCTTTTATGTCTCCCATTTATAATATTTTAAAACTGCATGTTTGTATTTTTAGCCTGTTTTTGCTTGAACCAAAGTATTTCCATTACCATGTAGTCAGATGAGTTGGTCTTATCCCAGTGACGTATTAAATCATTATCTGAATTTCAATATGGATTAAATAAAATCCTGAGAAGTTTTAAAATGTAGTAGAGATGTAAGTGTAGATTAAAAATCACACAGTCCGTATGTTGTATTGAGTTAGGCAAGCTCCTCTCTCCTGAAGGCCCATCAGAAGAATGAGTTCAGTTTGTGGGAAGTAGACAGAGGAGAGATTCCTCTCTGTCTTTTCCTTCTGTCTTGTTTCCATTCATATGTGTCATATACTTAAGCTGTCCTATAGAATCAATCTATCACATATTGCATGTAGAATTAGGCCTGAACTTTTAGTTTGGGCATTCAAATATATCTTTTCTTTTTTGTGTTTGAGCATCTTTATAACATTTTAATTGTGCAACCCTTATACGATACCATATGATCACCGTACAGTTTTCACTTATGTAACATTTATAAGGGTTCTATCCTGTGCCTGCAGTGTTGAAAGTAAACAAAAGTAATCTCTGCTTTCAAAGAGCTCATAGAATGATTAACTCTTTCTTCCCAGAATATTTCCTATGATCTCCTATTAGATTGTAAAGTACTCACTACTGATTCTTGAAGGCTCCCATTCAAATCACACTTTCTGTTCACTTTACCCGCTATTGAAATGAATTATGTTCCAGACATCCCCAAAGAATGATGTTTTATATCTATTATGATATTTGATCTTTATGAGTTTCATAATAGAGTTATTGATGTATACCTCCATTGCCTAGAGAAGATTATGGTACTCATGACAATAACAATTGGATCTTATTTAACTTTGTTTATCCCACTGTGTATAGCAGGTCTTGTGCTTGTAGTAGAAAATAAGTAAATATTTTTAGTGTTTTCTGTTTATTACATTAAAAGCCCAAAGCCCCAGATTATAATTAATTCTTTCAATATAGAATCACAATTATCATGACTCTTGCCATTCTCAAGCTTGATATATATATCACTGAAAAACTGTTGGGATATTATGCTTTTCATATGACTCAAATTTAGTAACCAGTAAGTACTGAGAAGTTTTCATGATTGACATACTAAAAGAATGGAATGCAGAATCTGTAATAACATTTATTCTATGCTTTGTCTTTTTGTATTTCTAACTTTTAAAATTAAACAGGCTATAATACATCATTTAGTTGTCAACTGATACTTGATAAACCAATTCCATGATTGAAAATCATGCTTTAGTGCCATGTAAAGTATTAATTTACATAGCCTTCTATTTTTGTCATTTGCTAAAAAGGTTTACTCATAACTTCCAAGTGGGATAGGGATTTTGGCTCTTTCTATTAAGTATTAATAAAATGTTCTATAATACAGATCCCTTTACCTGGCTCATCTGGGAGTTGTTTGGAAGAGATTCATTTATTTCACTTAAAGTTTCTTACATACTTTCATTTCTGTGGCAAATCCCAGGGTATTACCTTGGCCCAGAAAGGTTGATGTTCATTTGTTTAGAGATTTAAGCATGATTGCTCTTTGCTGGCAGTGTCAGGATATGTCAAAAGTAGAGTCCTTTTTTTATTTTTAGTTGGCAACTCTATGAATGAAGACAATCTGATATCTCTAATGAAAGTGGCTTTTATAAGCAAGCCATCTCCCACTGTTTGCTTGACAAAACACCCAGATCAATCCTAGGAAAAACTGGGCAACTGAGAAACATTTTTTGGTTCTTGCATGATATTGTTTTCCAACCTACTTTGCTGTGTTCGAAATCATCCCTTCCTCTGTGACTTGGCTCTTCATTCTCTCTGTGTTGTTTTACCCATAACTAATCTCTAACTTTTATTCCAGAGCCTTCTTTCTATTCTCATCTACTTTTCTTATGTCTTGCCATATTGATAGGGAAATAAAAAGAAAAAATATATCATAATTTCTTGCTATAACCCTGGTACTGTACTAAGCACCAAATGTGTATTGCCTCATCAATCCTTAAGGTAATCCAATGAGGAGACTGTTATCACTATCATCTTCAAATGAAATAACAGATTTGGAGAGTTTAGAAGAACTGCTCCTGGCCACACAGCTAATGAGACAGGTGATAATTAATACTGAGGAACCCAATACTATGTCTTCCTCTACATGTTCTTTCAAAATGTGCTTTATGACTCCTCTATTAAAGGATTGGGTCCTTTTGATGACTTCATCTAACAGAGTCTGGCTAAAAAATGAAAAGCATCATGGCTTGTCCCTGATCACTGGAACTTTTCTGCTCAGTGTACTGATCTGCCAGGTGAGAAAGATGGTAACTCTAGGGCAGCTTATTGTAAAGGAACTGAGCCATATGGAGAGGTCATGGTACAAATTCTGATTGGCAATCATAGCCTTTAATCTCCATGGTTGAATATGTATAGTAAACACAACTATGTTCAGCCCTCCAGATCAATATACCTATCAACAGAATCACGGAATTAACTTACTTCAAACTAGAATGAATGAATGAATGAATCTGCACCTCCACAACTCCCCATCTTCTGAATCTGAGAGCAAAATATAATGGTGATATTTTAAGTTTTTAAATTTCAGAGTATTTTACAATATAGCAAAAGTTACCAGAGCAGGCCATACGAGGTAGAGCCTGGTAATGAGATGAATATTCTGACTCCAGAATGCTTGCATTTAATTCCTCTACTCTAAGGATAAATTAGTGCCTGGTAACCAGTTATATTTGCATATAACAGAATCTTGTGTCAGCAAAAAGGGCCAAATTTCTAATGGCAAAATTTATGCAAATGTTAGTGGAGCTCTTCAGTCAAATCAAAATATTAATGATCTATCACATGTTGAGAAACAGTTGCTCTGATCAAAGATATTGACAGTAATTTAGTTTACATCCTACTAATTAGAAAATATGTTTGTCAACTTTCTATTTGAGCATAATACAAATGCAAAAAAAATGCATGCTATAAAGTATACCGCTTAATAAATTATTATAAAGTTAACTACCCTGGGTGATCACCACTCAGTCAAGAAATAGAATGGTGCCAAGCCTTAAAATCCTGCTTTGAACATCTCCTAATCCCTTCTCTCTTTGTCCAGGTTCTATCCCCACCTTGCCACAAATATAACTGGTTACCAGGCACTCTGCCTGTGCAACTGCGAATGTGTGGATTAATGTTCTTTTTACTGAGGGCACGTAAGAGATATAACTGTAATTATAATTTTAACTTTACATTTTCCCCAGATTTTTGTATCTTGCTTTTCTTCACTTTTTTCTTTTTACCTTTTGTATGAGTTGAATCTGAATTAGAAGCAGCAGTGAAAAATAAAACTTAGTTGAAAATCAGCATGCTCAGGTTCTGGCTTTAGTTTGCCACCCTACATTTTGCTTAAGTGGGGAAATTTTCAGACAAAGAACAAATCCGGATTTTATTGCTTCTTTTTCAAAGTGTCATCAAGATGTGTGTGTTATATTGGACTATTGGTACAGGTTAGTTCAAGGCCCAGTCTCAGCGTCTGTGAGGCCCTGTAACCTGGGGATTGAGATTGATTGCTCCAGGTATCGGTTTCTTTACAAACATCAGAATTTACATTAGCCAAATAATGCAGATTTAAATATATCTCAAGGGAGATTTGATTCCATTAACTCTATTAAGGTATCACAGTTCAATAGGATGGGCCAAAGAGCTAGAAGGTTGGGAGTGTGGATTTAATCACTTTTCTTCCATTAGCTTGCCACAGGACAAAATGTGTGTGGTCAAACCTTTTCAATTCTTCAAACAGTGTGAAAGTGTTGACTTCCTTAATTAGGATATTCTAAAGAATAAAAATATAGTGGATATCTTGTCCAAGAGAAATATAATTCATTTCACATGTATAATTTAAAATTTTCAACATGATTAAAACAGTTTCAAAAATGGGTAAAAATAATTTAAAAATATATTTTGCTTAACCTAATATACTTAATATATTTTCACTTCAATTTCCAATAATATTAAAACTATGAATGCAACATTAACCTTTTTGCCCTGAGTTTTTTTAAAATTCAGTGCACATTTTCATTTGAGAGCGTATCTCAAGTTGGAGGCTTATAAGATAGGTTCACTGTCTGTGAGTGGAGAATATTTTCTGACTGAAGAGGCAACTTCTAAGTGTGGATTTAAAAATTCTCTCCAAATAAGTAGCATTCTTCTCCTCAAGTCTCTACATAGGGTTCAGCATCAAAGTCAATGCTCAGAGGAGACTAGTGATATAAATATCAGCATTTTCTGTTAATAAATAATTTCTTATTTAGATCAGAAATATAATAGAATAAAAAAGGGTAGCACTGCTGAGCTCTATAATATGACACAAAGAAAAATCCCATTCTTCAAATTGTTCCTCACTTGTCTTCTGGATGAAGCTTGAAAGATTTTGTTTGTGAAGTGCTGTTCAGAGGTTATAAGACTATCCCTAGCTACAAAGCTTAGGGTCTTCAAAGTACTTAACCATGTCCTGAAGATGCCCTTTCTCTGGGTAATGTTCAAAGCCACCTGAGAAGATTCTTCAATATTTTCATTTTCTAAAGTCAAACTAGCTTCATTGTTTAGGAGGAATGGATTTGGTGAGTGCCTTTGAACCGCATTCTGAATAGACCAGGAAGTCAAGCAGCCTTAAACATATAAGCAATTTAAAGTGAAAGAAGGATTTGAAGAGGTTATCTGTCTGGATGTGACGAGATATAGTTGCATTGGAGGTGTATTGTAACAGTTAAAAAGAAATTTTTTCTTGAAAGAGTTGAGAATTAGGTTTGATTCTGCATTTTCTATGACTAGTTTGATTCTGAGACTTAGACCCACTCTGCCTTTTTGAAGTGTAGTGCTTACTTCTAGCAGCACCATGGACAGAGCAAGGATTTGAAGCAAATGGAGGCATAGGCTGGCAAAGATTCACTGCTATGAAATAACTAGCTAATATTGATTAAGCACAACCTATATACAATGGGGTGTTTTAAGGAGTTGTCTCTATAAATCAAAGTTTAATTCTATACTTCTAAGGCTTGCTAAAAGATAAACATATCTTACTCTAACATTATGGCAAATAAGGCCAATTAGTTCATGAAACCATTGAATAAACCGATTCACAGAGTTGAGGTAGAGCAGTGGTTGATGTTTGTACCTGCAGCTCCTGAGATTACAGTCCTGTCTCTTCTGTGGACTGAGGCAATTCCATCTTTTGTTACTCTAATTAAATGATTAGAATACAGATGATCACTAATATATTATATATATAATATAATCAAGTGATCAGAATTTATCTATAGCCATTTGAGATGGAGAACGCTAAAGGAATATATTTAATTAACAAATGAATTTCTATATGAACTAGTAACAACTGCAGGAAATGAAAATAGTTCTTTTACTGTTCTAAGAAGGCTGGACACAGGTTAAAAGTCTTTATCTATTTTCACACTTTCCCATCTATTTGGAATAGACCTTGCTCACATGTACACACTATGGATAATGTGCATGCATGTGTTTTCTTCTCTCTCTCTCTCTCTCTCTCTCTCTCTCTCTCTTTCTCTCTTGCACACATTTCTGCCTCCCCCACTTGTTCTCAATACTTGCTGTGAGACAGGAGATGGCAGTATGGGGAAGAACAGCAATTTAGTTGTAGGCTTGTCAAGCTAGATGTCACCTGCTTCAACTGTCATTTTGTTGAGGAACCTGACCTATGGAAAAGCAGTGTAACCCAGGGACAGAATTAAAATCAGACTCCAGATATCATGATTGCCATTAAAATTTAATTTTTATGTTACTGCTCATTTAAACCCAATTCACACAAAAAGTAATAGTCAAAGAGAAAAAAATGTAAAAGTTTTGGGTAGATTTACAAAGTAAGTTAAAATGTCACCTATACTACTTTTCTATTAAAAGCCAAAAGAGAGCTAGACAGTTAAAGTATCTACAAGTTGCACATCCTGAGCACCAACCGGTCAGAAAGATGTTTGTAGAGCTGGGAGGAAGTTTCAGAAATCCCCTAATCCCCAGGTCCCATTACACCTTGCCTTCTGCTATGTTTGGCTTTATATTCCTTGCCTAGAATTCCAGCTGACCCCATATACAGCTGTGCCGAACCTTTGGTCACTTGGATAAAGGCTTTGGAACCTTCCCTAATTTTCCCAAGATCCCCTCTTTATAGTACTGAAGTTGCCAATCACTGTCACACAAGTGAAGTATCACTTTTTGATAAATTATTAAATAGTACTTATGATTCATGGATTTTTCTGTGTTTATACCTCAGTAACAGTTGAGAAACTTGTGTTTTCTAATAAGTAGGCAATAAGAATAAATTATATTTAGTATCCAGTGCCCAAGGTTCACATTTCTTAAGTGTGATGTAGGTCATGGTACTTTGATTTGATGTGACAAAACCCATTAACAATTTCCCTGGTGGTAGAAATCCCACCATCAAAGACTGAGTACTGTGGCTAAGCAAGACATGTCACCTGCAGAAAGCATGATAGGAAGCATGTCACAAATTATTGGGGACAGTTAATTCTCAGAGTGGAAGGATTAAGTATGAGAACTCCTGAGCCAGAACACCCAGTTTACTTTGTAGACTTGTCTGGGAATTCAACAGTGCATGTTCTGATGATGCTGAGAAAAAAAAAAAACCAATAAGAATCAGACTTGCTTTTTGTTTGTCCCCACATAAGCAAAATGTGTGGCAGTAAACCTACCTTCACCCCTACTTTTGGTATGTTTTTGTCTACAAAAAACAATGGTTTTAATCCCACCTTCTTTTCTTGGTATTCTGTAAATTTAGGCATAAGTAGATTGTACAAATTTAATATTCTTGCTAATAAATTTACCCAATAATTTTTCCATTTATCCTGTCCTGTTGCAAGTGTAAAAAAATAAATGTGCTATCAAGTATAGGCCAATTTCATAAGAAAACCAGTTTCACTGCACTGTGTATAAGCTAAATAATAACAGTAATTAGAAAATCACACAGAACACAGTACAAATTTTCCATATGATGAGATACATTTCAGCATGATCTTTTTTCTCTCTCTGTCACACACACACAACCAGATCAACAGTGCAACTTATAGCTATTGTTCAGAAATCTTGCTTCAAAAACTTTGTTTTTATATAAATCCTTTTAATAGGTTTAGAGACATGTGTAACTGAAAGAAACTTTTCTAATTTTTTATGCCATATGTTACAGAGTACAGAAATGTCAGAAGGAAGAATAGTAGAAATATCATTTCTCCCTCCTCACCTCCAGAAGTTGGTACAGTGGTGAGAGGATGGAGCTGTAGTTCTGGAGAGTGGTGACAACTTTGAATTCAGATTAACAAATTGAGAGAAAGTAAAGAAAAGAATATGGCTAAGCACTGAATTGCAGAATATGACTGGCATCATATTACCAGGAATCAGTTAAAAATATTATAGAAAACCACTTGGTTTAAAATAATAAATACTTACCTTGATATTATTTTTAAAATACAGAGAAGTCAAAAGAAAATAAAAATTATTGGAAATTCCCTTGAGAAAATCACTGTGGACATTTTGAAGTATTTTATTTTAATCTTTTTAATTCAGTCTTACATGCAAAATACATGTGCATGTCATTTACTGAAATGAATTCAGAGAGTATATACAGCTATGTATTTGGCTTTTTCCATTACACATATCAGGAATATTTATCATTTTTAACAATTAACTTTTCTCATTATTTAATGTAACTGACAAAAATCATATATATGTAATAAAACATCATGTTTTGATATATATATATATATATGTGTGTGTGTGTGTGTGTGTGTGTGTGTGTGCTGTGAACTTACTACTACATTGGAGTTTACTAATACATCCTTGGCCTCACATTAGCAATTTTTAATTTCTCCTGCTTAAAAACATTTTGTAATAGCATGAGTCAAATACTCATAAGTACCTAACATCTCACTCCCAGAGAAAAATTGAAACAGCTAAATGAACCACCATTCCAGAGATTTCTTGGTGTACCTACACTTCAGTGCATTGTTGAAAATAAACCCTTAGCAATGCTGTCTCTACTGTTTGGTAAGCTGCTGTTTCATTAAACAGTGTGTAGTAAACATATTTGTGACTCAATAAATTCATATCAACATCATGGTCCCTTAATTTCATAATTAATAACACTTTTTTCATCTCCTCTATTCGTCTCCCTCTCACACCCTTTTACCCTCTTTGTTAGGTTTTGTCATTCAACATTGTTACAAATATGAATTTTGTTTTCTATATTTTATTTTTAGAATTCTATAACCAACTCTTTTCTATATATTGAAGAAATAAAAGGGGTGTCTTGCATTTAGAATACCTTATTTAGTAATAGCTCAAAATTAGGAAGAGTATTTTATTTAAGTAATACTTTTCTGTAGCAAGAATCTTGGTTCACACAGACCTGATTAAAAATAACAAGCATGCAGGTGACTCTATTAAATAAGCATGAAAGCAGCTAAACTTCCCATAGCGGTGACCCAAGCTATAATTCCCTCTGATGGATTGGAAGGGCTCCTTCTCAAATCTCAAAATCTTTCTTCAGAGCACCTTGCACTATCTGTACACCAGTTGTTGTCCTTTTCAAGATCCTGTAATGGAACAGTCCTACACCTGATGCTTAAATCTCTCAGATTATTTCTTGCTTCATTAAAACAACTCCCAAAATTCTACCTTAATCTATGTGTTTCCCAAACCCTTGAATAATTGCAAATTTTGCTAAAATGAAGATCTTAGAACATCTTTTGCTACAACACAAAATCATTTGCCTCCTGATATGCATAATGTAAATGTTTACTAGCTTTATGTGTTCCTACAAGATTTTCATTTGTGTATCTTTCAGTGTTCTACTTTACTTCCCTTAATAAGTCCATGTCCTACGTACTATGAAGTGGACAAATTTGCACTAGAATTAAAACACTCCTCTGAATTGCTCTCTCTCTTTCTCTGTGTGTGTGTGCGCGTGCATGCGTGTGTACGTGTGTGTGTGCCGATTTGTGCATGCATTGGGGAAAGTCCTCTCTTTGCTAATTTAGCAGACATGAATCTGAACAGAATACTGATAATCTTGGAGCTACATTTGAATTAAAAAGTAAATTCTTCACTTGATACAGTGGATATTGAAGGATATTAAGTGTTCTTTACTACAATGATTATTTGCATGGTCAGTCTCATCATTTGATAAATCACTACTGACTGGTATTGATTGACAGTGTTGAATAACAATATTGAATATCCTCAAATAAACACATTATAAGATGCTAAGCCATGTTGCTGCCAAGAAAGGATGGAGAGATAGCTTCTTAGATACAGTCGTTCTTAAGGAGCTTAAACGATAAGATCTATCTGGGAGAACACTATGTGCATCACTTAAGAATGAAAAGTACCCTTAATATACAAGAAACTCCTCAGCATTAAAAATAGAATAATGCTAATTTTTAAAAGAAGATATGCAAATGAATAATGAAGAAACTTAATTTCACTAGTAGAGAAATGGGAAACAAAATACTGCCAGAAGCCATTTTCCACGTGAACCCTTTTGTATTGATAAATTTTAAAAAGCTTGACAATATCCAGTATATGGGTATCCAGTATATTGTAAAGTATATGGGGAGACACATTCAAAACATGGCTGGAGGCTGACCTCAGAACGCTTCAGAGCACAATTCAGGTAGTGAGATCTTTAATGATTAAAATTTGCAGCATAAAATAACCCTGAAGCCCTACTGTGGGAATCTGTAGGAAGTAAAAGAGCAAGTACCACAGAACATATTTTTATTTCCTGAAATGATTATCACATTGTAGCAAATATTATCATGCTAGATTCCTATTAGGGAAAAAGGGTAAATAAATAGTGGTAGAACTAACGGCTCAGAGGAATTTAATGTACTTATTTGACTCAACGGGTTGGATCTGTATGTATGGTTATGCAAAAGGTTACATGAAAAACAACATAATTGATAGAAATGGACAGTCAAGTATTTTGTTGCATATGTTTAGATTTTTGTGGGAACATTAGGAATGGTGTGTAGATTCAGTATGATTTAAAAAAATGCTAAAGGTCAAAAGTAACTTGATATTGATTCCACAATGAAGCAATTACTGAAACTTTTAATGTACATGAACTGTGCTCCTCCTTTGGGAAAACACAGATATACGAGTTGTAGTTACTGGTCTCCAAATAGAATTCAAATCTAGTTTGAATAAAACTCAGCATGTGTAAAACAGTGTGAAGAGGACAGATAATATGATTACATGGTAATTATATAGTAAGACTCCAGGCACAATCGAAATCTGGAGGAGGGTTTAATCCAAAAGAATGGAGGTACGAAGAGGGCAGATTTCAGTGAAAAGGAATTCAAAATTGGGTCCAGAAAGAGTTCACCGCTTGTATCTTCCTTGTTGCTCTGCCTTTCTTCACCTTAGACTTTCATTGTTACACATCTGGCCTGGTTGTTTGCTTTTAGTTGTCATTTTTGTTAATATTTGCCCTATATTTTGAAACCTGAGCAACTTGAACTCTGTTATGGCTTGTGTCTAGATGCTCCCCAAATCCTCATGCAGATATAGGTGGGGCTTTTTCAGAACTGACTGGATCTGGAGTATGTGACACTGGGAGTAAGGGTATGTTTCGATGCCACTCTAATCCCAGTTGCCTATTATAGTATAAAAGGACAGATAGAAGCTGTAAAGACCCAAACTTGAATTTTGTTGACTTTTGCCTGCCATGGGCTGTTTCTCATCTGCACTGCCTCTCTGCCATGCCACCCTCCCTCGGAGCCACCCATTATGGACTGAAACCTTTACAAACTGTGAGCTAAATAAATCTTTCCTCCTTTAACTTTGGGTGTCAGATATTTTGTCTCAGCAGTGAGAAAAGTAGATAATACAGACTCCCAATTAATTTTCAACAGTGCTTTGAGACTTTTCCTAGTCTAAGTCCCTTGGGGCAAGCATTAAATGAACTTTAATCAACTATGCAAGCTCAGTCAGCTCCTTTATTGATGTGGGTAAACAGGGCAAGCACCATAACATTTAGGCATCATGGCTCATCTCTGGGGTGGGCCTCCAGGTCAGGACCCTAACAGTTTTAATTCTTTCTCCTTAGGCTGTTAGAATGAGTTAAGGTAAATCAAAGGGGTCAAATTTTGCCATTCTCCCCCTCAGTTCACTATGATTACACAAATCCAGCCTCAATTAAGTAATTTTCTCTGCAGTGGGAGGGGGTTATTTTCTGAGTGAATTTGAATGTCTGCATAGATCAGCATTATTGTTAATCACCTCTGCACTTACATATATTTATATGCACACTCACAAGTGCAAAAATGCAGTTTCAAACTTAATTAAAAATAGAAAGCAACCTAAAGTGTGCTACTATTTCCCCTGACTTCAGCATGATCTACCACTTTGACAAAATTTCATAAATCTCCTGAAATAAAAATTCTACTGCACAGAACCATTTTATGCAGCAATATAGGTGCTTAAAATATTCAGCAACTTTCATCATGTTTTGCCTCTTGGTACATGGGATTTTTATGTATTTAATAGTTACATATGTTATATATTTTAAACAATATTTTTTACTAATGGTCCCCAACAGTACATTTCTCTGAAACTCTAACATCTGTGTTTTGTCTTGCAGCTTATAATGATAGTCTCGAGCTGAGCACATTCCACCATGGAGGACAGGTTAGTGGACATTTTTAAAACATGACTGGATCAAATGACAAAGGTGTCAAAGTTGTCAAGTCGTGGTGACAGAAGTGCTTCCTTTCTTCCTCTTTGAAGGGCAGTTCCAGAGCTGGCATCTGAGAGGTTCCTGCTGGTGCCAGGCCTGTAGCAGGTATGTGGAGACTCAGAGGAGAGAAACCATGGGGGAATGTTCATTTGTTATTTATTTATAAACTTGCAGCGCCACATCATGTAAAATTAACACCTTTAATGGGCTCCTACCTCAGTGGCTTGGAGGACAGGCATTCGCCAACTAAGGCCACCTGCGGGCTCCCAGGCAACGGGGGTTGTGCGTTTGCAGCAGGCACTGGCTACCAGGGTCTGGTGCTGAAGTCAGTTTAGTGCTCAGCTGGTCAGCAAAGGTCTGTCCCCTGGAACAGAATGTTTGGGAAATGCAGTCTTTGGGGGCTTTTGTGGCTGCACAGACGAGTGATTGCTTTGGAGTGTAAATTCCTTTTTCTATCTGCTTAATGAAGAGATTTACGTCAACACTCATTTATTATAAATTGGGAGGAGGTGATTGCTCCCACATGCCAGCATCCAGTGGGTCCCTTTTCTGTAAGAGTTCATAAATAATCAACGTTTACAGTGAAAAGGTTTTGTAGGCATTATCTTTCCCTGTCATAAAAATTCCCTCATGCTTCTAAGGGAAGACCTATATATTTTGTGGGCAGACGATGGAACCAAAATAGATCTATGCATGAGGCATGAATGCAAGTGTTTTGGAATTAAGGAGAAAGAGTTCATCTTCCACTCACCCAAACCATTGTTCCTGCTTTTGAGGTGAAGGTTTTAATTTAATTTATAGCATTATTTAATTACAAAAGGTCTAAGACAGGATACACATTAAATCATTCAGTAAACATTTGTCATCTTACTCTGTGCTAGATATTGCCCTTGATAGGGGCACACTTTCTTGAAGAGCTCATTGTTTGATATGAGAGAAACATATGACAGATCAATAAAATGCAGGTTGAAATATTCTAGTTCAGGCTAGCTCTGAGTGCTTGGGAATGCAGAGAAAGAAGAAATAATTATTTCCCACAGAGATCAAGAAGGCTTCATGGAGAAGGTGATATTTGAGTTTGAGGAATAGATGAATACTAAGATGAGAAGACAACTTCAGGTAGCTTTTAAAATAAGAAGCTGGGCATAGAGATCACAATTACTTGTATTTGAATATCTGCCAGATGGCAGTGTCCATGCTAAGTGCCAGGCACTGTGTGGACACTGCAGACAGTGAGTCTCTTCCAAGGGAGGAGCACTCAGTGTGAGCTACAGGGGTGGTGTGAATAGGTGTCAACCTGCTTCACTTAGAAGCAGAACTTAGGCCTGTTACTGCCCAGCCTGTGCTATTGCTTTGACCCTATAGCATCTGTGGCTGCCTTCTCCAAAGCTTTGAGACTCTCCTGAGCTGTTGGGGAAAGTGGGAGTTATAGCAAGACTGTGAGGAGAGGGAAGGGGTGCAGTAGAGTTGGGTTGTGGATCCTGAACATCTTTGAATGATCCAAGAAGTGTGAACTTTATTTTCTATCCTATGGTCAATGGGAAGCCAGATTTCAGAGGCCTGTGTGTGTGTGTGTGTGTGTGTGTGTGTGTGTGTGTGTGTAAGAGAGAGAGAGAGAGAGAGACAGACAGACAGACAGACAGACAGACAGACAGAGACAGACAGAGACAGAGACAGAGAGAGGCCTAGATAAGAGATAGAGGCAGGGATGGCCATGATGTTGCACACTTGTAATTGCAGCAGTCTAGAGGCTGAGGCAAGAGAATCACTGAGAGTTCAAGGCCAGCTGGGGCCACATGAGCAAGACTCTGACTCAGAGGATGTTGATGGAGAAGAGAAAAATAGGGAGAGAGAGAGAGACAGAGAGAGAGAGACAACTATGGGGACATATAGCAGATGACCTTCAGAGGGGAGCAGTGGTGGTGGGTAGAAGGGGAAGTACAGTCCTTCCGTAAGATACAAATTAGGCCTAAGTGAAGATCTTCCATTAATTGTGCTATAGAAATCTAGTACTCAAGTTTACACACTTTGGATGTACACAGATTTGCAAATTACTAGCTGTGGAGTCTTGGACAAAATATTTAATCTCTCCACATAGTTGTAATGCAACCATCAGTCTCTTTGCCTACAAAGAAGACAATAGTTGTTTCTTCTTCATCAGACTGTTGTGAAGTTTAAATAAAATGGTAATCCACATACAGCGTTTGTCTAGTGCGTAGCTCAATGCAAATTCCTAGTCATTGGTCATTATCTATCTGTGAGTACCTTTCAAGGACAGCTGTGTTATGAGCCTATTGTCTACCTGGGAATACTGGAGTACAAGCATTGTGCACACTCACTGATGTACACACTCACTGATGTACACAGGCACAGGCAGGATGAACATGTAGGACAGGAGCACAGGTCTAAAGCATTTTCCTGCAGTGAGAGCTGGTCCTGGAAGTTGTGGAATGATGCTCAGCACCACCATGCAAGAGGAAACCAAAACCAGTCATTCATAAAGTGGCATTGGGGTGAGCTTGGCGAGTATACAGATGAGTCCTTGATGTGGACCCTGTGATGTTTATTTTGAATGGTACTGATGATGAATTTTGCCCTTTGCCCTCCATTCACTGTGATACCTTACAGTGGTCTAATCTATGAACAGTAAGTGAATTATATCCAAGGTGACACCTGGATGTGGTAGAAATTGTATGTTGTGAAGTTGGGGAGGTAGCATAGGAAGGAATGTGGCCTTCGCTGTAGCAGAGCTTGTATAAAGAGCACAAATCTCCTTCTGGCATGCAGCAGGGTGGATAGCAGAAGAAAAGCTCTGTAGACACTGCTTTCACGAATCCATGTGTTCTGCAGCATGCTATGAGCACTTAGATTAAGTTTAGCACCAAGCCTAGTGTGCTGCTTTCATGGTAAGAATTTCCTCTAACACCGCTGTGCACCTGTGAATATGTAAATGAGGTATACAATGCTATGAGTATTACTAAAAGTGCTTTTAATAGAATGAGGAGGAGCTTAGGGAAGTCGTGCCAACTTGGATTAGATTCCCATTCTATGTTAATGCTTACTTAACCTTGAGCAATCTACTATACTACACTAGACTCAGTCTCCTCATCTAATAACAAAAGCACTTTGAACTCAAAGAGCAGTTATGGACACAAATACAATGATGGAAAATACATATAAACCAGTGATGGGAAGTACTTGGCAAAGGGCTAGTCACAAATGCATGGCAAAGTTACAATTATCACATCAGTATCATGTCAACTGTAAGGCATGGAAGTTTGTGCTTCTTGTAGAAACAGTGCACAGTTTATGTGTGTTTTGAAAGAGAGTATGGTCTACCACTTGCCAAGCACAGTGCCTGGCACACAAATCTTTGGTGAAAAAATTGGAGAAGGAATAAGAGGAAGAGGAAGTGGAGCATGTAGTCAACTTGAAGGCATTCCAGAATATATTCTTTCAGGAGATTTTTTGCACGGTGTTTATTGAGACAAAAATAAATAACCACTACCTTTTAAAAGGATGGTAGACTATCCATACATATGTCACTCAATATTGCTATGGATTCTTTTTGAATTACCAGGGTATCTCAGATAAAATCAGGATAGGAGTAGACCATCTTTTGTAAGCAAAAAACACTTGGGCTAGTGTAAGATGTGGCAAGCATAACAAGGTTCACACAATTATAGATTCAGAATCTGTGAGGCTGGATGATTTTAACCACCTAAGAAATACAGCCTTGAATGGCATTGCTCATAGATAGGAAGTGTGTCTTGACACTTATTCTTTTCATATTAAAGAGACTTTAGGCTTCCTTCTAAGTCTGTGAGCCTGATTTCCCTTTTTCTAGAATGTTTTCCTTTAAAAATTGACAATTATAGATTATTTCTTTGTGCTATTGAGGTGTAAATTTCCTACACTCCAGCAATGTTTTTCAGAGGGTTTGGGATCTACCCTTTTTGTTTGTAATCATGGAAGGAGTTGATACTCCTGTCTCCCCGCCTCTATGGGAGCAAAGGAGCCTAACTTCTAGAAGGGTGAATTAGCAAGCATAGATGGCCTAATCGCACAGACCAATTTCTTCAGTAATTTCTAGGACTTTTATTGCAATACTCTTGATAGTCCATTTTAAACCACTTATTTGGTACAATCTTTCTTTTACAATTTCAAGAATTAAAAGGAGGTGAAGACCCATTCTATCAATTTACTGACTGTCATTAATGTGAATGTGGCACCCATACCAATCAAAGAGCATCCAATTCCTTTGGAGGCCGAAGTTCCATAATTAATTAGTGTGCATGACAGGGTATGAATTGCTCAGGCGTAGTGCACATTGAGGAGGAGGGCAATAGGCCTTAGGTGGAAGACCTGGCACCGAAGAGCTGACCAACGTAGAGCAGAGGTTGCTCAAGTTCTCCATTCGGCTGCGATTAATGCGTCAGTTTTTATTTTAGAAGAGTGTTTCTCTAAAAGACTCAGGATCAGATGAGACTCAGGATCTCATCTATAACTAACAAAAAGAAACTGAAGATATCTTTGGCAAAGTAAACTCAGTCAGTACTGGAAATTAGTCAGGTAATTGATTTTTACTGTTTTTGGTTTTACATGTTGTTTTGTTCTGACTTCTTTCTCAACTGATGGAGGTTTTAAGGGTCATACTAATTTTTCAATACAAACATTTGTTACTTTCTCTTTCTCTTCCAAAACAGTGCATCTTCCCTGAAATGCTTCATGGCTCTGTCTCCGTCTCCCCATTCTCTTTACCACTTCCCTCTCATGTCTTGTGACCCACTTATTTTGAAGTGTTCTGGACAGGTCACGTGCTCTGCTCCCTGGTTATATTTGCTATTAGCTGTCTTAAAGACACTTTCTCCATTTTAACTTGGCTGATTCTAGTGGAGGTCTCCACCAATCTCACAAAATGGTGCTAAGGTCACCTACTCAATGCCCCAAACCACCCTGTTCTTATTTCCTTGACATGAAACTTATGAGATGTATCATCGTTGTCTTTCTGATAACACTCTATACAAGGGGAGGATTCTACCTTGCCTATCCTGTATATTCCTAGCAGAAGTCCTAGATGCAGAAAATGTCAGAAAATACTCTCTGACATAACTTACATGTGAGTACCATCAAGAATTCAGGTTGAGTCTACAAACTGAAAGAGGAAGTTAAGTTTGAAAGGAATACCCAATGCCCACAGCAGCCCCCACAAGAGCAGCAGTTCCCTGGAGGCTTCTGGAATGCAGTTAAGTATAGGTAAGTCTTTTCTTACTCCAAAAGGTCAGAAAAGCACTAGTTATGAATTCCCTAGAGGTGGAGAAGAGTCAACTCTTTATTGACCTTAGAGACCTTATAAGCTCCTAGAAAATGTACTGAGAGGGCATGGTTTGAGGGGCAGGGGCTAGTCACTGCAATGCTTGCCTGCTGGAGACTCTTTTTTGCCAGAACCATGATTGTGTCCTCAGATTTTCGTTGATTACTTGGCTGCTCTCAGAACCAACAGTTGCCGCCATGGCCTTTCCCAGTGGTTTGAATTCTACTGGGAAGTAGAGGTCACTGCCTGAACCATATTTTCCTTTGATTGTTTGGTTCTTTTCTTTCACCATTGCCACTCTTACTTCTGTAGACTTACTCTTGTCTTCCATTCTTTCCTCTCCACAGACACTGGTGAGCCTCTAGTTATTAGGCTGGTAAACAGCTACTGTGCCCACCACAAGTTGATCATCCCTGCAGAGAGAGAATACACTGATCTTAGATGCCATGGTTAGTTTTTCTGTTACATACAAGCTGGCTTGGCCATAGCTATGATTGAAACTCTAAACCCTGGATATAGTTTTTTAAAAACAGACTGGTGTGTGTGTGTGTGTGTGTGTGTGTGTGTGTGTGTGTGTATCCAACACCAACAGAGTCATGCTTGAACTGGCACTTGAGATGTTCCATCACCTGGCACCACTTACTCAATTCAGTTTGCTTGGTGATTGCTAGATGCCTTAAACTTGATGACTGTGGAATTATAAAGAATATTCATGAGGCAACACTTTTATTTTACAAACTAAGGTTCCACCAGTGAATACTGACTTTTTTAAAAAAACTATAATTGATACCCTCATTTCTAGTTGTTACCTTGGATCAGACCTTCACTGATGAATATGAAGTTGAGGAATGGATACCTGCCCCTCTTCATTAGAGGCAGATGTTGATTTGAGAAACAGAGCCATTGAAAATTAGGGAGTGTGATGGCTGGCAGCTTCCTCCATCAATGTGTGGAGGTTCCATGGAGAGAAGGCACAGTCCTTGGCATGATATGAAAGGCCTTCATGATGGGGTGCTTGCCTACCTCTCTGGTGCCATTGGTAAGTGGGCCCCTCACCTCCTACCCACTGAGTCGAAGTTCCATGCCTTCTCCCCAGGGATCCTTCCTGGTTGTACCCACAGAGCCTGAGAGATCATGTGATGGGACCATGAGCACCATTTTGTGATGTGTATTTACTTCCCCATCCCTTCACAGGAACATGAACTCTCTTGGGATCAGAGTTATTATCTTTTAATTTTCTAGCACTAGCGTAGTTCCAGGTTCAGTCTTACTATGGACTGAATCTATTTCTAAGATTTGTGAATAGGAATATATTATTATTTTAAATTCAACAGTAGCTTTACATTAAGGCTATTATTAATAGCATTTCAGATCCGTAACTATCAAATATTTGCAGAGTAAAATTTTTGTCACAAATTTTTTGGGACTCACAATTGCTTTTGTAAAATAAAAAAAATTTTATATCCTTATTTTTATTCCTTTTTAGCATCATTTTGCAATATTTTCTCAGATAAATTTCAGAATAGCTTTGTCAAATTTTCTTCCTAAAATTCGCACTGGGACTAGAAATGCATTAAATCCATAACAGTGACGGGAAGAATTGTCTTGTTTCGAGTTTTCAGTTTCTCCATTAGACACATAATTGTTTTTGCCTATTGTGAAATGAAAGTTTTTCTAATTCTCCTAAAATTCTTGGAAAGTTTCTTCACAGACATTATCGCAAGCAGCATTGTTTTTCAGTCTTGAGTTGTGATTTAAAAATCTTATCTCACCTAGCACCACACACACACACACACACACACACACACCCCTCAGATGATCAGCAGGTGGCCCCTGCCAGTCCTGCTATTGAAGTGCCATCTTTTCCCTGTGCCTTTTCTACTGACAGGCCCAGTCTCCTTGTGGAAGTATCTGGCCCCCAGGGGAGGTGGGACTTCTGTTTCTTTATCAATACTGTTTAATGTAACTAGTTGTCCTAGTGACTAAGAATGGGTCTGTAACAGGAAGATCTGTAAGATAAGGAGTATTCAATCCCTCTATCAATAGGGCAGGGGCATAGCAGTAGATGAACAATGCGTAAAACAGAGTGTCTGAATTTTGATGCTCTATCTTGTTTTCCCCCTAAAGTTCTCTGCAATGTGTAAATATTATTTTGGGGGGTGGATACCAGGAATTGAACTCAGAAGCTTGTTCTTAGTAGGTAGGAACTGTGCTGCTGAGCTATATCCCTGGCATGATTTTTGTTTTAAATAAAGAATTTATTTCATTCAATAGATTCAACTACAGGTAACTATTATTGCCAAATTTCACTTACATGAAGATCTTAAGAGATTATTCTTTGACTCAGGCATGCTTTTCTGATAAAACTGTTCAACCTACCCCAAAATGCCAGTCTGGCAGAGTCATGATGAAATAAGTGTTTTAAATCATTTGAATTTTTGTAGTACTTTGTTATGCAGCAATGGCTAACTGCTATATACTACTTATGTTTGATCACCTTCCATAGCCTATGAAAACACAACACTTGGGAAGTAATGACCATTAAATAAATGGTTATTCAATAAATAATTAATGAATGAACAAATGAATAAATAAAATAGTATAGGCAGTTTTTCCTTAGCCACATTCTGATTTTTTTTTAAAGTCTATCTTGGGCCGAGCATTTAGCTCAGTGTCTCGAGTGCTTGCCTGGTAAATGCAAGATCATGAGTTTGATCCCAGTACACACACACACACACACACACACACACACACACACAGGTCTATCTATGTTGGTTTTCTGTGCCACTGTTGTACTACCTGACATTTATCTTTTTAATCATAGTTGCCTCATTTAATTTCAGTTTTTTACATGCATTTCATTAGGTTATGTGAAATTCGCTAGTTATCTCTGCACCTTTTGTGTGCATATTCTCAATTTTTCCAAAAGATTGCTTTTTGAGGATTTAAAAATTCTGAGTTTGAACTTCGAAGCAAGATGGAAACTCGATAGGGTATAATAGTTCTAGATTCTGGATGAAAATTAAAATAATTTGAGGCTTTCAAAAAATAACAACGCTCAGTTGCATTTCAGCAATCAGTTCAGAAATCTGGTGTGTGTGCGTGTGTGTATGTGCATACGTGTATGTGCGCATTTGTGTGTGTGTGTGGTATTTTTACTAGGATGTTACTGTGAAGTCAGGACTGATCATCTCTAAGTTTAAAAATCTTCAAAATGTATTTATAAGTACCTGAGAAATTGATGTTCTCTACGGACAAGGAGAACCTTTGAAGAAATAACTTTGATTCATTAATATTCAGAATTTTCCTAGACAAATAGTGCTGATAATTGAAATGCTAAATGTACTACAAGAATGCATAAGGCTGTATACATTACATAGAGAAATTCATAACAAAATTGTGTTATTATTTAGTATAAATTTACTATTTTATACTTTTTAAAATCAAAGCTATAAAATAATTCTTACAGTTTAAAAATGTTCTTGATAAATGCCAATTTCATTTTCTTTTAAATTAATAGCTATAAGATATTACAGTGTTTGCATTTTTGTGCTGAATTTGAACATTTTAAATGTCTCATTTTTGTTCAAGAATAGGCCATTTAGAGTAAATCACTCAAGATTTCTTCTCACATGAGTATTTACATTCTTAAGATACCAATTTGACAATTTTAAGCTCTATATTCTTATTTCTTAAACAACCAAAACACATAGATTGATTATAATGCACTTTTCTCCCACTTGAATTCACTATGATTAAAAGTTCACAGTCTTGGTTACATCATATAATTTGAGAAATAACTAACAATGTCCTTGGTGATTAAATATTCAAGTTTGCAATTATTTTGTAACTTTTGTTCTGCTCTTCTCTCACTCTAAAAATTATCATAAAATTTTGAAAGATGTCCTCAGTGTAGAATATGTCCATAAAATATTAAATATTCAATTTTCCTCTATCATGGCTTGAAAAATTCATAATTACATGATGATCCACATAATAACTCATTCTGAAAAGTCATATATGGCACTCCCTCTGTGACTGAGTTAATAATTTACTGCTGTGTGGGATTTTCACTCTGCACTGTTAGTCTTGGGAACATTTATTAAGCAAATGTTCATTTGCAAAGATCAGGATGTGAATGAAGAGGGTAAGAATTTAATGAGGAGTGACAGACAGGTGAACTGATTCCATATAGAACTTTGTACAAGGGAAAGCAGAGAGCTTTATCTTCTGTTGCCTCGATAGACACCTGAAATGAAATATAGAAGACAGAGGGCAGGGGGGAAATGATGCTCTCCTGCAGGGGCCAATCAAGGGATAAATCAAGGGAAGAGAGGAATACAATTCAGGTCATTTGAAAAAACGCCACTGAATGTGATGCTCTGAGCTTATATAGCAGAAGGGATGCTGACTTTTGATTTTAAAGTCACAAATGCTGCCAAATATATTTCACCACTTCTTTTTCACTCTTTGGTATTACAGATTTTCCCTGACAATAGCTTGAGTGCCCAGAGTGTCTAATTGAATGTTAAATAGACAAGGCCATTTCCACAGAACTGGTTATTTGGGGGCTCAGACTTGTTAAAGGGGCTTTTAGAAAGTCCACATTCCTTAAATAAAGACAAAATTGTAGTGTAACAAGCAGAAATACACTGTAGAAATGAAAAATTCCTATTTCCTTATTTGGGTCAGTTCTATGGAAAGATAGGCAACATGAGTAAAGCAGTGTGTTTACTGTATTGGTAATCGTATCATACAGTGACTTGTAACTTCACCTTTCTGTGTTACCATGGGGTAGTTTTTGGGAGTATTCACAGTAGTGGTGGAATCATCACAGGGGTCCCCAAGAAAAACTGACCAATGGCTGTGCTGTTGCATTAAGTGTTGACTGATACATGTTGAGATATGATAACATGAATAGTTGGTAAATTCTGTATCATGTTGAAATTCTTTTGAAAATACAATGAGGGTATATACACACATAAATAAATAAAACTAATATAAATTTTCAATAAAAAATGCCACACTGCTCACGTATGATTTAAAATTTATTAAAGTTTTATCTAGTCACCAGTTCTAGTGTCTTCACACTCTAGTTTTCTCACTGGTGAAAATAAGTTATCAGTTACATCCAAAATAGGTCTCCTTTTAACACCAAGAAGCATGTTAAAAATGATACAATTTTCTCAACTGGAAATAGGTTTGATTGGGCTTTTTTCCACTTTTTAAAAAAATCGTACCGGTGATTGAACTCACGACCGCGTGCCTGCAAGGCAGGTGCTTATGCCGCTGAGCTAAATCCCCAGCCCCTTGTTTCCACTTTTTAATGTTTTACATTTCATGTTCTAGATGATGTTGGACTTTGTTTGAGTCCTGTGCTTTTGCAAAATAGCAAGGATTATGTCTTACATATAAATAAGTCTGCACACGCTGGTGTCAGTGGACCCTGGCTTTGTTACAGGGCCATGTAACCTTAGACATGTGAAAGGACTCTGAGCTCACCAGCTTGATTGTCAAAGTGTGTGCTGCAGACTACAGAAACTTAGAATTCTTCCAGCTTTCACATTCATGGCTAGAGAATGATGCTGGCATTTTCATGTAAAGATCGATGTAAACAATTGTAAAATCTTTACTCTTTTTGCTGGCATATGTATTTATAGAAAGCTTAATTTATTTAGTTTTTATTTTAAAAATCACTTCATTGAAGTGTAATTGACATACAAAAAATCTGTACTGTTGGGTGTGGTGGTGCATCTTTGTAATCCCAGCACTCAGAGGCTGAGGCAGGAGGATCACCAAGAGTTTGAAGTCAGAGTAGGCTACATAGTGAGTTCAAGGGCGGCCTGAACTCTGTGATGAGACCCAGTCTCAAAAAATCAAAAAACCAATACAAATACAGTGGTTACAATCGAGGGTGTTTAGATAATTGTATATCTGCAAAACCATCACCAAAATTTAAGCCATAAACATATTTATCACCTCCAAAGCTTTCCTCCATATTCTGTTATTAATATTTATGAATGATTAAAAACACAACATACAGTATAGTGCCTACAGTTAAAAATACTGTATTGAATGTTTTTATAATGTGCTAAAAGGGTAGGTTTGTGTTAAGTGATCTTATCAGACATAATGTTTTGATTGCTTTATCCATATGAAGAGGTTATGAATTCTTAAATTTGAACATTTATACTGATATTTCTTTAGGAATATTTGTAGTAAAATGTGCTTTTGGATTTCCATTAACTGGAGATATTACCATCTTGACTAATAGTATATACAATACTACAAATTTCCCTTCTATACATTTTGCAGTAGTATATTTTACAAACCTTCGGAATGGAACAGGAGCCTGTGTTGTATTTTGAATGCCTTTGGTAGCATTGGGGAGGTGCTAGAATATATGTTACTTTATTCTGCATGTATTTAAGAGAAAATAATATAAATATTTATTCAAGAGTTCAGATGAGTCCAGTCTTTTCTCTTTAATCTCCTTATTTTGGCCTCTTATTTTTTCTCAATTTTCAATCCTTTTCAAGTACAGTGGCTAAATTACAACTTGTCCTGCCTGAAACAGACACTGCACCAGTGATCAATTTGCCCACCACCCTAGAAAGGTTCAGTTTTCAAGACTGGTAGAGACTGGAGAAGGATTAATAACTGATTTCTGTATATCCTAATGAGTCAATTTTCTCATCAGAAATGCTAGTTACTGAGGTCTAAATGAAGTCACCTTCAAATGCCAAGCAGAAATACAATGCACAATAGTCTATCTTAACCTCTGACTGTAGATTTCAAGATAAAGCAGAGCAGAATTTTAATAGTAGCACTAAAACAAAACAAAAAAACCCAAACTGTTACTTTACTTAAAAATGGTTAAAATGTGACTAACATAAACAAGGGATGTTGGAGAAAAAATATTTTCTCAGCTATCAAATACCTGAGCACATTGTAGTATCTTTATTTGCACGGTAATGCTAAAAGTGTGAATATGTATATAAAAATACTCCCACATATATGTCATTAAGCCTCCAACAACACAAAGAATAAATTTGTTACTGCAGTGAAAATATTTTGTAGGATAAGTAAACTGGAGACTCTACTGAGTTGCTCAAAAATTATTTGGTTAAAGGGTAAATACACCTTGTACATCATAATGAAAGTCTTATAGGTAGGGGTGGAGATTAACACTTCAGGCTGTCTCCAGAATATTAATAAAATTCAATATATTTTCTAAAAGGTATAATTTATATTTTGTGGAAATGAGACCCTTTTCTAATAAAATTCTTCTGTCCTTCATTCTGTTCATATAATTTTGCTATAAATCATCCTGTAGGAATTTTTCCCCCTAAATATTCATCTCAGGGAGAACCTATTTAAATAAGCCCTCTTAGCAAGATCTTTCAGAATTAAAATTACACCAAGAGCAATACTTCATCCAATATATTTCCTTCTATAGAATTTTCTTATGCCTAAAATAATATTTTTGTTGGATTACATTACATTAAAATTGTTGATTTGAGGTGACTTTGATGTCAGAGAAGGAGTTTGTTAAAAGACCAACAAATTATCCTTTATCTTTTTAATTACATCATCTTTGATTCTGTACAATTGCAGCTCCTTTCTGTTCCCCATCTACATATATAGTGAGGAAGACCTAGGGGCATTATTTCAGCTTCACCACAAAGAAAGAATAAGAGAGAAGAAAAATTACTATAGGACACACTAGGTTTTCTCTGTTTCTGGTAAACTAGAACATTATGCACTTTTATACTCATTTAAAGCTAATTTTACTTTTCTATGTGGTAGTCATTAAAATAAGTTATTTTATTTGATTCCTCATATGAATATAATAAGTAATTTGGTTTCTAAGATGCAAAATATAACTTGGAGAATAGACAGTCATATTAGACATTTACACCCATGCATACATATGCACATGCTTGCAAATATACATGCTTGCACATATTATATGTATACCAAATCCTACACAAGGTGTCTTACACAAGGGTGTCCCATAAGGGTGATTTCTTGGGTCAGATTTGCTTTCAAGCACAAAGGAAGTTTCTGATGGCGCAATTAGCAGATCTCTAGCTTTGAGAATGGTCCTTGCAAAGGGACATTCATGAGCTTCAATTCATTTATTTTGTATACATGTCCTCTGAGATATGTAGGCTAGGCTTTATTATGTCCATTTTCCACATGAGACTGAAGTCTGGTCCATTTCAGAGACTTTTACAATTATATGGCTCAGAACACTGATTTCTGTTGCAGAGGCTGGTACTCTACATGGCTTTTACATGACATGACAAAAAGTCGACTTTCTGCATGTGTCACATTCTCCAGAGTGACCCACAGTGACCTTTCTTTACTTGGAATTCACTGAAGGCTCATGCATATGGGCTCCATCTTATATATCCAGTTTTAACAGTCAATTATGGGAAAAGACATGTGCTACGGATATCGCTGATATGACTCAGCACCCAGTCAATCATGCTGTCATTCATGCTCTGGAAGACCTAATGAGGGACTGCTCTAGCCTAGACAATATTTTAAATTCTTAAACACAAAGCCATCAAGTATTGGTGCCACCTTCCTTTCTGCTAGCCTGAACCTGTTCATGCAGAGGATACTGTTGAGTGATCAAAACTTTCCTGCAATTTCTTTACTGTCACATGCCACACCCAGTACTGTGCTCCTTGTGGAGAAGACCTAGAAACATGTCTGTAAAGCCCTCCCCTGCAGCAACCCCCTCTCCCATCAAGGCTTGTGCTGTCTACTGTTCTGAGAAACACATTATTATTATTATTATTTTTTACAGCTTTCTTCACTTGTGGGATTTCCATCCCAGCAAGAAAAAAAAAAATAGGTTAAAGGATTAGCTCCAAGGTGTGTACCTGGGGGTTGGGTTTCACATGGTGAGAACCAAGTGCCCACCACGCTGCTTCAGCTGTGCTCCCTGAGTGGGTTTAGAAGCAGCTCCCAGAAGCGGATTGTAAGTACGCAATCTGGCCTCTTCCCTGTTTCACTCCCCCAGGACTTCAGTGATCCCTGCAAACACCCAAGTTAGAGAGGCATTGAGCTAGACACTGAAAAACACCTGTCATGTGCTACTGGGAGCCTCCTGATTCTCTGAAGGAAGCAGAACAGTTTCGGTGGAGCCTCTTGCTGGGGCGACTGAGTAGAGAAGTTAGCAAAGCTCAGGAGACCAAATTGGGTTACTTTGGATTAAAACTAGTGGTGTCTATTTGAAGGACAAATATGAATTTAAAATAAGAAGATGAACTTTTTTTCCTTGCTTAAAATGAAGAAAGAATATACCTTGCCCCCCTTTTTTTCAGTGGCTTTATCTTAGAAGACTGGGAATTGCACAACTTTCTCTTCCCTTTGGAAAGTCCGTGAATCATTTTGAAAGGCATATAGGCCTTTTGTCTGCTCTGTGACCCAGGAATGTCTTTCTCTAGGACCTGCCAGCCAGCTCTTTGAAGTGTAATCCTAAAGGAGCCAATGCTTCCCTCCTAGTTCTATTGGAAGGTAGAAGCCTGATTTAGGTAGAAATTGTTTCATATTGCAACACCCCCTCATGTGGTGAAGATAGCAGTTTAAAATGGTTCCGACCCATAAGGGTAAACCTTGTGTTATCTCCCTAGCACAAATAGTGAAGGAGTTAGGGAGATTCAAATGCACAAGAGATATTGTGAAAGTGATAGAGAAGGAAACATCTAAAAAAGAGATTTAGGGCTTACGAACGTGAAAGAAAAAGCCTCTTAAAAATAACAAGGAACCAGAAAGAAGCAATTCTAAAACTGGAAGATGATAAAAAGATACATAACCTAAGAATAAAGAATGTGAGTGAGGAAGCAGGAACATCCAAAAATGAAATACAAAAAAATATTCACAGAGATATTAAAGCAAAATTTCCCACGTATAGCAAAAAGAAATGATATCCAGATAAAAGAAGCATACAGAACGCCAGCTACCTACAACCAAAACAGATCTACGCCTAGGCATATAATAATCGAGATCCCAGAAATCCACCAAAAAAACAGAATATTAAAAGCAGCCAGAGAAAAGATGCAGGTTACCTATAACGGGAAATCTATCAAAATAACAGCAGACTTATCAACACAAACTCTTAAGTCAAGAAGGGAGTGGGGAGAAATATTCCAAGTCCTGAAGGAAAAAAATATGCAACCTAAGTTCATATATCCGTCAAAACTCTCTCTAAAAATTAATGAAGAAATAAGATACTTTCAAGACAAGGAGGAACTGTGGGAGTTCGTGGCCACCAATCCAACCCTACAGAGAGCGCTGAAGGACATTACAGAGAAAGAGAGGAAGAGATATCAGGATTACAGCTACAGTGGCAGAGAGGCCTCAGTGAACGGGGCAGACCATGGAATGAGGGAATAAGGTGGACAAATTATAGCAGAAAAGTGGAGTAGCAGACATGAGGCAGAGACGGTAAGCTAGTCTTTAGTAGAGACAGCTCTGAAACTATATTTAAAAAAAAAAAAAGCAGAGGTCATTGCTAATGGTGTATAACGATTTAAAAGACACAGTAGTCCTAGTGCCATATTTAGATTGAATTAAATTTGTTCCGGTCTGTCCACTCATATCAGATTTGAGGACACAGACCTCTAGAACCAAAAATAGCAGGTTATACCATGGTAACTATCCTTACTTTCCTATTGACTTAGGTGAAATCCTGTATTACTTACATTGTCTTACTATGACTGATCTTAATTGTATCTGAATCATAAGACTATTGGTTGGCCTTGACTGATCCTATTTGAAATCGGTATGCGTGTTAGAATCAACCCTAAAAGTAGAGGAAACTATTCTGAGCATGACAAGATGTAAAGGATATCCATACTGGTATGAATCAGTAACAGCTCTCAAATACTACAATGCAGTCAAAGATAAGTTTTATAAAAATAGGTGATAGTATGTTTAACTATAATAAGCCAGTGTTGTCGACAAATCTATTGAAAATAACAAGAGAAAACATAGTAGCTACGGAAGATCATTTATATTATAGTTTTATAAGTCTTATCCATTGCATGTTTATCTAGGAAATTGTTTCGCTGTCTTGTTATGACTTGGTTTTCCCTATAATACAGAGAGGATAGGAACAAATACTCTGAGGAAGAGACCTGAAAAACCCGAGGCTTATTTTGTAGCATTATAATATAAATTCTAGCAATCTATTGCTTGCTGATTAAAATGACTCTGGACTGGTTTTTTCAGCTCAACTTCAGCATATGCAGAGATGGGGACGGCTATCTCAAAGAGAATGAGAGATGCGATGGTAGTTGCTATTGTCTTCCCTAATTTGGAACTTGAGGACCTAAAAAGACTCCATCATCCTGTAATGATTTGATTAGTTCTATAATATGCAATAAGTATAGAAAGTGGGTGAAGTTAGGGACAACTATTTGTAAGAAGTTAGAGACAGTTAGATAAGGTAGATCTCTAGTGGACTTGCTTTGAAATCTGTATTTCTTTAAATCGTTTTTTTTTTTTTTTTTTTTAAATGTTCTGTTCTGTTTTGATATGGTTAACCTTATCCTCTTAGAGATGTAAAACAAATAGGTGGGACTGATAATCATATTACGGAGCTTTTGTTCGGCCATAGAACAGAATGGTTTGTAGGGTCACTTTTTTGAATGTCATTCTAAATACTTTAATTCTATAACCTGAACAGCCATTTCGAAGATGACAATTTGTAACTTACAAACTGGCAATTTCTTACCTTTTGTTTGTCTGTAATTTAGTATTATTTCTACCCTTTTTTTAAAATCTCCATGTATTTTTTTTTCGTTCCCTTTTCTTTAAATTAAAAAAAAAAAAAAAAAAAAAAAAAAAAAAAAAAAAAAAAAAAACAATAACTGTTTTCTGGTTCCACCACCACTGTGAAGAGATTTTCTGCATGGGAGAAGATTTTGTTTTTAAATTATGTTTCATCGACACCAAACTGTTTTAGTAATGGTATTAAGTATCTTCTTTATTCTGCTTACATTTTGTAACCTCTTCCTTCCTTTGTTCCTTCCTTCTTCCTTTCCTTCCTTTCTTTTCTCCTCCCCTCTTTCCCTCTCTTCTCTTTCCCATCTCTCCCCTTTCTTTCCTTTCTCCTTCCTCCCCTTCTTCCCAACTCCTTCTTTCCTTCTTTCCTTTTCTCCCTCTCTAGACACATTGCATTTTTACTTTTCGTCTTATTCTTCCTTTGCTCTAAATTGGTGTCCAAATCTATTCCTCCTAATCAAACTATCCTGTAAAGAAGGATAGTTTGAGCAAATGTGGGTCATGGGTGTTCTGGAGAAAAATGACAGCATGCCCCTAAACAATTAAAACACAAGTTTAACCTCGTTTGTTTTCCTTTGCAGTGAGGAAGTTTTAGGAATTTGAACTCTGGTAACCAATATGATGGTATCCAATCTTGTGAAACTGGAGCAAAAGAATCTTCTGATTTGCAAAAATATGTATTTTTATTTAAGGAGGACAGAAAATGTAAGTATATATATGGTTTTAATTCAGGAAATTACTAGGTCAGCAACTGTAAGAAGTCATTAATTATATTATAGTATATCATATCATAATATAAACCATCAATTAGGTGTGAATGAACATATGTAGATTTATATCCATTTAACTAACAACTGAAAAGCTATATACCAGGAGTCATTTTATTTGTCCTTTTTTAGGATAGGAAAGCATTCATGTAAATACTGTGACAAATGCCAAACAAGGACAATGTAAATTATTACCATTGTTCACTTGTAAGGCATCAATCTTTCATTTAAAAACCTACCTAAAGAGCACATTAGCAAAACAATGTCTTTAAAAATACTCTGTAAAACCACAAAACCTCTGCAATGATTTAAAGGTGCAACATTATGGTTGTTGAAATATAGGAATTGATGAGCTAACATTGTTCCCTAAATCTTCAGCAGGAAGGAGGTTCCTGGAGAAAATACTAGAACTAGCTGGTGTAGCCTATAGACACACAGCACTGATGTCCTCGAGCTTTTTAGTCAATGCAATCAGAAATGGCAGCAGCATCTCTGATTAAATACTCGCTTTTGTCAGTGTCAATACATACTTAATCTTTTGAAGCCACAGCACACATCTGAATGTAACGATGAAATATTTCCTTATTCTCCCAGAAGGCCAAGAATCTGAAATTGTTTGCACACACTGTGACTTAATTTCTAAACATTTTCACCCTTGATATTTTGACCTGATCCTTGCTAGAGAGCTAAGAAGCACAAATATAAATATAAGCAAAAGCCTCAGATTTTGCATATCCATAAATACAACTCCACACTGGGAAGCACTATTATCCTATATTTACTGAAAAATTCTATTTTCTTCTATAATTTCAAAGCTATCTACTGTTACTTTTCTTAATTAAGCTAGGCTGCTCTCACAATTCAAAAAGCTTCATTCTTCCCCCCTGCTTAAATTAAACTCCCTATGCAATGCAGTGACCAAAACAAATAATCTATGACCTACAAACAAGACACTTGCAGTCCCTGAAGAATTATGTTCTTGTTTCCTCTAGGTTATACATCTTTGAACCTCTCTCTGCTGTAACGACCTTCTGGTGCTCATTAGCATGCTGATTACCATTAACACAGCTATAATACAGCAATTTTCTTGGTGTATGTTGAGGAGAAATGCTCATCTGAATGCAGTCAGGGGACAAAATTAACTGCATAAATCTACGGCACAAACTGGATCTTGTCCAACTTTGCTCGAGTCGTCTTTCCTCTCCTGGTTGTGACATCATCATCTAGATTCCCACTGATGGCTTAATAAGTATCTCAGGGTTTCATATTTAATTTCCTTTCATCTCTGTATATTACATTTCAACTTAATTTCAGGAGTGCCTGACCACCTTATTACTTTGTCTCATAATATATATTTACCTTTAATCTTTTAACAATGTCCCTTAATGGCTCCTTTATGAGATTTTTTCCTATTTTACTTTTTTATGTCTCCTCTCCCACATTTGTATCTTTAAAAAATATTGGCTAATAGAGTATGACAAAGTTTACACATTCGCACACAGTGATGCATCTATGGAAGCAGGTAAAAAGGCTGGTGTATGTATGTGGGTATATTTTTGGAGGAAGGCACAACTATTATTCTTTTGCAAGATAGTATTCTACGAATAGAAGGAAAGGAAAGGAAGTCTTAGTGAAGATAGAGTGGATAGATGAGACCTAATCGTCTTGCTTTCCTGTCACAGCCATTCAGTGGCTTTCTGATGACATAGGTCTTCAGACGTGAGCTAGGGAGCAGTAACTCTCAGCTTGCAGGCAGCGAAACTGATGGGAAAGCTCACACAGCACTCTGAAATTCTTGCCCTGGCTTGTTTACTGAGTGTAGTTTTGTATGGATTACAGCTAACAAAACGAACAAACAGCAACAAGAAGATTTTGAAATTTGATTCCCTTAATTCTTATGAAACTGGAATTGTAAGAAATGCAACAGAATCACAAACACTAGTAAAAATAAAACAATTTGCTGTGATTGCGAAATAAGTAACTGTGAATAATCATTCTAAGAAAGGAACAATATTGTGCACATTATAATTAAGAATGGCTTAAAAGTCAAATATATATTCTTCAAAAATGTTGAGCTTCTGGTTATTTTAATTTTTAATAATATAGAATAATTTCAACTTTGCTTTTCCAGATTCAAATAACTAGCTAGAAAACCGTGTATGTTGGTCCATGCCTGCAATCACAGAAATGAGAAGCTAAAGCAGGATCAAAAATTCAAGATCTGCTTGGACAACTTAGTGAGACTGTCTCAAAACTAAGCATCAAGGGTGTGTGCATGCGTACGTGCGTGTGCGTGTGCGTGTGCGTGTGCGTGTGTGTGTGTGTGTGTGTGTGTGTGTGTGTGATGTAGCTCAGTGAGAGGGTCTTGGGTTTCATCCCCAGTACAGAAAAAGGAAAAGAAAAAGGGAAAGAAAGAAAGAAAGAAAGAGAAAGAAGAAAGAAAGAAAAGACAAAAAAAAAAAAAAAAAAAAAAAGACTAAAGCCAGGCACATCGGAGCCTACCTATAGTTCCAGCCACTCAGGAGGCTGAGGATTTCTTGAGCCTAAGAACTCCAGACCAGCTTGGGCAACATAGTGAGACATTATCTAAAACAACACAAAGCAAAACAAAACCACCTTTGATCAATTCCTGGTACTTCTCAGTATAGATGGAGAGGATAAAGGGATATGGTAAAGAACAATAAATGCTACTAGAATATTACTTCTGATAACACACTCTGACTTATTCTACATTAGCAATAATACCAAAGTGCTGTGGATACTCACAGAAGGGAGGAATTAATTTCGATTCTTCTCCGTGAACATAATGTTAACATGAAATAGAGGATGTGGTGTTGTTTTAAGAAAAAAAGAACTATGAGAGTTGAGTTTTGTAGAAAGGTTAGGATTTTATGAGGCAAAGGAGAGAGGAGGACAGAACTCTTCATATTTTGATGGTCATAACCATAGAAGAGGGATCTCTGGATGTAAAGGCCAAAATAACCTCAAGATTGGTTCTTTGCTACTCTTTCAACTTATGAATGATAGAAGTGGGATAGAAGATAGGTCTATGGTTTGCAGTGATATCACCAACTCAGAGGCTAAAGAACATTTTAGTACTCCAAGTTTTCAATACTGTATACAATTTAAAAATCGTAACATCATAGAACACAGAAGAAAGTTTGTTATAACCCTCAAAAACACTTGACTTTAGAAGTGCCACAGCTTCTGAACGGTACCTTACTGAGATTCAAGTTGTGTTTTGAATAAGATGCTTTAAATAACTTTTTAAATAGTTACTGTTCTAAAACAGATTGCTTAATTGAACTAAACTATATGTCTAGCTCATTCTTCCTGTATTTACTCTTCAAGTATTATTTCTGTAGTAAAAGCAGCTAGCCTCAACAGTTTATTTTGGCTCTCCAACCTTCCCAACTGATTCTCAAAGAAAATTCATCTGCTTAAACAAAACAGCTCTACAGATGCTCATGATGTTCTCAACACTGTCCAGATCACACAGGTAAAAGGCAAGTGTATGTCTTTGCCATCTAGATAATTACACAGATTTGCTTTGTGACAATCAGAAATGGTTTGCCCCAAACAGGAACATGTAAAGTATGGCTGAAATTATTGTTCTCACCCCTCTGGAAGCTGGCATTCTGAGATCAGGGTGCCAACACTTTCAGGTTCTAGAGAGGACTTTCTTTCTGGCTGTTTTCTACTTTCTGTGCCTCTTCTTACAAGGACTTCATGTAAAGCCAAGAGAATTAATGTTTCAGTACATGAATTTTGGGAGGACACCCACAATTCAGTCCAGGGCCATGGCTGTGCTACCTCTATAAAATTGTATAACCTCTGTGGGACTTTATTTCCTCCATTATAAAGTGAAAATAATACTTCATGCATTTGAGATTGCTTGATAATAACATAATAGGTAAATAAGTGAAAGCACCTATTAAAGATGGAGCCTATGAATGGATGAACATTATTGTGCTGTTTCTCTTTTCCCTGATCTTTCCCTGCTAAAGTTGTAAGGAAAATAAACTGGCAGCATCATGTATTATGATTCAAACTGCTTCAGCAATGTGGAGAAAGTACTGTGGATGCTGAGAGAAGGAAGATATTAATTCTGATTCTGCCCCCTGGGCTGTGTGAGGCTCTAGGGGAGAGTCTGAAAAGGGACAGATTTTTGAATCGCATTTCGCAGATGGGGCTGAATTACCTCAGGCTGAGAAGATGGGAAGACCTTATAGGTTGAACAAAGACATGCCCGAATGATCAGACAGTTTGGGGCATCTGCTTGTGTGGCTGTGAGTAGATTGCTAAGGGTTCCAACACACTGTAAGGCGAGTTTTCCCCCTGTAAAGCTCCATGCCTTACAGATGAGCTGTAGCTGACTTTCTACAGGTAAGAGAAATGTCTGCCATATATCATCATGTACATCTTGGGAAGGCTGCAGGAGGCTGGCTTTTGGAGCTTCAGGAATAAATATCTTCCCTGGGACATCCAAATATGAGCAGGAACTTGTGGAAAGTTCAGCCTTTTATATAGCCTGATGGATTGCTAAGCTGCTGTGTTTTAATATCCTTGGAAAGACATCTGTTAAGGAAAATCCCCTGCACGTTGTTTTGAATGCTAGCAGATCCCTATGTAGTAGGGAAAAAGTTTTATTTCATAAATGGAGACTAAAAGAACCACTTACATTTATAACTCAGGTTACCCTAAATTGTGAACTTTCTTCTTGAAATAAAACAAAATACCAAACTCTTCTTTTTTTCTTCGAATAAAACAAAAATATCAAACCCTTTTTAATTCTTATTAAAATGACAGCCCGGAGGCTGGAGGTTTAGCTCAGCGGCATAAGCACCTGCCTTGCAAGCAGGGAATCGTGAGTTCAATCCCTGATACTGATCAAAAGGAAAAGGAAAAAGACAAAAAAAAAAAAAAAATTAAAATGACAGCGCATATTGGCATTAAGATCTACAAAATGCAAAAAATAAATAAATAAAGGAGAAAAAATGTTCTTACTACACAAAGAGAGTTAATTTCTAAATTCTAGGGAGTTATACATTCTTTCATCTTTAACTTATGAGCACAGTATTTCACCTTTCTACATAGATAGTCTGTTTTTACTAGACTGCATTGGAAATAAACTAGTTCCCAAATATAATTATGACTATTTAGTATTTTAGTGTAAGATGGTACAACAATCAATTCTATATTTTTGTTCATTTTAGCTTTCTTAAAACAATTCTATTCCATTCTTTAATCAGTTGTGAAGTCTGCAAAAGTTAATTACAGCAAAGTTCTAGAAAAAATTTTAATGTATAGGTATATACATTTGAAGGATAGTTGATAAATGTTATAAGTTACTGACTCCAAAGTATATACCAACATAAAATTTGACCAACATTTTTGATCAAAATCTGTTTCCACACTTTTCTAACATTACACACTAACAGTTTTCCTTAAAATTACTAGTTTGATATATTCTTTTAAAGAATAGATTTAATAGGAAAAGACTACTTGAGTTTTAGAAGTTGGAGAAATGGAGAGAATAGAAAGAGATAAAAAGAAGAGCTTTAAGAGTCCAAGTATGGAGCTGTCTAGTTTACATTTTTGCCCGGAGTTAGCCCTGAGTTACAAGATGTTTGTGCTACGTTTTATTGGAGAAATTATGACATTGTGGAAATCTAAAACAAACGAACAAGAAAACAAAACATTTCCCTAGTTTTCTGTTTTTCTGCACATAGACTATTTTTTTTTTTTCTTATCGGAGTTGCCTTCATTATTGCATGAATTAAAAGACACATGGCAGAGGTCAGACTTTGACCCCTCTGCCAGGGGTGTCCTTGTCTTCCCCAAAGACCTCGGTGGAAGTGGGCCCAATGCCTATTGTGCAGGCAGGATTGCCAGATGGATTTTTCAGATTTAAGTTTTTATTTATTTGATGACAGAAAATAATTGGAATTTTTAGAAAATAAATCATTGAGGGAACGATGGAAATAAAACTAACAAGGAAGAATTAAAAAAGATGATTTTTTGTGTGTGATGTCACTTTACTCACTCATGATTTATTAAATCATAAATCCAGAGCTGAATATAAAGAAAGGACTGGTGCCTTGAGGTTGACATAAGTTACAAACAGAGTTGTAATGTAATCAAGAAGATTGTTTGTGGCCAGGTGTAGAGTGTGGGAAACTATTTACAAAATGGTAGGGTCATAAGACCGAGACTTGGTCATTCACTGTGGTAATTGTGTAACTTTGACATGTGGTTTTATCCCGTACCTCAGTATCTCACTTTAAAATGGGAATGATCAAAATCCCCTCAAGGGGTGGGGGATTAAATGACACTGCTGTTTAGTGCTTAGAAAACGTCTGGCTCGTGTTCAGTGGTCATGAAAGAATAGACAAATATAGCTGACGGAGGTCTCAACAGGCTAGCCACACTAAACATTGTACTGTAATCTTATTCAGTTAGGTTTAGTTGTGTCAACTTGATTGCCTTGGGAGCTGCAAAGAGAATGAGTAGAGCACATTTCTGAGTGTGTCTGGGTGTGTTATGGAAACATGACTTTTAGTCCTTAGCTGGTCCTCTGCCCTTCTTTAGCATTGCTCCTTCGCACTCTGCTTCTCCGTTGCTATGAGCTGAACACATTTCCTAAACCATGCTACTCCTCCACATCTCCTTGGAAGTCGTCTGACTGTGGACCGAATTTCCTGAAATCATGAGCCAAATTAAACCTGTCGTTAGGGTCTGAGTATCAGGTGTTGTGTCCCAAGGACAGGAAAGCTGACCAGTACCTGCCTCATGTGTCAACACTGTGCTAATGAAGCAGCTGCATTCCAGTAACTGTTTCTTCAAAATTTTATAATGTTCACTAATTATAGCAAAATGCAAACAAAACCGTTAAGTTGTCACAGAGGGAAAGATTCAAGTCAATCGCGGTCCTCCTACTTCTTTTAGGTTTGAGCCCAATTTAAGCAGAAAATAGATTTTGGTAGAGATGCAGATAAAAACTAAAAGCAGCATGTTTGCTTTTAAGGAAAAGTGGGATTTCCTATGGGCTTCTCAACTAAGACGAAAGATAGCTGAATAGATTAGGTTTTATCAACTATACAATAAATTTTCAGTCTTATCCATTGATATCTGAGGAAAGTGAAATTCTGGCCAAATGACAAACCAGATCCTAGAAAATGAACCCATATACAAAAACACATTGAACAGGAGACTGGAAACAATTGATGTATGAGTCAGTGATGTCCGTCTCAGGATTAATGTCTCGGAGTTATTGAAAATGCTGATTCCAAAGTGTCACTCCATCCTGTTATCCTTTCCATTGTCTAGCAGCACTTCAGAGCTACTCACTTCTAATTAATTCAAGAACATTATGTTTTATTTTATCATGCCTTTAATATAACACTCTGTAATGCTTCAGTATGGAGTAGAATATTTTCCGTGTACCATTCAATTTAATGTGTAATTCCAAATGCTTTCCCCAAGAAACCATTTTTTAAAGGTAGAATGTTAGCATTTTAATAGTTCACATTCTAGAGATGGCTACATCTAAGTGTATAGTAAACTAGGCAGAATTCAACTAACACTTGCGATAATGTAAAGCCTCAGAAAGAAAGTAAAAAAATAAATTGTTATTGGTGAAATTAACAGCTTGTAATTTAGCATGTTTAATGTCAGTGGTGGACTCTCAGTGTGAAGTTAAAGCATAAAAAACATGAACTGGCCAACATAATTTTTGAACAAAGGTTATTTATTTATTAACTTAATTTTATTGGTATCCCACTATGCTCCCTTTATCTTGCATGACTAAAGCTTAAGACTCCTGTACAGTTTGTAATTATTACTTCTAGGCAAAGGGATTGCAGTCCCAAATGGCCCTGTGTTCAAGATTTAAGAGACTTGGTGTCTGCCTGCTATGACTTATTAAAGTGGTAGGAATTTGCCTCTCGAATGTGGTCCATCTTAGAATTGTCTACAAGGGCATCGAGTTTACAGGAAAGGCAGGAAAGTGTTTTAAGCCTAACCTAATAAAGAATATTTATTCAATAAGTGATTGAATGTGTGGAAGAATTGGCCTTGGAATGGTGTTTATTGGCAAAGCCGTGTTGTGCAAGAGTACCAATGAAATTCTTTTACTCGTATCAAATTTTTCAGACTATCATGCCTGCTAAAAATAAACTATGAATTTTACATGATTAAATTATTTTAAGTAAAATTCAAATGCTTGTATACGCTGTAAAGTGCTTTTTTTTGTTGTTTTGTTCATTCTACTTGCCGAAGTGTAGATCCTGTAATCATCTTACCACCTCTGATTAGCATTGCTATTATATTTAAGTTTTTAAAATTCTAATGTTGTGTTCTTTCCTTCCTCTGGGTGCACTAGAGCCAGTGACATTTGGTTATGATGAATATGAAATTCTCAGCCTTTAATTTTCCCCAAAGGAAATGTTAGTAGAGGGAGAGAAAAAGCTTTCCTTGAATGTGCAGATGCAATAGTACAGGGATAAAAACCTGTCACAGGGCCCAGAAGGGGACAAGGCCAAGGGCAGGGCAGAGGAATGACCATAGTGTTGGCCGTAGAGAGAAATGGGAAGGGCTAACAGGAAGTGTCCTTTCAGGATACCACATTTTCATGGTGACTATTTAGTAAATGTTTCATATGCATATGGAGCTGTGATGAATCTCGTTAAGAACTGTGATTGAGCTACTTAAAATATCTGTGAGGAAGTTATTATTGTTCTCATTTTGCAGAAGATAAAATTGTAACCCAAAGATGTTAAGAAATTAGCTCATAAGTGGTAAAAGCAGAAATCAAATCCAGGTCTCTCTGATCCTAAAACTTACAATTCTACTATCCAGATAACCAACTGCATTCCTTCAACTTTCTAGACTTGCTTTTCTTTTTCTTTTTTAAAAATCTACTTAAGAAAGGGGATTTTTATTTAGTTTTGAGTAATCCTGTGCTATGAAATTTCATGCCCACATTTACTCACTTTTACATCCTTGCAGCAATTTGATTATTGAATCTTATATTCTGCTGATACTTTGGAAGAGTCTGTAATTTAGGAAAAGAAAAGAGATAGTTCTCTGTGCCTTCCATTGTAACCTCCTAGCATGATTGCAAGTATTTTGAAGGTTCCTTTACTTAAGGAAATACAGAGAGCAGATTATGTAAATTATCCTCCTACCTCAGAGGCGGTGGAAGTATTTTCCATTCTTTCTTTTTCAAAAATAGGAAACCCATGTTTGTAATGGGCAAGTTAGAAAACAAAGCAAAACAAAAGGAGTTGATAATAATACTGCCATTCAGAGGACACTCCATTAAATTTTTGGAATATAATATTTTAAGTTACATCGACAATAAAAAAATAGAATCAAAATATGGGTATTATTTTACTACTTGTCAAAACATTACCAGCAGTTTTCTGAATCACTGTGAAATATACAATCTTAATTGAAGAATTAAAATTATCTTCAGTATTGCTTCTCTTTTTTACCCCTGTCCTGATAAACAGCTCAAATTCTCTTACTACAACTGTGTTGAAGAGATAAATATGACATAGTTGACCAGGGAAAAATGAGAATTGTTTACTAATTATATCTGTACTATTTTCTCCCAACATTGCTTTGACAAGAAATCTAGTATTTTCAACAAAAGTAATGTGTACTGACACAACCTTAAAATCAACTTCTGTTTGATGATCACAGACAGCATACAGAAGCCACCTGATGTTGTGTTGTGTAAACTCTGATACATTTTGTTCTGGGAATGGGGTCAATCTGGTTATAGATCGAAGCATGGGCACTTTGACAGCCGTGGACCAATGTTGTTTTGCATTTCCTTTATTGATAGACTTTAGAGGACCACACTTAAACCCAGCTCTGCATTCACATTTTGGTAAACAGCTCTCCAAAAAGTGGGTGTTAACTATTTGATATCTGGTAGAAGTGGTGAGTAAACATCCCTTTTCCAAAGTGAAATAATTATATACTATCAACAAAAGTTTCTTTATTTTATTTGTAGCTCTGTGTGATATTGTATTTTCCTTTCTCTCTCAGTGTACCAAATAGTTATGATTGTTAATATTAAGTAATCACTATACATCTGAACCTACCATCTATATCTGTACCTGTACCTGTATCTATCTATATCTATCTAACTACATTGCAGGTATTTTAAATCATACTTCCTTACTAGTGATAGCCAGATAAGGTAGATAATCTTACAAATTAAAAAACAGTCATAAATAAGCCCAGATAAAACAAGAATACCAAGAAGAATTCAAGCTTTTATCCCCCATCTTGAGAGGAATGCAGGGCACTCTGTCAATCTTGATTTTCCTGGTATTCAGGCTCTCTGGCCCTCCTCAGCTGCATGAACGAAAAACCACTAGAAAGAAGTAGGAAGTTGAAACACATGTATATGTCAAACAGTGAAAAGGTGAATCTCGTATTTCCTATGTGGATGTGTCTTAATTTCATATCGATATGTTTATTTTCTATCTTACCTGGTACTTCAGAGGCTAAAATTTAAAGTAGGGTTCCTGACTGAAATACTGAGTCACTCCTCCAGAGACTGGTTACAATACTTAGGTCCCAGCATTCAAAGAACCTGCAGCAAAGAGCATTTTCTTTATTTCTTTGTTTTTAGTCCTCAATCTAACTTAGATTGATATTTCTGTAAAATATAAAACCACATTCTTGGTTGTCATGGCAATACTAAATAGTATGAAAGGTTTCATACACTCAACTATAAGTAAGAGACAATTCAAGTAGTACCAGTTTTTGTGGGTTAAACATTAATTTGGTGTTTTAGAGATTGACATAAATCTGTATCTTGATGCTAAAAGTTAAAATGAATCAGTGGATCAGTGGTATCATTTAACTTTTCTGGGCTGTGTGTGTGTGTGTATGTCTTAGGTTTTAAGTGTCTCAGCCTTGTTTTAGGATTATGAATTGTAAGATAATAATGACTTTGATTTAAAACATCCCAAGCATTGTGTAATCAGATGGGAGAATTTGTTATTTATTGTCTCCTCATTTGGTAACAGGGGGAAGTTTAATGCATCACTTTCAGCCTTTTCTGTGGATAATCACTTCTAAAATGAACCACTAGGAGAAATCATAATTAATAGATAACATAAAACTAAGGACACACACACAAATGCACAAGTAATGTGATCATTGTAAATATATATATAAAAAGTTGGTGCAAGAATTCCAAACAAGTCTAAAGAATACAAGATTTACTTGGTCTTCTTTTAAGTCATTATAGGTTTTTCAATGGAAGGTGAATTATTTCACCTAAAAAGTAGCTTGAAGGATCCTGATTTTGCTGACCTTGAACATAAATCTATGATTTTATCTTATTTTGGAAGCAAGGGCTTTTGAAAGGGAAAGGAATAGACTGGATTAAATAAGTTTACTATCACTAACCATAGGTACCATGTTTTTCATTAACCGGGAGAAAATTGCAATGCATCTGACTTTTTGAACCTGTCTTAGTGACGGCATTACAAATCCATGAAATGTTTATACACATATTGTTCTTATGCTGTTAGTTTTCTGTGGGCCACCACATGTTTTTCTTCCCTACTTTATTTTACAAGCAAGCTGGAAGTTTGCCTAAGCTGAGTCAGGAGAAAAAAGGTGAATAGATCCTATCCAATGGCATCAACAGCCAAACAGATGTGGTAAGACAGATGATTCTGATGTTGTAAGGCACCTGGCTACTGCCTCCCTGATTCAGGAAAATGGCACCCAGGGAGATGCTCTGGAAACGAGTCAAATGATCCATGATGGGAGAAGCTGATTTATTTGCCTAAATATAGACATGAGGCACTGGAACTACCCTCATCATCAATGTTTATGCAAGGCCATTATAATATTTCCACATTCTCTCTCCCTTTATTAATTCATCCAAGCAGTCTATTTGCTTGTTTGGCCCAATGTAGCCCATTGAGCAGACATATTAATTGAGCTGTTCATAATGATGCCCAGATCTTTTTCCTGAGAGGTGCCAGCTAATTCAGAGCCCATCAGACCCATTAGGGTGTGGAAACTTTAAATGGTCTTTTTCAATATGCATTACTTTGCGATGAACTGCTTGGAAGTGCATTGGCCATGCTGAGCCGAATCACTTTCTCTTGTCTTCTCTAGGAATAGCACACAACCACCCAACGTTTCAGTTAACCTTGAAAGCAATGCTGTGTTCTTTTGGTTCAACTAATTGGTCAAATTTCAATTCTTTTTTCAGGAGCTACACATTCAGAGTTTGGATATCAAACTCTTATAGCTTTTATTTCAAACCAAAGTTATATTTGACATATTTTTCTGTTTTATTTCAGAAAGCTCTACCTGAAAAAACTGCAAGAATTACCAATCTAAAGGATGTAAAGAAACTGCCTCCTAAGGGAATCCACATAAAGGAAAAGGCAATGGTTCTATGATGTAAACCAGATCTAATCGTTCTGTATACATCTGAGTCTAGCAATGCACTGGTTTTGTTTTCATTTATAATTTAATTTCTGAAACAAGTTGAAGTTTCAGAGCCTTCTTTTTCTTTTACTTTTTAAAATCTCCATCAGTAATCTTGATAATTTAAAGGAGGACAGAATATCCAGGGTCCATCCTGCCAAGAGATATTCTTTAAGTGTTTTCTTAAAGAGTTAGGCATCTAATAATACATTATAAGAGAAGGACATTATATTCTATGATACAATCGCGCTGTCATTTCATCTGTATTTTACATAGTTAAAATAAAAATAATATTTCACTTCATGATTGTAGAATATTTAGAATAGTTATAAAGCTAGCCTACTAATTAAGTCCATTACTGTTTCAATTTTAAATTGAACTCTACGTTCGTTAATTTAAATTTTAAACTCTCTGTGATGAAATGTAATTTGGCTACAACTCTTTTGATTACCTCTCTCACCACCTACTGTCTTAGATAAGAGTACTAGTTTAGCTCTTGTTCTCCACTTTATTTTCATATAAATGTACTGAAGAAGGTAAACATTGCTAATGTAACATCTTTGGTTTGGCTAATCTAATTGACTCAGAGTCAAATGATAAATAGTAGCAGTAGTAATGATAATGTGCATTACTGTCAATAATGACATAGAAAACCAGATACATTTGTATTTTGAGAGTAAATTTTTTTCCAGGTGAAAGGTAAATGTCAGTAGGAACCATTTGATTATTCATCACTAGACTCTTAAATGTAATTTCAAATTGAAAGTTTCAAAAGTAGGCCATTAATAGCTTACATTTTAGTGATAAATTATAACAGAAATTTATGTATAAATTTCTATGCCTATCTATATCTATATCATCTATACTATGTTTATATTTATGACTGTGTCTCATCTCTGTCTAGCATCTATCTATTTATCAAGCTATCTATCTATCTTTTCAAATTCAGATATCTCTTGTAGTCACTGGAAAATTATTGGTTGCTGAGGATGATGATCAAACAAGAAGCTGTTTAACGACAAATGTAGAATCCAAACATGATGCTCAATTAGCTGTTTAATAAGTGGTTCCAGTGATAATTATATCAATGTTATGTGTTACGAATGTCACAAATCTTAAATTAAGTGTGGAAATTTGCCTGCTCACATCTTTCTAGTTTTATCAATTACCTGTAGGTTTCTGACTCCTCTTTAACTTCCTGGTGAAGGATTCACACCACTGGTAACTAGTGTCATTGCAAAAGAACTAGCAGCAAGGTAAAATGATATTTGAAAGATTTGATTTTTTAAATAGATATCTATGCCATCATATATATATGACATATATATATATATATATATATATATACTATTTAGGCATTGATAAATTACAAAATCATATATAAAAAAGAGTCAAAATATTAACTGTGATTTTGGTCCACTGTTCCTCAACTCAAAACTATGAATTTAAAAATAAAGTAAGACCTAAAAATATATTATTTCAGCAGTGAACACAAATGTATACTTGACACTTCATCTCTGATGAACTTGAAATATAGACCCATTTCATTTTTCATGTTCTGAGGAGTTAAGTCATCTGAACTCAAAAATTATTTTAATATATTCTGGAAATAACCTTGGGTATAGATGTGGGTTATTCATAAACTTTCATTGGGGAAAAAAGTATCAACACACAGAACAGCTACTGCTTTAACATCAGATGCCTGGGTGGGGTTATGCAGAGACTTAGTAGTCGTGTTACTTCATTTTTTAGATCAAGGATTTTAATATTGCATTTTGGAGGATTTCAGTAGTCTCCAGAGTATTCTGTCATTCAACTAGTTCAGCACAAATGCCTGTGGAATCAACTATAGCAACATGTATCCATGTATAGAGTAAACTGTGGAAAGAAAAAAATGGGAAATGAGGAGAGAAATTTTGATGTAGTGCTAAATTAAAAAAAAAAATCTCAAGAATTAAAGGAATATCAGGGCCAGGGATATAGCTCAGCAGGACAGTGCCTGCCTGGCAAGTGCAAGGTCATGAGTTCAATTCCTAATATAGGAGAGAGAGAGAGAGAGAGAGAGAGAGAGAGAGAAAGAGAGAGAGAGAGAGAGAGAGAAAGAGAGGAATACCATAAGGAAAGAAAGCTTCAAGTTAGATAAGCATGTTCTAATATTTATATTTTGCATTTGCTCATTGAGAAACAAGGAAGTAAAATGAAGATATTATAATATCATTTTATATGTGTGGGTATTGAATAATTCATATGAACAAGTTTGTCTGAATATTTTAAATCAACTTTTTTGAGATATAATTTACATATAAGACAATGTGTGTATGTTAAATATTGACTTAAACAAGTTTTGAAAATATATGCGTCTTTGTAACCTTCACATGACCCACATAGAGAGCATTACTTTTTAACCTAAGATCTTTTCCCTTACTGCAAGCAGCAAATGGAGTTATTTTAAGAAAAGGAGTGAGTTTCCTACATTTTAGTAGAGCTTCCTACATTTTAGCAGTTTCAGAAGTGAGCTTGTGTTGCAAAGCTTGGGCATGGGAGCATGAGAGTCAAAGTTGTGATTAGCCAAACAATGAGTTTGAGAGAATTCTGCAGTAGTTTCCTAAGGATGGTGATCAAACAAGAAGTTTGAAAAAGTAGGAACTTTTTAACCATTTTAGTCTTGCAAAAACAATCCCTTGGACTGTGGAGATGAAGGTGAGTTACAGAAGAAAGCCAATTTGCTCCTGTATTGTGGTGCAGTAAGATAGTAAAAACAGTGATGTGTTTTTTAGTACAGAAAGCCAGTTTCTCAAGTATCAGGAGTGGCATAGCAAGGAATCAAAAAACTTTTTATATCTCCAAAAAAAAAAAAAGAAAGGGGAGAAGGAGTGCCAGACAGTGAAGCTGTGGCCCTGGCATGGAGGAATCTGGATGTACTGAGTACAGCTAGAAGCTGGTGGGAATTCAAGTATCAGCAGAAAGAGATCAAACCAAAGATGCTATCACCCAAAAGACAGGAGTCCCGCATCTGCCTTCTCTCTTAGGAGTCAAGCTATGTTAACAGTTACCCAGAATTTGGATAAATCCCAAGGATAATGGAAAAAGGGAAATCCTGAGATGTCAGAAATGCCAATTTGATAAAAATTAAATTTTACTACTAAATAGTATGGCTTTCAACACAGAGATCAAATTAAATTATAGAAAAATAAAATTTCTTTGAATACCTAAATTTTGAGAAATTTGTACCTACTGTATAAGCAGGATAAGTGAATCTAATATCATGTTATAGACCAGAAGTAGTAAAAAAGGCACATTGCTCCAACATATTGAGTAACTGAGCTGACAAGTGGTGTTACATACTAAATTGTTTTGCTCTACCATCAGCTTGTAAGCTAAGACATTTCTTTACATGAAAATTTAGAGAACTACAAAATATCATCCTTGAATACTCATTGATTGAGTTTATCTGAGAAGTCAATGTAATGCTTTTACCTGTCAATGCTTGCTATCTCAGTTTCTATGAGTACACTTCCTGGAGACTATGACAAACATGGAGAAGGGTCACAAGAGCATTAAATAGGGGTAGGAACATTGGATGACACAAGTGTGACCATCCAATAAACAAAAGCAGGTGTAGAGGAAAAGACGGATCTGAATATGTTCTTGAAGATTTATGCTAGCATTACAAAATGGAACTGGAGCTTTCAGGCAATATTGTGATTTAGACGTGAAATGTTTGCCAAGAGTCCCACATTTGGAGGTGTTGCATGATTGGAAGTTTGGATTACTAAGGGTATGACTTGAGAGGTATATTTTTACCCCTAGTTACACCCATTTTACTCTCTGCTTGCTGGCTACCTTGATGTGAGCAACTTTTTTCCTCTAGGCCCTTCTACTATGCCATTTCTGCCTTGGATTCAGCCAACCATGGAGTGAACCCATAGAAACTGTGTGCCAAGACAGTTCTTTCATCCTTTAAATTGCAAGAGTTGGATATTTTGTTCCAGTTATGGGAAAGTAATTGACAAATGATATACTCATGGTGATTTAGATGACATGAGAAGGGAACAAAAGATTCTCTCTGTTATCTAAGGAGGTATCAGTAGCCTTGCTTGGTGGTAAAGTAAAAAAAGACTTGGGGAAATGAAACCAACTTCAGATTCTAGTCTGAATACCAGATCCAAAGGAGTACATTATTCTTGATCTTTGTCTGCAGTTAAATGAATACAAATGTGTTGGGAGCCGCGGCCGTGCCCGGTCGCCTTACTTGGCGGACGTGAGGCCTGTAGGAAAGAGCAAAGCCTGAGCTAGATTACCCCTCCCATCGAGTGTGCTAAGATGGCGCTTGTCTCCTGCTTCCTGCTTGGTAAACAACCCGCTCTGTAAGATAGTCTGCCTAGCAACAACTGATGTTAGCCAATCAGCCCGCATCGCGCGCTTTGAACTGATTGGCCACTGTAACCTTATAAAAGTGAGTGCCTCTCCCGCCAGAGGGAGAAGCACGAAAGGAGCCGTGGGGAGCGGACCGGTAGAGGCTTCGGCCGGGAAGAATCCCGGGGCAGACTGTACGGAGAGGAAAATAAAGAAAGCCCAGCCACTGCCAGATCTTGTCGTGTGTTCTTCCTGCCGGCCGGGAGCGACACCGACACAAATGTATAGATCAGGACAGGGGACATATCATCTGAGGAGAAGTCGACATCAAAGAACAGAAAGTGCCAGTGGGTTTATTTGTAGCTGGAACCCTGTCACCCGTAGAGTTCTGGATTCATCTCAGTAACTCAGGGATTAAAACAGCAAGTAGAACTCTAAAAGGAAATCAAGGCAGTCTGTGATTTAAGCTAAGGCAAGGAGGGGAACTCTATGATAACATCCCTGCCATCATGAACAGAGATGCCACTGGTCTTCTGATAGGCTGGATTGACCATGGAAATAAAAGGACCCTAGAGTACAGAGAGAGATCAATGCTAATCCCTGTGGTGTCTAGAGAGGAGAGGAACTGGACATCGAGGAACCTGTATGCTATGGCTGGTGTCTGGATGTCCTACCAGTGCCTCTTATGGTCACAGGTGGGGATTTTTGAAGATAGCTGGATCAGAGACGTGCTGATGGGATTAATGGTGTGATGCTAGGATTACGGGTACTACCTGCCCTAGCAGTGGGTGACCTGGATTGGTTATGAAGGGACATATAGAAAGTAGGCTGGCTGCTGCTTCACTGCTTTTTGCTGTCTTGCTGCCTCCTGCCTGCCATGAACTATTTCTCCTCTGCGATGGCCCTCTGTCATGCCACATTGCCCAGGAGCCAGCCAACTGTGAATGAAACCAATAAAACCTGTGGGCTATACTACAGATTTCCTCATTTAACTTTGGGCACTGTCTCAACCATGCAAAAAGTAATGAAAACTCCATAGAAGGAAGCATTGGACCTGGGCTAGAAAACCCAGTCTAAGAGCATATATCTGTCATCCATTTGGCACACTGCTGAGATGGGATGTAGGGAGTTAGAAAACAATGCCTTGATCAATAACCCACTCATTTATAAACAACTAAAATAATTTCAATCAGAAAGAAAAAGTCATAAGTTAATGGTGCTTAAGTACAAAGAAAAATTGTCCTTGATATACACTAGGAAATGTGCTGATTTCCTGGTTACACATGAGTGGCAAAAATAGTTAAATTCTTTCTGATTACTTCTACTACCTATAGTTCATTTGACCATTCATTTGATTCTCCTGGTATTGTAAAGAATTGGCCAGATTAGCCTTGCAGTTTTGATTTTTTCTTTAGATTCTTAAATCCTGCAAGTCAATCTTGATAGAACTCTTAAGAGGGAACTTCATGAAAACTATCCCTCCCTCCCTGCTACCCTTCCTTCCTTCCTCCCTTCCTTATTTTCTTCTCTCCTTTCTTCCTTCCCCCTCACTTTCTGATTTCATTCTTCCTCAGTGGAAAAAGATGAATGAGAAATCCTGGAAGTTATAGAAGTAAGCTCTTGTCTATCTGTAACACCTACAGCATGTAGTAGAGTCACTATATATGGCTTTAGGAACCCACCGTACCATATATTGGTCTTTGATTTTAATTATTCCATTTCAGAATTTTTTAGAGAATTTTGACACAAATCTTCTTGGTAAATCTCTCATTTCCTCCCATAATTAATGATAATAGGAGGAGAATGAGAACTTGTGGAATATATACTTATCCTGTTCTTTGAGGTATTATACAAGGATTGTTTTATTCTTCACAGCAAGCTTGTCTGATAGGCACTGTTATTATATCCATTTTCCTGGAGTCTAGAGAAACATGCATCCAGAAAACTTTTGGTCTGAAAGACAAGCATATATATAAACATGTAGCCCTGTTTTTGTATTAGCCATCACCTGCACCAATGTCTCGCATAAATGAAGTCAAGGTCTGGACCACTAAAATCAGTTGCCCCAGGATATGCTTTTATTATAATATAATAAAAATAAATATTATATTTATAATATAAATTTTATAATTATAATATAAATTATAAATATTATATTTATAATATAAATTATAAATATAAGCCATTAACATGAATTTATCTTTCAGCTATACTATGTTTTGTCTGTTATAATTAAGAAAGAAAAATAGTACTTTTTAGAAATATAAGTACATAAGAAGAATGAGATCTGATCTGATTACCAAAATGATGTAAATGAAATTCTAGGGAAGCTAAATAACACACACTTATGCATGTACACATGCACACAAAAATACACACATGCATGCATGCACACATATACACATATTTTATATATATATATATAGTCTTTAATAAACCACCAACAAAGGGCATAGAAGAGTGCATAGATATTCTAAAACCTTGAAAGCTCACCAGACTTCCCGATAACCAAGTTTATGCCACTTTGATCTCAGCTCCTGTAAGAGATCCGAAGAAGGCAACCATTAAAATTTCATAGGTCATAATTAATGATCCTGCTCATAAAATTGCTTCTAATATCTCTGGTTCCAAATAGTTTACCTGCAGGGAGAATTTTTCTTTGCAGCAAAGCATGGATGATCATAAATTGGCCTGGTTCATTAATTTAGTGGGTCTTAGAGAGTTAAAATCTCCTTCTTTCTAAATTGATGATTTCAAAATAAGTTTACTGCTAACAAAATTGGAAAGCTTGTTATACACCTGCTTTCTGAATCTACAGTCATGGCCTGAGGTTGGGAAATTTCAAGGAAACTTTTGATTTCCAATTTTTTATTGCTGTTTCCCCACTTTCAACCCTTGTGTCTGCAGGTCTTGCTTTCACAGCTACGTGGTACACACTGAGCAAGAGAAAGAGCTGCCTGCTCCGTGAACTCTGCTGCATTCCACAGTGTGGAGAGCAAGGTATAACATATTGTTGGACACTGAGGCTCTTCCTCTCAGCTGTTTTGTTTTCTTTTTGTACTACTTTTCATCTGTTTTTCACTATATCTACATCTCCCTCAAATAACTTTATAATTATAAAATCAATTTGGAAAAATACAATTGAGTCAAGAAAAGCATTTCATTGTCGCAGGGACTTCTTACAATTGCCCAGAGTATTCTGTTTTCCCGTCTAATGTCGGAGGCAATGGCTATGTGCACAGTATCTTGGTTTGAGTGTTCTTTACAAGTGAACCTCCACTTTAATATTTATACCTAGAGTGTATAATTAAAAGGGTAAATCTACTTGAGATAAAAAAATAACATTTTAAACAACAGGTGAATTGGCCCATTTGGCATTATGAATCATCCTCACTGATTCGTCTTCAATTTATAGATTCCTGACTGAAGCTTCCATTTCCCCTGAAATAGTTTTATATCCGGGATAGACTTTAATGGCAATACAACAAAATTTATTAATTGACAGGAAAGAGTGCTGTTAAATGTTTTTGAGCTGTTAAATTTGCTTTATGTAATATACCCGAGTGATACTCCATACCAAAATGTTGACTTGGTTTCCCTGACCTTCTGGAAATATGCTAAGTAGGAGAGTGTTCACTGCAGAATGGAAGACACACTTTATATTTATGTATAAAGTTTTGGTTTTTAATTTAATCAAGGTTGTCAATAGTGTATTTTTCCCCTTGCCTTGGGGCTACCTGGAAATAGTAAAATTATCTTCCTTCCAATCAGCGGGCAACTATCATTCATGGTGTGAATAATATTGCACTTAAAAACTTGGTAGAACAACCCATCTCATGTAGACTTGGGAAATATCACCACTTGAAAATTACATTTCTGAAACTAGCATCAGACTGGTGAGTCTAAAGTGAGAAAGGGTCACTAGCCCATTAGTGCCTCCCCAGAGAACTTGTGATATAAGTGGCCTTCCCTTTCTGCTGCCATTCTTACCCAACTGCATGAAAGCTGCTTGTGGAAGAGACAAACTAATCACTTGCATATACTGAAGTTGCTGCAGGCCATTGTGTGATAAATTGTCCAATTTCACTAAGCAACGTAGCTTTGAAAAAAAGAAATTTCAGTTTCACAACATATCAAGCCATCTCACGGTCAGATCTTCAGCACTAATGTAGGACTAAAATTATCTACATCTTAAATCCTCCAATGTTGTCAAGTGTATGGTACATGGGGAGGTGTGACAGTCACCAGATGAATTTCCCTGGCCAGAGTGACTTGATTTTTAAAATGCAGTTACATATCATCTAATTGGATACCAACTAATTGCATTTTAATAACTTTATTCTTTGAAGAAATTAAAGCATGATAGATATAACTTAAAACAGATGCTGATTTGGAATATACTATATGAGTAGTCAACTTGAAAAACTCTGAAACATCTTCTATTGCCTTTAAAATATGAATAATGATTTGAGCTATGACAATTTCAGTATTTGAAGTGATGAGATAATAAATTCTAATGGAGGTTTAAGGATTAAGTATCCTGGAAAAATTCTAGTGTTATTTTGCATGATATAGGTAGACAGGCAGAAGACAGAGTAGAATTTAACTATTGTTGCTCATCTTGTTCCAACATTTTTGAACAGTTACATTATGAATGCCAATTTTTCAGCTGGCCAATCCTGAACAGATGGTGAATGGAATGGTAACATGAGGTTAGCATACAGGATGGTTATATCTTGTCTTCCCTGTTTGATCATGACCCTTGTTTGCTGCCGTATTCAATCTCAAACATAGGTTCCTTTCATTCTTCTAGCAAATCAGACAGGCTCTGCCAAAAGTACATCTCAAAAAGTCAGTTGTGTAGCATGTAAATAGGTGCCACTGCAAAAATATAAGGTTGAGTTGTTTAGGAAACTTTGGATTCAATACAATGAAATGAGTACTTCTCTATAAGATTTTTAAGAGCTTCAGTATACCAAATTGCACTGCGGCTAACCAAGAGGAATAAACATGCAGCCTCTGACAAAATTATTTGTTTAAATATTTCTTTTAATTCAGTCAGATTTTGAGAAAGTGATGTTCTGTGGAGCATATGTGGGCAAATATTTAAATTTGTTCAATTTCAAATGGGTACATCTGCAATGTCCACCCTATTATACTATTGAAATAATATATATAATTAGAATGGCATCAGTATACAAAAGTGAAACTTTGAAGTGAACTGCCAGTGTGAAAAGTTTTGGAAGAGTCTTGGACAATTGTAGAGAAATTCAAGAGAAGCATAACTGACTGCTCCTGCCTTCACTTCTCATATGTTGCTTGATGAGTTTTCAGGGATAACAAGAAATCAAGAGATGTCCTTCCACGTTGACAGCTGTAGCATTTTCATCCTCCTGTAACAAAACAGCTCCTGGGAACTCGGAGTGGGCTTGGCAGGCAAACTCATCAAGAAGACACATAGTCATGAGCATGTCCGTTCAGGTTAAGCACTTTACCCTGCAGGAAAGCATTTACAGCCTTAGAAAGTCCCTTTTTCTCTGGAACTTGCTTGACAAAACTTCCTTTCCTTTGGGACCAAATACATCTGTGACCAATGAGAATTCTCATTAATATGATTTACCTGGATACAGAAAATAAACATACACACTAATTTTTTTTTTTTAGGCAAACTATTATTTTAGGCAAATTTATTTAGGAATAATTTGCAAAGCCACATAACTAAGATATTTAATAAAATAAAACTATTTGGTGATTTATTTGTATATTTATCATTTTATTTATTTATTGCGCCTCTTTTAACAAGAGGTTGTCCTTGGCTTATTTCTTTCTACATTTCCTATGCTTCAATTTTCTTGCTTCTGGACTTTGACATATAGTATTAATGAACTTGAAACCAAATTACAAAAGCTTCACATTAACAAGAACACAGATAAGTCTTCAACCAAAAGAAAAGATAAAGGAAAATTTAATGAGGAGTATTTTACTTCTCTAAAGAATAAAGACTTTCTAATGAAATACTTAGGTACTCTTATTGGGAGAGAAACTTTTCAGTAGTTTCTGAAAATGAAGCTGGTACACATTAATAATTAAATCCAGCCTATAGGTAAAACAATATCTTAAAATTCACAAATCAAGTAAAATTCAATTTTAAAACATGATTATAATATTGTGCAAGCAGGATTTTTAAGCTGTGTGCTCTTACATTTAAATTTAAATATCTATAGTTTTAAATTTCATGACTGAAACAAATTATTATCACTTTTGCTGGCCTAATTGGAGGTAAATACTTTTTCTCCAAAAGGGTTTCTGTGTCCTGCTTACTATAAGTAAGTTAGGTTGTGTACTTGAGTACTCAAGAGTCTTCTGAGAGTGATACGTGTTATTTTTCCCTGTTTCACAGGTTCAGCAATAGAACTTAGAACTTTGTGTCCCAAATTCAGGATTCTGTCTATCACTGTATGCTGCTACTTTAAAACTTGTCATGCTTTTAAATACAGAAGCATTTTGTGTATCTATTATTTTTCACCAACTAGAAGAAGTGCTACAGAAATGCCTAAAATTTACATTTCTATAGCAGAATTAAATAACCTTAAGACTAAGCAGAAAATAAGAACACTGGAACTAGAAGAAAAACGAATATAGTTTAGCTTGTTTATGCTGACAAGCTGACTTGGAGTCTTCTCTTCAGATCAGTGTATTTCTACGAAGCTGGATGCTAGGAAGCTGGATTCCAGCCTTAACAGCTGAACATTTATTTGTAGGGCTGAACACATCTGAACCAAGAGGAAATAGCAAGTCTCCTTCTCTCTGAACATCTGAGGGGGTGACTGTCATCATGGCGAATATCTGCTAAGCCAAATCCTTTTTACTTCAAGGCATTGGACAATGGGGCTAAGTCACTAAGGGCACATGTTCTATGTGGCAGAATCAACATGAACCTTCAGTTCCTGAAATTCTAGGCATCTAGAATGGTTAATGTGAAAGAGAACTTCTTTAAGAAGTGTGGATTTTGACATCCAACTTTTTCTTTTTGAGATAAGGCCTCATTATGTAGCCCAGATAGACCTCAAACCAAATAGAAATCCTGTTGCCTCAGTCTACTGAGTTCTAGGATTGCAGTTATGTGCCACTGTGCCTGGCTTGACCTCTGAGGCTTTCTGATGAAATGATCTTAGACTCAGGAGCTACATAATAGATCCTAGATGCCTGGCTTGAGCTTGAAGTGTTAGTTTTAAAAAGTAGTTTAAAAGAAGAGAGTACTCAAGAACAAAGAACCTTCTGAGTGAAAGAACCTTCTAGGTAAGGGTGAACTACTCATTAATAACTAACAAGTTGGTGATTTTATGCAATTTCAATTTAATGTAATCTGTTAATATTCTGTGTCCAGAGCTTCTTGGGACAAAAACAAGATTTTATTAGATCTACTATTCAAGTAGTTGGGACTGTCTTAGCACTTGGATATCATTATAATCACTGAGATGGTAATTTATTTTAATAAACTTGTTTCTTCCATTCTGTGAAGAAGCTTCAGGAGTCATGATCTTTTGTGCAGAAGAGAAAGGTGAGGTCTAATGAGCTTGAGACGATTTGTCCTCAGAATCAAAACCAAGTCCTTGACTGGAGTCTGGGATAAACCACAGGTCCTCAGTCACATGAAGTATTTATATATTTTAAAGATTTTAAATAAAATTTTTTTGCTTCTCTCCACAATATTCATTAGTTCTAATCATATTATGGTCCCAATGTAGCTATTTTAAAGTGAAATTAAAAGGCAGCCCGGCTTTGGAGGGTAAGAGTTATTGAAAGAGGTGTCTGGAGAGTCATTTAAAATTTTCAAGTAAAAAAGGAGAGAGAGAGAGAGAGACTGTGTGTGTGAGAGAGAGCTATTCTTTTCCTTTTAAAAATTAAGAAATCAAATATAGAAATAGCCTAATTTACATTAATGATCTGCAATCTATGAAACAATTTTTAACCATTTTAAAGTGAAAGGCTGGTGATTATGTGGTGAGTAGAAGGCAATAATAACCATAAATCTTCGAAAGCTGTGGAAGTGTTAGGTTGCAGTATATAAAAATGAGTTTTCCTCGGTTCCTGGGCTCAGAGCTCTGATAAGGAAAGCTGAAGCCACCATCCAGAGCCCTTGAGAGGATGAGATTTTCTATTTCTACTTGTCCTTACACAGGAAAAACTGATGTTTTCCTTTATGAAATATCAGCCACCCTGGGCACACTGGATCCTATGCAGTTAGGTCCCCAGCTGAGCACTGGCTGGTCTTACCCTGGCTCCCAAGGAAGTATGGCCAAGAGCAGCTTAAGAGATGGGGACAGTAGTGAGTGACTAACACATCTGCAGAGCCACAACTACCCCAAGTGGACTCCAAAGGGGGAGTTGAATTTTCCCTTGGTGTTGTTGGGGATCAGTGTTCTGCCTTCCTCATTTGTGTTGCAGGGGCACAGTATCAAATGCTGAAATTGTATTCTTTCTTCTGCTAAGCCCCATGACATTAAGAGAAATAAATCATATTGCATCAAGGGAGAAAAGGGTTGAGACTAGAAGGGGTAAGCGTAGAAGATGGAGATGGGGAGGGAGATATTCTTTAAATTCATCAGTGAATGAAATGGAGTCTAGCTTACATGCAGAGGAAGACCAGTGACAATCAAACAGTTTGCTTAGAGGCAGAGCCAGTGATGAATTGTATGCAAATTGCCCAGATGAGCAAATTAAACGAGAGATGCCACAGAGACCACTTTCCCTGCTTCCCAGTTCTAGATTCATGTCATCACTAGGAAAGAGCACATCATGGAAAGCTACATATACAGCAATCAGGAACAAACTGACTAAACTCGCTCAGTGACACTTTCAAATATGTTACGGACAAGCTTTTAGGAATTCCCTTCTATCACTTTAAACAGATAAACACAATGATTGTGCTTATATAAGCTGTATTTTGAAATAATTTTAATAGCATCTTTAATCCCAGATATATTAAAATAGTTAATGGGAATTATACATTAAAGTTATACTTACAGGGACATCTGTTGTACAGATTTGGTTTTACTTGACAAGTCACTACTAAGAACAGGAGTTCAAATTTCAGCCTTAATTTTAATAATAAAAAATGAACATTAAAAAAAGTCTGTGGAGAATTAGTTCTGGCAATGCCAATATGTGTTACACATGTTAGAAAGGGGGGGGGGGCATGGCATGTACTCAGAGAGTTTTAGAGGAAATTAGAATGCTACAAATGATTCCTTTTCTTGAACCCTGAAAAATTTCACTTTGATTTAGTACCAGTGGAACTGTTAATAAAAACTTCTTTGTACACCATGTATAAACAGACCAGCCCAGGCTGTATCAACTTTATGCTCCAATAAACAAGACAATAATGACAAATTATCAAAGCAGGCCTCAGATGTGACCCTCAATTGGGAGAGCAGCACTTTAATGAAGACAAAAGCTAGGTGAAAGCTGCTAATATCATTTACTGATAAACAGATTTTCTCGAGAGGCTCCTAGCTGAATTCCCTAAGGACCCATAAACCTGCATAATTCCATTTAAAATATTGTGCAATTCACTAAATTAGTCTTTGAACATCCTTACTATCCAATTACGAAGCCTCAGCATGGACAGAATAATGAAATTTTTCAAACTGTGGAATGCATGAGGTCTTAACAAACTTATGACAAACACCAAAATTAGCTTTCAATTTTGAGGCCAATGTAGCTCCCTTTAATACCTCAAGTCAGAATGGCAACAGTAAAACACTATTGCAGGGTTAAGCAGAACAGAAAAAAAAAATCCTGACTTGCTCAGAATTCTGAACACGGTCTACCTTTAGGAAAAAAAAAATCATAAGAAGTTGAATGATGTTTTGCATTTGCAAGCTATTTGGTCGCTTAAAATCTAGTAAAAGCTTTACTGAATAAAGGGTACAAAATACCTCCTGGACAGTTCTATCTTCCAGGCAGGCAGAAAAAGGCGAGAGTTTGAGAAAGCGAAATTTATTTCTGTTCAAGCATTGCAAGCTGCATTATTAAAGTCATTTGTCATGGTTTGAATATTTCTGCCTGATTCACCATTAAATTGGCCTTCTAATTACCAACTTTGTCATGAAAAGTGGTCTGGCTGTTCCATTCACCAGAAAACTTGAATTCTTTAATCATCTCTCATTTCATGAAAAAAAGGAAAAGAAAAAGAAAAAGGTTAAAAAATAAAGCAGAAAACAAACCATATATTTTATCTTAAAATCTTAAAAGAAATGATTTCAACAGAATTATGCTTAACTTACAGCTATACATTTAAAGATATTAAGTTATGTAGTAAGTTAATTATGATTTCAATTAGGAATTTGCCACTTTTATAAAGGAACCTATTATCGGGTTGCGTAACTCTGTCTAGCTGTTGACCACGTGACCTCGTGTGATAGGTGCAGAACCAACAGGTATTAACTGTAATCAGAATGTGCCAGTTGAGTTATTTCTTCTTACACTTTCTAATTTCCTGGCTTATGATGGTTGTATTTTACCAACAGAAAGCACTCTAAAATCCAATGGCTTGTGAAATCTTTGACAAGTTGTTTGTTACTGTCATACAGCTTTCCATTCCTGAGACAAAATACCTGAGATAATCAGTCTCAAGGAGGAAACATTTTATTTTGGCCCATAGATTCAGAGGTTTCAGTCCAGGGTTGTTTGACTTTGTCACTTTGGGACTGTGGCAAGGCAAAATATCATGGCAGGGAAGGCATGGCGGAGCACATCTGCTTGCTTCATGGCAGCTGGGAAGAAGAGAAAGATAGAGGAGGAAAGAGACAAAGGATTTGCATCTCAATATCCTCTTCAAGGATCCTCCTAGGGATCTAATTTCCTTTCACTAGGTTCCATCTTCTAGAGTTTCCATGATTCTTAGTAGCACCACAGACTGTGACTGAGCCTTCAGTATATGTGGGCCTTTGGGAGATATTTAAGATCCAGATCATAACACTCCTTCCCCACGCTTTAAGTTAGATTGGGATAGAAAAGTGTGGTTGACAATCACATTGCTACAGTGACTGTACTGTGCATTTCTGTGGCTACATTCACTGTTCAAGGAAAGGAAGACTAACCTAGGAACACCGTAAAGATATTCATCATTATACTTGGGAAATTCCCTAGAACGAAATAGATTATCAAAAAGCATTACAGGTAAGAAGACTAAAGTAGAAAGGGGTTTTGTACAATTTTTAATTGAAAGGTTAGTAACAAATAGAGTCATAATTTTAGTCACTCTCACCAGGCTTTCTAGAGCTTATGAATGTAACCGTCTTCATTATGTACTTAGAACTCTCATAATTTAGCACCTGGGACGGACATATACATTACATCTCTGAACTACTAATATCTATGTTTGGGCTGTCATTAAAAATATTTACACTTTAGGCATGTTCATACTTAGGCTCAAAATAAATGTTACTGTCTTTTGCAAAGGCAACTGACACTAAACCCAAAGGGCTTAAAAATATATGATTTGGATTGATATATTAGCATTTCATGACCACTTTTATTGATGTCTTATAAAATAATCTTTGGATAAACATTTTATATTGATTTGCATGAATAAGAAAAATGAGAAAAACATCGTGAAGTTTAAGTGTTGAAAACATATTTTTATTTGTTCTTAGTTTAATTACTAACTTCACTTGGAAGAAAATTTCATTTTGTTAATGAAAGGTTTCTTTGTAGCATAATTATCTTGTAGTTTCAGGATAATTGTAATTTTCTGATCTAATTTTATAATGTATATAATTTGATTCACTGGTTTCTCTGTGTTTTTTTCACATAGAACAAAAATGAGGAAATTTCATTATGAGTCTTGAATACCATAAAATATGGAAGTAGATACCTACCTTTGGAAAAAACCTATCCACTCTTGAAAACAAAAGATATTCTATTGAAAGTTGTGTTAAAAACAACAATGCTAAACCAAGTTTATTCCAAATAAGCCAGGGCATTTTTCATCCAATATTAATGTGCTTATATTTTGAATTTCTCTTTTCAATGTTTCCCTGACTTGGAATTATAACTTGAAGTGGTAACTGGAAGAGTGATGGTAGTTAACATTTTTGGAGACCTGCTATATTTAAATATATGTTTATTGTAGTCTAAGACCAAATTCAGAATGTTAATAATAGAAAATTAGGGGATGTATAATAATTTTGTCTTAGTTTTTCTTCTCTTTTTCTTCTGTCTTCTTGAAACAGGGTCTCTCTATGCGTTCACACTGGCCTTCAGCTCACGTTGTAGCCCAGGCTGGTCTTGAATTTAAAAGGATCTTCCTGCCTCAGCCTCCTGAGTGCTGAGATTACAGGCATGCACCTCCATGCCCAGCTGCTTTAGAATTTTGAAAACAATTTTTATACTTCTAATTTCCAGTGTTGTTTCTGAGAAATCCAGTGGTGTTGTGATCCTGTGTCCTTAGTATGTGATATTGTGGCTTTTCCTTTTTTCTTAATCTTCTTTCTTTCTTTCTTGCTTGCTTGCTTACTTCCTGAATATATTTAAGATTTGACATGTATCCTCAATGTTCTACTGCCTTCATTTGTTTTCTTTGGTCCTTTTTTTTTTCTTTTATTGGACTGAGTACTAAAATGTTCTTGTAATGTGGAGACAAACATCCTCCAGTGGGAAATGCTCTTCGCATGTTACTTCTCAGATAATTTTCTTTGCTCCATTTCCTCTCAATCTGTAGGTCTTTTAGTAATAAAATATTATATCTTTTCTACTAATAGATTTATTCAGCCATGTCTATTTCCCTGTCTTTTTTATATAGATATGTGGAAATGTACTTTCTTATGTCAGGTTTTTTGTTGAAGTGTGCTATCCTATTCTCAAACTAGGTATTTCTTGTCCTTTGATGCTCCTTTTCACAACATACTGTTCTTGTTTATGAATGCATACAGTGTAGTTTCTCCTGAGAGGAGTCTTTCCGTTCCTTGCTTGCAGGTTGACGGGAGTATTCTATGAGCCTACTTTCACTTAATGAAATCACTGTTTTCATGTCATACTTTGACTCTGAACACTTTTGTTCCTGCTGCATGTAAATCTAAAAACTTTCTGCCCAATTTCTCAGAAACTAAAACTCTACTTTCCTTGATAAAGTCAATTTACAGAGACTTCTAATTCAGTTATGTTTCCTTAGTCTTGAACCCATTCAATACCTATGTTTTCCAGTATAGTCACTTCTGCTAGGATTATGTCCCAATTTCTTCCACTCTCTTAAATCTGTGACTATCCTTAGCTAACTCTATACTACTCTTCAAGCTGAATCTGATGAGAACTCTTCTCACATTTTTACAATTTCAATCTCAGTGGAACATATGGTCTAAAAATCACCTGTTACCCTGATGTTAATTTCAGTGAACAAACAGCCAGTGGGATGGAGATCTGCTCATTCTCACATGTCAACGATTGCTTCAGAGATGATCAAAAATCCGGAATTCAGCAGAAATCCAGATCAGAGATCTGATGGCAAAGAATACTAACTTCACAAGATCCTTGCTAAAATACCAAAGCAGGCAGTCTCCAGTAAATAGAAGGTTGCTGATTTAGTCATTGTGGAGATAAAATACTTAACACTCAAAGTTAAAAGGCAAAGGTTTATTTAGTTCATAGTTTGTAGAAGTTTGCAGTCTATAATAGGTTAAGTCCCAGGTAGCGTGGCTTAGCAGAGGGGGTTCTCAGAGGAGAAACAGTTCATGTCTTCTTCAACAGCAGAAGACATCAAGAACAAGCAAGGAAGGAGACAAAAACTTCTTTTTTGTCCATTTTATTGTACCCAGCCTGCAGAAATTAGGGGGGTGGCAAATGAATAGGTGGACTGTTTAGTAATCCCACATCCTTAATTCCAGGGTCACACACCTCGATTCAGCCACCTCTGAGAAAACCTCTCATATGACTGCATGAGGCTTTCAGGGAATATCTAAACTCAAATCATAATAGTTGCTGATTTTGAGTCAGAAAAGGAACTGGAAAATGGGTGGTGGATGTTCAGGGGGAAAAAATTTAAAAAAGTAAAACATAGACCTTCAGGGTTAGTAGTTGACATTAAAAATTTTAAATGATGAGCTTGTGATTTTAATATCACTGCTCCATACAGTCCTCTTTTTATCATACCTAAAGAACTGTTCCTTCATCTTTCAGGAATACATTAGAGCAGGAGAGTTTTCCCATAGGCAAAAGCATTATACATATTTGCAAATGTCTTACATAATGATGTGAATACTATGCATAGAGATGTTTTCATGAAAGATAGAAACAATGCAGCAATTTCCATTCTGTTTCATTAGCTCTCAGAGACCCAGGAAAAGGAATTTTTTTCTTTGTTGTTTATGCTTTTTCAAATGTTAAAAAGACTAGTATTTAGAATTCATGATACTGATTATAAATAAGAAACCTAGTTATTATCTAATGGAAAATATTTGTTTCAATACAGATATTTCATCTTATACTCATATTTCTGGTCACTATTTCTAATAACTTTATTTAAAATATCTATTTATTCAGGAAATAATTCCAGTTGTTTTTTTTTAACCTTCAAAAGTAGTTGCAATGTATCATACAGAGTAAAATAAAACTGTAAATCCAAGGTGCAGGTACAAATAGTTTTTTTATTTTACTTGTTATGGTTAACCCAGCTCTAAAATTATACTTTTTTTTGCCAGAAAAACTGAAGTACATGACTTGCATTAGGACCTTGTGGTCAGTAAACACACACACACACACACACACACACACACACACACACACACACAAGCTCCAACACTCAGGCTTTCTTTGTACCTATAGAAGAATTCCTCTTTCATTATACTTCAGCTACTGGCAGCTTATTATGGCCATTGTTTAATTTGTGCTGTGTTTTTACAAATGACACTTGTACATGTCTCTTGGGGCAGCTGATAGAAGCCAGGCCTGTGTCAATTCTTTTGTGAACCTTTATAATTAGCCACTTAACAAATTGAGGGAAATGAACCTTTGGCTGCAAAGTATATCCTGAAGTTAATTCAACCGTATGACAGTCAAAACTGATACAGGAAAATCTCCTTAACTGATTTGTTGAGTTGGCTCAAGGGTTGAGAAGATTTCTACCAGCAATAGCCTAAAAGAAATGCCTTAGAAGAAATGTTTTTTACGGTCTTACTCTCCAAATGCCTGCTAACCTTCTCAAGAAACATCACATGTTAAAAAAAAGACATGCATTCCAAAGAATTCTGGTTACTTTTCTGAGTATTTTGTTTTTCAGGGGGAAAAAAAAAATCTCAAAAATCCAATTTTGAAAGAAATAAGATCCTCAGGCCTCAAAGTAAATATATATAAATAAATAAATATATTTAAATAAATGGCACTTATATCTTCTGGGCTGCTATATTTAACTACAGAAGATGACATCATGTGGATTAAGATATTAATGAATTTGTTTCCAGAATCTATAATAGAAGACCCTAAGAGCAGGATACCATCGCTATGAACTCTTTCCTTTTCTTTACTAATTAGACTTCTAAATGTGAGTGTAAATGTACCTCAGAGAGTATTATTAAAAAGTTGCATATGCATAAGAGATCATTTCAAATTCATTTTCCAACAAAACTTCAACTTTGATATTTTTTTATGTTCCCACTTATACCACATTAACATATCCTTTGTATTTAATTTTTAAATTCCACTGTGATCATTCTATTAAAGTATTTACTTTCAGGGGCTGTCTGATATCTTAATCCCCAGTTTAATAGCCAACAGTCAAATATTATCAATTTAATGTGTCCTATTTCTCATTAGTGATTCTTTTTCAAGCTACGCATCTATTGTCTGTAATGTGTATAATGAAATTTGTCTGGCCTAATGACAGCCAAGTAAAAATGTATATGATACCTTTAATACAGAACTGGGAAGACATAAATAAAGTTCATGCACAATGAAGTTTTATAATATTACAATATTACAAAATAAAAAATTTTAAAATGGTGTGACATATCAAGATACCACAATCTTTTAAACATTGAGAGTAATAAAATGGAGCACAGGAACATTTCTGTAGTGATCAATGTGTTTAAAAAAAAGTCAACTGCTTGCCTAGTAAGTGGGAAGTCATGAGTTCAATCCCTGGTACAAAAAACAAAACAAAACAAAGCAAAACAAAAAACTCTCTTTACTTTGTATAAGCTAAAATTGCTAGTATCAACAAAAATTTTATTATCATTACCATAAAAAGATATGCCACTTGTTTTATAGATATTTTAAATTGTTCTAGTCTGTCGAAGTTGTATTTAATATCAATTAAGTCCGCATCTTTTCTAGGTCTGTTAATTCTTCCATGCCTACCTTTTTGTTTGATTCTGTAGTGAGAATCCTACAATGTGAATGACATGAACCAAGTACTATTCTAGGGCTCTTTACGTATAGTTATTCATAAAATCCTCTCAACCATCTTGAGGCTTTTAGAAAGGCAGATATTCTTCCCATCCCCACCTACTAGATGAGAGACTTAGACCATGTTGAATGTCACAGAGCTACTGAACTAGGATCAGAAAATTGATACTCTGGCTCCAGTCTGTGACCATTGGACTTCCCTGGACTACAGTGACTCATTTCCCTGACTTGTCAATTGTTGATTTCTGTTGACCAAATGGACAGCAGTCAGTTAGTATTCATGAGATCGTGTATTTTTATTGTGAAGGTAGGGAATTCTCAAGAAGAAAATTAAGCATTAGTAGTAGTTACACACGTGAACAGCTGGAAAAACCTAGGATTGTCTCAGGAAAATCTGGGCATGTAATCACTCTAATACATGATGTCAAAGTCCGGAAGCTTCACTTTCCTTGTGGTTCAGATGAGACAAGAGTTGGTAAACCTTGCCAATTCTCTCAATGTTCTTGCAAAACGATAGCAAATAATATATACAGAGGAGGTCTCCACTGATTTTCTACTTCATACAACAGGACCATTTTAAAAAATCAGTTTGAGAGTCCTAAAAAGACTAACTTTTATAAATTATCAATTTAGCTATCACTAAAAGCAGTCTTAGCTTCCTAGATTACCAACGGGAGGCCATTTAACAATTTTTGCAGCATAACAGATCAGCAGGGATTAGTCTCTTGGTCAGCTAATGTCCTTAGCTGTGTCTTTATTATCACCCTTCCCATCCACCACTTGCTGGTCACAGCTTCCAAAAATTGTCTTAATCCATTAAAGTTGTCACTGTCATCACATAACAAGGAATACCCAGCAGCATTCCCTTCAACTCGCTGGAACTACTTAGGGGTTAGTACATGCATGATTCGTAACAGGAGCTTAATCTGGGGCACTTACTGAACATATAAATGAACAAAGGAATGTCTGGAAAGGGCTATTGCCACTTTAACATTTTTTACCAGTGGTTATTCTCTGAACTGCTAACGGGATTTTGGCAGTGTTTTCATAGCCCTTCATGTTGTAGGTCATAAAATATTCTAGCTGAAAGTCAAGTTGCCTATAGAAAATGGAAAATCTACAATCTTTATGCCCGAATGGCCTATTACAATAGATTAATTATGGTGCTTTGCTACTAAGACACTCATAATTTGATGATAATATTCCTTATGCTCAAAATGTTTCTTCAACTTTCATGGCTTGAACAAGAAAAATGCAATTCCAAAAACATGAACTTGCCTGAGGTGTTTTCACGTCCAAACTTTTGTTTGCTCTACCTGCTTAAAATATCTTTGGCCTACTTCATTATCTAAGACCTGGCCTTCCCGGGCAGTCTGCACTCAAAATCGCTATGGTAGCTAAAGCTGGTCTTGAATTCACAACCCTACTGCCTCAGTCTCCAGAGTAATTATAGACAATGCCTGGCTTGAGTTTAGCTTCTGTTGTGTTTGTGTACTCCACCACCACCCTTGGTGAACTCTCATTCACCTGGACCTTGTCATATCCTCTGTTCCAAGGAAAGAGACACAAAGTGTGCTGTTTGAATTGGTAGGAACATATATATTTACGTAGTAAATTATGTAGAAATATTTGCAGAGCAGCTTATATAGCTGTTTTTATTCTTGGTTACTTATAGATATTGATACATATTTTATTAATTAGATTTGGTATCTGATAGTATACCATCAGAAAGTGATGTTTTGGTGTAGAAAAATTTTAGCCTATATCTCTCTTTTGTCATATATTTATTATATAATATATAAACTGTGTATATCTACCCAAAGTAACCTAGTAATTGTGAATGTTCTACTAAGCTTTGTTGTATAACAAGAATATTAATGAAAGTTCAAGGGACATAAATGTTATAACTTTATTCTTAATAATGTTATGTGATTTCCTGGTTTATAATGGGTAACAACACATATATAAATAAGATGTTCATGGCATTTGTTATATAAGTAAATGCAGTTGTGCACAGAGGATCAAGGCAGGATGTGTTCTGTTAATCAGAATGATATGAGCAATAGGTGATATGAGAATTCACATGATTCACTATAATTTTAAAGTTTTTTCCAAGTATTAAAGCAACTCCTATGGATATAGAAGGTTTTTTACAAACACTTACTTAAAGTGAAGATAAATAATGTCATGTTGATCATAATGTGTTCAACATAGTTCTAGTGGTTGTAAAAGAGTGAAAGCATTTCCATTTGAGTCCAGTGGACAAGGGGTTCAGGGAAAATCATCTGTTAGATTTTTCTCTAGCTCTCTAACTCTGTTAAGTAAGAAGGAATAGAAAGTTAAACTGAGGCACAACGATGCTCGTTATCATCAGATAGGAAACACCATGTTACATGTTGAACTTATATCTCTTGATGAGTGAGGTACTCAGAAGACGCTGGCAGGAGGATGAAGCTCCATGTCCCCTCTTCTTGGTCCCTGTTCTCTAGCTGTCTCTGAGGGGTGATAGCCAAACTCAGAACAGCGTGATGGTGATTACAGACCTTTTGCATATTGCTGCCATGCTTTTCACGTAAAGGTGATCAGTAGACATCTTCAAGTGCCACTAATGAAGAATATCCAGGAGAAAAATGATTGCTAAGGCACAAGTGAAAAGCTTTTTCTTTTCTCAAAGAAATTCCTTTTCTGAGTGCAGTTGCATGGAGCAGTGAGAAGTCTTTCAGCATGGATACAAAAAGATGACTTCTTTTATGTTGGTAAATAAAGAACATGGATATGTGGGTACTTTGCTCAATCCAATTAACACAAGTAAATAATATATCCAAAGTATGGCATGTTCATCGGAATATAGGATGCAGTAATGTGTTCCATTTTTTACAACACAGCTAATGTCCTTAGAGCAATTTTATGAATTTTTTGGTCAATTTTACATATCATTGCTCCCCATGACAAGCTGAGATTTTTTAAGAATATTGTTCTTAACTACATGATCATGATGAATAGAAACAAATTAGACATATTACTCTATGTAGCAGGCAATATTGACCTCTTCTAAAATGCATTATTGGACCAATTTTAAAACAGAGGAATCAAAGTAATTGATTGGTGGCTGTGGGAATATTCTTCCATCAATATTTAAGCATGCTTGGAACACTCTCGTATGCAGTAAAACAAACCTAGTTGAAGTCACATAAGCTTGTCTTTTTGGATGCAACAAAAACATAAAAATATTCTGAGGGGCAAATCTTAAAGTGATGTGTATGATCAAAATACAGGATAAATGTTTAAATAGTTAAAAATGTTTATTACAGTAAAAGGCACTTTGCCATTAATCCCCTTCAAAATAATCCCTGTAGCTTTGAACATACTTATCCCATCTCTCTGTCTCTTTGTCTCTGTCTCTCTCTTTGTCTTTTTGAAACAGGGTCTCACTACACAGTTCAGGCTGGCCTTGAGTTCACTTTGTAGCCCAGGCTGGTCTCTAACTCACAATGATCTTCCTGTCTCAGTGTCCTGAGTGCAGAAAATTACGGGCGTGTGCCACCATGCCCAGCTTATCCCATTGCTCTTATATTTCTGAAGAAGTACTGAAAATTCTCTTACAAGTGTCTTTGCAAGATGTGGTCAAAATAGAGTGACTGCTGCTCAGAGAGATACTTAACAAAAGGTAAGGTTGCAAAATCAGAATGACTGTTGGAGGTAAGGGCTTCTAATCAATTCAGGACGAGTCGAGGCAGCCATAACAGTACCACTAAAGACTCCCTCAACTGCTAAAATTGGTCTTATGCATTTGTATTGTTCTTCTAAACTCATGTTGGCAAATCTTCTCCAATACATTTTTTCAAGGTGGCAAATAATTTATTTTACAAATTATTTCATGAGACAAAAATATTCTACACAAATGGAAACAAGAACTCAATTTTTATTTAAAGAAATATTTTAAGAATTCAAAAGAAGAATGTAGGACTCTAAATTTCAAGAGTGTAAAAATTTTGTTTATAATTTTGGCAACTTTTATAAGAATACTGACTTTAAATCTGTGTATTATATAAAATGTGCTAAACCTATGTATATTATTTCTGCTGCTTTTTCAGTGATTGTACTTCTAACATTTCATGGTGCACATGTCTTGATTCCCTTCTGATTTTCAAGTTATTTTGCCTAAAACGTCACTGACACTAAGTAAGTTATTTCTTTCATTTGGTTGATTGTTTCGAGTCAAGACATCTATTTACATGTGTTGGGTCTTTTATGTCCTTGCATAAAAAATAGTCATGAGGCAGATCGAGAAATGAAGTCAAGTTTCACATGAATTACGATGAAAAATTCTCCTCCAATGAGAACTCAACTGATTACTGTCATGGATGCCTTGCTTCTCAATTGCCCTTCTATTGTGTTCAGGCTGAGAGATACTCATCATTCTTAAGCAGATTTGGGGGCCCACTGAGCACACAGCAATACAATCGACATGTTCGTCTATCTGCTGATCTCTTAAAGCCCAGCACTCACTGATGGAAGTCTTCCAAACCATTCTTCTTCACCCTTCACTTAACAAGCATAATAATAAATGAATATTTAAAAATAGCAGCAACTATATTAACTGGAAACAAATAGGTTTCATTTGTAACAAGTGCGCACAGGTTAATTAACAAGAAGGAGCTTTTGTGTTGAAACAAGGCTCCGGATGCTGTGCGGGCAGGTGCTGTTAAGAGCCAATTGAGCTCTATAGGATAATTATGAAATACCAGAGTGCTCTTCCGTTTGTTAACAAAGTGCTGCCCACAATTTGCCTAAACCTATAAACCATCATCTGTGATCCTTAGCAGCAATTAAATGACAAACATCTCCTGATCGGAGACTTGGGAAAACAAAAAAGGACATGATAGCATTTAAGGAGCCAGATGGATCTTTGTGAATACTAACTTTGAAGACTTTTTTTTCAGTAACAGAGTATTAGACTGAAACATGTGTACTATGTGGAAAGGAGAAGGTCATAATATTTTTAAAAAATAAAATTTAAATGGGCATAATGAATAATCAAAGCAGTGCTTATTTGAATAGTTTCAGTTACAAAATCATGGCGGGGATCACAAACTTGAGAGAAGAGAGACACACCTGCCCGCTCTCCCTGCAGCACTGTTGCAGTCACATTTCCACCATTCTGCCCACCCACCCGCATCTGAGCAGGGGCTCTGAAGAGCACAGAAGTTTCCTGAAAGAATGAGGGTGAAACCTGAACCAGTACGGTACATTTCCTCCAAGGCATGCTGTACTAATTAGTTCTTTTTTTTTAAATCCTTATTACTGAAAATAATATATCAGCACTAAAAAAGTATTTTTAGACATACAGATTGCCTTCTATCACAAGCTAATTGATCTAGAAGGTTTAAGGATACAACATTTAAAATGCTTCTGTAAGCAAAGCAACAGTGCCAGCAGCTATAAACTTTACAAAGGCACCACGAGTTAGTTCAATTAATTGTCTGCTTGGAAGAGTCTCCAAAAGTTGCAGAAGCTCTTGTTTTCATAGTTAAGGTTCTTCTGGGCATTTAGTTGCTTGCATTAAACAATGTTGTCTAACTGGTTTGCATGTGAGATAGAGTTAAAAGGCTATTCTATAACATTATAAAATATAATTATAAATGTATGAATTTCCCTCAGACAGAAGGCACTGATTTTTTTCTTCTGTGCCAAAATAACAGCATTTACAAATGTTTTCATGCACTGTGAGAAGCTACTTCTCAGTGTGTTTTACTGTAGTATTAGGTCAACATCTCTCTTGAAAGAACAAAACCAACCCAGGGCCAAACAGGCAGGCAGGCCTAATTAAGCGCTCTGGAGTAAGAAAGGCTCTCAGAGAACTACACCAGCTCGACCTCTGCTTTGTACTTCACTGGGTTTCTTTCTACCTTTGCCACTTTCCTCTGGATTTATTTTTTTATGAATTATTTAAACATGGTCACTTCACATCTACAATTAATTTTCAAAGAAAAGCCAACAAGAGAAATAATAACAAGTTAAACAGCTTGAGAACGACTCCAGTTTTGGCAGCCGGTGAAAGGCCTGCCTCCTGTCTCAGGGCCTGCCTGTGGTGAGAGCTTCCTAAATCCTCTTTTGTTCGCAGTCCCTTAGCTTCAGTCCACCTCACAGCCCCAGCTCCAATTTCCAACAGGGAGGACATGTAAATATCAGAGAATCTCTTTTCTAGGTGACCTGCCAGTGTTTATTTTATGGAAATGGGTAAGAATTAATGATAATGATTTCAATAGGAGAAGAAAAGAGCCTGTAAAGGATAGGAGACTTTGTTATCACTAAAGGGTAACAATCTATGGAAAACAGATCTTAGCAGTAGCAGCCACTTGCACTAATGAAAGCACGTAACATGTTTTATGTTATCCTTTGCCACTGGCAACCAGAACTGATCTTTTGTAGTAGAGGAAGTTTTCCAAAATTCACAGTATCCTGACACCTTAATCTCTTATAGAGCCATTCATTTGGAACAGATATCAAGAGATCAGTAAATTTGCCCTTCTGCCCACTGATATGGCTATACTGTATTGAAACTCATACTGAAATATAATATTAGTATGATATGACAGGGCATGATAGGGTATACTGTACTGTATTGTACTATACTATAGTGTAGCTTAATCATTTGTCATCCCCAGAGCTTGGCAAATGATAGATTCTCAACATATCTGAACATGAAAAATTAAAGCTCTAAACATGTAAAATATTTATTCTTTTGGAGAAAAGAAAATCTTTGGAGGAAAAGACTTTGAAATCCCCCTCTCTGGGGCTGGGGATTTAGCTCAGTGGCATAAGCGCCTGCCCTGCAAGCATGCAAGCAGGCAGTCGTGAGTTCGATCCCTGGTACTGATGAAAAGGAAAAAGCAAAAAAAAAAAAAAAAGAAATCCTCCTATCCTTTTCTCTCATTTGAATATTTCATAGCACTCCTCTGGGAATATACTTTACTTACTATATACTATACTTTACTTCATTGTTATCAGCCCTGTAAAAGAATTACCTGGAAAATCAATTTTTTAAAATGTGGATTCAATTAGTGTTTTCTATGTTTAAAATTAAGAAAAAATCGTTAATCTCATTTCTCTTACAAGCAAATTGCTGAAATACATTACTAGCAAGAGTTCTGTTTGATGTAACATTAACACTACTTAAGATTTTAATTGATACTTAGTGAAAAGCTTATTCCTAAAACTTTCACAGCAATATCACAGAGTAAATTTTATCCTGCTTCACTGACAAATATGGAGGCCCAAGCTCAGGGAGGTCAGATCACGTTCCCAAGGTCACTCAGCAGAGCAGAAGAGCAGAGGGGTTAGGATCTTGAGGTCATACCAGATGCTGGTTGTCTAATTCTAGGCCTGTGCCATTGAAATCAGTTTCTTTTGTGAGATTTGGTGAATTCTGAGTTAGGATTGGATTTTATCTCTAATTTGAAGGCTCAAGTGGGTAAATAGTGAGCGCGGCCAGGTTAACTGGAATGTGAGGTAGGTCAAGTTCCAAGTGGACTCACATCATCTTCCCTGTAGTACAGTAGGGTACACTATATCAGGGTCACAGAAACATAACAATGGCACACACGGGACACTCTGGGCTCTCTACAAGGGGCCTTTCCTCCGTGGCAGGGAATAACCTGGACCAGAGTAAGAGAGACAGTGAGTGGGTCCGGCCCGCATCAGCTTCCGCCACTGAGCCAGCGTGTGAGCTCCTGACACTCTTTCTTCAATTTCCTCCTCCCTGTGACAAATCTTTAACTCAGTAGCCTGTCCACTGGTGCTTACCCTAAAATCTGCAACCTAAACTAACTGAAGTATTTGTCCTTGGCTAACCTTGATTAAAAAGTATATTTTAAAAGTAGTGATGAGATGGGAATTTATTCAGTGAAAATTATTTTCCATGCAGGATGCTTTCAAACACCATGAAATAAAATACTATAGTACTTAGACCTAAAGGCTATTAACCTAATTAGTGAAATAAGCCGGAAATAGAAATGGTCAAATTATATTGTGAAAAAAATAATTGAAAATAATGGCTGGCCACATTTTAGAATTATACCAACGACACAATTATTTTATCTTATAAATGCTAAGGTGATGAGAATATTGTTAAGTAAAGGAATTAAAAAGACAACTTTTAGAGAATCCTATAATTTCAATATTGCTTGCTGTCACTGAGTATAAAGCTTTGAGTGTAGTTTAAATCGGCTACAGGAGGACTAGCTAGGAAAAGCTAAAGTTTGCCTCACATTGCATTGTAGTTTATGTCAAGTACTTTCTCCTTCTGCTAGCTTAATAAAACAAAAGGTCTAGGAGCTGCAGAAAGAGATTAAGCACAAATAAAAGACAAACCTAATGCAACGTACCAGGGCCTTTAAATATGGCCCAGATTTGAGTTTTGAAAACATCAGGGAAAAAATGGATGGGAACATTCTGTAAGGACAGGAAACATTTCTTATTTTGTCACCTGTGCCCGAAACTAGCCCAGCATCTGAGGTGGTCATTCAGTGGGGAAAGTCAATAAATACATAAATAAGTAAGAGCATTAGAAAGGGAAATTGAGTAACAAGCATCATAATATTCACATTTAAGAGCATCCTGTCGCTGAAAACTTTCAGTGGCTCTCTGTCACCAAATAATAGAGTGCAAATTTTACTGAGGGCACCCAGGTTCAGACCCAGCTCCTGCTTTGCTGTTGCCTAGGACGGGTGCCTAGCAGTTACAGGTCTTTGGGAGATCTCTCCACAAATGCCCACGCGCTGCCCCTCCAGAGCCTTTGGTTTCTAATTTCTGCCTGCATGGCGCGCTTCTGTTGTCTTATCAACACTCCATTCTCCCCTTTGGATTTTCCACTTTGGTTATGCTTTGGAAATGTGTGTGTGTGTTATATACTGGGAGTGGACTCCGACTAATTCTTGAGCTTCCAGCAATTCAAAACACTGGACAATTACTCAGCAAATTACAGATGCTTTTTGAATGAAAAAAGGAACCAAATGCTAGAAAGAAGAGAGAGGTGGGAACCAAAAAAAAAAAAGAGGAAGATGTTTTGCAGCTGGATGTGCAAAAGAAACTCCGAGAAGGCATGGTTTCCAAATTTTTGAAAGAAAAAACAGTCTATCTAATATTTGGCAAAGTAACAATTCCATGTTATGAACCCAAAAAAAGGTAACTTTATCAATTTTTAATAGATTTTTTTTCTTTTGAAAATCTTAGACTTACGAAAATGTAAGAACAGTATAAAAAAGTCTCATATAACACTTCTAATATGAATATTTAATTTTTATTTGAGTAATTTAAGAGTGAATTACAGAGATGAATTCACTTAATTTTCTGTGTTTTGTAAAACTAAGCATCATTTTATATAGCCACAAACACAATTAACAAAATCAGGAGACAAATATTGAGAAAATGCAATTATTTAGACAACAGATCCTTATTCAGAGTTTGTCAATTGGCCTAATGTTTTTATATAAGGAAGAATCCCAGAGTCCTGGGCTGTACTTAGCCACTGAAGCTTTTTAAAGTTTAGAACAGTATTTCAGTTTCTTATTTATATTTCATGACATTGACAGTTTTTGAGTGTAAAGAAATTATTTTATAATTTGAGTTGGTCTAATGTTTTGTTGTGAACTTACATTTTACTTTTGGCTTTTGGAAGCAGTGTTGATCTTTTTTCCGTCACTGTATTAGAAAGCGCTGAATAGATTTAGATATTTTCTGGTGATATTAGTTTGGTTAGCAGGGCACTTGTAAACCTCTTCTACTTCCAGGTAAATCATCTTAAATTTTCAGCCACTCATCATAATGCCCACTAATGATTCTTCTCCAAATCAATTGTTAATTATAATGGTTGCCACATGGTGATTTTCGAATTCATAATTTCTTCCAAATTTATCAGTTGCTTTCTACCTGAAAGGAAAGATTTTCCTTTTCACCCATTTAATTATTATTCAATCCATTTATTTATTGGTTGAAAATTATGAATTTTCTTTATTTTATTTAGCTGGTTATAAATTTTATTCTTCTGATTCTTAAGTGGTCCCAGGTTTGGTCCATAGGATTCCTTCAAGTTGGCTCCTGAGTTTCACCAAATTTGAGTTGGTTATCAGTGGTTTTAGTTGTAACATGAATTTATACCCTTGTCAATCTGACGTTTTGGTCTTTTTCTTTTAGTTCTATCACATAACGTAATTGTACATGACTTTTGGCAAAGAATGTTATGGCACAATGTAATTAAAATCAGGATACATCTTTTTTTAAAAATTTTATTTAAAAGGGCAAAGAGAAAAACACTGTCGATGTCACTCCTGGCCTGCAGGAAGAACACGCGACAGATTCTGACAGTGTGCAACCTTGCCTTTATTTGTCTCCACGTGGGCCCTGCGAGGCCTCCTCTCTGCCACCAGCCCTTTCTCGCCGGTGGACTTTTTCTATCTCTCTCTGTGCTTTCTCTGTGCTTCCTGTCTCGTGGCGGGAGAGGCATTCACTTTTATAGGGTGACAGTGGCCAATCAGTTCAAAGCGCGCGATGCGGGCTGATTGGCTAACATCAGTTGTTGCTAGGCAGACTATCTTACAGAGCGGGTTGTTTAAGTCGCCAGCACAATCAGGGGGCAGGAAGCAGGCGCCAACTTGACTCACTCAATGGGAGGGGCAATCTAGCTCAGGCTCTGCCCCCACCCACAGGCCCTACGTCCGCCAAGTAAGGCGACCGGTGTCGGCGGCTCCCAACATCTCCCCCTATTTTATTTACTTTGAATGAATGTATGCATCGCAGCCTGCCCTGGATCGAGTGCAGAGGCTTATGCCCTGTGTTGAGGCCCACCGTAGGCCCTTGGCTTGGACCCTGGTCGGCCGCCCCCGGGTCTGCCAAGGCCTTGAGACCCTCGTCCTTTTTCCAGGGCCAGGAGTGAACTGGACGGAACCTGGATGCACATAGGCATGCACTCATGCCCCTCCGTGTGATCCCCTCGGAGAGGCATCTAGATCTGGGCAGATTCTAGTAATCCAGCGGCTTTCGTGCGCCATGGGGTAGGGCCTGGCTTAGGTCGAGTCATGCTGGGGAGGCACGCTCTTACCCGTCATTGACTCACCTACCCTGCTGTGTGGTGTCATTAGGGAAGGAATGCGGAAGACCCGCCACACCTAGACCCAGTCGTAGGCCAGTCGAGCGAGCCATGCGTAAGCCTGGGGGTCATTGTGCCCATCACGGGCTGCTGCCAGGGCCGCATGGGCAACCAGGCGTACTTGACGCCAGGCCGCCGCAAGGCGCCCATTAATAAATGATGTAACCCATCGGAGCAAGAATGGTCCTACAAGTAAGAACAGAAGCAAGGAGCACAGGGGACCTAACAATGGTAAAACATAGGGGAGCAAGCCATTCCAGGCTCCCCAAAAAGGGATTGTCCTGCAGTTCTTTTAGGGCTCATCTTGTTGTTGGGTCTGCGGTTGGCCCCTGGTGGAACAGGCCTGATCTTCAGTCGAGGGACTTGTCGCAACCTCTCTGGGACCCACAGTGGTTCTCGTCCCGATTCCTGCAGAAAAACACAAACCGCGCCTCGGTTCCAGCTAACCACCGGATCCGGGCCCATCCATTGTCATGCCATAGATAACCGCGCCTTTGGAGGCAGGCCTTGGCTTACTCCCCCTTTTTATTTTTTATTTTTTATTTTTTTTTATTTTTTATTTTTTATTTTTTTATTTTTGGTCTTTTTCGTTTTTTTTTTTTTTTTTTATCGGTACCAGGGATCGAACTCGCGATTGCCTGCTTACAAGGCAGGCGCTTATGCCGCTAAGCTAAATCCCCAGCCCCCGTTTCCTCAACCGGCGTTTTTCTCAGCCTGCTCGGCAGAGTAGCCGCCCATGAAAATACCGTCCGCCCCGCAGCGCAACGTCATAGGACGGCGGTCGCGACAGAGTGGAACGGGGCGTCACTTCCTGTGCCGGCTGAGAGAAGGGAGGGTTCCCTGTAGCGGCCTCTCGGCGGGGAGCTGCTTCTGGAGAAGAGCTCCAGGGTGGAGCGGATGGCTCTCTATCTCCTCCCCGCCAGAGAGCTCTCAGGGGCCCTTTTTCCTCTCTCTGCTTTTTTCGAGCGGCGCACGCACACAATTCGCGGCGCAACTCGGCATAGGAGTCAAGGCACGCATGTATCATTTCCCACAGGGGGCGAATAGCCGGCGAAATATCCCCTTCCAATTCCGCGGAAGCGAGGTCCCCGCCTAACTTCTCCCATGACGGCAGGTTTAAATGCCCCGTGGGTAAAAACCAGGGAGCCACCCTATCTACCTCTGCTATGAATAGTTTCAGTGTTTTTTGACCTACCCTGAGGTCTCTAGCTTTTAAAAGCTTCCTAAGGGCCTTTACCAAGGGCCGCGCCTCCGCGCTCGGTAAATTACCCATTTTTAACCTCTAAGGGCTGTTACTCACCGTGTGTGACTTAAAGAACCCGTCACCTACGCGTGAGCCTGAGGGGAGTCTAAAAGCCCTGTAGGTGCGCGCCACCCAGAGCCCAGGCTTATCCCCACTCACCTGTCCGGCAGCACCACGCTGGAGCGTTGCACACCACCGCCGTGTCTCGGGGTTGATCAGTCCCCGTGCGGGTCACCAAATGTCGATGTCGCTCCTGGCCTGCAGGAAGAACACGCGACAGATTCTGACAGTGTGCAACCTTGCCTTTATTTGTCTCCACGTGGGCCCCGCGAGGCCTCCTCTCTGCCACCAGCCCTTTCTCGCCGGTGGACTTTTTCTATCTCTCTCTGTGCTTTCTCTGTGCTTCCTGTCTCGTGGCGGGAGAGGCATTCACTTTTATAGGGTGACAGTGGCCAATCAGTTCAAAGCGCGCGATGCGGGCTGATTGGCTAACATCAGTTGTTGCTAGGCAGACTATCTTACAGAGCAGGTTGTTTAAGTCGCCAGCACAATCAGGGGGCAGGAAGCAGGCGCCAACTTGACTCACTCAATGGGGGGGGCAATCTAGCTCAGGCTCCGCCCCCACCCACAGGCCCTACGTCCGCCAAGTAAGGCGACCGGTGTCGGCGGCTCCCAACAAAACACAAAACAAAACAAAGCGGTATAAGGGTACAAGTAATACAGAACTACAAAAAAAAAAAAAAAAAAAGTAAGAAATCACCAGTTAATAGATTACATATTATCATCTTAGAGATAGTTGCTCAAATCACAGTATCAAAGAATACAATGTATCTTTTAAGACTTTATTCTTCATAATCAGATTTTACATGTAACAAACCCCAATTTAGGGCTAGGATTAAGACAGTAGCTGAATTTAGTATTTTTAAAGTAAATCTATATTTATTCCAATTACTCCTTTATTGGTAATTTTATCTGCAGATTCAGAAATGAGTCAATTTGAAACAAAATTGTGGTTTGGTCAACAGAGACAAAAATAAAATAGAAAATTGAAGAAATCATCTGGATTGTTATAGGAAAGCTCTACTTTTTTTCCTGTGGAAAGTAGTATTATTGACTTTCTCTTTTGTTTTCAGGGCTGAGAGTTCATACATGTGAACGGAGATGGTAGGGGGCAGATGGAAATTAGGCAGCAAATAGGCATTGAGTTCCTTCTCCAAGAAATCTTGACAGTTTATGATGATAAAGTACAAAAAAGATGCAATTAACTGTTCTCTGTCTCTAAAGATATATGAGTCTTTGCAAATGTATTTACAAATATTACAGGATTTCGAAGTTTCTAGGACTAATTTTAAAATACACGCTGATAAGCAATGCACATAGGAAAAACACCTTTCCTTTGTGTCTAGTTTTTTAAACACTAGGATCTTCACGCAAATTACGGTAAATACAGGCAGAAATTGGTGATCATGGATTCACGACAAGCCCCACTACCTGGTGTGCCCAATTTGGTGGCAAACCTGTGTCATTACTGTTTTCATCTTGCCAGCCAAGACTCCAAAGGCCATGACACTGTCCTTGATACAACTGCAGCTGTAGAGGCATTTGAAGACAATACAATTGTCCAAATCATCACTTGACCATACGTGCATTAATAGTTCTCCAGAAATCAGCCTACATGTTTATTTGTTACTTCGCAGCTTTGCAGCACAGCGGCATCTTCTCCTGCTGGCTTTTCCTGAGAGGCAGAGGCTTTGCTTCCATTGCAAAGCACCATTTCCTCGGCACAACCAGGGAAGGTGCAACCAGGGAGAAGATGGGCAACCAAACCTCCTACTCCTGCAATGGCATTCCTGTCTGCACTGCTGCATGGCTTATCATCTACCATTACAGTTGATCAAGGTGAAAAATACTTGGATTTTTCAGGTAGAGCAGAAGCTGGAGTACGTTTGCGCAGTGTGTTCTCACTCTGACACAGTCCCCAAGGGGACAGCACAAGTGATGTGTCTGCTGGTTTCCTTCACTGTAAGTTTTGCATAAAACAGGAATGCCAGTCTGTAAACAATACCAGCGCTTGTCATTCACATGGCAACCAGAAGGTGGCATGGTCTCAACATTGACCAAGGGCTGTCAGCAGCGCGGTGGAATGCAAGCAGATTTATTTGTGAAGATACCTGCCTCTTGCACGGAGAGCATTCTTTTCTACGCTTGTGTCTGTTCACAGTTTCATGCATACAAACTCTTTTTTATGTCCAGAAAGAGAAAACTCTTCACTTGTTTCCATTTTATTTTACTCTTTCCTCCTCTTTCAAATGAATATTGCTTTGTTTTATGCTTTAGAAGACTTGAATATTGCTCAGTACTTATCTTTCTGTCAGAAGCATTTGGTTAATGAAATCTAAATGGAGCCTCATGATTTGAAGCTTGCTTACTTATGACTTGTAACCAATTTTCATCATAAGAGGACCTAATTTTATATTCATTTGTTAGAAGAGTTTAATTGAAGTGGCAATTAACTCTTTGGTCTAAATTAATAAATCAATTACTCATGAAGTGATGTGCATGTATATTATTTAAAAGGACAGTCTAAAGTTTAGATATGATAAACACTGAATTTATATCACAGATTTTATTGTAAAGAGAAGAAAGGGCCATGAATTTGCTAGTATTTTTCTTTCATAAAAAGAAAAGAGACCATGCCTTTTTTATTTATGAAGTTGGATTTATAATGACTCATCAGAGGTCTTAATAATTAAAATAAATAAAATTTACACAAGTCAGTAACATTTCACTACAATCTGTGAACACGAGCAAATGAGGACATTCTGACACTTGAAAAATTCTCCTCCTTGGGACCACTACATGAACTCTCTAAAATACAGCATGTGGTCACCCTTCTGCTGTAGTAAGACCAACTTCCTTGATGTGCTCTCTTGCAGTATTTACTGTTTCAGTCATTCAGGCAGACAGTCTAGATTCAAAATTAAGCCTCCTGTCTTCCAATATTCTCCAGCACAGCTCCTTTCATTCACTGCCCCTCCACATTTCCACACTCACCCCTCTCTCCACAAATGGAGATGTCTCTGAAAGCTGTGCCTTTCACTTGGCCTTCCAGGCAGTCCCCTCCTTCTGCCTCTACCATCTGGCAGCCTTCCTGCCCCACATGATTTCCCTGGGCTCTCCTTCCACTCTGCCTGCCAGCATGCTTACTCAGGGGCAACTATCTCTGGCTGGGAAAATACTTAGCCCTCACATAGAAGGAAGGGTCTAAAACTCTTTGAACTGAAGTACCAATCAGTCTATATCTATTTTTTAATAACACCCTAAATACTGAAGCCGTGATTCATCCCTATGAACATTCTCTCCAACTAAGTACTCCTCAACAACAATGACAAAAAGTCACCAATAATCATGACTCTAGACATTTCCTTTTCATAGTATGGAAAATCAAGCTTGAGTAAAACCAAATGTGTGAAATCTGTAAATACAGGAAGTTGCTTTTATTCGTATTTAGCCTATTTTATAGGCAATAACAAATCGTATCTTAGGGAGTTCAAGTTTTTTCAAAGTATTTATGCATATGTCTCTACCTCAACTTGCCATGCTTTAGAATCAATAATGGCATTTTCTACTTCCTCCCGGGTTCCATTTCTGCTCATGTCATAAACAAGAGAAATGGAAGCTTAAGCTCATACTGGCTCTATGACATTTTGACTCTCCCCCAAGGGTCCTAAAATATCCCAGCATATGCCCACTCTGGCATAGATCAGAGGACAGCAGGCTCAGGGGACACCATATGGCTGAGAGCCTGCGTGTTACACTAGGGCTCACTGGGGCTTCAGGTACCCCAGCCAGACTTAGATCTGCTGTTGGTTTCAAGGGCCAGAACTGGATCCTGAGAAGTCCTCTGGGGATGAAAGTCCAGTCCACCGAGGCCTGAGAATTGTTGTTTCAACCTGGAAACTTTTCAATAATCTATGCTAATTATGCTGAATTGTCATCCTCTCGTGTGAATCATGAATTATAAAGACCTCTTTTGCTTTACGATGAACAGTGAGGAATGCTTACTTCTGCAAGGGCAAAGTGGAGACAATTCCCCACTTCACCTTGGCACTTCCTGGGCTAGGACCTAGGAAAGTTTTCTTCTTCCCAACTGTATCATCCCAAAATGGCCATAACAGATGAAGACCGAAGTCTCAGATTCTCTTCCTGGCATACAATAGGTGTTCAATAATTTTTAAGTGAATAAACTGTCAGCTTCCTTGAAGTTACACAATGCATATAGAGATTCATCCTGAAATTTCCTGTGTTTCCTTCCTTTCCCCCCCTGTATCTCATAGTTCCTGGCTTCCTATTTGTCTCCAGTGTCTACATCAGGAATCACTTGTTTTCTTTTTGGGCGATGGTGGTGTAGGTGAGACAAGGGACCCTGACTCACAACAAAAGACTTCCTAATAAAGCATGGCAACTCAAATTAGCTGAACTTAAACTCCTGAACAGTATAATATGATTGATTACACAAGAGAAAAATACAAGTAAGTAGTCAGAAGAATTCAGAATGGAAAAGAGCAAAGTACCAGGGTAAAGTCAGAAAGAAGTAAAAAATATATATAAAGGCTGAGATGACTACATACTGAAGAAAAACAAACATGAAATTACCAGGCCAGTGGCTTTTGGAGTTTTGCTGTCCTCTCTGTACTTGAGAGTCTCATCTGTAAAGGGGTAGCTTCTTCTGAAAATGGCAGTGGAGATTATATGAGTTGAGGAGTGAAAATACCTTGGACGGGCACAGGGCATGTGGCAAGCCTTCATAGTGGCTAAACATTAATTTTTTTCCTCTCATGGGTACAAGGTTATAAACATGCCATACAAATTAATCTTTATATTTAACAAAATAATAACAGATTCGAGTGGAATTTGGTATGGAGGATACATTAATATTATTCAATTTATCCAGAAGAATAAAACAAATGGGAAATTTTCAAAAAGAAAAGAAGATTCATGGGATTTCTTATTGTAAAACAAGACTAACAAAACAGCCATAAAGGAAGAATTACAATAAAACCAGAAATTTAAATAGGTAGACCTGGTAAGAGCTAGTATAATTTTTTACAATATTTATACACCAAATAATATTTTTAAATACCTACTTGAAAATGCATTTTTGGGATGATATCTTTTTGTCAGTTTTTGGTCCCTCTATGCCAAACATCTAGGAAGTCTTGTAGCACTTTGTTCATAGTGAGCAGGTAAGGAGCTTCAGGTGGGCTGTGCTGTTCTGCAGGGTCTCGCCTGAGTTTGCTCTCAGCTGGGCTTTCCTCTTGCAGATGGGATCATTTTAGTTAATCACACAGTGAGCCACAATGAGTATGAAAATAACTGGTGATTTAAAAACTGAAACCAGAAGAAGGTAAAAGAAAACACAGACAACTATTTAACGGATTTCAAGTAAGTGAAGGGTTTTTAAGTGCTACAGAGAGGAAGAGGAAAGTAAATGCACTATGCTAAGTAAAGAGTTAACTTTTGTATGTAGAAAGCTATAAAATATAGGTAGACTAACCCTCAAGTTGCGAGAAGTGTTTGCAGCAAATATACCAGACACAGAATGACTACACTAAATGTAGGAGAAGGAATATTTGAGGGCAGTTAGAGATCCTTCAATGTGCTGGTAGAAAAGTGAGTAAAATCTATAACAGCTACAAAACAAAGGGACTAACCCAATGGATAAGACACATATGAAAAATTACTTGGTGATAACTAATTAAATATAAATTAGAATGATATTAAGCCAGCTGTTTTTAACAATTTTCAAATATTATAGTATAGGTGAGACGACCCTGTGTTCTGAGGCTCAACAGGTGACAATGCAGAAAGAATTCACTTTCAAAAGGTGATTTAGCAATAAATGTCATCAGATTGTTTAAAAAAGTTTTATATTTGAACCAGTAATTTTGAGACTAGAAGAGTAATATTCTTCTTACATAAAGTTACAGTAGTTCAAAATTATCCTTCAAACAAATATGATTATTGTTTTCATTCTACACAAATTCTTAGGTTGTCTACTGTCAGATTAGGAATTGATTTTCACATCAAGGCTTCCTCCAATGCTAATTTTAACCTGAATTCTTTACAATAAAAACATCTTTGCAACAAGAAAGAAAACAAACAGCATGATGTTCCCAGAATACAGGTCCTTCAAAAGGGATGTAATACCAATACTGAAGGATATTATACCAGTCAGGATGTGCTACTAACTCAGTGGTCTAATTTAATAATTTTTTTCTTGCTCTTTAAAAGGTCAAAGTTCCTTTTCTACATGCAACATGGATCCAAGAGGGGATGGGGAATGTGCAGAATCAGGTACAGTTTCTTAAAGCTTTTGTCCAAGCATGATCTAATGATTTCAATTTCATTGACTAAAGCCAAGTCTTGCCCACATGACTTCAAAATGGGCAAAGAAGTACAATCCTACAACACATGTAGAATGATAAAAGAGCTGGCATGTTTATGAACAGTTCTAATGGCTATCATCAGATTTTCCCTGTCAAGAGAAATTTCTTCTTTAGGTTACTACAAAGCATGAGCTAATAGCTACCAGCAGATGAGAGGAGTCATTTGATCCATGCTCCAAGTTATCACTGAAGAGGAAGCATGACTAAGGGGTACAGAGGTGAAAAGATCCTTATCTTTATTCTCAAGAATCTTACAGGCCAGTGGCAGGAAAAGAGGGAATACTATGCACATGAGTAATCACAATGTCTTGTAATAATTTCTGGAAGTAGAGGGGGAGCAAAAGAATCAATGGAATCTTGGAGAAAAAGATTTAAAAGATATATAAAAGATGTAACTGACAGCTTTTGGTAATTGATTAGTTTCTGAGCTTTAGAGACAAATCTGGAATGATTCCAATATACTTGATTTGATTAATTGGACAGATCGATAAATTAGTCATGAAAGGGATTTCAGGGCAAAATAATCTTGGGGTGCAGAAGGGAGAATGTGTGAATTACATTTCATCCCACATATATTGAATAATGAGGGGAAATTTAAACAATGATGTACAGTGGATGTTTAATTTATTTTTTTTAAAGAGAATAAAATTAAACAACAACAACAAAAAGCAGAATAAAGCTAACCAGAGTAGACCAATGAAAGTGATGCAGAACTTCAAAACAAAATAGAAAATCAACAGTGGGTACCCTAATGTCTCTTGTTTTCCTCAAAATAGCTGTCTATACCATCAGACATAATAAAATCAAAACAAAACAGAACAAAACCAATCAAAACAAAAGAATGAAAACATTACAGGACTTCAGGACAATATAAAAGGAAATCAACAATGGCTACCATAATATTTTGAAGTTAATCCTATTATTTTTGAGGATAATTCTATTATATTCAAAATAGCTGTCCTTATCATCAGACACAGTAAAATCAAAGAGAACAAGACAGAATAAAGCTAAACCTAACAAAACTATGTAAACAATACAGAAATTCAAAACAAGATAAGAGGAAATTAACAGTGGTTACCACCTTCCTTTTTAAAACTTTTCCCCCCTTATCACTTCCATAATATTTATTATACATTTTGGATCCCAATACTTCAGTTTTTTATACTAGAAGACAACATGATGCCCACCTGTATGAGTGAAACATTTCATCCATGAGCATGATCTCAAGTTGCATCCATTTATCTACAAAAGCCTTGAAATTATCCTTCTTTATAGCTGAGTATCTTTCCAATGTATGAAAATATCATATCTTTCTTATCCATTCTATGGTTGATGGGCAAGCTACTCCTGCTTTTGTTTTTGGTTTCCCATCACATGGAATATTGTTTTCTCGCCTTTGATTTTCAGCCTATAAATTTCCTTTTGAGTTAAATGTGTTTCTTGTATACATCATACTGATAGATCTTGTTTTTTGATCCATTCTCCCTGTGTTTCTTTTTATCGCTGAATTGAGGCCATCTACATTAATGGTTACAACTGGCATACATTGGTTCATCTCTGCCATGCCATCCTCCTGCTCCTGCACTGCCTCCCCCTCCCCTGCTGTTTCTCCCCTTCATTCAATTGTCTGTCCTGTTTGGTGAGCTCCCTCTACTGCTATTCCTGGAACTGTGGTCAACTTTATCTTTCTAAAATATCTATTAGTGTTCTTTGTAGGGTTGGTTTGATGGTAATGAATTTCTTCAGTTGCTCTTTATCATGGAAGTATCTTATTTTTCCATTTGAATTTTGAAAGGTAGTTTTGCAGGGTGGATCAATCTGGGTTGGAAGTTGTTGTCCTTCCAGATTTGAAACACTTCACTCTAAACTCTTCTTGACTTGATGGTTTGTGTTAACAAGTCTGCCATGATTCTGATGGCTTCTCCTTCATAGATGTTTCTTTTCTCTAGCAGCCTCTAATATTCTTTTCTTGTGCTGAATTTCTGTGATCTTGATTATTATATGTCTGAGAGTAGATTTACTTTGGTTATGGCTAGTTGGAGTTCTATATTCCTCACTTATCTGTATGCCAGATCCTTTTCCTATGCTTGGGAAGTTTTCTACTATTACTTCTATAAGTAATCTCTTTATGTCATTTGTGTTGACTCCTGCTTTTTCACTGATTATTACTCTTAAATTATTTTTATTTGCATCATCTTTCAGTCACTGAGTTGTTATTTCCTGATTTGTCATTATTTTAAGAGATCTTTTCTTTCATGATCGCTAGGTGCCATCTTGTCTTCAAGGTCTGAAAGTTTATCTTCAGTTTCTTTCAAGCAATTTTGCCAGCTTTCAATGGAATTTTTAATTTTTTTGATTCTGTTTCATGCATTGTAATTTCTTCCCATATTATTCATTCAAGATTTCCATCATTTTCTTATGCTTGTCTTTTCTTTTTATCTATGTCTTCTTCAGATATGCTCAGCAAGCCTTTCATTACATTTGTGATTTATTCTTTTACCTGAGATATTATTTCTGATTTGATTACTTTTACAGCCTCATGAAGTTGTTTCTTTACTTCAGTTGCATCCTTCCAGAGATTTCAGGTGTGTGACTTCCATTTTTTTCCATGCCTGTATCTCCCAGACTTGTTCCGTGTGGGCTGGAAACCTGAGATTGCCTTTTGCTCCTTTGTCTTGACATTTTCCTGCATTCCTCCTAACAAGCCAGTTCCCAGGCACTTCCTATGTTGGTTACGCCTCTGCAGTGAAGGGGAATGGGCCAAGCTCCTGGGTTTCTTTGAATCCAGCCTCCCAGGGAAGCAGTAGGGTATGGGGCAAGCCTCCCCAGACTGGCTACACTGAGGCTTCCCTGATGGCCTTGGGTGCATAGTGGTAAGGCTGCTGCTTCTCTCAGTCTGAATGGCTACACAAGGACCAGCTCCCCTTAGATGGCAGGTGCAGAGGGGCATGTCTATGTGGTTCTCCTGGCCCATGCCAGCTGCCCACAGGAAGCAAGCACCTCCTATGGCCTGGAGACACATGGAGTGTATCTGGCTGTTTCTCCCTGTCCACACTGCTTACCTGAGGAAGCAAGCATCCAGATGGTGGCAGGCATGCAGGGGCAGGTCTGGCTGTTACTCCCTGCTTATGCTGGCTCTAGTAGATGTTTAAGCTCAGAGCCCTAGAAATGAAAGCTATTTGCATTTAGCTAAACATTCAGTTACAGAGTGACTAGTATATGAAATACTTTGCCGTATGCTTCAGGTACAAAATTAAAACAGAATCCATATTATTGAAGTTACATTTAGTAGGAGCAAGATACTTATCCATAGAAAATTATCTTGCCACATAGTTCCTATTTGTTTAATCAGGGATTTCAGGGTAAACAACTGCATTACAGTGCACATAATTTATAGTATTATTTTATAATGGGCACTCAAAGAATCTAATAAAAAGAAATAGTATAGGAAATCTTTCTACACACTAAAACCCAAAGAAGCCAGATGAGGGCCTAAATCCCATGGCAATGTTCTGCACAAGTACAGCTGAAGATCTAGAGTCCGTGCTAATAACCCCCATGAGTCCAACTAGAAGCCTAGAGCCCATGACAATATCTCATGCACTATATGTTTCATGGATCTTCTCTGGGAAGGCCCAAAGGTCAGCAGTAGAAACTAGAAAATCTGTGCCAGCAGGATGAAGGATCTGTGCCAGTAGGTTGAGGGTTCTGCACTGGAATCAGGGAGTGACACTCACAGTAAAGACCAGGGCGCCCCTGAAAATTACAATATCCAAGTTCAGCAACAATAAGGTCCTGTGCTTCTCCAATGATGAGAACAGCTGAGATCATATCAGGAAGCCAGCATAGCAAGCTTCTCCAGGAGACAGAACAGCACACATCTTCCCTTCCAGAACCAGGAAGCGATGCTTAAAGTAAGGACCAGAGCTGCCCCAAAATGAACCACAGACATTCTCAGCGACAAGGTTTTGAGCTCCTCTGACAGCAGCCAAGTGCATATCAGGAAAGAAGCTCTACAGGCTCTTCCAGGAGAGCCCACGGCAACCGGGGAACCAACAACACTACTTCTTCTTTTCCAGTGTTCTTTTTTATGTTGGCACCAATCCTCAGATGGGCTATCCACACTAAGTACCATGCTTATTCATTTTAGCTGTATTACAAGTTGACTGCCAGTTTATCATTTCACCACACTATTATCAGAGACATGCAGAATGCTCTGGGAAACCAGGAGAGCAGGCTCTAACTAAACTTAGGAACATGATGGTTTTCATTACTCATGAAAGTTTTCTTGAAGGTGATGTCTGAATTGAGTGTGGAAAATTGAATAGAAAAACTTCAGGGATAGTTTAGTTCGATAGTTTACAATGTTTAGAGTTAAATTCCTAGATTAAGATTCCTAGATTAAGTATTTTTGTGCAAGTCACTAAATCTCTCTGTTCCTAATCAGTTTTGTGATCTCTCAATGGTGCCTGCCAAGAACAAGCTAAAACCGACATATATGACATGCTCAATAAGCCTCAATTATTATGATTACTTACAGATATGGAATGGGGAAAGATATTAGAGACAACTGGTTTAGCAAAGCAAATATCGATGAAGTCATAACAGCAAGAATATTTGGACAGCTCTGCAATTTTTTATTACTAGTGTTTAAAATATGAGGCAAGGAATGGCATCAAAAAGGCTGGAAAATCTGTCAAAGGAAGTCTAGCAGCTTTTGGAATTATTTTACATTCAGTAGTCACTGTTCATAGGTTTTAAGAAAAGGAGAGTTGACTCTATTTTTGTGGTTAAATACTTTTACGAATAGCTGTTTAGGATTGTAAGGTAAAATAGTGAAAGCTGACACATCCATCAGGGGCATATTGAAAATCTAAAGGTCAGAAACGGATTAAGAGTGAATTAAGTAATAAAAGTGTGGATAGAGCTAAAGGTTGGATTTAAGAAACAGCAGCCAGTTTTTGTGACTGGATAGGACAGGTGAAGTGAGAAAGATGGTTTCCATGGTGATGGCGGGGTGACAGTTCTACCCGCTGTGCATTTTAGGGTACAGGGAGAGAAACTTGTTTGGAGGTGCTATGCTGTATTTGCAAGATTTCTAAGTGGAAATGCCCAAATAGAGTTTGGGAGAAACTTACAAATAAATAATTTGCATGTCAATAAGATGGAATTTTTAGAAAATGAGTGATCTCCAGAAACAAGTAGTGAGAGGGAAGCTCATTGGGCTGAGGATAAAAGTGTAAGTTCCTAGAGACAGGAACAGAAGAGAAACCGCGCAAAGATGCTAGAAAAAGAGTTGTGTCTTCAAGGGGGACATTCTGCTTATATGAAAGCTAAGAAATAGTCATTTATTTGTTTATGTAACAAATATATTAAGCCTCTATTTCCCTAGCGGTATGGCCAACAGAAACAGGGAAAAGGATCAATAATGTGTACTGAAAGTGTCTATTACATTTAGCAAGAGAAAGAAACACTGACCACCTAATCAGAATGATTTCTAGATTGCTAAAAGCAAAAGCTTGAAAGTAGTGGTATAAAGAGTGAATGGAAACAAAAAAGTAGTAAGAAAATATAAATTATGCATAAGCTTACTTATAAAAATAAGTTATAAAAAGAGAACAAAGCCAAGTTCAGCAGGGAAAGAGTGGTAGAAAAGAAAACCATGAGAAAGATACAGAAAGATGAGCAGATTTAGATTACAAATGTGAATGGAGCTAGTCAGTACAAGGCAAGGTGAGGGAATTCTTATAAATAAGTAAGCCGGGAATGATGGTAGAACCTGTAATTCCAGCTATGCAAGAGGCTGATGCAGGCTTGAGAATCAAGATTAAGACCAACCCGTCAACACAGGGAGACCTTGCTTTAAAATAAAGTGTAAAATGTGCTGGGAGTGTAGCTCGGTGGTGCAGCAGCCACAGTTCAACCTCCCAACTAAAATAAAAACAAAAGTAAAGAAAGATGAAAGGTAATAAGATTAAATTTAGATATTACAATTTTCAGTTTTAGATTTTAATTTATAATTTCTATTTCTCTGCTAAAAGTGTCTACAGTCACATTTTTAAAGAGTGTTTACTTTTACTTTATAACAGCTGCCTTAAATTACTTTGTGATTATAACATGTAGATCATCTAAAGATTAGCCCTACTTGACAGTTTTTTATTTTGGAATTGGTAATGTTTTTCTAATTCTAATTGAGTGTTTTTTATTACAGCTGATAGATTTTACATGTACATATACATCCTGTGTAACTTAAAATGTTATGTTGTTTAGATTCTGGGTCTGATTAGAATCCTTAAGAAAAGTGATTTTCGTGTTGTTGCTGAGATTTGGCACTCAACCAGCTCAGATTCAGATTGCATGTCTATTTTGTCTTCTGAGAGGTTTGTTCATGCCGGTGACTGTTCATGGAATTCCTTTCCATGTTCCTCGGGCCAACAACATGGAATTTATCTTGATGTTTAGGTGTCCATGCTACCCTTACACACTACAACTCTTACAAATGGGCACCCATGTAAAATAGGGAGAAAACAAGAAAGAAAACAGGATTTCTAGTGCTCTCCTGTTTGTAGCAGCCCCTTGACCCAACTCCTCATGCAAGAAGCATCTATTGGCGTTTAAGCTGAAAGCACTGTCTACTAACTGGGCTGCATCCTTTTCAAGTCCTGAGATAAAAATAATGATACATTACCCACATATTCCTGCCGTATAGAAGTTGTGTGCCAGTCTTCTAGGCAGAATGGCAAAGTTTATATCAAAGTATTGGAGAATCACAGTGATGCTACTTCATGTCTACTGTCTTGGCTCAGTCTTTTTTCTTTTTATTTAAAGAAAAAAAAAAGAAAAAGGGTAGGAATAATACATAATTTAAAAAAAATAAACAATAAGAAATCACTAGTTGATAAATTGCATATTGTCCTCTTAGAAATAGTTGTTCAAATTACAAAAATAAAGCATACAAAGTGGCTGTTAAACAGCGAGACTGCAAACAGTTCTGTTCAACTATCCAGCAAAAACTTAGTAATATGATTATCAATCCTATACACGTAAACATACTTGCAGTTATATCCTTTAGAGCACTTTCTTTTCCACTTGAGGGCAAAAAGGAGATGAAATAGAAAACAATTCCCCATACACTTTTACATGCCTTGACCCCTGCTCACTCTATCTGCTATTTGTCATTTTTCAGAATCTTAAGATTTGTGATTTTTGTGTTTTGAATGAAGATTTCAGTCATAGTTAGTAAGAAGAGTGATATTATTCCATCTTGGCTGTGCTGGAGTCCTAAGGATTGAGCAAAAAACCAAGAAACCCCAAGTAAAGTTGAAAATCTGAAAATCATTTGTTGGACCTGCTCTTAGTAACTCACTTGAGATTTACACATACTCACTGGAACACAGGACCAGACAGGACTGCAGTGGGGTGAGGAGTGAACAGAGAGTGGGGACAGGTATGGACTATCAGGTTTGGCCGTGAAGGAAGTCAAGAAAAAGGGCAAGAATCAGAAGGAAACAAGGGGAGAGATGGCTTAGAAATGGGAAGGGGTTCAGGAGGTGCAGGGCGAGGAGCGAGGGGAGGAGAAAGGGAAGTAAGAAGACCCGAGGTGTGCCGTGTACGGGTACCAAACGCTCACAGTGACTGTAAACATTATGTGCCCCAGGTGGGCTAAAACAACAACAAGAGTGAAACTGGCAAAAGGGGATTTAGGGATGAAGGAAGGTGGGTGGGAAGGGGGTTAACAAAAGAAACGAGCCATGTTGCCTCCGTGTACCTGTTTCCCAAGATGAATATAAACTTTACGCACAACAAACGTGCACTAATACAATAAAAACATAGAAAAGGATGAAGGATAGAGTAAGTGCCCAAAGGTAGATGATGGGTGGTAATGAGATCTCTTTTTCAGAAATTCTATTTCTCCCTGCAACATAATGTGTGAAACTATCAGAAGGCAGAGAGTTGAAGTTTCAAGAAGAAAAATGTGCACTGATCATCTTGGTAAAGTTACATTTAACTTCCCATTGAAAGATGGTATTGTTGGGGAGCAGTGCAGAGGGCAAACTTATGGTATGTGACACTGACCTAAAAATCAATGTCATCTAATTGGCAAGTTCAATAATTCCTTGCCTTCCTGTTTTCTAGTGGCTTTATTTTTAATCCATGCCTACGGTCCACTGTTGTGGTCACGTCCTATATCTGTGATCATCCAGGAGTGGTTATCAGGAGTGTGTCCTGTCAGAGACAAGCTAAAAATGAGGGTATCCAAGGTTAGGCTAATTTAGAGGCTAGAGAGATAATGCATACAAGGTTATACAGAGTCATATGATCACACAGGGAAGAAGAAAATTGTAGTTAATAAGGAGGCTTAGCGTTGTGGGAGACAATAAATCAATCAGCAACTGAAGCCACTTAGCAGCGGAAATGGATGACGAGTTAAATGGTTGTAAGAAATCAGACCAGCAGTATAAAACTGAGTGCAACAGGATAAGCGAAGGGGTACAAAGTTTAACCTTGGGGAGACCTAGCATTTTATTTCTTCTCTACAAATTCTTGTATAACTCAGTGAGAATGGATACTTAAAAGTAACCAACTGGACTCAGCTTCTCAAAATTGCTTTACCTCTAAAACAAAATTTCAGGATTCCACTCTCTGACTACCATCTACTCTTATTTGCTGTTAGTATATATGCAATTCATGTTCATCAGTTCTTTCTCTCCTATCAATTATGTCTCTAAAAATTGTTACTAATTGATCCATCTATTCTGGCACCTCTTGTTTTGTTCTGTCCTGAAACAATAGTCTTTTGTTTCAAGTGCTTTTTATTTGGTCCCCACCAATGTCATCCCTACACAGATAGCTGAAATCTCTTCCAAATAAACCACCCGTGGGGCTGTTACTCAGGTCTTCCACCCCGGCCTCTAGTACCCATGACTTCTCTCTCAGGGTCACTGAGGAGACCTGACTCAGCTCCCTCCTCATACTCTGGACCATCACTGATACATGTAGTCAACTCTCCTTTACAACAGCCAAAGGGAAGTCAAGTTGGATTATACTACCTTCCTGGTATGAATGTTCAAAGACCTGCTGTTTCCACTGGGGCTGTGGCTTAATCTATAGAACCCAGACCTGTGACCTGACCCTGCCAGCCCTTCCAGGTTTGCCGTCCTCGTCCTCTCCTCTGTCCATCCTCCTAATTCACATTGAACTTGCCATTTCTTAAAAATGCCGTACTCGTTCCTACCTCAGAACGGTTATGCTTGTCCATTTTGCCCAGCTCTCTGCAAGCTTCCATCTCATAGAGGTCAAGCTCAAAGTCACCTGTCTGATGCTCTGTGTATAAAGGCCCACCCCGACTTATTACTACCTTTGCCTTCATCTTTCATATACTTTTTGTTTCATGGTGCTTCAGAAATTACATTACATGTTCACTTGTACAAGCTCACACGAAATCAGAACTCTTAAAGGCAAAACCTTGTCTTGTTTGGCTGCTATATCTGTAACACATATGACCGTGCGCAGTGTGCAATAGTGCCTGGGTGAGTACTTGGTGGAGCTGCTGGATTATTGGTATGAAAACTAACATGCTTTAAGGTCTTGGAGAAAGTTCGAAGGAAGTGCCAGTGTCACCTGATGAGGTGAACAAAGAATAATTCCACCACGAGAGGTAAAAGATTGAAAAATTACTCTAGAATTTAAAAATTTGTAAGAAATATATATAAAGAATATTTTGTACAACTGATTTCTAGAATTGGAAGTCAGTTCAATTCATGAATAGCATCTGCAAATATCATTTGTGTTGCCTTCAGTTTTGCAAGAAAAATACCGTGATATTAAAAGATAAATGCAAGTAGCTTAAGAAATAATTGGTGTGTTTTTCACTTTTGGTCACTATATGGCAAGGTTTCTAGGCATGTAAAATTAGTGACAGGAGCAAAAAATTCAAATATAGAACTAATACAAAAATTTTTTCACTAAAACGCTTTGCTTTATGCAGTGTCTAGCATTTTAACCCACTTCATATATTCCACCAGGAAGGGGCCAAATGCTCTTTCTGCTTTCTAAAGGAAAAAGAGCGGGATTCAGCTCGTATTAGGCAGAAGATCTTTGAAAAATGGGATATAACTGGAAAATGAAAGGGATGATGTTTCTGTGTTTATAAGACGGCTGTGACCATGAAGAATTCTCCAAGCTCCCTGGCTTTACAAGTACATGAAAATTTCCTGCAAAGGGATGTGAGGCTCAACCAATGTTTTCCCCTGCCATTAAGCACAGGCACATTAGGTTGGTTTGCTAAGGAAGCCAAAGTGACTATCATTAATATCATTAGTAAAAGGTTACTAACTCTACCAGCTCTGGGGACCCATTGATAAACTATATAGTCTTGAATATAAGGCAGGGGTTTTCTGATTGTGGTCCCCAGGTTATCACCATCTTGCAATCTATTATAAATGTAAATTTTTGGGCTCTACTCCAGATATGACAGAATTGGAAATTCCAGGGATGGAGCCCAGCATTTTGCTTTTAAAAATCTCTCCAGGTGACTCTGATGTCTAAAGGCATTTATTGAAGCAAATGAATAAATTCAGCATTTTAAATGCTGAAACGTAGATCTGAACAAAGAGCTAAGAGGATGTAGAGGAGAAAAGGCTGAGCATCACCAACATTTGGATCTTGTCTTATGTTCAGACAACATGAAAAAGCTCTTCCCAGAGATGGGCAAGCAGGGGACCCATCTCGAGAAAATGGTCCAGGGAGCAGAAGTAACAGAAAACCTTTTCCTAGACATCTTCCCTTCCTCTGGTCCTCGATTCCAAGCATGATTTTGGTGCAGAAGGGGCTTGAGTGAGTGCAGAGATGGAACAGCAAAAATTAGTGCCCCAACCATGTCAAATTGTGCTTGTAGAAGCGCTATATTTGGTTAGCCCAGTATTAGAAAAATAATTTAAAAGCCATTTAAATTACTGCACTTTAGACTTTTAAAAAACTTCATTTTAAGCTTTACTCCTAATTTTTTAAATTTCTATTTTTATGTTTAAGAAATGGATAGATTCAGCAACATTTCCATACATTTTACTGATGCTAATAGCTGCTGCTGTCTCCTGTTGGGTTATGTTTTCCCCACCATTCCTAACACTCCTTTTTATATCCACAGAAGTCTCACACTATTTTTTTCATGCAGTAAATAAAATGTTCTCCATTTTCATGTTGAAACCAAAGGTGAGAGGAGTTCAAGAAGAACCAAGAGCATGCTCTCTTTCAAAACAAAGGAGAAAGAGCATACTGGAGAACAGAAATATTTTCACATGTTTGATAATCATTACAAAGAAAGAAATAAAAATTTATAGGTGTGAAAATGAAAAAGTGATCAGCTCCAAAAGACTTAGTTATTTAGGTAAAAACATAAAAGGCATTGAAGAATGAATAGGAGTTTTCCAGTTGGAAATTTACCTCATTGGCAGTCATCCATGGTATAAAATATGGCATCTGAAGCAATTTATCATTTTGGACCTGTGTGCCTTTTTTCTATAATTAAAATAAATTGATAATCTCTCATCATAAGGTCGCATATATGGCCATGTTGTTCAAGGCTACATTTTAATTACCCTGGCCTGAGGTCCTCCTCAAACCCAGGGGTACCTAGAAGTCCTTTTAATAAGGAATTAATGCTTAAGGCCCACTGCAAAGCCACAACCACTCATTTGAAAATGAAGAGTGGGGGTATATTCCATAAATCAAAAAGCCTCAGGAAAAAAATAGTTAACCCAACATGTTCTGAATTTTTCCGTGCTTCCTTCAGGGGGCTCATTATGAATGAATACTTTGCTAGGTCACTGAAATATTTAAAGGAAAGAAGCAAAAGACATCAGAACCTAACATGTGCATGTATATGTGTGTTTTTCAAACCAGCACATTCCTTAAAAAAGGCTAAGGCAAAATAATGTTCCTCAAGAATCGTCGCTGGTCACCTAATCAGAAGCAGAGGTCATCCTGACTCTCCTGCTGGTGCTAAGTTGTCTCCTCCAGTGCCAGTAGGGGCTGTCATCCTAAAGTGGGGGTTGCAGCTCAGACCCGGATGTAGACAGATCCCTCACAATGGTGTCCTGCGGTGTGTCTGGATGATTCAGGCCAAGGACGGCATCGATGAGCTGACGTACACCTGCTGGAGCCCGACACACGCTCCCAGCTCCACTGAGCCTGGTCTGTTTGTGTGTTTGTCCTTACGTGCTCTGCAACCAGACAGAAGGAGCATTATGGTGTCCCTTCATAGCTGGAGGCCTGGAAAGAGGATGTAAGCATGATTGCTACCGACAGCTAATGGAGCATCGCTGTCAGAGCCGGGCGTGGAGATGCTGCTTTTAGATCCCAGGTACCTTGGTTCCCATCCCAGAAAATTTCTCATAGGGAATGATTTGATCTTTCAAACAAAATGTCTGTGTTGGCCAACACAGTTGTTTCTCTGTCTTTTATGTTCAGTTCCTCTACCTAACACACAAAGACAGATGTTAGTTGAGATGTAAAATGTTCGCTGGGTGATGTAAAGGTGGAGACAGAATGCCCAAAGGTCTTTGCCAGTGTCTTTTCCTGTGCAGACAGAGCAGGGGCTGTCTCGGGGAGGAGAACCATCACCTGACATCTGTGTGGAGCTGAAGACAGACTGATGTTGGAGATTGTGCTGGTGATTCCTGATTGTCGGGTGGGCTGGATCAAGAGACTCCTGGAGAAGTATTGGGTTGTTAGGGCACTAGCTTCATGCATGGATTAACCCTAATAGCTAAATGGGCTATTGGGGGATAGAGCCTAGTTGAAGAAAGAGGTTCCCAAGGGCATGGCAGTAGGAACCGTACTTGGTCCCTGACCCAGTTCTCTTGGGCTGTCTCCATGCTTTCTGCTCCCCAAATGCCAAGAGTTAGGCAGGTTTCCTCCACTGTGCCCCTCTGCCTGGGAACCAGACAAGCAGGAACTGAAACCTCTGAAGACATGAGCCAAAAATACACCTTTCCTCCTTTAAGTTGTGAAGTTCAGGTATTTTGTCCTGAGACAGGAAGGCTGACTTACACAGAGGATAACCCAACTTCACTCAAAGTGGTTCTTGAGAAATGCTCATTAGCTACCTGAATGGCATCTACATTTATAATATCAATGGAGATCATTAGATGTAGATCCAGGAATAATGTAAGAGTACAAGACAAGATTAAAATTTAAAATAAAAAGTGATCTAACACTAGGCTGTAGTCCCACCTACTTGGGTTTGCCTCCTAATCCATCTTGGTTCATGCATCCTTCATGATTTCCTGGTCTGGAAATGCATACAGTGCTCCACATAGAAGCCTCTATTTGGCAATTTATTTCAACTTGTCAGCTCTGGAAACCTTTCCATGAGAATGTGCTATTTATTGTAATTGTTGGGCTATAATTATCTTTATATATAATTAAATTCCCAATAGTATCTCTTCTTTTTTCCCCCACAAGTTCGACCCATATTCACTAAGCTGTTATGTGCCAGGCAATATTCTAAGTACAAGGAACACAGAAGTAAAGGGAGGAAATAGGGAAGAAATAAATCAAGGAGCCAATAATTCCCATCACCAACTGCTATGACATAATACTCCATCACTTAGAGGTGAGGCAGAGTCAAACGTGACTTCAAAGGAAACTTTGGAGGGCTGGCCACTAGACGAGAACATTTGAGAAAAGAAGATGTGAAAAGAAGAAGCAAAGCTCACCCTCATCACCTGCATCCTTCCAGTGCATCAGCAAGGGCGAGGTCACTGGGGACCATACTGGGGATTCAGCACTGAAACTGCAGCAAAGTTGTTTCTGGAGGATTACACACTTCCTGTCGTAGTCATCTTTGCACCAATTTTATTACTGTTGTCTAACATATAGTAGATATTTACCCACTGTTAACTGACTATGTGGATTCCTTGGTCTTCTAGCCCTACCCATGTAGAACTGAATTTAGATTTTTACACCGTCACATCCTATATTAGCATCTTTCACAGCACTGGCGTGTCCCAGTATCAACTTACATGAATCTCTCTATTAGACCAACTATTTCTTGGGGGAAGTGGGTTTATCACACTCATGTTTACATCCTGAGGAACCAGCTCTGTTTTTTGGAATGAAGTACTCATTCAGGAAATAAGCATTAGATGATGGGAAATATTGCACAATAACATTTGTTTCATTTGTCTCCAAAATTTGCTAAAATTTTTAGGCCACAGAGATGAATAACCTAAGCAGAGGTCATATAAACAGGAAGTTTTAAACAAAGCTAGGCCTTGGACAGTACAGAAATTTATAAATAAAACATATAAAAGTAAAGTTTAAAGTTGTTATTTTCAGAAATCATATTCCTAAACTGAGACTTATAGGAATATTATCTAACATTTATTGAATAATTTTTTGATAGACACCATCCATGTTAGATACATCATGAATTTATTTAATTTTAATAAAATCTTACCAAGCAAGTAATGTTTTTATTTCCCTTCTAAAGATGAGGGAACTAAGGCTTGGCGGGAATTTAAACTTGCCAGAGGTCACACAGATTATACTTATGTGCGACTCAAGAATTTGACTTTTTCTAGTTGTGCTCTTCTGCTTTAGCTAGAACTTCTGAAATACGATTTTTAATGATGCGGGTAGGGAAAATGCTTCACTCAGTCCTTATTAAAACTTTTATAAACTTTGGTTTTATCATCTAAAATTATGGTCCCAACAATAGCAAATGAGGTTTCAGTTACTATGCACTTATTAAATACCATTTATAATTTTAAATACCACTGTGCTCGGTACTTACATCTATTACTTCTAATCCCTGTAAAACAGTATCATCCTAACCTGCAGATGAGAAACATGAGGCTCTGGAAAGCTATCCGTGCTGTCCATATCACAGAGATAATTAGGGTTAGCTAGGATTTTGATTTAGGTGTTCCTTCAGCTTGCCCAATCTGAGGCATTTCTGCTTGACACATTATCTTCCCTTATGTGCAAAGCCAGCAGTACCTTCAGTACCAAACTCAAAGCAAAGAAAAACACAACAGAACAGCACCTTTTAAGCTCAGATAAAAGAATAGCATCAAACAGATCAAAAGGCCTTTCTTCTGAGGAAGTCCAGAGGTGTCTTTTAAGCAATCACTTCTGCAAAGGTACTCAGGGTGGCCAAGAAAAAACACAGTTTTGAAAAGCAGTGCTATGTGTGTAAAGTAACCCTCACTGCCACCACCTCTGTTTCTCAGCCTCTCTTCCTAACAGTGATCTTGTTCGCGTATTTATTTCTCACGTTCTGGACGCCTCTGATGAGCCGCCCAGCACTGACTCAGCGGAGCTGGACCTTCACTGGGGGCCCCATTCTCGGCAGCTGCTGCTGCTTCGCGTTTGCCTACAGCGATGTGCCAGCTGTCTCCAACTGCATTACACCACAGTAATGTGAACAACTGGAAGCAATAATGTGTCTCCCCATTTGCCTAACAATACCAACATGGACAATAACTCAGAAGGCTGAAGATTTGTGCTGTAATTTAATAAACCCCATGCACATTTCTACAATTGAGTATCACATCTGTGCAATGGATCCTAGAAGTATAATATTCTTTTATAAGGGACCATTAACCAATCTTAAGTTTATAGGTTTCCTTAAATCTTTTTCATCAGCTGTTAAACTACAGTAAAGAGAAAATTGCCTCTTACGAGACAAGGGATAGTAAAATACAAAGACTGTGATTAAACGTCAATCAATTAAGGATTATAATATAATAAAATGCTGACTGATGATTAAAATGAGCACTTTCTGGAAGAATTTTATAAGCAATATTATGAATTATTTTTAAAGGTCAGTAGAATAAACTTCAATTAGATCATTTTATATATGAGTCCTTTATCTATTTAAAAATTTTTATAAGAATTATTCCTCAGGTACAATGATCTCAAACTTGATGATGAATTTCTGTACTAAAATGTATCTTTTAAGCTTCTCGTTTACTGTTCCCCAGTACAGAATTTTAAATTTGTTTCTGAAGAGAATAAATAATGACATGTTTTGTTTCAGCTAGTTTTCCAACAATGTGTGCAGCTGGGCAACAGTTTATGAAAATGAGTTGTGTAGTAAAATCACCAAACAAACAAACAACATTGCAATTGAGGTAACAAAACACTGCCTAGAAGTTAGGGCCCTGGAAAGGAGCTCTGGGGCTGTTTATAAAACCAAGCAATCTAAGCCTCTCGCAAACGATGCCTTGTAGAATTTCTTCCTCTGAAGGTCAGAACACATTTCTATCTAGGAAGAGTTACAAGTAATCCAAAACGACCCACTCTATCCACTTGCGCCTTCTCTCAGTCCTGCGTTGTTGGCCAGCAGTGTCTCTGTTTGGGGCTAGTTACACCGAGGATCTTGACTACCCACATTAGGTGTGGCAGCCTCGGGCATCAGTGAAGACTGAGATTGGCTCCTCCCTTCTTTTTGTCTTGCTGCCATATTTTTTCACCAAGTTTTCCATTTTTTTCTCCTGCCAATGTTATTGCCAGTGTTGTTGGCCAGAGGTCCTTTTTTTCTCCCTGTACCGAGTGGCTCTTTGCTCAGGCCTCCTCTCCCCTGTTGCCTTCCCAAAGCAATTTTCCTGCTTCCCTGTCTGTACCTCGCCCCTGTGGATCTCTGAGGGCATTCAGACTCCTGCCAGTTTGCACAGAGCATTTTGAAGCTTGTTGCAACAGCTGGCTTATATGAGCCTTGAAGGAAAAGCATGTGTACATGTGGCAGCACATTTGAAGTGCTGAAGCATCTGGCAAAGCTGAAACCAAAAGGTGCAGGTAACTCACAGCTTTGCTAGAAACTGTACTGAAGGGGACTTGTGCAGAACACAGCGACAGAAGCATCATTAATAAGTAAGTCCCAGTGCAGCCTAGCTCTGCCCTTATCACTCTACAGGAAATTGCTCCGGTGAAGGTTACCAATGACCTTCTAATTACCCAATTCAGTGGATGCTTTTCAGTGCATGTTTTTCTAGGCAACTCTGATGGACTTAGCAGGACAGCTGAGGGGCAGGCAGAAAATCATACACTCACAAAATGGCAAAGCAGGAATTTAAAACAGATTAACTTAGCTCCAAGTTCAACATCTTCTTATTGAGCTAGGCAGGCTCCCAATGTTTCAGAGATACAAAGAGTGGATGGGGAAAAAGAATGGATTGACTATTGACTGTTACTTTTTCTCCTTTGTGGAACAGATCTAAATGGTAGTAATAGTATTTTCGGGAGGACAAAGAGAATTAGAGAATAGTCAGTGGGGAAAAAGAGGTTTTAGGAAGAGGGAAAGAGGTAAAAATTCAAGATCATGCAAGGATCAGAAGAAAAGCTTTTAGAAGTATACGATTAATATCCTAAAAGAGATAAAAATTATATGTGTATATATTAGGAACAAAAAGACACAGACAAACTCATCCAAGAGAACAGGCCCAGAGGACACTGAGTCTTATGGGAAGTGGAGGTGAAAATCAGAAGAAAATGAGCATCAGTTAGAAGCTTACAGACAGAGGAATTGCTGCCCTTGACTCCCACCACATCCCTGCAAAACAATGTCAGAATTTCTCTTCACCCTAGTATTAGTCATCTTCCCTTTACTGCAACCAAATACATGGCACACACAATGTAATGGAGGAGAGGTTTTTTTGGCCTACAGCTTCAGGGAATTCAGTTGGTGGTCGGTTGTCTCCAAGGCAGGAATGCCATAGTGGAAGGACATGATGGGGCAAAGAGGTTCAGCTCATGGCAGCTGGGAAGCATGGTGGGGGAGCTGCGCCAGAGAGGAAGGGGTCAGGGACCAGACACAGGACCTGAGATAATGCCTCTGTGATTCACTTCCCCCAACACAGGCAGGGGTGTTTTATTAGTCTCCCATGTGGCTCCTAAGGCTGTAAGCATACCAAGACGAAACTGGAAATTTGGACCCTGAACAAATACAGCTAAAGGAACTTCAAGCTTGAGAGACAGAGGTAGGAAGTGGAAGTAAAGCTGATAGTTGATATGATGAGTAAATAAATTCCCTTTAGTCGATGGCAGAGCACCTTGTCTCTACTCGTGTCTCCAGTACAATTTCTAAAACCTTACAGTCAGGGTACACTGCTCTCTCCGCTCCATGCCTGCTCCCACTTGTTAGGTTTTTTGTTCTGGAGAATCCGAAATGCTACAAAGTGAAAGTTTACAGATAATGACACTGGCAAGTGCTACTTAGTCATGAGGAGGTAAAGTTGACTCCTGTGCAGACAGAACTTCCAGTTACTTTTATCATTCAATCTAATGATTACGAAAGGTTGTGAGTTATCCAGTCAAAACAAAAATCCCAAATCAACCAAATACAATGAGAACAAGAACTCTCCACCAAGGCAATGAGAAGAAATTTAATGTTCTCAAAGTAATAAAGTAATCTTACTCATAAGATAAAGCTCCTGAATAACAAGCAAAAGTTCTGAGAAACTGAAAATCAAGAGGTCAAAATAACAAATGCATTAGAAAGTTAAGATATAGACAAATATATGGGAGAACACAAGAAAATAATTAAAAGTAGCAATACTTTACATAGAAATCCAAAATAAGCACAACAAAATATATGGAGGATGGGAAATTGTCAAATTAATGTTTTTCCCCCTCAAAACTAATAAACATGAGTTTTTAAATTAAAAGGGTATTCCAGTTCTCCAACACACATACAGACACAGACATACACACAACGAATAAAAAATGAAAACATACTAACTTAGCACTATGGAATTTTAGAACCCTGGGTACAATGAAGTGTGCAGATCACAATAGAAAAAAGGATAATATACAGAAAGAATAAAAACTTTACGCTGTATCAGATTTCTCAACAGCAACACAAGATACCCATAGAAAAATTACTTTGAAAATTCTGAAGGAAAGTAATTACCCCAAATTACTATGTTATAAGAAATCATATATGAGAGTAAACCAACGATATTTTTAAGATGTAATAAGTTTGTCTTACATCTTACTACATCTTAGGGAGACACTGAAGGAATGCTCCAGCAAAGTAGGAAAGTCTGTCAAGATTGCACACAAAGCCTGGACCACACAATGAGTTCAAGACCAGCCTGAGCGGCATAGCGAGACCCTGTCTAAAAAACAACATGAAACAAACAAGCAAAAAATCCAAAAAAAAAAAAAAAAAAAAAAAAAAACCCAAAAACCAAACCTCTCCCCCCCCCCAAAAAAAAAACAAAGAAAAGAATCAGAATCCATCTAGAATTAAAAAAGAAAGATCCAAAAAATAGTTTTGCCAGAAAGAAACCAATGCCAGAAAGAAACCTGAGAACACAAATCTGGAGGAGAGAGATTTAAAAAAAAAATGGAAGAAAGAAAATACATTACCCATTTTACTAGCTTAAGACATTAGAAAGGTTTATTGGAGCACCTGATAAAAATAAATGTCTTATTTAAAATATAAGTATGCATTTTTTAAAAAAAACAAGAAAAATGAAAAATGATGCTCTTGTTTCTCAAAGCAAACATAAGCTAATTTTTATTTATTTATTCACTTATTTTGTACTGGGGATCAAACTCACAACCTCGCGCTTGCTAGGCAGGTACTTATTCTGCTGAGCTAAATCCCTGGCCACAAGCTAATTTTTAAAAAGGAATACATTATCGAAGTAAATTCCTTAGCTCAGGAACTATGGTTATTAACACTTGACAATAATGTAAACATTGTATGTGGATTTTAATAAAAATGTTACAAAGGTATGATAGACAATGCCTTATCAGAAAACACCTCCTCTAACGTGATAGGGGACTTAGTAAGCATTGTCTGATAAACACTGATCCACATGCACATGTTAAGTCTCCCTTTTCAAATCTTTCTGAATCCCTATTATACAACCCCATCATAGTTTTTGCCTCCCAAGCTCCATGAAGCTGCCAAATGGCTTAAGCCACTTCTTTTTGCTCAGTCTTTTGAACCCATGCTCCATATGGCAGTAATAGTTTCTCCAGGTGGCTCTGATGTGTAACCTGTACCGCACCTTTCCCTAACTTCTGGTGGCTGCTGGCATCCTTCGGTGTTCCTTGGAGTTGAGATGTGTCACTGTGATTCTGTTTCTGTCTTCACTTGGCCTCCTCTTTTATGTCTTTGTGGGTCTTCTTCACATAAAGACACCTGCCATTGGATTTTGTGACCATTTGTAGTCTAGAATGATCTCATTTTTGAAACTTTTATATCAAATATATTTGCCCAAAACCTTTTTCCAAATAAGGTCATATTCTGAAGTTCCAGATAGACATTAATTTTGGGAGATATTATTCAATTCATTATAATAATATAAAAATATAATATTGACACTATCTCTATTATTAGTAACTGATGTAAGTAGCACTATAAGACTCTGCTTGCTGGAAACTATCACCCTCATATAAAATTATACTCATCAAAAATCATACTTTTGACATAAGCCATCATCAACAAAATTAGTCCTTTATAAATCTCTTAAGTACTTGGAGCTGCTATCTACATTTGTATTTTATGCACATAGCAAAGTTATATCAGGGTTGTATATTCCAGAAGGTAAGTGCTAGGTCACTTTCATTGGTTTTGCTATAGACATAATAGAAGCTTTTTTCAATGATAATGTTCTGATCTATAAAATAGACTCCAGCACCTGATGGATTAGTGTGTGTATAGTTTAAGTTTCCATTATTCAGAATGTGAAGAAAGTTAGATGATCAATGAATCTGACCCCTCAGCTGGGCTAACTTTTATGGCTGTCTACCCCTAGAGGTATGCCATTTTCTTTGCATTGAATGATCTGCAAAGTGTCTGAACCAAAGTGACTGAAATCGTTCTTATACACAAAAGGTCTCTGAGAGCAGATTAAAGAGCAGTTCCCCTCCTCTGCTGCCTTTGCATCTGACTCTTGTGGTCATTCCTGCTGATGTCAGCTCCACTGTCTCCAGCTATCACCATTGCTTTCCTACAGAGATGGATGGCTGTGCAGACGGCTGGAGTAGCTATCCATCACCAGTGCTTATGGATCATCCAGGCCATGTCTGTGGTTCCAATTTTGGCAGCAATTAAGTGTGGCTTGCATCTAGCAAAGCAGCCTTTGTGCCACCCACAGAAAATGATGGAATTGGAAAGATTTTCTGCTTATTTCAGAATACTGCCACATATTCGCCTATTGAGATTGAAAAGCAGAAGCAAAAAAAAAAAAACAAAAACAAAAACAAAAACTTTGGAAAATGAAACCTTGAGGTAGTGGGATCTAGTGGGTCTTGGAGATTGTGTATTTTGTGGTAAGCAGTTTGCTATATGTGCTAAAGCTTGCTATGAAAACATTGAGGCATTTTTGGGTCAAAGGAATGAAGTTAGGTATGTACTTATGAATAAGAGAGGTGGATTACTGCTGACAGACATAAAAATAGATATTTTCTTGATGACTTTCCAAGGTTGAAAACCAAGATACTAATAATCTAATAAACATTGCAGTAGGATATAGTTTGCTCTGTATTTAAGAATTTGTTGCCATCATTCATTTAGCACTTGTTAGGCAGGCGCTGTTACTAACTCACTTGTGTATTCAAAGAAATCAGTGAGTGTAATATGCAATTTTGAGTTAAGGACTATTTGAGTAAAAGGTTTCAGATTTCTAGCCCTATATCACTTTACACCTACATAAAAAATAAAGTAATAATTGTGGGGAAAAACCTTTAAATTTAACATGAAAAATAATGAATTTCTTCTTGAAGATGACTAGGAAAATTATTTAGGATCCACAGGAGTCTTGACGCTCTCTGCAGATTTCACTCTTTTTCTAAGACAATATTTCAGCAAACACTAATTTGGCTCTTACTATTTGGGTGCAGGCGAAAGACAGCCAGGAGATGCTGAACACATGTATACTCCCTTCACTTTCCTTTTGGGATATGTTGACTTATGCTTTCTCTCTCTATCCTCTCAGCTAGGAACTTTGCATTTTTAAGGTTGGCAAATAGAATGCATAATAAACTAATCTCTGTTAACACTGGGATCAGAGAGAAGATCCTGACTGCTTCTTACATCCTTTGAATTAGTGAGAGGCGGGAGCCGTTTTGGTGAGATTCCTTCTTTCTTTTTTCCTTCCTTCCTTTCTGTTTTCCTTCCTTTCCTTCCCTCCTTCTTTCCCAGCACTAGAGATTGAACCATAGTCTTTCACACTGAGCTACATCTCCTGCAATTCATTCATTCATTCATACATTCATGACAAGTTCTCACAGACAGCTGAGCTGCCCAGTCTAGGCTCAAACTTGTAATCCTTTCTATTCAGCCTCCCAGAGTGCTGACTTTATAGGAATGTGTCACTGTGTTTTTTTTTTTTTTTTTTTTTTTTTTTTTTTTTTTTTGGTGGGAAGAAGACTGTTCTGGGATTTAAAACCAAGTCCTGTGTGTGCCAGGCAATTGATCCACTGGTGACCTACATCCTCAGTTCTCTGTATTTTATTATTATTATTATTATTATTTTTAATTTTGAAACAGAGTTTCCCTAATTTGCCCAGATTGACCTTGAACTTGTTTCCTCCTTGCACCAGCTTCCTGCATGACTGGGATTAAATGTGTACACCACCTGGTCTAGCCAGGGGAGACTCCTAGAGGAAGTATCATAACTTGCTTTAGAGCTTGTCTTCCCTGTTTTGTTTTCCAGTACAAAAAAAATGAAAGGGTCAATGTGAAGCAAATTTAGGAGAGAGTGGCTCATCCTTTTCCTAGTTAGTTGTCTGTCACTGGGTCTCAAAGTAACTTTTAAAATCTGATTTGATATATGTATATACACACTATATATCTATATATTACATATCCAGTGTATCATATGAACAAAGCCAGCGAAAGTTGTAACTTGTTTAGAAGTCTCTGTATTCACTGAGACTCATCAAAGAAAGACATTTGAAATGCTGCAAGAAAACCAATGACATTACATTATGACTACAGCTAGCATGATTTTTCATTCAATATAATGCTAGTCTGATTGGAAATCCATAGTCTACTGTTAACCCTGAAATTTCCCCTCCAACAGTGTGACAATCCAAAGGGACGATTAGAATTACTGCTTTCTGGAGCTCCTCATTGTGAAGTGTGCCACATTCTTACTTGAATCAGGATACGCTGTGTCTGCAAGATGCTGCAGGATCCAGAGGTCGACGGTAGACACGTCCGTCTGGAGCACAGACTGCTGCAGTTGCTGCTGCCCATTGTTTTGCCCACACATGTCACCTGAGACAAGGAAGGGAGCTGACGGATCTCTTCTAGCTGCTTACTTTCTCCAAATCAGCTCAATACTGGTCAGTTCAGCACAGCCTGAAATTAGATGAAATAAATCCTTTGCACTCTGTTACATCTATAGAACTTCAGAATACAAAGCACTGAACTGCGAGGTGAGCTCCAGTGAAGTCCAGACTATATTTTAGTATCTGAGCTGTGTACCTTGGCATGAAGTTGAGTACACTGATGGGAAAGGACCATCCAATTCTGCATTGTGCAAATGCACCAGAGTGAGTGACAGAAACCCTGTGTTCAGCAGGATTCACACAAATCTGTCAGAGGGGACCAATTCTTGGTACTTTCTTGCCTTCCTAAACACATAGCTCTTTCTTACCATGATAGGAGCATCTGTCAAGTAAGTCTACACAAAAACTAAAATTTCAAATCATTTGGAGGAGCATAAAAGGTTTTTTTTTTTATCACTTTTACTTTTGGTCACATAAATTTGTTATTATGCCGTGACATGAATTACCAAAGCTCTGTAACACCCCAAGTGAATGACAATAATTGTAGTTTGGCTAGTATCAGATTGGGTTCTATTAGGAATGGAGAAAGACTATGGATATATGTATTTATTTATATTTCAAAGAAGCTTATATCTATGCATACCTGACAGTTTTGTTCTTGCTGTTGCTTAATTTTTACTCTAACTTGGATATTTAGAATATTTTCCTATCACTTTCACTTCCTGCACAGTAAATTGTTTATTCTTCAAGTCACAACTTGAAAATCAAGTTGTGGGAGTGATCTTCCCCACCACCTAGCCGTATCCTCTTTGGTCCTGCTTAACTGCACACTTCATTGCAGCCTTTAACAATGGTGATTTGTATTTCCCTGATCTGATAAATCTGCCTACGAATGAATTCTTTGAGAACAGGACTGCACCTCATGCACTTTCGTTGCTCCAGCACGGGGTCTTGTAGTTTAATCTTCAGAAAATCCTAAATAAGCCTATCATGAATGGCAGAGTCCTTGCACTGTGATCATTAACCACTGAGGATTCTATGGCTCTGAAAATGCTGTAAACACTCTTCTGAACCAAAAGGGAAGTGGTATATGTAGTTTACACAAAAATTTTGCATAAAATTGTAGCTCTTCTTAGATCTCATAAAGTCCTTCTGCTTCTTACATCTATGAACTATGAACTACTTTCTAAAGGCAACGGAAAATCCATGGTACATTAAGCAATTATTTTTGTTATTTCCTTCACACTAATATCTTGTGCTATGTGTTGAAAATACTATGTGAAATATTATATAAGTACTCACAGCCCAAAGATAATGACAAAAGAGTCAAGTATACTACAGTGTACTTAGTGTTGTTGTTGTTGTTGTAGTGATAACTATAAGATAAACCAGGATTAGAGTATTTGCAGATTTGCAATTTCATGGATAGAAGGTTTTCAAAAGAAAGTATTGGGCAACTGATATAGGTGACCAATTCTCTATTATCCCAAGTAAGTACATTAAAGCAAATATTTTCCTACAGTATTACTCTCATATTATAAAATATTGTAAACCCAAAAGAAGAAATATATAATTTTGGAATAAAGGAAAACACTTGAAATTGATCATATATATGTATATATATATATATATATATATATGCATATATATATATATATGTATATATATATATATGCATATATATATATATATATATATATTTGAGAATATTTTTTCTCATTTCATCCTCAACCTTTGAAAACTTCTCATGTATTTGTACTAGGCAAGTAATACTTGAATCTCGCTATTTTCAGATATCATTGAAGCATTGATAGAAGATGTGTCCAACTGAATCTTAAAGGGGAAAAAAGGGCTAAGAAGAGAGAATTAGAACATAGTTTAACTCCAGGTAGATGAGATCGTGACTGAAAGGCTCAGATATGATGCATCTATAAAACTTGTGCATGTAAGGTGAGTTCAAGTCCTGGGAAATTTCTCTTGGGAAAGGCCAAATGGGCCGGCGTTAAAAGTTCTTTGGAACTTGACTCAAGCACAAGAGGGCTGCACACCTGATGAGATCCAGAGGCAGGAACTGATGCTGGCTGAAACGGTGATCTGTGAGAAGCCTAAGGAAGACTGACTCACCCTGAAGCCATGTGTAAAAGCAAGTTAACCAGCACACTGTCCCTATTATGGTGAGGACCTGGTAGTGTCACAGAAGAGGGAGTGGAGCTGGCAGGTAGAGAGTTCTTGTGTAGGAAGGGACTGTGGAGGCCCCTTGGGAGAGGACAGTGCCGAAGAGCATCTGCCCAGCCACTGACAGGAAGACAAGTGGGCGAGTGAAGACAGCCTCCAGGAAGCTGTTTGCTCGGGAAGACCTTTCCTAGGAGGAAAGCAGGTGGAAATAGAAATTGAGTGGAAAGGCAGATGCAAGATACAAAGCAGAAACAGAAGAATTTGAGCTAGATGTGCAGATATAAATATCCATAAAGGTAATATTCCCTTGTTTTAAAAATAACTTGAAGATATTCTTTGAGGCACAAAAGTCACAAGTTTGAGTACAAGCTGGGTAACTTAGCAACTTCATGAGATCTCGTCTAAAAAAAAAGAGAAAAAAAGGCCTGGTGTTGAAGCTCAAAGTAATAGCTCTGTTCTTCAAATAATAATATTAATAACAAAAAAGACACTTTTCATCATAGTTTTCTTTAACTGGTATACTAGACTAGTCAAACCTTAGCAAATGCATAATATATTTTAAAAATATTTCTTATAACTGAATTAAAGCTATTGGTTGGCATTTGTTGAAAATAACTTATTAAAGTTCCAACTTTAAAAGAACTTATTAATAGATTACCTAGACATTCACAGTCTGGCCGATGTAATTAATTCACAGTATTTACATTCTGAAATTACTTCTTTTTTTGTGGTTCTGGATACTAATTCCAGATCCTCAGTTATGCAATGCACCAAAATCACCTCTTTCCGATCAGTCACGAATATACCTGCAGAGGGTACTTCTCAGCACTTACTAAATAATCTGCAATCATGAAAAAGAAACCTTTCTCCACAGAACTGTTAATATACAAGAGAGTAGATGTAGACAACCATTCTGATAGAAAATTCTGCCCACATCACCAGGATCCTTTATAGCTGGTTTCTATTGGAAGAACATTGTACATTATCAACAACTCACTTTCAGATGCTTTCTATTTTGCCATGTGAATATTTAAAAGCCAATCTTACCCTGGAACTACTATTTCCTACCTGCCTTTTCCTCTACCCAGGATACTCCTTTAAATCTGTAGCAAATAATTTTTAGGCATATTTCTTATTATAGCATTACCACAACCAGCACAAACACCTTCTCTTTCCTTTCTTCCACCATGTGTACACATAATGGAGTTTCTTATTAAATATACATGCAATCCCTTGTTGCATATAAATGTAACTCATCAAAGAATGAGGGAGACCCTGAAACTCTGCTATTGATTGGTCATAAACACAGTGTAATATCTGAATGGTGTTCTTGGGCTTTCTTTAAAGAAAATCTGAAAGAGTCACGTAACTTTATCAACCATCATGAACAGCTTTAATGTGGCTGCCTTCTTACATATTTATTAGACTGCTTTATTACATATTTCTGAGACCACAGAAAGTGGAAGCTGCTTTTTGACTTCACGAAAACAGCTTACACAGTCATGGGGTTAGGTCTTCATCAGGCATATTCATCACTGGAAAAAAACGCCAGTCTGATGAAAACCACACTACTATTTTGGAGGTAAAGGGAGGGAAAGTTAAAATTAATCAATAGTGAAATATTCTGTGGTTTAAGTGTATCTGAGAGAAAACAAGCAGTGCCATGAGTAACATCCTTTGAATAAGCAAAGCAAAAGAATATTTCTCACACTCAAATAATTTCACTTTAACATGAGGTGCAAATGACTTGAAACACACAACCAGTGTTATGTAGGGGAAAAGGAGAAAATCAGAAGCTTGTTAAGGAACAGTAAAACAAGGACTGGGAAGGACAATCTGTTGTTTTGTTGAAGTGCAGGCTTTGCAGAAAGCTCTTCTCTCTCCGTTTTGGGAGTGCTAAATTACATTATTGGAAAACGCACTTGGATGGGTGACTGAAGCCAAGTCGGCACACACTGGTGGAAAACTGTATCTATTGACTTACAAGCTGGATGCATGTGTCAAAATGCAATCCGGTATTTTTGCAATAATAGCTAGCAGTCATGGCTGTAAATTATTTATGGAGAGTATTCAGTGCAAACAGGTTAGTGCACATATCCTCTTCAGCTTGACTGCCCTGGTTTTAGATCACGCAGACATTCAACTCCTCGGAGATCTGCTCTTATCCTGGCAAACCCTAAAAAGGGGCCTCAACTGCCATCAGTTCAACGACTCAAAGCTGCCTGGATGCTTGCTAAAGCACTACCTCAAGGTTCACTGAGTAAACACGGTCCCTCTGCCCTCTTCCCTCACACCCGCCTGGCCCCGGCCATGTAAGGTAATATCAGACATGAAGGCAGATCGATCTCCAGAGCAGAGGCATGGCCATGCTCCCCTATCTTTGTGCAGAAACATGGAAGAATGTGCATAGCAAAGGCCACTGGTGATCTTAACGCAAGCTGACATTTCACTAATGCCACGGTGCTGAGGCTGGGAAAAAGCTGGCTCTCCAGACAACCCCTCAGTTTACATTTAAAGAACCTGGTGCCCTATTGCAATGCAGAGCATGGATTTCTCCTTCTGCCCTGGACTCTTTCAGCCATGGTCATTTCCATTTCTTCTCAGTGATCATTGTAGACAGGTGGGCCTCTTGCAGTCACATAGATAGCCAGAAAGGTTACAATATCTTTTACATTTTAAGAATTAAAGCCACAGGGGAAAGCAAACTCTGTAAATATTTCAAGAAGGCTATTGTGCCTCCCCCATCAAACAGACAATTAATGAGATATGGACCATAGATGTCCCAGGTCAGATAACTATACATTTCACTGTATTTCCTTTGTCCTTTTAGATGGAAAGATACTTCAAACTTTCTAGGGTTTAAGGTAGAAAACTATTATTGTTGTAAGACATCACAGCTTTTACTTGTGGTCATAGAACAGGAAGTGGTTTAAACTATGTGGTCACCAATTCCTAAGTAGAATATAAGAGATGCTAGCATAACCCTCCAGCAAAACTTGGAAATGTAATGGGCACTGCAAAATAGCCAGAGTAAGAAATAAAATCACTGGATTTTAAAATCATCTTCCTTCAGGATTAAACATCCACTGTCTGTTCCACAAATAGTTTGCAGTGTTAGAAATAAAAATACTATCTTCACAGGCAACAGAACATGGTGCTAGGAGTCAGCTGCTTCGGATGTGCCATGGAAAACTGTGCATGACTCTGGCTCACTTGTTTAATTTCTGCAATCAATTTCTTTGTCTGTAAAGTGGAGTGGATGGAATATTTCCTAAGCATCATGTCATAAGGACAAAATGTCATGATGTAAAGTGGTGAATGTAGTAACCTAGCGTAGGGTGAAGGCCTCTGAAGGTATGTTGATGTTTTAATGTCTGGAACTTGTGAATGTATCCTTAATTTGCAAGAAGGGGGATTGTATTTTCAAGGGTGATTAGATTAAGGATGTCATATCTGGATTATCCATTAAATTCAATGGCAACTTTCTTTAGACAAAAACACAATCTAGTTCTTGGAGAAGACTCAAATCCTTGGAAAAGATAGTCCAAAGACATTGGCAAGAGTCTTTGGAAAAGACAGAACTAAAGAAAAAGTTATCAGGATAAAGGCAGAAATTATATGAAGCCACAAGAAATATCTTGGTTTGCCAAAGAAGCCAACAGTCACCAGAGCTATATAAGGCAAGCAAAGATTCGCCACTTCAGATTTTGAGGGAGGATGGCTTGGCTGACACTAGACTTGGAACTTAAAGTCTCCAGAACTATGAGAAAATAAATTACTATCAAGTCGCCAGGTTTAAGCCATTCACTACCTTGACACAATTAAAATTACGTACTAGAATCATCCTGTGATCCAGCTCCAGCCGTCCTTGCACTCTTCACCTGGCCTACCGGGCACAGTCCTCAGGTGTGGCTGGGCCTGGCCTCTCTGCACTCACCCCTGCGTCTGATCTGCTCCCCTGTGGCTTCTCCATGCCCGGTGCCCTCCCATTCAGCACTCAGCCCAAGCTCCTGGGCTTCAGATTCTTGGTAAAACTCCAGGCAGGCTGACCCTTCCAGGTCTGTGTCAGAATGCCTGATATTTATGTCTTGTATCCTGACATTATAGCACATGCTGTATGTTCGCTCGAATATTTCTTCCACATAATTCTTAACTCTCTGAGACAACAAACGTCTTACTCAAACTTTGATTTTTCCTGGTACCTTATATAGTGTCTGACTTCTCATTTATGCTCAATATTCATTTGCTAAATTAACTAGTTTATTAATAATGTTTCACTGTGTAGTAATTTACCGATCCTTTAAAAGACAAATGAAGTAAAGGTTAATATTATTCTTTTTGCAGAAGGGGAAATTGAGAAGCAAAGACAAGAATTAAACTGCTGACAGTCAAAACTAGAAACTCTTAATTTCAAAGCTAAATATATTATGCACATTTATGTATGCATCTGTATTGTGGATTGCCTCACTGCTTTCTGCCCATGCTTATATGCATGTAATTGTGTCTTCCTTCTGGTAGTCTCATTGAGCAGGTGGGATTCAGGTTTTATTTAGTATTTTTTCTGTATTGTTTTCTAAATAGCAGATATTACAATATCTGCTGAATAAATTCATGATCATTGCAATGATTATTTATTTATTTATTTATTATTTTTTGAGACAGGGTCTCACTAAGCAGTTCAGGCTGCATAGCTCACTTTGTAGTCCAGGCTGGCCTCAAACTTGTGACAATCCTCCTATCTAAGCCTCCTGAAAGCTGGGATTACAGAGTGCCACCATGACCAGCTTTCAATGACTCCATTTGATTAAAATTTCTCCCATATTCCTTTCTTTCCTTTTTTACTATTTTAAAGAGGGAAAAAAACCCAGAAAACCCAGGAAGTAAACAACTAAAAAACAACAACAACAAAAACAAAATTGTTGCTGTTGTTGTGTTTAAAAAAAAAAAAAAAGCCAGTGAGGCTGAGTGTTGTCACCTTACTGAAAGTTATAAACATGGATTTCTCTATTACATATCTATTGTCTGCCATTCCCCAAGAAATAATGGAGTTCTATTCTACTCTGAATATTTCCTTGGTGTCCTGGTCAACTGGGCTTATCATTTTCATTTAATTTTTTTTCGGAAAATTAATGACAGTTAAATTTCATTTTAGGAGTAAACTTAATCAAAGCCAGTTTAGACAGTACCATGGACATTATCATCCGTGGACAATACCGTGGATGGAGAGGATGAATTTTGACCCGTTATTTTTGATGTATAAAACCTATGTCAGTGGGAAGATGAGGCTTTCAGTACCTACCAAATTGTAATTATAATCACTAATAGGAAGATGCAGAAGGATCCTGTGTCCAAGAATAGAAGGTAAATGGGACTTATAGGGAAGGTTAAGCAAGGCTGGAAAAGAGCAAGCAGTAGCTGTGCTTTGGAAAGAGACACAGGGTAAGAAAGGATAGAAGAGAAGCGTAGTGAAAAGATCCATGAAGGGAGAAAAGGGAGAAGCCAACAAACTAGAAGAAGCCTTGAGCCTACCCTATCTCTCTCAATAATTTAGGAAGTGACCACAATATTTATCAAGTCAAATATGTGATAATATAATAATCATCTCTACATGTTTCCTAGGCAAGTGGTAAGATTAATTTCGTGCAATGAATGACATATTTGGGACAAAACAGCCCTGAAGAGTAGCAAATAGATCCCATTTTAAATGCTTTGAAACAAACAGCAGGTAAATAACAGCATTCAGTTGCATGGTTCTTGGGTGTTCTTACTGCGAGAAGGTTTATCATTCAATTTGGGCGACTGACCCAAGTCATCTGTCAGACACACAATGTTCTGCTGGTGCACCCACATGGAGGCACATGCAAGAAAGTCCAATTGCTGCTTACTAATTAAGATTTCCTATACTGAACTAAATAACCAGGTTTATTTTTATGATATCTACCTCTGTAAGTACAACATCTCTTTAGAAAGCACTGTATCTTAAAGACAATTATTGACATTTGTTGAGACATTATAAAATATTTTTTCATAGTTATACTATGTCCATAAGTTTCAAGGCCAAACTATTACCTTTCTCCTAGGAAAAAAATCAAACCCTGTACCAACCAGTGGCATGCATTAAGAATTAAGCAATTAGGTTAGAGACAGGGCTCTCAGCGGGAGTTGGAAAAGCTGTAAAGACAAGATGTGAGTTTGAGAGCAGGACTTGGCATGAGACTGACAGCGCAGCTGAAGTCCCTGGGTCTCCCTTGTATTTCCCCCGCTTGTCTTCTTACTATTAATAGCAACAATTTTCTGCACCAGAATGCCCTTCTAATTTTGCCTGTTGGATTGAGAGCTTAGAGTGACGAACATTCCCATTCAACTCAGCTTTTCCCCTTCTGGATTTTTTTCCCAGAACAACTGAAAACATCATACCACAGCAATATATATGCATGCACTCAGGTTTATAGCAGCACAATTTGTAACAGCTAAATCTTGGAAACAACTCAAATGCCCACCAACTGTGGAATCAATAAAAAGGTGGTATTTTTATACAATGGAGCCCTACTCAGCTATAAAAAAGGATAAACTTGAGGCTTTAATAGGTAAATGGATGCAACTTGAGGCTAAACTCACAAGTGAAATAAATCAGACTCATGTGTAAGCATCATATTTTATCCCTAGTGTACAAGGCTGAAAGAGTATATAAGATCCAAAATCTATAATAGCTATTGTGAAGGAGAAAGAAACTGTTTAAAAGGAAAGGGAAAAGAAGAAAAGAAGAAAGGGAAAAGAAAAAAAATATATATATTTTGTATATTTAAAGACATTTATATATTTTTCATATATATAAGATAGCTAAGATAATTATACTACTAATTGTTCTTAGTTCATTAAAGAGAACAGCTTATGCTGTTCTCTTTAGAAAGATTTTGCATGTCTTTATCCTGTAATCTGAGCAACTACTTTGAAGATAACAATATACAATGTATTAGTCATCAATTCTCTATTACATTGCTATGAAAGTCTGTATTGTTTTTCTTGTTTTTTTCCTCTTTAAAAGTAAGAAAAATTAAAAAAAATGCCCACTGCTGACTATAGGATCTATACTCAATCTACCAGTTTTTTTCTCAATTTTGCCTGCCACTGGAGGAAAGTACAAAATGAAGAATGAGAACAATCAAAAGATTTTTGTTACTTTAGTTGTTCTTCAAATTGACAAAAATCCTATGTATTTATTGTGCACATGATGTTTTGAGATATGTGTTCATTGTGAAATGACACAGTTGAACCAATTAATATATGCATAATCTCACATACATTTTTTGTGGTGAGAACATAAAATCTGCTCTTGTATTAAAGAATACAATACATTGTTTCAGTTATAAACAGCAAAATAAAATTTTTACCCTATTCTTTTTACCTAACTGAAATTTTGTGTCCTTTGGCCAACATGTCCTCATCTCCTCAACCCATGCAGCCTCTGGTAACAGCCTTTCTACTCTACATGTCCATGTCCGTGAGAGTTACTTATTGAGATTCTACCTATGAGTGACATCATGTGCTGTTTGTCCTTTTGTACTTGGCTTACTTCTCTGAACATAATGAGCTCCAAGTTATTCATGTTGTTACAGGTGGAAGGATTTTCTCTTACTGTTTTAGGTAAATAGCACTGAATTATATGTCTACCACACCTGTTCTTGATCCATGTATCCTTTGAGAGTCACATACTTTGATTCTATGACTTGAATACTGTGAATAATCCTGCAACAAACAGGAATGCATATATGGCTTTGATATCCTGATTTCGTTTTCTGTAGATGCATACCCAGCAGTGGGATTCTATTTTTCATTTTTTGAAGAACATCCATGCCATTTTTCACAATGGACGTACCAGTTTACTATCCTACCAGCAATGTGCAAGGATCCCTTCACACATACTTCTTTACCACCACTCACTAGCTTTTGCCTTCTTGATTATAGTCATCTGCACAAATGTGAAGTGATTTTTACTTGAAATTATCTGATCATTAATGATTTTGACCATTTTATATACTCATCAATCATATACTCATGTACGTACCCATTGATTACATATGTGTTTTATATGCTCATTGATAATTTATATGTTTTCTTTTGAAAGCTGTATATTCAGGCCCTTTGTCCATTTTTAAGTGAGATGTTTTTCTTGTTATTGATTTAAGATCTTGGTATATTTTGGATATTACAAAACTATTACAAACTATTACAACTATTACAAAATGTATGATTTGCAAATATATTCTTCCATTCTGGGGATTGCATCCTCTCCTTGTTGATGACTTCCTTGGCTATGTAGAAGTTTCTTTCTGTTTCCTGTTTAGTATGTTCACAGTTTCAAACCATACATGCAAGGCTTCAAAAATTTTGAGTTGATTATTGCATAGTGTATAAGAAAAGGATCCAATTTTATTCTTTACTTCCAAGTGAACATTCAGCTTTAACACCATTGGTTAAGACTTTATTTTCTCCATTGTGTGTTCTTAGCAATTCTGACAAAAATCAATTAATCATAAATAGATGAGTTTATTTCTGAGTTCACTGTTGTTTTTTATTGGTTTGTGTTTTTTGTTTTAATGTAAGAGTCATGCTGTCTTTATTATTAAAATTTTGTTAGAAACTTTGAAGTTGGATAATTTTTGCCAACTTTTAACAAATGGACAAGATAGCAAAAACTTACCTATGATATAGTAACTTATTTAGTTCTAATTTTTAAAAACTTTCAGAGAAATACAAGGGTCTACTCTATATGCTAATGAGAAATTTTAGGAAACTATTGAGAATTGATGTAGTATTATTGTGCATTTAAAAAAAAACACCAGAGTTCAAGGTACTTTAGATATTTCTCAAAAGGCACTGGGATAACCCGAGGGTATGGAGCAAAGAAGAGTTCAGAAACAAAGAGGGGTCCTGACAGAGTAATACGGGGGCTGAGGACACAGCAATGACTCACACATCTGCATCCTCAAATAACAAGGGGGAAGAAAGCACAGCTTCTCCTGTCTTCTTGCTTCTGACTGTTCACTCCTGACTGTTCTGACTGTTCACCGCCACTGCATTTTCACAAAGCCTATGAAGACAGCACAACATTCTAGGGAACGAGGGAAGGAAGAGGCTAGGATAAGGCTGGGAGGTCATGGGCACATCTTCAGTTTCTGATACGTGTAGGAAGTGAGGCAACCTGCAGTTTAAGCGAAGCCTCCACTGAGATCAAGTTGCAGAAATATGTCAATTAATCAAGTGTTATTGTCCTCAGACATTCAGAAAGGATGCTCATATCATTTTCAGTTGTACACTGTCAGAGTATATCCATGGTTTACATTTTAGACTCATTACAGAGAGCACAGCTTGGAAACAGGAAAGCAGTACACTAGGGTCAGAAGATCTGGCGGGTTTTCTTGCCTCTGTCACCTTCTCATCAATGACTGTAGGCGAGATGCTTAGCCTGAGCTCAGAGTTTCTTTACTCTAAAGAGACAGCAGAACCATCTCATTCAGAGAGCCTGTGAGCATGGGCAAGTGCCTCAGCCCTGGAAATATGGAGAAAACGATCATAAACATCACCTCTACAAATAAATCCCTTTAGTTCCTGTAACTATATAAGACTATTTGTGCTGTTAACCTAGTATCGATCGATTTGAAAACTTGGAACCAGAAAGCCCAGGTCTATGCCTATACACACATAATGAAATGCCAGAAAAGTAAATATTTTGGGGTTACATACGTTTGTGATGCAAGATCATGGAGCATGAGTTGAAACTAGTTTCTCCAATACATATAATCTTTAGATGAAAAACAACAATTTTTAAGAATTAGATATATCCAGGACATTGTCTGTTTAGGCTATTTAATCATGGACTATCAATTCTTTCCGTACATGGAGGATTATAGAAGGAAGTCAAAGCAACACTTTATTCATTTAACTAGCTGTTCTGCTAGCAACACAAGGAAAGTGGAAATGCCTGCACCTTCATGTGTATGCAAACAGAGATTTGGGCAACTTGAAATATTTTCCATAAAACTTACATTTGACTTAAAGAAAAAGTAGCATAGGAATGATACTTACCTTCTGAAAAATCAAGCCTCCAGATAAAATACAGGACACTTGCATGACACCAGTTAAATTAGAATTTCAGATAAAGCAGCAAATAAATGCAATAATATATAATAGTTAGCATACAAATTCTTGTATTTAGCAAATTCTTGTACTAAGATATTGTTCACTAATTTATGAAATTCTAAACTGATCTCATGTCTTTGTTAAATCTGATAGCACTGCCTACAGAGGTGAACTGCTCCATTAATCTGTATCACAGTGATCACACCATTCTCAATTGACCTCACAAGGCAAATATGAAGCAGGGAGCTCTGCCTCTCTTGATTTCTGTGCAGCTTGGTATTGTTTCTCCCATCCTCCCTGACAGGGAAAGAGAGGTCACATATCCAGTCACCAGACAAATTGTTCACGCAATGACAAATAAATATTAAGCCACATACCTGCCTGGGATTGCTTAGAACTTTTCAAGCCATCCCAGTTTCTACTAAAGAGGTCTGAAAACAAAAGTCCAGGTGCTTTGGAATAACTAAAACACAATCTTCCTTTTCATGAGAGCATGAACCAAAACGCCTAGAAATTCCAAGTTCTAATCCTACCTGCATGAATAAATGTGGTCATGATTAATGTTTACATTGTCTTGTTCTGACATTCCTTTGATTATTTTTAAAAGAAATGCCATCTCTACAAAGTTATTGGAATCTAATTATTTCCACATAAATTAGCTTTCTCAAGCCTCTGTTTCAGACAGGTCATGAGATGATGGTCTCAGATCAGCTTCTTGTTTGCATTAGTAAGAAGAAAGAGGAAAATGGTATGATTCTGCATAATTAATAGCCTTAATTAAAAACTAGACCAAGATATCAGTTGTAGAAGTGGCTTGATAAACTCCTTAGGGGTAGCTCATATTCTTCTTCCCTCTTATTAGATTACATGAATCTGGAAATATACACTTCTATTATCTCCATTAAGACATGATGTGTTCAGACCTCTTAATCAATTCAGACCTAGGATTCATTTCCATCAAGTCTGATGATGAGGAGGAGATTGTAAATATATGGTAAACAGTATCCTTTTTATTGTTGCATGTAGTAAACTAGCATTCAAGCTACTGTCAGAACATGAAAGGGACTTGCAAGTTCCTTAATACACACACACACACACACACACACCACAACATCTGTATACAAATTTGCAATTCTCACAGTCATTACATCTAAGAATTTTCATGTGAGATATATTGTAAGTTGAATTTTAATATTTAAAGCAAATAAAAGTAATTGATTCAGCTTTTAGTTAACTGCCCCTTGAAATGACAGAAATGATAGAAACACTATGATAGAACAAAAATAAAATTCATGTTATTCCTTCATGATTGTTCTTTGAGCTAAAACAGAAAGCTAAATTTGTCTAATTTTTAGACAATTGTAATTGTACACCATGAAAGTTATAGAAATTAAAGAAGCACATTTTTCTTTCTATAGCTTTAGAGTTGCATATATATTTTTCTGGCATAAAATTCATAAAAATAACTGGATATACCCTAATTTTTGTGTTCACAGTTATTCTCATGGTTTCTAAGGGTAACTGATAAGATGAAGAAGAAATGAATGCCTCTATCTTGAGTTATTTAGAAGCACTAACTTCCAGAAATGTTTTGAGGGGTTTATAATAAAATTATAGATTTAGAAACTACATTGAAACCTTAAACAGAAATTAAATAAGGTAATGTTCACAAAGTCTGGGCAGTCAAACATATGGGTAAGTCACTTCTAAGTGTCTATTTACTATAGTACATAATCTTGTTTAGATATAATTTAAATACTACGAAATAATTACCTTTCATTGTTGGTATATTCTTCAAAAAAACTAGTATTTGAAGCTAAATTACTAAGTTAGAGTCTCTTTTTATCTACGTTCTTCTCACTAATGTAATTTTTCTGATTCTCTGTCACCACAAGAGAGATGCTTATTCTCTTAGATCAAGTTATTAACATACATTGTCCAATACTGTTAGCTTTTCCCTTGTTTTCATTTATAATAATTGGAAGGGTTCTCTTAACAAAGCTTCAGGAAAGGCCTCCAAAAGTGGCAGACATTAAACACGGACAGGTAACAGGTAGCTTAACAGAGTCAGTAAAGGGCATTCCTAAAAGTAAAACTTGTAATAAGGTCAGTTACCTGTGAGCAGCTAAAGCAGGACGTCAGACTGGAGAACTACAGAGAGTAATGCTCCAAGAGAAGGCAAAGGCCAGATCAAAAACTTATTATTTATTCATACAAGGGGGAAAACTTGGAATTTTCCCATGGAGAAGAGTGACATGATTAAATTTTCATTTAGAAAGATCACTTTGACAAAATTGTAGAAAATAGATTGAGACAGGAGGCTGAGAATTCAGCTAATAGGCCATGGCAATAATCCAGAGGAGATATGATAAGGCCTTGATTCAGGCTGTGGTGGAAACTGAAGAGGAAGGGATATTTCCTAACTCATTTTATAAATCCGGCATCACTCTGAAACCAAGGCCAGATAAGGCCACTACAAAAAAATAAAATTACAGGAACACATCCCTTTTGAACATAGATGTAAAATTTCCCTTGTAATACAAGCCAGAAAATTCAATAGCACATTGGAAGATCATTCACCATAATCTAGCAGGACTTTACTCAGAAGACAAGGATAATTCAGTATACAGGAATCTACAAATGCAATACACCACATTGACAGAATGAAGGACAAACACTATGAGATCATGTTAATAGGCAAAGTCATAATATTTGGCATTCTAGACAGAGTAATTAAGTAGGAGAAAAAAATAAAAAGCATACAAACCAGAAAGAAGGAAGTAAAATGGTGTATTGTTTGTAGATAACATGACCTTATACTATAGAAATATCTAAAGAATCAGACAAATAAACTGTTAAACTAATAAATAAATTTAGTAAAGTTGAAGGCTACAAAATCAACAAACAAAACCCAGTAACATTTCTATGCAATAATGATGAACTTCCTCTCCCCAATCAAGAAAATAATCTTATTTACAATAGCATTAAATTTTATTGATGCTGTTAAAATACTTAGAATGCTATTATACTTTGAATACTTAGAGTAAGTTAAGGAAGTAGAAGATAAAAATTGTATGACACTGTGGCAAGAGCTGTTAAAATGTCCCTACTGCCCAAAATGTTTATAATTTCAATGTCTTGTTTACTAAAAATTGAAATGGTATTTTTTACAGCAGTAGAAAACAATTCCAAAGTTCATGAAGAAAAACAAAATAAATTATCGAAGCAATTTTGAGTACAATGAACAAAGCTAGTGACACCACACTCCCTGATTTCAAAATCCATTACAAATCCATGACAATGAAAACAGCATGATACTGGCAACAACACAGAGATGTAGGCCAATGAAACAGAATAGAGACACCGAAGAAAATTACTATGCTTACAGAGTAAATCAAGATCCTGACAAGGAATCAAGAACACATAACTGAGAAAGTAAAGTATCTTCAGAGAAAGGAAAGTATCTTCAGTTAATTGTGTTGAGAAAACTGAATATTCATATGCAGAAAAATGAATTTGAATCTTATGGTCACATTATATACAAAAATTAGTTCAAAACTGATCAAAACTGAACTTGCAAAACTTGATGTTAAAAACTACTAGACAAAAACAGGGAAAAATCTTCATAATATTGGTCTCTATGGTGAAATTTCAGATATGATTTCAAAGCCGCAAGAGACAAAAGCAGAGACAGACAAATAAATTGCGTGAAATTACAAAGCTTCTCTCTTAATTACTTTCCTTGTTGAGACACATTCCTGATAACTATAATTTAAAGGAGGAAGGATGTATTTTGGATTACAGTCTGTAGAGGTTTTAGTCCACAATCAGGTCGCTCAAGGTGATACGGAATGACACAAGGGACTGGCAGATGATAACTGCTCATAGAGTGATAGACAGGAAGCAAAATAAGGAGGGCGGGGCTGGGAAGAAAGATGAAACCTTCAGGCCACGCTCCCAGTCACCAGACTCTACCGTCAGATCCCCCTTCTCACAGCAAGTCAGCTTCAAACCCCAATCATGTAATTGCTTTCCAAAAGCCCACTTATGAGTGCACAAAGCTCTTGGGGTACATCTGGATATCAACTTTAACAGCCTCTACACAGCAAAGAAAACAGGCAACAAATGATGAGACAACATATGACACAGGAAAAAATATTTCCAAACCATTTGTGTGATGTGAGGCTAATTGTATTCTATGTATTTTTAAAATATACATAAGGAACTGAAATACTGTATTTTTTAAATATACATAAGAAACTGAAACAATGCCACACCTAGCAAAGAAATAACCTGTTTGAAGATGGGAAAGGATAGATATTTCTCCAAAGAAGTTATATGAATAACCCAGCAGATGTATGAAAAAACAATACTCACCATCATTTATTACTGGAGAATGCAAATCAAAACCACAGTGAGATGTTACCTCACTCCAATTAGAATGGCTATCAAAAAAAGACAGAAGTTAACTAGTGTCAGTGAGGATGTGGATAAAAAGGAAACCTTTGCACAGGACTAATAGTGTAAATTAACACATCATTAAGGAAAATGGTATTGAAGTTCTTCAAAAACTTTAAAATAGAAGTATAATGTGATCTAGTGACAAGGTATGTTGTGGAACAACAACAAATGAAATTGGTCACATTGGGATTCCCATATTAATGGCTGCTTTATTCATAACAACCAAGATCAATAGATAAATGGATAAAGAAAATTTGGTTTACACATGCAATGAAACATTATTAAGCCTTATATAAGAAGGAAATTATTCCATGTATAACAAAATATATGAACCTGGTGGACATTAAGTAAAATAAACTAGGCACAGAAGCACAAATATTGCATAATTTCATTTATATGTAGAATGTGAAAAAGTCAAAATCCTGGAAGCAGAGAGTGGAATGGTATTTGCTGGGAGTCTGTGAGTACAGAGGAAGAGATGTGACTCGAGCGGCACAAAGTTCCAGTAGTCAGGTTCTTGAAGTGTTTGTTTTATGCAGCGTGGTCACTATAGTAAATAGTAAGTGGTAATAGTAATTCAAGAAATGTAACTTGAAAATTGCTAAGAAAATAGATCTTAAGGGCTGGGGATTTAGCTCAGCGGTATAAGCTCCTGCTTGGGAAGCACAAGATGGTGAGTTTGATCTCTGGTACAAAAGAAAGAAGGAAAGAAAGAAAGAAAGAAAGAAAAAAGAAAGAAAGAAAAAAATAGATCTTAAATACTATTGATCATTTACAAAAGCTATATGAAGCAATGGCTCTCTTACTCTGCTTGATGATAATAATGGCTTCACTATATGTAGTGTACTATATAAATGTACTATATATATCATTTAATAAACTATCAGTATTTAAAACTTTTTTCTTTTCTACTTCAATAAAGTTAGAAAAAAACTAAAAAGACTACAGTACATTTGAAGAAAAGGATATGAACTCAACAAGCTATAATGAAGATCAAATATTTGGTTCACTTAGAAACTATAGAAGGGCTTTGGATGTGTTGCGTTGAGATAGAGACAGAAAAAGGGAACTCTAGAATGACTCTTGGCTTCTGTCCTGCTGGAGCTTGTAACAATAAGGATCAGTCTATGAGAAAAGGATGAATTCACATTTGAAATGTTGAGTTTGAGACAGAATTTCCCTGAGACTTTACTTTGGCTAGATACTTTGTTAAACACTTAAGCCATGGGGGCAACTCCAAAAGACACAAAAATAATTATTGTCGTCCTCTTTCCATATACAAGGAATCTGACTCAAGCAATGAGGTCTTTTGTCCAAGGTCACAGAACTGGTGTGTGGCTGAGAATGACCTCCAGTGTACACTGACCGGACCGCACACTCCTATCCTAATCTCCATGTTATGCAGAACTGGGAAAGCTGAGGATGGAGTCCAAGAGGCCCCAGTGGTACTCAGAGTTATAGCTGTGAATAAGGCTGTCAAATTAGCATAGTGGGAAAAAGAAATCCAAGAATGAGTCTTAAGAACACAACGCTGAATACACTAGCTGCAGACTATTGGTTCCCACTCACCCCACAGACACAGTGTGCTTAACTAGCACAGATTTTTTTCCGTTTTGGTTTTTTTTTTTTTTTTTTTTTTTGCTGTTGCACAGGGATTTTATCACTGGTTTTCAGGGAGCTCTTCTCTGAGAGCTGACATCTGAACTGAGATCTAAATGGAAATAGCCAGCTGTCCACTGACATGCGGGGCAAGAGCATCCCAGCTACAATGAATAGCAAGTGTATCATGAGCTTGGTAAGTGGACACGAGTTTGATATGATTGGGAAAAAGAAGCCACAGTGACACAAGAACTTTATTGTGGGCAAAAATGAGGTTAGAGAAATGGTCAGAGAGTCAGGTCACTGCACCTTGTATTCCACAGTAAGGAGCTTGTGCTTGATTTATGGTGCAGTGGGGAGCCATGGAAGGGCTTTCGGGAGGGGGGAGGCCAGTGTAAGGTGAGAGGGACGGGTCTTAGTGCAAAGTGGGGAAATGAACTTAGAACAGGGGTAGCATTAACTTCTTCACTGAGAGGAGGAGAAAAGAGTGGTAGTAGGGATATTTGTAGATAGTATAAGAGGAAGGTGAAGGAGCTAATATTTCAAGTTGTCGATTTTTTTTCAATGAAGCTAAATCATCTATTAAATGTGGATGGAAATACTGTGGAGTTCAGGATTGCATAAGTCAGCTTGAGCTGCCTTAAGATAATTCTTTATGCCTCCAGACTGGGTGGCATATCTGACAAAATTTTTACTTTTTCACAATTATGGGGGCTAGAAAGACATGATCAAGGTGCAGTTAATGGGTTCTGGTAAGGCTTCTTTTGCAGGTAACTGTCTGCTCACTGTCCTCCATTGGCAGACAGGTTTGTGCCTCGCAAAGATTTCAAGCCTACTGGATCAGGGCTTCACTTTATGACCTCATTTACTATCGCTTTTTCATGGACTGTGCATCCAAATTGAGTCATATTGAGTGTTAGGACCCAACAGATGAATTTGGAGAAGATGAAAACCTTCAGTTCACAACTGGATCAGTGAAACTTTGAAAGGAAAGGAAAACTTTGAGGTATTTGTTGAAGAAATGAGAAAAGGAACTGATTAAGAATGGATTAAGGATAGAACTAAATCTTGGAAAGCTAAATATTCCATTTTTATTAGATAAGAAGCCTAAAATTGACCAATTAATTAATTAACTGAAGGAGAAATGACTCGAAACTAGGAGGCATACTTTTGGAGATCTGGATGGGAATCAGGGAAAAGAGAGTAAAAAGAGAAAGAGAGAATTGTATTGGAAATTATCAAATATGTTAAATGTGTGTACCAGTTTCCAAAAAATTCCCTCACCATTCTGCATTACTAACAGTCACTAATTTAAATGGCAATTAAAAAAAAATCTTCTTTTTCTTTTTTATCTGCATTAAAGGTAAATTATTTCTCTTGCTATGATTCTAAACTTTATGTAACAGGAAAATACTTGAGTGGAAACATTTTTCTTAATATGCAATTGACTTAGAAGTCAATTGACTTAGAAGTCAGGTGGATTCTGGTAAGTGATGAGTTCTTCATTTGGAAGCAGACAAGGCAGGCTGGCAGGAGAGCCTGGAGCTGAATCAGAGCTGAGGCATAAAATGAAGACAAAGATAATTCAGAGACATGAGATGAAGATTCAAGAGCCAGAAGGACATAAGGTAGCCACGGACACGGCTCAAGGGAAACGGAAAAGAGAAGATGCAGTGACCAGCAGCCAAAGGAAGTCTGGGGAAGAACATGAAAGCCTCAGGATTCTTACCAGTTTCTTTCTGATGCAAACAACATGTGCTTCCTTCTCCTTAACAAATCTTTGAGCAAACCTGTAATGTTCATGGATACTATGTGGATTTTGCTTGAGGGAGGAGAGCAGGGAGCTCCATTTTCAAACCAGCGCATTGAACACACTAGAGGGTGACAGTCGCATATTGGAGACCTGTAAATGCCTAGACCTGCAAACATAGCACATAAAAGCTAACTAGGAAGCAAAGTGGTTAAGGTCAGTCCCGCAAAATATTTAATTTGACGGAGGATTCTGTTGAATAATTAGGCTACCTTGCAGATAACATAAGTTGAGTCCTTTCTAAGCACTTTTACAACTTGTATGACAGCCCTACAAACCCTGACACTTCTGCTTTCACCAAAACTTTGGTTTCTAGCATTGCTCGATCTGTCCCTGCTTAGTAATATTTGTGGTTGTTTTTCTAACTGTTTCTTACTGAAAAACAACATGATACATAATAACGCCCTTCAAAAGTGAAATTGTAACAACTCCAGATTTTTCTAGTTTCTTTTTGTCTCTATCAGGGTTAAATTAGTTCACATAGATTTTTTCACTTAATTCCCCAGCACCAATAAATGCCAATGTGGCTGCTTATATCTTGCCATGAGACTTTTCCCCCTGGATCTTTGATAGAAGAGGGCTGCCTTATATTTCCTTTCTTTCTTGGGTGTCCTTTTGGCATGATCCCTAGAGCGATTCATTAATCAATGCTGGTGGAAGTGATGAACAGATGAGTTAATGACTATTTTGACTCAACCAGGTGTTTATTTGTTCAGCCGCATTGTTGAGGCAGCAAAGGTATCTATATTTTATAGAAATATTTGCTGACTGAGCAACTTGCTTTTCAGTGTGAGGAAGTGGCTGTTTTGTATTTTCAAGGTTCCCCCAAAGTGTCAGTGCCCCTCAGAGCCCTGTGAGTTTCCACTGCCAGTGATTGCATGTGGAGAGTGAACTGGAAGCAAAATATATGCAGGAAAAGTGGAAATCACCAAGGAAAATGACTGAAGGGGAAATCAATAGGAGGTGAAAGGTCAACAAGCCTCCTGCTGTTAGTCTGTCAAAATGTATTTAATGGGTTCATTGGATATTTTTCACATTTAAGAAATTGACATGAGAAAGGCTTAGGCTATAAAAACTTTATCTCTACTTATAAAATAGCTTCACTTTTTTCTTTTGAGAATATTACCTCTGATCCCAGTATCATGTTCATACTCAGGGGTTTGAGGCTTCAGCAGGGCCATAAAGGTAAGCTTTCAAAACAAATCAAAATAGCTAACTTCTAAGTAATAAATTATATAATCATAATCACATTAATTTATAAAAATGTAATGTATTGTTAAAATTAAGTACAGATATGCTATCAAGCTCATTATATCCATAGGTGTCTAGTTTCTAGTCTGCATTTATCATACTTAATGAAAGTATGCCATATTTATTGTCTTTTCTATCACTTGTGCTATCAGATTGATCTGTAATTATCTCCTCTCCAAGCAAGAATATATTCAAGAGTAAGAATAATGGATAGAGAAAATTAAACTAATTTCTGGCAATAGATTTTTGTGAAAGGACTTTAAAAATAAAAAGTATCTCTCTATAAAATCACATTTGTACTACCTTTTTAAACTTTCTGTAGTTTCACTAGATGAATATTCTTACTTGTTTAATGCTCTTCATTTTTAAGACACTCCTGCCATCATCTTATTAGAGGTTCAGATTTTAGTACTGCTGAACATCTTTAATCAAAGTACCTTTAGGTATATCAGAAATATTAATTCCTTCAGTGGGTTCCTGAACTATACAAGGAGAATGAGCATTAAACTTTAATATCTGGAAAATTCAGTATGGTGTACTCATATATGATAACCATTCTCTCCCTTTCAGAGAGAGACTAAGGAATCATGCTCAATATCTAAATCTCTCTCGGTTTTCCATTTTGAGCATCTAACACCAATTTGGCACAGTCTCACCAGAATCTTGGATTTCAGTGAAGTCCCTTTATTAATTTTGGTGAGCAGTGCTATCAAAATGAAGTACGGCTTGAGGATGTTTCTTGAAATTGTCAAGGCCCTGCAGGGACCAGTACCTTTGTTTGCTATGGATAGTATTATTGGGGCACAAACAAAGTCTCTGTGCAAGAGAGAATTTCTAAAACTAGACATATTTCATACATTTTTCTAAGACATGTTGAGATTTGAAATTTTAAAGAATTATTATGGAAAGGCACTGCCAAAGTTTAAGTTGGTTTTTTCATACTTTGTGTTTTCAGAATGTCAATCATAGTCATTTATTAGCAAACATTTATTAAATGTTTCCAAAGAATTTTGCTGGATACTAGTGAAATGAAGCTGAAAAGGACATGGTACTACCCTTTAGGAGCACTTTGCAGCGGAGAAGAGTTAATGTAAATGAAAATGGTGAGTAGTGCTGTGTATTACTTTTCTAATGCTAAATAACAAATTACCACAAACTTAACTTATAACAGCATTCATCTACTAAATCGTAGTTTCTGTGAACCAGTAGTTTGGACACAGCCTAACTAGGTGCCCTACTCTGAGTCTTACGAGGCTCTAGTAAAAGCGTTGCCCAGGGTCAGTGTCAGTCTTAGGTGAATCTCAGCATTCTCTTTCAAGTTCCTGTGGTTGATGAAAACCATAGAAGATAATCTCCCTTCAATCAACTCAAAGTCATCTGACATGAGGTCTTTAATTACATCTGAAAATTTCTCAATTTTTCCATATATATATATATATATATATATATATATATATATATATATAAATCTTTCTATTATAAGAGCTCAGTGACTATGGCATCATCAGATGCCAGGGATTTGAGGGAGAACAAAATAGTCATTAGATACATTGATCTTTTGCAAACACTATGGAACTAATGTCCCTAAAAATGCAAACCCACACATAAATGATACATATGTCAGGTAGCCCTACCATCGAAGTCTACCCCCATACTCAAGAACAGAAGCCTGTGTTTAAGGTGTTCACCATAAAGGAATAATTTTGATGATATTATAGTCACCTTGTAAACTGTGTGGGCTGTACAAGATAAACATTACTTTAAATATTTTTTATCACTATGAAATACTCTGTTTTTAAGTACTTTGTTACTCTTAAGAAAATAATTGTAAATTAGATTGTTCTCTTCAATACCAGTTCATCTGTTGTGAAGATTTATCCAAAATTCAAATCATTAGCTGTATCCATAGTCAGAAAGCAGTAACAGGAAGCTGAAGTGTGTTAAGAGAGCAAAATCCACGTTACGATTAAGGATACTTAAAATTTGACAGCACTAATTTGATGAAGCTATCTGTGAAATGAGGCTTATGCCAATTGCATACCATGAACAATAATAACTTATAACTCTGATTTTAGTAACAAAAATTACCATATACATGGGGACCAGTAAGGTGAAGATTACAAGTTTAATCATTATGTATCAATTTTGTTCTACACAAGATCCAGGGTCTAAATTCTAAGTCTAGTCAACCAGTCCAGTTATACTAGGGAAGGCGAATGAGTACATGGATCAATGCAATATCATACAATTAAAAAAGAAATCTAAAAGCATTCTAATTGATGAATAGATAAAAAGAATAGACAACATGTAAGTTTTAATAATAAAAATAACCAAAATTACAAATGAAGCAAATTGAGAATCATATAAAAATGGAGGCAGAGTAAAAACGTAGTAATTCAGCAGTCAGTAACAGTAAATGTAGGGGACAAACACACACACACAAAGAAAACTATAAAGAAACAATTGGATTTTCTCTCGAGATTCTCATTAGATGTCTAAAAGAGAAACTTTGACATCAAGTATAGACTTGAATATAGATTTGTAGTGGCTATTTGGTTTTTTTTTGTTTGTTTCTTTGATGATGGATGAAAATATTGAACATTTTAAAATGCAGACGTAGCTCAACCATTCATTGGATGTACAATGATTTTAGAAACCATCAGAGAGAATATGAGAATTACAACCCAAAGTCCTATATGAATTTCTAGAGGAATATTGAGAATGTAGAAAATTGTCGTATTAATAATACTATATAAATCTCTTTGCAATCTCATTCACCATTCATTGACTTATGCTTTTTAAAAATCAGATATCTCACATGACCTTTGAGTATACATTTTCAGTCTTCTTCCTTCTACTTTCCCTTATTCCTACAGGAACTGAGATTGATGAGATTGCACTTTTGGAGGGGGAGAGGAATATATAATGAAGCCTGCCTTTGGCTTGATAAATGTTAAAGAACCATCCTGAGCATTCTGGGTTAGTATATCAGTTTCCAAACCAAGTTGTAGCCATCCAGTCTGATCACCTCATCACTTCCTTGAGACCAATCTTTCAATAAACCAACTACTATGCTTGAGAAAAGTATTGCCATCCAAATCTTTAGACTCTATAGTGGTGAAAAAGGCTCACATCAAAAGAACTGTTCCTTATCAGAGATAAACTAAGAAGACTTAATCTCCAATTGTTACAGAGGGAGAATTAAAGCTCTTGAGTTAAATATACTGAAAATGTCAGACATCACATGAGATACCCAGTCATCTTGTAGTTTGCCCAATTAAACAGCAAGAAGCTATTAACAAATGAACAACTGAACACTGAACATTGAACACATTACTCCCATACATATACCAGACCTAAACCTCCCAACAAACATGAATGTTTCTACTTTTGTGTCTACCTTTGAAGTGTACTTCTTGCAAGCAGGATGTATTTTTATTTGATCTGGTCTTAAAACTGAGATTTATATTGGGGTATTCAGACCTTTTATAGTTAATGTAGTTAGGTTTAGAGTTATCATCTTGCTATTGTTTTTGTTTTGTCCTGTTTTTTTTCCTTTTATTCCTTTTCATATTCTCTTGTATCAAGTGATTTTGCTGTTATGATTTAGTTTTGTCTACTTGGTTGACTAGCTAGCAATAACGGTTGCTACAATTTAGGAGCTACAGTGTGATTTTAAGTATACATCTTTAACTTATCATAGTGTACCTCTAGATAGTATTACAGTATTTCACTTTTGATACAAGAACCTTATGAGAATATACTTCCATTTCTCTCCAAGTCTTGGAAACCTTGTCATACATTTTACTTATACATATGTTGTAAGCCCAATATACATTGCCATTTTGGTTTAGGAAATTTCCTTTCACACTAATTTAAGTAATGTAAGATGCTACATATTGACATAAAATTTTCATTCCAAATGTTCTTCACTGCTTTACATATAGCCATATTTCTACTTGATATCATTTGTCCTCTGAGGATTTTGATATTTCTAATAATGAGGTTTTTTTAGCCATTACTTTTTTCAACAATTTTATGATTGAAAAATCTTTCAAGTTTTATTTTAAAGATATTTTTCTGGGCCTATAATTTTAGATTAATATTTTTTCTATTATTACATTAAACATGTTACTAAAAATGGCCTGTTTCTGATAAAAAATATTCTATTACTCTGATAATTTCCACTACATTATATTTTTTCATAGTAGCTATTTATGCAATTTTTCTTTTGTAAGCTATGGTTAGAAGTTTATGACATGCTATGGTATTTTTTCCTTGTTTCTTTATAGTTTAGGTTTGTTGAGTTCCTTGGATATGTGGTTTTAATCATATTTGAAAACTTTTTTGGTCAATATTTCATCAAATAACTCTTCTGTCCCCCCTTGCTTTAAATACCTTACAAAAGTACTTCTTTGGTATTACTACATATGAATCCTCTGGAGGGCTTATTAAAATATAGAATCCAGAGAGTCACTCCAAGAGGTCCAGATTTATTGTGCCTTGGGTGGAGCTTGAGTCTATATGTCTAACAGTGTGGAACCAGTCTTCTGACAGAGTTGGCCATCAGCCTACTTCAAAGAAATTTATTCCTAGATTGGTTCTTTACATTCCTTCTCATAAAAAACCTCTCTCATTTTGACAGAATCTACATTTGACATTACAGTTTTGACTACTAAATTGGAATCAAAGAGAACAGGAGGCATGGTGAGGCCAACTTTGGTTTAAATGCCCCTAAGAAGGTTCTTATTTCACTTAGAAGTGACTGAGTCCAGTTTCAAAAAAAAAAAAAAAAAAAAAAAAAAAAAAAAAAAAAAGAGCAGAATAGTATCGTTGGAAGATCATTCTTTATCGAGAATGGCTTAACCCATCATGACAGCCAAGGTCAAAATCATAATACTATAATTTTACTTGCTTTTCTTGGGTCCCCTTGCATAGCCTGATCAAGGTTAGTTGTTGCTCCCTGGTGACTTCTGCTTCAGTTTTGTGTAACATGGCAATGGTGTGTTTTATTCAGGCTCAGGAAAGAGAGCTTTTCCTTACTCTTTTCTGACCATAGAAGGGCTCCTGAGGTGACCTGCCCATGGTTTGACAGTGCCCTCCATAGACACAGTGCTTGACAGAATGCCATATTTGTTCACTTACCAGTCAACCAAGAAAGCCCAATGTTCCCATATCTAGAACTGTTTTTCTCTCAGTGACCTTGACTGCACAGGCCTGTGGTGCAGTACAAGCAGGAACTTCATCTAGTATTAAGAATGACTTCATCTAGTATTAAGCACACCAAGGCACACATTCTGCATACCTGGAAGACCCAAACTTCTCAGTAATCTACAGTCCTCCTTAAGAAAGGAAAGTGCATAAAGTTAAGATCATTAGTGTATTTTTATTTTTTGTAAAATTTTGATACAATTAAGTTAAAGGGAAGTGAATTTCTGAACAACTGCCTCCCTGTATTATCTATCTTGATTTTAGGGAAATGATTGCAGAAGTATGGAGAGGTTTGTCACCTGCAAACTTTAAGAATTTATTCTTGACATTAATTAGGTTCTGACTGGGAGGAATAGATTTTCTCCTATCCCATCTCTGTTAACTACCTTGATGAGTTAAACACTTTTATCAGGCTTCTTTTCTTTCATAAAAGCATACCAGAACACTCCTTGTTCAGATTTATTATTAAAATAGGTAGTTTTGATCTTAAATTGTAAGTGTCCTTATGCTTTAAATTCTTCTCTGAAGTAAGACCCTAAATCCTTTGCTACCCTATATATTCAGAAAAAAATGTTGAAAGAAACAGTATAAATGGGACAATGTCTTCAATAACCAGACATCTGTCCCAGGATTAACCAAATTAGGAACAAATCTTGTTTATCTGATCTCTACAAAGACCTGAATATACTAATTGCTGCTAATCTACACTGCAGAACATGCTAAGAAAAATTAGAAACCATTGCTTTATTCAAGCCAAGAATTCTGTTTAGGCGCCTCTTTTACCACATGATAAACTTTTCCTTTTTATAGATGCTCATAGGATAAAATACTCAAGACCTAAAAATAATTATGTCTTACTTAAGAAACCAAATTACACTGTTTCATTAAACATACTTTATGTATATGTTTCCATTTCCTTCTTGATTGTTAGCATCCTTGAAGTCACAAAAGCAAGCACAAATATCAGCATTGAATTTATGTGTAGTATGGATTTTCTGTGCTAATCTTGCTTCTTCATTTTTAACTCTTTTTTCTTATATATTCCCCATCCATTTATATCAGTTCTTGTACCGTGTATTGATGGGATAATATTTTTCCAATGCAAAGTAGATCCAGCCACTTGTAGCTAATCTCTTAGGTTAAAAGTTTCCCTTAACTCTCAGAACTTATGTATTAAAGCACTGTAATGCTGGCATAAAGATAGACATATCAATCAATGGAACAGAACTACAAGTCCAGAAATAAACTCTTGTATTTATGATCAGCTGATATTCTTCAGAGGTTCCAAGGCAATTCAATAAGGTAGTAGCCATCTCTTCAACAAATGGCACTGGTATAACTGAATATCTAATTGGTTTTGAAAGGAAGACAGGACCATCTCATACTGTGCAAAAAATATTAAATCAAGATAGACTAGCAGCCTAAGTGTGAGATAGAAATTTAGACTTTTGAGTAAAACATAGGAGAAACTTCTTGAAACCTTGGTTCAGGAAAAGATTTAGATATGACACCAGTAGCATGAGAAATCAAAGAAAAATGAAAAACTTATATTTCAAAATACATCATCAAGAAAGTTCAAAGATGATCCACAGAGTGGAATAAAAATTTTTATAAATCATTTGTCCATTAAGGGATTTGTATACAAATGCACACAGACTTTCATTAGCACAGGAAGATGAAAACCCAAACAGTAATAGTACATCACTTTACATCCATTTGAAGAGCCGTGATAAAGAAGAAAGACAACATTAAATGTTGGGAAGAGTGTGAAAATGGGGCTATCATACATCACTGAATGGAATATAAAATAGTGCAGCCACTTTGAAAAGTCTGTGAAACTATTAAAATGGTAAACCCGTAGTTACTATGATGTAGCAATTCCATTCCTAATTGTCCACTCAAGAGAAAGGAAAGTGTATGTCATACAAGGATTTATACAGAATATTTATTGCAACATTACCAACAATACTCCCAAACCGGGAACAATCTGAATGTCTCTGAAATGGTGAGTAGAGATATAAAATGTGGTGCAAATATATAAGGAATATTATTCAACGATAAAATTGGATACACTCCTTATATATGGAGAATGTGGGTGAACATCAATATTTTTATGTTAATAGAAAGAAATCAGACAATATTATACATATTTATTTTAACTTACATGAAATATACAGTTGAGATAATTTTTCTGGAGACAGAAAGTAGAGTAATGATTTCCCAGGGCTAGAAGTGAGACAGTGGATTAACAATAAACGGACATGAAGGACTCTGATTGGGGGATAAAAAACGGTTTATGGTTATGGTTACTCAGTTTAGTAAACTTTCTAACAATCACTGGTTCATAAATTTTGTAATCCAGCATAGACAATGTATCTAAAAGTATACTTTTGACTTAGTATTATCGTTTTATGTGTTTTTCGTGTTTTCTGGCCTGTTAATCTGTGCTTATGATAATTAGCTTGATAAAAATTATAAAATAAATAAATGAATCTTATGCCAGCAAAAATTAAATGAAGGGAATGGGAAGAGGAGAAAAAAGATATGTGTTCTGTACATGTAACAATTCCCCATACAGAATGTAATCATTATGTCCTTTCAAACATGTATTAATGAAGTTTTTTAAAGAAAAGATGTTAGAACATGAATACAGGTAGTGCACTCTTAATTACTGTGTTTGGCAGAATAATAGCTCTCCAAAAGGAAAAATGTTAACCAAGTGAGGTTTATGATGTATAAATGACACAGTTCAGTAAAGTCAATCAGAGATTCTGGAAGTGTCATCAGGAGGAGGGATCTTACTGGGGACACCTGGGCCTTGCTGTTGACATCTTACTGCCTGCAGCACACATCATGCTTGCAGCACCCTTCCAGCTCAGACCCTGAGTGCCAAGTCCATTCACACTGGACAGGCATTTGTCACGGTGCATACTACTTAATCTTTTTTTGACCTGCAATCTTTCAGAAGCATCATATACTTCTGTATAAACAAATGCCCCTCAACTAAACAGATCCATGTGAGAGATAAATGCCCCCCATGGCCAGGAATGAATAATCAATATGTCAGATCAGATTTAACTCAAGTGAGGAACATCAGAATGACAAGAAAGAAACGAACGATTGCATTTGAGCATTAGAGTTTATCTGCCTCTGATTATTTTGATGATACTTTAAATATTTATAAGGATATTTAGTTGTACTTCTCATGGCTGTCTCAATATCCTGAATGGATTCAAAACATGTACCTTTTCATGGTCATTTTGTCTCTGTGAAAAAGCCAGAAGGCCCTCAGTGCCAGATCTGATGAGTAAGGTAGATGAGGACACACTGTGATCTTTTTAGGACTCCGTCTTTCTGTGGGATGCTCGGCAGCTGCACTCACTGTGTTTTGTAACGACGTTACCAATAGACTGCTCGAGGAACTGCTTTAGAAAGTGACAAAAATTATGGGATAAGTACATTTGAAACTAGGGGAGTATTTTGAGGAAGATTAATGACAACATGTCTTTTACTGTAATAACTTTTTAAACGTGAGCATTCGCTCTATTTTTCATCATCTTTTGTATATAAACAAGCAAATATTTTTTAATAGTTTAAAGTTGAGTGATGGTTTCTGATGACAACTGAAGAAAAAATAGTGCCACTCAGGAAGTACGTGATTCTTTGTAAGGACTTCTCAGTATAAGGAGACAGCTGTAAAAGTCCAAAATAGAACATGTGACAGGCCAGACCATATGAAAATTAAATATTTTGAGTTTATATGACATATAAATACTTTGTACATATGATTTTTTATTCTCTTCTCCACAAATGCTCAGCCTCTAGTTAGTAATCACTGAAGGTTAACAGGGAATTTAAAATACTACACTGTTATTCAAAGCATGTTTGTCTTAGAGGACTATTGTGTGAGTTATATGAAAAAAAGTGGTTAATATTCACTTTGGGTCAGTACTTAGAGTATGGCTAAAGATTTGGATATAACAAAATGCTCAAACATCCAACATACTTGATGAGTGATAAGTAGAATGACAGTTACCACTTTCATTTTGCACTAGAGACAATTCAGTTCTTCATGCACTTATTTACTATTTCTTTCATAAAAATTTTTGAGTACCTTTTATATTAAATATAATGTTAGGTGCTAAAGATAGAATATCATAGAGGTAGTCATTAACCCTAAAGAACAAAAGAAGTAAACAAAGAAAAGAAATACTCAGTGATAAGCAGAACTAATATTAAGAATGGGGACTAAATACCAGCTTATAACCTAACTTAGGAGGTGTCTGGAGAGGATTCCAAAACAAAAATCTTTTGATGAGTTAGATATATGAGAAAAGAAATGGGAAGGCCAAGAAAAATTTGGATCATACTGCAAGGTGCCTAAAGCTTGGAGAGAGCATAGGCTGTCAAATCAGATAGGTGAGGCTGACATTTTTTCCTGCCACTTAAACTGCTCTGTGACCTTGGCCAATCTTTAACTCTGTCTGATTCATCTGCAAAAAGTGTTTACGATGTCTGTTTCACTGTTGTATTGGCATGAGTAGGCTAGTGAAGCTGGTGCATGCCCTGACACATAATTGATACTCCAAAATTGTCATTACTCCAAAAGCAAGTCTCCAAAAGCAAGTCATGTGGATTCAAAGTAATATGTCAAGTTTAAAATCTTTAAATTGGAAACTTCTTGATAAATTGGAAACTACTGATAAATTGTTTTTCACGTTTTCACACTTACAAGTCTTAAGTGGTTTCCATTACTTATAAAATTAAATCTAAACTCTGTTTTCAAAATATAATTTGCACATCATAAATTCACTAGTATTAAAAGTACAATTCTGCAAGTTTTAGTATATTAATATTTTGTTTAGCTACTCATCAATTGATGGGCATTTGAGTAGTTTCATTCTATAGGATATTAGAAATAATTCTGACATGGACATTCAGACACAGATCTTTGTGTGGCTGTGTTTTCACTAGAAATTTAAGAGTAAGATAGCTAGGTCATGTGATAACTTGAGCTTTAACCTAGAAACTTTGTTGAAAAACTTTCCTAGTATTTCCTAAAATGGCTGCAATTCTTCATGTGTGCAAAAATCACCACTGTCTAATGTGAAAACATTCTTCATCACCAACCAAAAAAACCTTTGTGCCTGTTGGGAATAACTTAATTACCCTGTCCCTCTTTCTTCCTGTACACTCCAGCCCTTAACTCTACTTTCCATCCTTATCAATTTGCTTATTCTGAGCTTGCATATAAATTAAATTGTACAATATGTATTCCTTTTGTGTCTACATTCCGTGGCCTTTTTGTCCATCCATGTCACAGTATTGTCAACACTGTCTTCAGAGGTAAATAGAATAAATCTCATGAGCACACAATGTGATTTTTTTCTTCAGTTGATGAAGATTTGGGATATTTCTACTTTTCTTGGCCTTCATGGGCAGTGCTTCTGTGAATATTTGTGCATACTTCCTGTGAGATACATGATATCAGTTCTCTTGAACAGATACCTAGGGGTGGAATTGCCAGCTCATGCAGCAACTTTGGATTTAACATCTGAGAAACTGCTGAACCGTTGCCAAAGTGGCTGCATTATTTCACATTCACAACAATAGTGCACGAATGTTCACATTTCTCCACGTCTGTGCCAACTCTGCTTATTGTCTTTAATTTAGACATTTTTAAAAGCAAAATTATTCTATTGCTGAAAACAAAGTTTGTAAATGCTATAAAATTTGAAGGTGTAGTAAATTATGTAAACATCAAAGTTATTACAATCTCATCATAAATGTCAGTTGTTAATATCTTAAAGTGTACATTTGTATTTTTCTTAAATATCAAGTAGCCATGATATTTCTTAAATATCATGATATTTAAGAAATAGTAGTAGTGATACAGTAGTAATAAGAAATAGTAGTAGTTATAAATTTACTATTCCAATTTAATCAAGTATTAATTTGGAAAAGGAGCTGAGATGATCAAGGAAATTATATAATAGCAAAAATTTACTTGCCACTCATGAAACATGATCACAAAATATGGTGAGCATTTAAATTTTTAAAAATTTTATTATGATAAAAGACACATTGCCATTATCACCCCTAGAAATACTCCTTGCTTCAAAACATACTTTGCCCATCATTTTTGTCACTTTCTGAGACAATTCTGGAAGCCTTCTGCTTATAGTGCCTCAGTGTCCTGATTCACAATATTCTCCATTCATGATCATCTTCATATTGGAGGAAGAGTCAAAAGTCTTAAGATGATGAATAACATCATGAGAACACAATAAAATATTCTTGGGCTGGGGATTTAGTTCAGCTGCATAAACACCTGCCTGTCAAGCACAAGGTCATGAGTTGGATTTGTGGTTCAAAAATAAAATAAAACAAAACAAAATAAAATAAAATGTTCTTATTTGACAAGAAGTGCTGAAAATGTTTTGAATCAATTTGAGACTTTGAGGTAACCATGACACAGAGAACTTCCAGAACTGCTTCATAAAGTAGCCAGAGTTAAGGGATAAGTGTGTTCAAAATGATGGAGGTGAGGCGGAAGGGGACATCCTCTGGTTTTTAGTGACATGCTCTCAGAAGGAAGTTTCTTTGGGATTCTTTGTTATAAAAACCTGTCCATGGCCCTGCTCTAACTGTCTTCTTGATCCCAGATGAAAAGACTTGCTTGCTTTTGACATCAGCTTCCACTGTTGCTGGCTGCCATGAGCCATGAGGTGATGCAGTCAAGAATCAGCCCTAACTGAGCCTGCTTGATGCTGCTTAGATGTTAAACCTCCAAGGCTGTAAGCTAAATAAATGTCCCTTTCTTCATAAGGATGCTATCTCAGTTACTTGATTTACAGTGATAAAAAGCTAACTAGTCTGGAACTCCAAAATTGTAAGCTAAATAGATTTTTTTTCTTTATACATTACCTAGTGTAAGGTACTTTGTAATATAGCATCAGAGAACAGACTAAGATATAACGTCAACACATTTCTAAAGGACATTTCTAAATGAAAATTGAAAGAAGATTGATTGAGATGCAGACGTGACATGGGACAGACCTCACAGTGATGTCACAACATGAATTAAGAGGAAAAAAAGATGGGACCAGGAAGGAGAATTAGGTTGGTTTTGAAAGACCTCATGAGCACACTGATGAGAAATGAGATTGTAGGGTGGCGGAGGATGGGAGTGGACTTCAGTGGCATGTTAAATTGGAGTTAAAGGGTGGAAAGAGAAGAAAGGACCCCTTTTACTTTCACCCACATTATGGTTGGCGATGAAGGGTAATTAAATATGGAAAGTAAAATAAAATAAAATAAAATAAATTGCTTTATCCTATTATTTACTAAAGAAAGATATCGATTTCTTAATATATTTCTGATGAGTTCAAGTATTTTTATGTACTATGATATCTAATTTAATGCAGTTCACACCAATCTGGTCATGAATGTCAACTTGCAATCATTTCCTTTTTCAAAGAAATTAAACTTCAGAATTTGTAAGATGGAACTAATTCACAATAATTTATGTGATGTTAAACTTTTCATAGCTGATATTAATAATATTCACTAATATAGCTAGAATTTATTAATGGTAGCATTCCACCATTGCCATGTAGGTAGCAAATAGCAATATTGTAATACAGCTGCTACTGAGTGAACATTTACTAGGTTAGTAGCACTGTGGCAAAAGTTTTGCTGAAACATATGTACAGTATGACCTAACTAATGGAAATTGACTTCGCATTTTTTTGTTTTGTCTTTTTGACATAAGGTCTGGCTATGCAGTTTGGGCTGGCCTTGAACTCACATTGTAGCTCCAGAACTTGCAATGATCCTCTTGCCTCAGCCTCATGAGTACTGAGATTACAGGTATGTGCCATCATGCTTGGTGCACACCTGAAATTGACTTCTATTTTTACAAGAAAGAGAAGGTAAACTCAGCATGTTTAATTAACTTTCCTATGTCAGTAAGGAGAAAGCTCCAGAGCTAAGGTTAATCCACATCTTGCTCTAAACCTCTGCTTCTCCTTCACGGTCTGCTGAGCCTTGATAATAAGATGCTATCTTCAGCTCCGACCTGGATTATAAATTCAGGAGTTAAAGAAGTTAGGAAACAGCAGTATTTCTACCTAGTGGATTATGCTAAATATATTTATCTCCAAGAAAAAAATCACCTTTTGTCTTTGAGAACTGTTAAGGTCTTTCCTGTGAGAACACATCCTTTCTGTCATTTTCCCTCAGAGAGGTGTCTTCCATCATCACCCTGTCCCCTGGGCCTGGCTTGCTCATCCCCTTTCTTTCTCTGGGCTTCTGTGTGCCCCCCTCCATCCTACACCCATTATATTCCATTAATATGTCTACAACTGTCTACTTACTTTTCAAGGTACTTTTATCTGTTAACACCCTACTTATATGCCTCTCTGCATGTTGCATTCCCTAACATTTCCCTAGAATTATTGAATGCTTTCCTACCACTTACCTCCAAAGAATATTTATTCCTCCGCTACCCATCTAAGGCTTGTGAAAATATTTGTTTGACTCGCTAAATTACTGTCTTCTAACAGGCAAGAATTGTAGCTTACTTGACTTCCCTTCACTGTTATTTACCCTAACCCTTCATTGTTATTGATCTTTATAGCTGCAGTGCCTAGCATAATACCTGAGGTTGAATTGGTGTTTCACTTTAATTTTACTTGCTTATTTATTTTTGGATACCGGGGACTGAACTCACGACTTCATGCTTGCCAGACAGGTGCTTTTGCCGCAGAGCTAAATTCCCAGCAGGTGTTTCACTTTTAAAAGTAATCCTGTGTTTTGTTTTCTATTTTTTCTTCATGTTCTTTAGTGTATCCATCATGTAGTTTACTTGGACACTTTAAACCTTAGAGTGTTTGATTTCAATTTTTGACCAACGTCCCCATAGAGGGAACTGTTAATTAAAGTCAAAAATACCTCGTTATCTTTCCTGTGCAATCATGACTGCCAGGTTCTTCCACCTGGAAAACAATGGCAACATTTCCAGATTCACACTGCAAAGCCATACCTACTTTGGTCGGGTTAACCATGATCATATTTAAATCTGTTTAAGTACTGCTCTTATCCACATGCTTCTTCTCACATGTACTGCATTATTGATAGAATCCAATTAAATATAGGAGTTTTAAAATGAACTTGCTTCCAAATATATTAGATTTCATCTTCTCATTTTGACATTCTTTATTTCATGATGTTGCTATTTTTTGTAAGCCCTTTTGCCACATTTCTTTATCTTATTTTGTATTCTTAGAATCTAGCCAATGAATACCTCTTACAATCTATTTGATGCCTTATTTATAACACTTCTAATGCCTTTAGTTAAAACCCTCTCTTAGTCCCTGCAGGGTGCTATAACTCAGTACCATAAACCAGTTGCTCACAAATAACAGAAACTTGTTTCTCCATGGCCCTTAAGCTGGTAAGTTTAAGGTCAAGGGTACTGGGAGGTTGGTTTCTGGGGAGGACCTGCTTCTTAGGTGGCCACCTTTCCTCTGTAGCCTCATGTGCTGGGAGGGAGGAGTGAGTGTCTGGGGCTTCTTTGGGAGCTGCTAATCTCAAAGTGGCAGGGAATGGGGAGGGTCACAAAGAAATGTGGCAACTTGAGGTCTAGGATTTAATACAGGCGTTGAAAGTGACAGAAGCATTCAGACCATAGCAGACCCTACAATGTAACTTCATACAGATCTTCCTGGGAATTCCCCACATGATGACTCTCTCTAGATGAATAAGCTGCTATTTATCATGGTCACAGATTATTCTCTACTCCCCGCTCCCTGCCCTTTTTATTTTTCCCTGAGCAGGGCTCCAATCATATTAGAAACCTCTGTCATCGTTCACTTCTCAGCTGTTGTAAATTAATTTTCTATCCAATCTGGTCCTATCAAATTATTTACTCCAATTAGGCATTTTCTTTTTCTGTGTGGATAAACCTTAGGAGATTACTGCAGCCTCAGAGACTCCAGGTGTTTGTGGGTGGGAAGAAGAGGAACTAAGAGAAAAAAAAATACAATGTGAAGTACTAAAAAACACAAACTCATCCTTTAGCTGAAATAGCTTGCCCTGGGAATAAATTTAATATATTAATTCACCAGGAGCTTCTGGAATACACTTTTAAAAAGAAAAAGAAAATTATGAGTACATTCTTTAAGCCACATATTCTTTTATTCTTTACTATCTAGAGTAAATCAAATAATTACCTATAAAAATGGGAATAAACCTGGTTATAGCAATCTGTTTTACCTGAATCATTCCTAGTTTGTCTTCTTATAGAAAAAAAATACTATGTCGAATAATCACACAATGCCATAGGGTTTACATTTCCATTTTAACTTTTGAAAGGGAGTTTCAACTTGGGAAATTAATGAAGATTTTTGAGAAATTTTAAACCTATGTTTTATAATATAAAATGCATAGACAGCAGATAAAAAGAGCTAATATACATTCGGGGCTTGTTACATAGTGGAACTCGGACATTTTCATGTATCATCTTTCAATCTTATAACATCCTTAAAAGGTAAATACTTTCCCTATCTTATAGATGAAAAGACTAAACTTTAGAGAATTTAAGTGACTTAGCCAGTGCTATATGGGTGGCATTGCCAGCATCTAGTAGGAGTCATGGATGTTGTTAAACATCCTATGTTGCATAAGGTTAGTTCCATAATAAAGTTTTTCATTACAAATTATCAGTAGTTTGAGAAAGAGATTTTGTGCTACACTATCTAAGTTTAGTTCCCTAGGAAGGATGGGGAATTTAGATAAAAGCAGTTTCACTGTTTGTTCTGTGTCCTCAAAGTATTTTGTTTCTAAGATGTTTTTGTTAGTACATATTTGCTACATACTATGAATACATTCATCTTGGGAAGTTAGAACATGTACACATCTCATGTGAGTACTTTTTAGCCTTCTTTCCCTTCATTCTCTCCTCTTTCTCTCTCTCTCCCTCTCTCTTCCTCTCTTTCTTTCTCCAACCCTTGATCCACTTCCAATCTGCAACAGGGCTGCCTCCATTAACCAGAAAGCAGAGAATCAGTAAGTGTGCACTCTGTGTTTTCTCATGGCTGTTTCAGGGCATGCTGTGAGACTTAATTCTTGTCTGTGGATGCTTATCAGTGAACCCTGACTTTTCTTAAACATTTCACCAAAGTATAAGCTTTAAAGTGAAATCCTCTCATCACTGATTCTCATGACAGGCTTGGCTTTCTCTAGCTAGGCTGAGTTATAGCTGGGGTCTTCCTGGAAGGCCATTTTGACTTGCATGGTCTGTGCCATTTGGTGCTATGACAAGCATGGGTAGTCCAAAGCTGTAATGTCCCTTGAAGGGACACTATATATATATATTTTTTTTTTCCCCAAATAATGTTAAGACTTAAAACCTGCCTTACAATTGGGAAATGCCATGCTATTTACTGAATAAGTTAACCAAATGCTCTCATCAGCAACTATTAAAGATTTCTCTACCAGTGTCATGTGGCCAGCCATATACATGCTGCTTAATCTGTGTCTTGCTGTTGCACTCCTCTTGACTCAACCACGGAACAAATCAATATAAGACTGAAAAGTGACTTCTCAATGGCTCAAGAAAGGTCTAGAGATGTAATGAAATCAACAAAGACGTACCAAGCACATCTTTTTGTCTTTGGCCTCCTAGAATGGAAGTTGCCTGAGAGTAAGGATTGAAGTTTTTGAAGGTCCAGTGTAGAATTAAAAGTGATGAAGCTTGGGGACTGTTTAAAATGAAGAGTATTTTCATCAAAAATAATCAGATTCTGTATATAACAGTTTGGGACATTTAGATAAAAGAAATATATAAACAACTTGGAGGGAGTTCAGAGTGAAACAATAAAAATGCATGAATGTTTAGAAGAAAGAGGGAATCAGTTTTGTGCTGGCTAAACAAGAATGAAAGAAGGAATGACTTATGATATATGAAAGGTAGATTGTCAAACAGCAAACTGCTGAGGTGTTGATAGGCTGAATCTGACAGCTGCTATCTCTGGAGCTATATATTTTGGGATTAATTGAGCATTCACCTCTCTCCCTGTATGATTGAATTCCCTTGCCCTAATGCTAATTTAATTGTTCCATAAAGAATCATTTACTGCTATTGGTGGGAATGAAAGTATTACCCAAGATTTTGTGCAACTGTTTCCTTTCTACTCTCTTAAGACTGAGGAAAATGGTGAAGCTAATAAAGACAAAATATTTCTAATGATATTTCAGGCTCTTTGTTCTCCAATAATAATTCTATGAGATCTTAAAAGTTTACAGGGACCCTGTGATATAACAAGGAGAAGGCAGTAAAGATAACCTACTGTCTGGGAGGGCAAAAGGTAAGGCTTGGAGATATACTTATGAATTCTGGAGGTCCCCAAAGCTGTGCTGATGTGATTACTTCTAAAATACTGTGAACTTTGCAGTATAACATATAAAGGCGTTGCCACTAGACAAAGATAAAGATAAAGAAAAATAAAGATAAAGATATAAAGAGTTTGAAAATTCAAATGAAAAAGCTGTAGATGATTAGCCAAAGAAAATGTAATGAAGAAATTATAATCATTTTTAAATACCTAAAATATAGCCAAGCAAAATGGAATTTTGATTCTTGGTACAACAGATAAAAATAAAAAAAAAAAAGGACCAACAGGATGGAAGTGTTATTCAACAAGACACAATTTCTGATTAACATACGGGGGAAGTAACTGACGATGTGCTCTGTCCAAAAAAGGAAGGATTTCCCATGAAGGAGATGACAGACATTTGAAAGATCAAGTCATGGCTAAATGATTCAGAGGTGAGATTCATACATACATAGAAAGGACGAAACTGCAATATTGCTAGTGTCTTGTTTAATGATTACTCTATGTTGAGTATGTTGGTTTATCAATGAAACCCAAGTCAAATGATTGAAATATTTGTAGTCATTGATGACCCACATTTATCCATATTTTCTTTCTATTGATATGCATGGTAACTATTTGCATATGGGGGTTGTGTTGAAGAACATAAATAACCTGAATTTCCCTTCTTAAATATTTATTAAATCTCTCTCCATACCTCATTTACTACTTTTATCATCAGTGTTTTCATGCAGCCATCAACAACTCTTCTGTCAACTAGTACAAGAGCTTCTGAGTTCATGCTGGTTTTTTTCCCCACACTCTACCTTTCAAGCCATCATCTTGGGACTATTAATATGACAGTGTTCGTCCAGTGAGCTCTCTGCAGTTAAAGCATGTTGATGCCTTTATCTGCTCATGGATAAGAGCCAAACTTCTACTCACAGCACCAGACGTCCGGGGCTTGTGGACTCAGCTTCTCACAGCTACCTTATCCTCTGTTGTCCTCTGAGAAGTGGAAGAAACTCCTCCAGAAGTGAAGCCTCCTACAGGGAAATGCTACCTCACATTTTTGAGACTTTATAATAGTGTTTCAATTGTTTTACTGTCTTGCCTATTTTGCCCAACTTTAATTTTTAATAGTCAAATTCATGACTTTGTTATTCATAACTCCATTATATAATCTATATGTTTATTTCCTCAGTGATTTGCTCTCAGGACTACCTGAAAGTAAAATGGGAAAAAAGAAGCAATTTTAATTTGAATTATGTTATACACAGTCTATTTCTGAACAAGTTTCCCTTGGTTTTCATGAATTGCGGGTATAAAGTCTAATGCCATTTCTACAGTTTTTAACAGTGCATTTTAAGCATTTTATTAAAATGTTTTGCTCTTTATGGCAATTATGAAATTTTTCACACTTAATAGATATGTTAATAATGTACTATTTCTCATAAAAAATCATTACAAGCTCATAAATGTTAATTTTACTTTCTTTTTGCCATAATGTGTAGCTCACCCACAAACCCTGATCAAATGCACTGTGTCAGACTAGTAAAAGTGTTCTGCTTCTAAAATACTAAAATCAGATTATTTTCCATCCAAAATGGGAAACATATAATTTTATTTACAGTGTGTCCAGTTACATAACATTCATCAGCCCCAACATATAATGTGTATAACTCAAGTACTTTTAAAGCACAAATCTTTGCAAAATGGATTTAGCATCCTCTTTGTAAAACTATGTGTCAGTGTGGTACCTTTGGTGATCACCAATAAAGTAAATTCCATAAAGATGAATTTAGTCTGATAACTGGAACCCCCCATAGAACATCATAATAATCAAAGCTTTAAATGCGATAATGTTTAGGAATTGAGCTGGCACCAGGGAGACTAACTTCTCAAGTCAATATTTGAAAATTAGAGCTGTTATGTGAAATGAAGTGCTAAGTTGGAGAGCTGCCAGCTGCTGAAAGCCGACATGCAGGAGCTTTGCCTGAGAAAATACAGTTTCCAAACGAAGCCAAGGCAGGGTTCTTGAGGAGAGGTTGTTTCAGTATCATGTCTTGTATTTGCCCAAACTTTGGATTCCATTTTCATCCCTGTTTTTCTCCCTGTGCATGAATTCTTTAACTTAGAGATCCTGTTTCCCTTAGAGAACTTACTGTTTTCTATTAGTACCTCTCTGGAGCCAAGAAAGAAGGAAAGAAACAATTATTTGTGGGATAGTGATAATAACTTAGTTTGCACCTCAACTCTATTGAGATAAACACCACATCATTGTACAGGATGCAGAAATACATTCAAAACAAGTGAGGAAACCACATCTGTTGATTAATGATGTGACCCAAACAACAGAAAACAAAGCATTCAGGTGGAACTATTGGGCACAATCTAAATTGAGTGCATAGATATTCATTAATTATGTGCAAGAGTTTTCCTTCACCTAGACAAATTCTTAAGCTCCATTTCCTTTTAAGCACATCTGTATATCTCTCTCAGACACACCAAAGTGCTACACTGCTTTCTTGTGGAAGAAAGAGATATGAAACCCTGATAGGGTTTCAGTCACAGTTCAGTCAGGCAAACAGACCCCATGCTAGGTAATTCAATAGAAGAAATTTAATATGTGGAATTAGATATAGAGGTGTTAGGAGAGCCAAAAAGCCAAACAAAGGATTGTGAGGCGACCCAGAGATTATCAACAGCAAAAGCTTCCACAATCCAAAAGGCTGATAAAATAATGGAGATGAGAAGGTAAGACCAGACCTCTGGGCAATAATGGTGGGAGTGTGAAAACAAGACAGAAGACGTCCTCTTCAGCAGACAGCACTACCGAGGATGACGTTCGATAAGAAACGAAATAATGGAAAAGGTACTGCTTCATCACAGATATTAGCTCGGTAAGAGTGAGGATGGGAGACATTCCCTTCCTCTCACTCTCTGATCTTCCACCAGTGGCTCCTACTGGCCAAACCTGGGAGAAAAGCAAAAATAACCGAACATAACTTTCAGGATTCTGTCCCACAAATGCAAAGCAGACCAGCAAAAGTGGAGAAATGGATCAGAGAACAAACTGGGAAATAGCTGATATAATCGTACACTCAATCAGGAAAGAAGTCTTCTAAATGTGTAGGCTAGCAATAGCTTGATTTGTAGTTTTAGTTGTTTGTTTGTTTGTTTTGCTTAAACCTGCCTCCAGGTCCTGTTGCCTTCACAGTGAAAGGTGAAAGACTGTGACAAGTAGTTCAAAGTACAAGTTAGTATTCTTCCCAGTGACAGTTCTTTGCTCATATCAAGTTCCTGGATTGGTGTGAATATAAATCAGGCTGTCAGGCAAATTTTGACTAAAGATTTACATTGTGCTCTGGAGGGAAAGTTAGAGGTGCTTAAAAACAATCTCATAAAAAGTCAAACTAGGTAAAACTTTACAAAATAAAGTGCCTCATCTCATTGTGAAAACTATATAATATGGATTTAAATACACATGTGTGCTCATGCACACAAACACATGCATGCAAGTGCACACACAAAAGAAAATTCCCAGAAAACAGGAGAGCTACAAGATCATACACTCTGGAAAGAGCTCAAAGAGAAGAGGTTTCCGAGCATAGTGATTTTTAAAAAATAGTTAAATTAATATAGGAGAGGAAATTATCAACTTTTCAAGGAAGAAGCAGTTAAAGAGTGAAGGCAACAGTGAAGATAATCTTTCCTTGAATCAGTGCGATAGCCATTGTGATCAGAAAGGAGATGAGTTAGGGATGCTGGGACAAACAGGCATGGACCTAAAGAATTTTTAGAGCTCAAAACATGACCAGCAGCTCTTACCAGCTCTGCTGCCGCAGTACACAAACTTCAGTGCCAGGGACCATGACTCATGGATGGGGAAGCAAGTGCAACCCTTCTACACCTCTGTCTCTTCCTGCCGCCCACACAAAAAAACCACACATCTGAGGCATCGTCCTGCACAACCAGTTAAACCATCTCCATCATGTAACTCGCACATTCTTTTAAAGGAACTTTGGAGAATTAACAGATTATGGATGGATAGATACAGCAGGTATAGAAAAAATGATGTTTTTATTTCTGAAAAGCTTTCTAATAAAATTGGGATAGAAAAGGGAACAGGAAGGGAGTATTTAACTTCCTTCCTTGGAAGAAAATCAGTTAGGGAATTATTCTGATTTACTTTTTAGCATATTTTAAATGTGTTCCCTACTTTCAGGAATTCTTCAGCTCTGTACTGAATTCAGTATAATTACAAATATATTTGTATATAGTCATGCATCTCTTTGACTTCCATAATTAATGTACACTTTGCTTAAAAAGAATAAAAGTTACATATACTTATTTTTTACTTCATGGTCAGAACAGACTACTTTTTCCTTGGTATCTTAAGAGCATCTTTCAAATTATTCAGTTGTTGCATAGGCAAAAGGTTTGTCACTAAACACCAGATACTTACAGGGTTTTTTTTTTTGGAAATTTCTTAATGTTTTAGCCCTCTCAAATGCACTCTGACTATTTTAAACATGTTTATTATTCATCATATGGAAATGGATATCCACCGTGTTTGCATGTTTCTATTAAATATTTCAATATATCCCATGAACATGCATTTCATTTTTAGAGTAGAAAGTACTCATTTTATTACAGTAGAAGAATAGGCCTAGTAAGCCTAAAATTAAAATGACATATTTTATAAATAACTAATAATATCTAAAGACAGTTTTACTGCCTAACAACCTCCAGATTTAAAGTTGTATAAATAAAATATCCATTTTCTATCAGTGTCTACTATTTGTAGCCAGAAGGACTGCATTTTGCAAATGACAATTCATACACTAGTTTAAGGGTGTAATCTCCATTACTTGAGCAAAAACATAGACTCCATATACCTGATCAGAAGTCTGTTATTCAGCTGAACAAAAAAGAGAACAAAGATTCACTTGAGAAATCTGATCTCACAATCAATCATTAAATATTAGTAAATACTTTTATACTTAATATTTGGAGTATTTTTTAAAAAGTAAAAAGACTCAGGCGTCATTTAGATCATGTACTATTTATAGAATCCTTAGTGAGTCAATTGATAGGAGAGAATGAATTGTTCAGCTACACAGCTGCAGAACTTTATATGATAAAATGAGCAAGTTTATAATTTACAAAAACCTTTTTCTGAACTCTGGTCTCCCAAATATTACCTTCTTTCTTCTTACTCTAACTGACTCTAATAGACAAAATAAAATTCTCCTGAGTCATTTAAAAGCCAATCCTCAGAAACTGAATATGTCACCTTACATGGCAGAATTATACTTTCCAATATTATTAAGTTAAGAAGTTTAAGACAAATTATTCTACCTTCATGTGACACAATAGTTCTTATAAAAAACAGGAAGATGAAGCTGAGGAGAGACACAATATTTTAAGCAGAGGTGAGAAATACTTTGAAAACAAAATCTTCTGCACTTAAAGCCAGCGGAAGAGGCTACAAGCCAAGAAACGCAGCAGCTTCTAGATGCTGAAAAATGCATGAAACCAGATTGCACACTAGTCTCTAAAAGGAATTTACCCATGTAACATCCTCTTTTAACATATTTGAATGTTCCAAATATAAGATAATAAATGTTTTAAAACATTAAGTTTACAATGGTTGGACATACTTTGACCGGGCAGACTTCCTGAAATGAGAAGCTGCAGCGACTTCAGTCACATATCCCCCTCTCAAGTGGGATTGGTGGGGGTGCCTGGTCTGTGAGACGCCACCGGCTGAGACCCAATAGGCTAGCCCAACTCAGGTCCCAGCACCTGGAGGTGCACTCTAGTGGTGAAGCCTTTGGTAGGTTGACCTGGAGGGGTGGGCCCAGCATAGGCTGCCCAGGTCTGTGTCTCCCTGGTGCCACTGCAGTGGGCAGGAACACCTGGCTGGCACAATTCAAACAGACTGTGACCAACAGGGAAGGAAGCTGGGCCTCCTATACATGCTTAAGTATAAGAAACAAAGAATGTGGGAAGAGGGAGCAACAAGAAAGGGTCCTCGGCCCCCAATCCTGAGAAACATGCAATAGCAGACATGGCACCAATAGACATAAAGCACTATCTCCAGAGCCTCATAGACGAGTTCAGGAATGAAGTTATCAATGACCTGAAGCAAGATATAAGCAGAATAGTTAGAGAAATGCTAAGCACCGCCCAAGAAAAAACAGATGGTGGAATGGAAGAACAGAAAAAATGGGGAGAATTGTTTGATGGAGAAAATAGAGAAAACATAGAATACGTAAAGCAGGTTCAAAGAGATTACCAGGAAACTAAAAACTCTTATCGAAAACTGGCATAACATCTTGAAAGAAACTAAGGACAGACTATCTGAACTGGAGGGCAGACTTGTAATATGGGAGCATGAAATGAAAAACTTCTTAAAAATAACAAAAAAACAAACAGCAACAATATAAAAACTAGAAGATGATAAGAGGATCTATAACTTAAGAATTAAGAACATAAGAGAACATGTGGGGACACAAACAAATGGACTACATAAGCTATTCACAGAAATAATCCAAGAGAATTTCCCTAATTTGGCAAATGGTAAAGATACTCAGATGTATGAGGCATACAGGACTCCAGCCACCTACAACCCAAACAGAACTACACCTAGGCATATAATAATCAAAATTCCAGAAATCCAATATAAGAACAGAATATTAAAAGCTGTCAGAGACAAGAAACAGATCACTTACAAGGGAACACCCATCAGAATTACAGCAGACTTCTGGGCACAAACCATCAAATCACGAAGGCGTGGGGGGAAATAATTCAAGCATTGAAAGATAATAACCTCCAGCCAAGATTGATATATCCTGCACAACTGTCCCTAGAAATTGATGGAAAAACACGGTGCTTCCAGAATAAAGAGGAACTAGGGGAATTTGCAACCACTAATTCAACTCTACAGAGAATACTGCAGGGTAGTCTAAAAAGGAAAATACCAAGATTCCAGAAATAGTGGCAGAGAGGCCACAATGAATGGAGCAGAAAATGAAATGAAGAAGACAAACTGACAACAAAAGACAGAAAAAGAGCGCAACAGAAATGAGGCAGAGAAGATCGGAAGGTAGGAACAGCAATTTTGGAGAAAACAAGACATTGTAATAGCTAGTGCTGATTTAGTATCATCTTGTTTTGAAGTCCCATCAAACGTGTATTCTTCTGTCTCCACTGTTCTTAAAAGGTTGTATCTTATTGGATTTTATTATATATGATAATATAAGCAAAAGCTTTTATAGACAAGGAGTTTATATAGAAACCATTGTTCATTTTCTGTCAATTGGTTCTAAATACCCTGTAATAATGTCATTCTCTTGAATGGTTTTATAGTGTCTTGATATGTTTGGTGCTACAGTATAAGAAATTATACTCAAAGATTTCAAGGAAAGAGACACTATGGTAATTATTTTTATGTCAGGATATCTTGTGGTGAAACACTATTTTGCTTAAATGGTTATGATTTGACCTGCGCTGTTCTGTTGTTATTCCCTCTTTTATCTCAATCCCCCCTTTTTAAAATTATTTACTTTTTTCTTTTTATTTTTTTAATTAAGGGAAAAGTAAATAAAAAATAGCAGGATACATTATAGTAACCTACTTTGATTTCCTATTAACTTGATTTGAAATCCTGTATTGCCCTCACTGTCTTGTTTTCACTGATTTTTCCCCTATTCTGCTTTGCTTGATAGTACCAAGTTCAAAAGTATAGGCATAACTGTGAAGACAGTAAGAATCATTATGATGCCTATTCCGGTTGACTATTATTTTCTTTTAAAATCCTGTAATGTCTCCAATGCTTTGGTTTTATTCTTTACTGTTTAGTTCAATTTTATTATAACTGCCAATTCTTCTTAAAATAGCAAGAGGCAGTATGGTAACCATTGTTGATCACCTTATATTTTGTTTTCACATTATCTATTATGTCCATCCTTTTGATTTGGCTGACTCTGTTCTGATATGTTGCATTTGGTTTTACTCTCTTCAAAAAAAGTAATAAGAACTGTGGGAGTAATGAAACCCAAAATGTGTAATTGTCATTGTACAAAAGAAAAGAAAAGAAAGTGCTCTAAAGGTTATAACTTCATATGTGTTTAAGTGTATAAGATAGATAACCATATTATTGAGTGTTTTTTGGATCATTGAATAAAACTGTTTGCACTCTCACTATTTGAAAGTCCACTTTATATGCTTCAATTTTGTAACTTGAACAACTATTTCTAAGATGAGAATATGTAATCTATTAACTAGTGATTTCTTACTGTTTATTTTTTAAATTTTGTATTACTTGTACCCTTTTTCTGTTTTTTTTTCCTTTTTCTCCTTAAATAAAAAAAAAAAGTTTACATTGGTTTGTCAGCACAACAATAGAAAACTAATATATCAACCTTTTTTTTTTCAAAAAAAGTGACATTCATTGCATCTATTTTATCACTCCCAGCCACTCTTATCTCACTGCCATCTAGTTTCAGTAACATGTTTCTAATGAATCAAATGTGCTAAAAGTATGGGTTTTTACTTCTGAAATTAAATTACAAACCAGAGCGACTTCCCCATTTCCATATTCTTTTGCTGTCTTTCTTGCTTTTTGAAGTCAACAGTCTTAAGAATTGCTCTGTGAAGAAGTCTACTTGGCACAGAATATTCAAGCCTTCTGACCAACTCCCAGAGAGGAACTGGACTCATACAACAATCTTGAAGACTCAAATCTTGCCTGAAGCAAAATGAGTGATCTTAGAGTTGAACCATCCTCCTGCTGAGCCATGAAAGATTCCACAAGCCTGACCAATTTCTGGACTGTAGCCTTGCGAGGAACTGGGGTACTTGTACTCACCCAGATTTCTAACCCATACCAACTATAAGACATTCTTATATTTCTTATTTAAAGCTATTAAGTTTTGGCTCCCTTGTTACACAGTGATAGATGTCTAATAGCTGGTCATAAAGAGTTTAATACTTAGACACAAGAAAGAGAGACCTTGTGAGGCCAGAGTTCAGAGTAAGAAAGTGAACAATATCCCTGACCTAGAGGAAAAAGAAGTATAGCATAGTGTCTCAGATTAAATACAGGTCAAGGGGCAGAATATGATCCAAGATATAACCCCTGACTTATTAGGTATCCTATTCCCCGCTCAGTGGCTCAAATCTGTTGACTTGTACCTGCATGCTCCATGATGGCAGAGGCTCAATTATGCTTTTTCAGTTTCTCTTGTTGCCAAGCAAACACCTCTTCTTTCTTACAGCTTCTGCTTGGTTTTCTTATACTGTTTGTTACTCACTTTCCATGTGTTTGTCAGGGATCAATACTTGTATTAGCTTGTTAGAGTTGCCATACCACTGTGTTCCAAACTGGCTTACACTACAGAAATTAATGCTCCATAGCTCTGGAGGTTAAAAGTGAAAGAGAGAGGTGTTGGCAGGGTTTGTTTCTCCTGAGAGCTTTGAGGTACCTGTATCTCTGTACCTCTCTCCTGGCATCCTCTGCCAAACTTTGTCCTTCCCTAGCTTGTGGGAGCACTACCTAGATGTTCATCGTCATCAGATCATGGTATTGGTCTGTGTGGTTGCGTGAGTTCAAATTTATCCTCTTAAAATACCATCAGTAATACTGACTAGGGCTTTATTTCAACATGCTCTTTTCCTCATTTAACTAATTATTGTTGTAATAACCTTGTTTCCAAATAAATATAAATTATTTGTTTTGAAGATCAGGAATTAAACATACGAATTTTGAAATTTGCACCCAAATAACATCTACTGCCACTTCTCTATATGAAACTCCAGCCCTCTGATTTGAAAACAAAAGTGGTCTAGAGATTTAACTTGTCATTTTGAGCCATTTAAAAAAGGTTTTCACACCAGCACCTCTTCTCAGAACCTAGGCCAGTCCATGCATAAGTTGACTATCCCTGAGTTTAAGACCATGTGGCCCAAAACACAAGCATCAATACATCTGGACGATGCTCCCTCACACCAGGGCTAATTTCCTCTGAAGGAGTTATCAGAAAAACAAGTAGGAACTCCTAAGCTTACCTGTGTGCTAAAATTTTAATGAACTTTTTCCTACTTTTACTCCAACCTCTCTGGTGTTCACCATTAAGCAACTTGTTCTACTTGTTGCTAAAATACTAAGACTTTGTTCCCAACCTTATGTGTGTTTTTTCCCCCTCAACACTTTATTCTTGGTGACTTTATCTAAACCCATGGTTTGACTTCATTTTCACTTTGGACTTCTAAAGTTATTTCACAACCTATGGAATTATATTGAGCATTTACTTAATTGCTTGCCTAGTAGTTTGTCTAATAATGATTTTAAATGAGTGTATGGATATGTTACATGCTATAGGAAACACCCTATGAAATTCTTGCCTTCAAGGCATCATACTGAATTAAAAAGCATTGCTATAAATTATATTATCAAGTTGGATGTCAGCTATGAGAGTAGTACCAACAAAGTAAAAAGACTGGAATGAGAGAGAATATCTTGATAAAACTTGAAAAGTTGAAGAAGAAGAAACCATGCATTCTTATTGAGAGACTGACATAGGTGAGTTCCATAAACCACTCACTATCCAATCCTGTCGCAGTGACAGTTCACAGATATCTCCTGGAAGAATTATGTGTTGCCATTGGTTTATGTACGATCTGTTTCCATCAAAACTCATGTAGAGACTTGGTCCCAATGTAATAATATTGACTAATGGTGAGGACTTTAAGAGGGAATTTGGGTCTTATAGCTCCTGCTCTCAGAGGGCATTCCTGCCCATTTCTTAGGAGTGGGTTAGGCTTCACAGGACTGAATCAGTTACTTTGAGAGCATGTAGCAACAAGGCAAGACCACCCTGTGTTCTTGGCCTCTTTCACACATACCTGCTTCCCCTTCCACTTCTCCATTCTGTGTGGTTCAACCAGACATGGCACCAAGCTATGTGTACTTTCAAGCTATCAGGACTGTTAGTAAAAGAAACCTCTTCATAAATCTTTCTAAGGTATTTTGTCACAGCAGCACAAAACAGATGAAGGCATAACTAACCACATGAATGTTTGCTCCTAATCTGAAGAAGTCTTTACAAATTCACAAAATAATTGGTATAGATCTAGTAACCTAGTCAAAAAATTCTACAGTCTGTGGAAATAAGTTGAAGCAGAGCTTGTTAACAATGTGAAGGGCTGTTGTGTAAGATAGCAAATTCCTTATCACTCATTGGAGACTTTCCATCAAGAACTGGACAATATACTTTTGGAAAGTTTTCTAAAAGCTTTCTTCACGATGGACGAAAAGATAACTAGTTTTTACATAAGGTCAATTCCAAAGAACAAAATTCTGTTTTTCAGATCTCAGTGATAGAAAATAGATTTCATGTTATCACTTAACTATTTCATTTTAAAGTCTATATTTCCCAGGCTTCATCTTGTATAACACATAAAATATATTTTCCGTCTGTTTTCCCATTAAATATCTCAAAATACATTGTCTTTTTTTTTCTTCCACATCTAACACCCACTTATTGACAACAATTTGCATTAGTTATGGTTATGGTGTATACGTATGCTTGTGCATGCGTGTATGTCCAATGAGGGGAAATAAAAAGAAAACCACTCCTAATTTCTATGGGGTTTAATGTCATGAGAGATTTATTTGTATGCATTCCAAATGCCTAGTCAAAGAGTTGTATTTGCAGCAGATGACAAGGGTTAACAAGGGACTTGAATCTTGAAGTGCCATTCATCTTGAAATAGCAAGTGCCCAGTCTCCTATAATGGAATACCATACTATTTTTAGGAGAGGCTGTAGCCAAGAGGATCCAGGACATAGTGAACAATGTACAGTCTGATTAGCAATCTTATTTAAACATGTGGATGGCTGCAGTTCCTTAATGTTACTTGCAATAAGTCTGTGGCAAGCTTATTCCCTTAGCAAGGGTACATTATTTAGTTCATAAATTTAAAAGACAGAGAGAAACAAAGACTTTCAAAGAATTCAGGCTGGTTTACTAATAACAGAATATGGAAGTTTTGAGTGGGAGTTCTGTTTAAGTTCTTGTTAAGCTGGGAATTAAAGTGTATTTCTAACTCAAGGTCTCTCACAGGGTTCTCACGGACTTCTGTTGTGCAACATTTCATAGATCCATTGATGTTCACCTGGAAGCTAGAGACCACAGTTTGATTATTTTAACAGATTATCCTCAACATGCTCAGGATAGAAGAAGAGATACAGAATATTAAGCAGGAACAAAACAAGTGATTACTACTTTATTAGATCAGTGTGCTAGAGAAAAATCATATCATGAAAAACAACACCCTAGGTATACACCAGAGATGCTTATGAGTATGTATGAGGAGATATCTATAAGCAGAGTCTTATGGGGCTATAATTCTCTGTCACTGTAGGGGGACGTACTGGAAGGTTCATCTCCTGCACTATAAATGGTACACTTGGGGCCAAATAAGTGTTCCATCAGATTCTATATCTGGATTCTCTTTTTCTTTAAAGTAAATTACTGAGGAACTACACAGTAAAAACCACCATGTTAGCAATAAACTTTAAAAACTAAATACTTTCTCAAATCATATTCCATTTATTCCTTGGTCTTTCAGTTTTGAAAACTGCAACTTGGTTCTTTTATTTTTAAGAAGCCAAACTCTCTAACCTTAGGGCTTTAGTGCAGCTCCTAAATTTAGACAGAGGAGTAATTCCTACATATCACTGCTCCAAGGCATGTACAGAAGGATTTTTTTTTTTTTGGAAGGGGAAGTGCTCTCCTCCCAAAGGCAAAGGTCCATAATGTCCTTGACAAAAAGGAACAAAGAAACTGGTAGGGTTTTTTTGGTTTTTTTGTTTTTTTTTTCCCACAAAAGAAGCTTATGGTAATCTGAAATTGATTGAATCTAAATAGCAAGCAAGCTGACCCCAGTGATGATCACCATGTATCTATCAATTATATCACAGAAAACAAAAAAAGTTAAAATATATGTGAATCTCCTATTGTTAGTCTTTACATCACCCCGTTTGAAAATCTCTATCACGGTGTCCGATGTACAGCCAGATTCCTCTTCTAATGTGAAGACTGGGACACAAATATGTGAGAAATTAATTAGGAGACCAAGTTCCCTAAAACTTAAAATAGAATTCTGTCTCAGCAGGGCTTTCTAACTGGCCTCTACACAACTCCCTAGTGGTCTCCTAGATCTCCTCACATAGGAAGCTCTTGGACTGCTTTTATTTTTAATTTTAAATATTTTTACTAGTACATGTGCATAGTGCATAATGATTGTGTTCTTTAATTCTTTTTACTTCCCTTCTCCTACTTCTCCCTCTCCCCTCCCTCTATCTCTTGGTCTTCTTTCCATTTGTAAAAGATACATGTCCCTTTTTCATAATGTCTATCTTTATTTTCCATTTTAAATTACTGTATACTTTGGACTACTCATGTAAGATAAATCACACAATAGTTCAACTTATGTGTCTGATTATTGTCTTAAAGTGCATGCCAGTATAACATGACCACTGCTCTCTGATTTACCTAGCTACTTAGAAGTAAAATTTATCTTTGAAATTATTTCAAGTTCTACATCAAGCTTGCTACATGTTTTAGAAACATAGAATTTAGGCAAACTTCAGGTCTTTTTTAATGAATGCAATTTAAGAGATAAATCAGAAAATACTGCAATCAGAAAATAGTTAAATTTTTTGGCAAGCTATATTCTTTCCAAGAAGAATTTTCACATCACTTTACACAAACAGGTGATAAAATAAGATTCTTATCTTGGGAGTTAAAAGAGAATGTAAATTTGAACTTATCTGAGGTTATCTTATACCTAATGAGTGTATAGAAAGCTAACATTTCCTTAGCTGGCAAGAACAAGGGAAGTGCGAATAGGACTCATTTATTTATTTATGTATTTTCAAAGAATAGGGAATTCTGAGTTTTTTTTTTTAAAGTTCACTTATTTCAAAGAGAAAAAGGAAAAAAGAGAAGAAAAAAAGCTAAAATAAAATTTCAAAACACATCAGCTGGGGCAACAACGGTCTGTACAATTGTTCATTGTCATTCCCAAGATCATTTAATCATTTCATTAGACACATATATTTAAAAAACAAAAACATTTTCCATGACAGAAATCCCAGAAACAACAGTGATGAGTAGGATATTTCTTGTATTTTGTTTGTTTGTTCTTGCTGTGGATTAGTATGTTCCCTTGCTTTCCTTCAAAAGATCTGAGCACAAAGAGATGAAATACATGCAGCCTGTTAACCCCAGGAGAGTGCTGGCCTGGAATGAGATGCCACTTTCCATCAAGACCTTTGATTGCCAAAAGTAACTGAATTGGGTAGTGTAACACGAGGTGCCACCCATCAGGATGGGTGGTTTTCCCCATGTTCCCTCTCTGGGTCATACTGGAGGCCTTTGTGACATGAGCAGCAACCACTGTGGGGTAATTACGTGTAGTTATGTAAAACAAACTAATGCCAGCCAAGCAAATTACGTGAAAGGACTAGTTATGTTCCTTGTTAAATGTTTTGTCAAGCTGACCATGCCCTTTATTTATCTGTAACACAACATGCTTATTCTGCCCCATCTACTGTATTCACTCTGCAAATTTATGAGGCTCTATTAATCTTCTGCCCTGCTGACTATCTCTGTTGCAAAGTGTCAGCAGACTTTTGTACCTTGCTAATGTACAAAGGGCTTCCTATGAGTAATATCAGCATTTTGCCTTTTAATTGCACATATAATTTTTAGGTCTTACAGCTAATAAGGGAATTGAGACCACAGTTCATCACTGTCTTGAATGGTACTCCAGGGGTGTGGGGACTGTGGAAGCTGAGAGAAGAATATAGCTGTTCTGGTTCCAAGCAATAGTTTCTCTCATTATATGGAACCGTCACCACTACAATGGTAAGAGTCTGTCACTTTTTCCACCATACATCCCACTTTTCTGGAGCTTTACAACTCCATAGTTAAAAAACACTTTTTGAAAACTTTTGGCTGTGAATCTTAGCTCATGAGTATTTTTATCACCCTTCCCATCAATCCCAGAAAAGATCAGCTGTGTTATTTTTAAAATCAAAGAAACCAATATTGTGTATTGGTCAAACTCCTGAGCTTCTAAGGCTTTCAAATGAGTGCACTTTTGCTAGTCCTTCCACTGACCTTTTTCTATTTTTTAAAAAAAATGCAGTCTTAGTTTTAAGTACTTTCAAGAAAAAAGGTTAAAATAAATGGGGGAATAGTGTTTGCAATGTGGGCATTTTGCTTTTGCATTAATAGCCTTTCACAAACATTTTTACTATGCTTGAAAAATGTGCATTATTGATGAGTTACTTCTTACTGTGCAGAAGCCATTAGGAAAGAAATGAAAGGTTTGTGGCAAGAAGTTGATGCACAGAGAAGGCCTGGGTGGACTGTTTTTCAGTGAGCAGTTAAAGGAATGTCCATAATCATCTTCCCAGAAAGGACTACTTGACTTGGGTTTCCTTACAGGTCCTCCATGAGTTACTGCATACCTCTTTTGGGCCCCTGGAAAATAGATACCTGTGAAAGCATGATAAATGACATCAAAAACAATGCTGGATTTATCATACAATTAATTTAAGATGGCAAATCAGGCACTCACATTTGAAAAGACAATTTTGAAGGTGTGAGAGGCCGGGGTTTTTGTCTTGACTAATTGTGATTCTGAGTATTTTCCTAGGCCTCAACTGTTTTTGCTGTTAATGTCTTTCCCTGGCTTTATTCTGGGTACAGAGGGGGAAAAAAACCAACAGGTTCAACCTGATCCGATCAAGCAAGAAAGTTTCCAGCAAAACTAAATGTCACATGTGGCAACTTGAGCCTCCTGTTTTCTTTCTCTTACTAGCAGCATTTGTATTTCTTTCACATTTGAACATTAACCCACGGGGCTGACCTACCTCACTGCTAGGCAGAGGTCTCTCCTTCTTATGAGTTGTGTGACTGGGAAGGTCTTCATTGTGGCCTGCGTGTGTTCCTAGGAGTTCAAGAATTCCAGGCCATTTGTTGGCTGAATTCCTCAGCAATATCTCTCAAATACAAAGAAGTCCTATAGCGGTTGTAGGTATACCATGGAAGTACTGAAGTAAGAACAGACAGCAGAAGTTCCCTATAATTATGAAGTCTAGAGATCTTTACTAGAAAAGAAATCAGAGAGAAAAATTAACTTAAACGACTAGCACATGTCATACAATCTCCCATTTAACTCATTAACTTAGATAATTGATATTGTCAGCAAGCTACAGATGACAAAATTGTAATCAATGGAGTTTAAATAATCTTTCTTAGGTAGCAGTCTCAAATCTAGCCATTTGAATCCTGAGTGATCATTTCTATCATAGTCTGAAAGAAAACATAGGTATATCCTGGGATTTATCATTAAAGTCACAATTGAAAATAGATTATTTCTGTAGTCACTCTCCATCTACACTTTGCTTTGTTAATCATTTAGTTATTCATTTAAAGATGGTAAAGAAATGTCAACTGTAAGCCAGGTTCTAATAAGCATCTCTTTCTTCCATTTCGGCTGTGTCTGTATCTCTTACATGAAGGCAAGACTCCTTATGTTTTTGCCTCTTTTGTAAACAATGTGGTCCAGGGTGAGGGTGCTGACAACTCAGCAATAGTACTTCCTCCATCAAAGGACGGAACTGTCCTACTGGAATGACATGCAACAAGGTCTCCTTTTTTTTTGACCTCACTGTCATATGCTTTTTGTCTTAAGTTTGGGTGTTTTTTTTTTTTTTTTACAATAGTCTCTAATAATTTTACCTAAATTTCTATAAAATAAACAAATAAGTCTTGTTAACTCTTTAGCATTAATCATGCCATTTAAAGAGTCTTGTGACTCAGGCAAACAAATGTTTACATGCATTATTTTTTAAATGAATAGTAGATTGATCAAAGAATAAGATTTATATAGCCAAAAAACCTTGAAAATAATAACAAACATTAAGAATGTATTTCAGATTCTTTTTTTTAACAGATTAAAGTCCATGCAAATGCTAAAATAACATGTTTTTGTTGGTTTTATGATCAGTAATTCTACCCAGTAATATTGATTAAGAATTTGTAAATCATTCCATAAACTGTTTATCAACATTGAAAACAGGACTGTATATTTTCAGGCACCTCAGCTACTGGAATCTTTGGGACTCTTGTAGTCAATAAGTTTATAGGGCATGGGTTATAGTATTTAGATCTATATAAAGTTTAAATTTATAAATAGAAAAAAGTGGGCAGCTTCCTAGGAAGGCACCCTGGAAGAACTAGAACTAAAAATAAATTTTCGATTCTTATTTTTTCTCCATATTCAAGAGAAATCCAATGGTATTAAAAAGGCAATTGTTTTTATTTCCACTGCCACTAGGACCAGTATCTGCCTTAAGCTATCTTTCAGAAAAGACTTTAATGTGGCATTCTACATAGCATCTACTGGTCATTTATAAAGACTATTCCCAATCCATTTATGTTGTATCATATGATTGTGGTATGGCTCCAAGATAGTAAGGTCTCTGTAGTCAGAGTACCCAGTTCTGAACCTCGACTCCACCATCCATAGCTCTATAATTTAGATGAAGGTGCCTGCCTCAACTTCTCCATTTTGAAGTGATCAGTTTTAATGACTTTGGATGGTTGTTGTAAGTATTAAATTAGATTTTTAAAGGAAAACACAGAAAGTCATTCATGGCACTAGTGATAGCACAGATTGAAAAACCACTCCAAGGTCTCATTTCTCACTGAATTGTCTGAATAGGGAAATAATTCCCTACTCTTTAAAAATGTGTAGTAGTTGAGTATACAAAAATGAAAATTCCTAATGTGTTTTTCAGTTTTATCTTCACATACATCATACTACTGATTGCAGTAACTACATATAGTACCAATCAGGAAATACTTCAGAATCACAGCTGAGTGATACCTATTTTTCTGAAGCAGATGCAAAGAAATCACTATTGGTATAGGCAAATTCAAAGAGGTCTTCCAGTGACTACTGCTCTCTAGTATTTAAGTCCTTGAGAAAACCCTTATCTTTGAATATGGGCAGAACTGATTGACTGGTTTCTACAAAAGACATGATGGGACCTTGTTTCTGAGGTCAGGTGAAAAACCCTGACAATTCTGTTTTGCTCAGTATTTATCACTCTCTCAGGTCACTCTACGGGAAATCAGCTGCTATACATGAAGCAGATTCATGGAAATTTCACATGGTGGGAAACGAAAGATTGCCAAGAACTCCATGTGTGATCTTGGCAGTGGCTCAAGACTTCTGAAAGACCAGGAGCCCAGCTCTCAGGGGTGCTGACCCTCACAGAGGCACCCATGTCAGCTGACCAGACTTCTGCCTCAGAACTGCAGGATAATAAATGCTCTTTTCTTATCCAACAAGTAGGTTTGGGTGTGGTATTTTTACACAACAATAGATACCAGATATCAATACAACTGAAGGAAAACCAGCCAGTTTCCCAGTTTAAGTAGAAGTTGAATCAAGATTTGATAAACCGTAACTTGTAAACAAAACTTATCCTGCATCGTTTTTGGATAGCTACTAAGCTAAGAATTGTTTCACATTTTTAAAGGGCTATAAAAAAAACAGAAGAAGAATATGTAACAGATATTATATTTGGAAAGCAAAATCTAAAATATGGACTGTCTGGCCTTTTACACAAAAGTTTACTGACACCTGAGGGAAACCACAGCACTTCCCAGAGGACTGCTGGTCTTCCCAAAGTTGCTGGCATGAACTGCAGACTAGAACACAGTTGTTCAGTGCTCCAGATGGTGGAATCATAAATGAGCTATCCTCTGTTGTCTGTGCCAAATGTTGTGTGTATTCCTCTGCACAGGGGTATAATATTAATTATCAACCATCTCTAATTATATAAAGTTATTCAGACAGAGAGTACTTAAAATAGAGAACCAAAGCACCTTACACGACTATGAATACATATTAAATTTTATTTTTAAATGTATATGATCATTAGTGTTCTTAAAATTCTAGGGTTTGCATAAACAGAACCTCAGAAATTGGAGCATAGCAAGTCTATGTGACTAGATGCCAGGAGTTCCCCAAGACTTAGGGTAGGGGAACAGTCAGGCATTCATACTGACTATAGACATGGAAGCAGCAAAATAAGCTCTAGACTAGTGTGTCTCAAAGTGTTCCAAGGGCCAGTGCAGACCTGTGAATTGTTTCTAACAGTCTGAGATAGGGTAATTACTAAAAGAGAGAGAAACTACTCAGACACCATAGCAATTCAAAGTGAATTGTGTTTGATGAATATAATTATTATTAAAATTGAAGCTTATATTTTATGTGACTTTGAGTCATATATTTTATTTCTAGTAATTATTGTGTATTGTAAGTATTAATCCATAAAAGATTAAACAAATTTAAAAATGGGCTTCTATCACAGAAAGCGCTAGAATGTTTTAGGGGCCAAAACCAGAAGAATATCCTTCCAATATCCTAAGAATAAATCAATGTTTTATGAAAAGGTCTATTTCTACCAATTCTACAAATATTTGGGGCAACATAGCAATGAGTCAAAATACAAAAAATGGAAAGAAAAACATCCAGGTTGACCAAAGATCTGACCTAGTGTGATCATATGCCAGTCAATAAATGAGACAGACAGACAGACAGACAGACAGAGAAACAGAGATGCAGAGAGAGACAGAGATGCAGAGGGAGACGACAGAGAGAGAAACATGCCTGCTTGATTGCCCAGGCCTTTCCAGATTTCTTTCTTCCCAAAGTTTCAGCATGATAAACAATAATAAAAAGTAGTCTCCTCCCATACTTCCACCCAGCAAAGAAGCTCTAAGGAGGAGGGGCCACAACTGGCAAATGAACAGAGGTGTTCAAAATGTGCAGCACCAAGCAACAGGCCTGTCAATTCTATCTTCTTCTCCCTCTCCTCCTCCTCCTCCCCCTCCTCCTCCTTCTTATTGGTACTGGGAATTGAATTCATGATCTCGTGTTTGCCAAGCAGGTGAGGTCTGTCAGTTCTGGACAGTGTACATTGGAGTCTTATCTCCAGCTTGGATATTACTATCACCACATTTTGTTCTGTCACGTGCAGCCTCAGGAACCTTCTCAGTGAACATCTCAGGAAGCCACCCCCGATCTATCTGAGTGGGCATATGAGCTGAACCTTTTTTCTTTCTCTAGTATAGTGAAGACAACATAGGTGTTGCAGGAACTGGACCCTAACGAGTCCTAACAGACAGCCTTTTTGTCTGTTCATCACCTCTGTACGTCTATGTATGGCAGCATGGGGCAGCTTCTAAAACATTGGCTATGCCTAAGACTCAAATTTTTACACCTTTTGCTTAATGTCTTCTTTGACATTAGTAATTTTTAATGTGATCCAGTGATTCTAAACCACAGCCAGGCTTAAGAAACCAGATTAAAAGATGTCTTTTCCAACCCCAAGCAGTCCAAGCCTCTCTGCTTCTTCTAAGCAAGAAGACAGCCACACATAGAGTCTAACAATTAAAATGAATTTGGCTGGGACTTGAAAAGCCAACTTGATCCAGTGGGCAGCTTACAACTAGAAAGAATAAGAGGCACAGGGATTTTGAATTATGAGGCAATAACTCTATTTTAGGTGTATGTGATCACAACCACTTGAGTTTTACTCTTGTGGTTTTTATTGCCCCTCAGGATGCTTTGTGAGAATTATTATGACCTCATAAATCACTATTGGCTATTATCACAGTTAGGCCACAATTTATAATATTAACTACTTTTAATAATATTATGAATTGCAATAATCCGATTTATTTTATTTGAGGATATCAATCCATTTTATAGATCTTAGCTTATTAATCTTATCTCTGTGAAAAGGGCATATGCTTGCAATCACCCCATTTCATAGGTGAAAAAATTAAGTCAGCTAATCAACTGTTCATATATAATATGCACTTAAAGTTCAATCTAAAGTCTATGAGCTTTACTTTTATAATGCTAAGCATCTAGTTTTAATTTTATTTTTAACTGACAAAAACTTATACATTTACCTTGTACATGTTGTTTTGAAATATGTGTACACTGTGGAATGTCTATGTTAATCTAATTAACATACATATTGCCTTAAGTATTTATTGTTTTGTGGTAAGAATGCTTAAAGTCCTCGGCCAGCAACTTTCAAGGATTCAATACATCATTAGCCATAGTTTCTACACTGTGCAATAGATCTCTTCGAAATTTTGCAACCTTTTGCAAGCATTTCTCCACCCCTGCCCCCGGTGTTTGGTAATCACCTTTCTACTATCTATTTCTACAAATTCATTTATTTTTAGATTTCCCACATAAATGAGATTGTGTGCTATTTGTCTTTTCGTGTCTCACTTACTGCAGTTAACATCTTATCTTCCAAGTTGTTCCATTTTATCCATACCTATAGCGACAGGATATCCTGCTTTTTATTGCTGGATACTATTTCACTGCATATATATATATTACTTTTTTTTTTGGTACCGGGGATTGAACTCACAATTCCGTGCTTTCAAGGCAGGCACTATGCCACTGAGCTAAATCCCCGGCCCTATGTACTACATTTTTTCCATCCATTTATTGGTAAACATTTTTGTTAGTTCCATATCTTGGCTATTGTAAATAATACTGTGACAAACCATAAAAGTGCTATTATGTCTTCTACCTTTTAAATTAATTTCTTTTGGCTATAAACCCAACGGTGGGATTGTTGGATCATATGCTACTTGTTTGTATTTTTTGAGGAACTACTATATTTTTTCCATAATGGATGTACTAACTTAAATTCCCTCTAACTTTGTATAAGTTTTCTCTTCTTTCATATCCTTGCCAAAATTTGTAATCTTTTCTCTTTTTGATAATATCATTTTTAACTGGCATGAGTGATATCTCATTGTGGTTTTGATTTCTATTTCTCAGTTGAAATGAAAACATGATTTTCATTTACATATTGACCATGCATTTGTCTCCTATTGTGAAATGTCTATTCAGGTTTTTAACCCAGGTTTAATTTTTGTGTTTTTATTGACTTGAATTTCTTGTGTATTTAGTTAATCTTTTATCAGATATATAGTTTTTAAATATGTTTCAATTCCATAGGTTGTCTCTGCATTCTGATTATTGTTTCTCTGGTTGTGCAGAACATGTCCTTTTATGTAATATCATTTATTTATTTTTCTTTCATTGTCCTTCTTTAGGGATCATATTGAAAACTTCATCATTCACATCAATGTCATGGAACTTTTCCCTATGTTTTCCTCTAGTACTTTACATTTCTAGGTCTTACATCTAAACCTTTAATTCATTTATAATTTTTGTGAGAGGTATGAGATGAGGACCTAATTCATTGTACATGTGGATATATATGTTTCCCAACTTTGTGTATGAATGGCCTTTCCCCCACTGTATCATTGGTAACTTTGTTTAAAAAAAAGCAAATCAACAGGAAATCTCTAATTGTTTCTAGCACTGTATTACATTAGTCTGTATGTCTATTATTATGCCAATGACCTGTTGCTTTTATTATAATAGCTTGCAGTCTATTTTGAAGAAAAGTAGTATGATGTCCCCAGCTTTATCTTTTGCTCAAAATTGCTTTGGAAATTCAGGATCTTTTGGTTCTATATAAATATTACTATTTTTTCTGTTTCTATGAACAGTGTCTTTAGTATTTCAATGGCATATTGAATTTTGTAGGTTGTTTTGGTTTGTACAGATGTTTTAATAACATTAACTCTTCAGATCCATGAATTTAGGATACAGTTCCTTTTTCATTTTAAAGAGAAAAACCAATAAAAGCAATTATACAAAATTTCAAAATAAAGAGGCTGTGGGCTGAGAAAAGAACCAGAAAGTCAGTTCGCTTCTCCTGTGATCCAGCTAGTCTGTGGGCTGGAAGACAAGCAGAGGGCCGTCCCACCATGTAGGCAACTGATTTGCAGGAATAAAGGCATGGATGATAGTGACTGAGGTACAAAAATGACATAATGCTTGCAAGGATTTATTAACTTTGCAGGTCTGGGACTGGTAGTCTGAGCATCTGTTTAGACATAAAGATATCCATTATAGCAACTATGAGGGATTTCCTTCTGTCTTGATTTTGGAATTCTATATTGTTCTCACTGTTTTGTTTTGTTCTGGTTTATTGTTTTGTTTCATTCTCTTCAAAATAAAAAATTAAATTAAAAAATAAAATTTCAAAATTTCAAAACCAGATAGAAGAGTAACAAAGGTTAATAAGTTGTATATTGTTATCTTCAAAGCAGCTGATTATAAGATATAGGCATAAAAAGTTGAAACAATGTAGGCAAAACCCCTTCTTTTCAATGAGCTAACAGAAATTAGTAGTACAACTATCTTGACTCTCTTGTATATATATATTTTTTTCCCCTTCCTTTTTTTCTCCCATCCTCCACCCCAATTTCTCTTTCCTTTTGGTCCTATTTGGTCCTATTTTCTAATATCTATCATACATTTTGGATCTTATTTATTCTTTCAGCTTCTTATGCTAGGAAAACTCTTTATATGTATCTTTAGAGTATTTTACCAATGTTTTATAGTTTTTAACATGTAGGCCTTTCACTGCCTTGTTAGGCTTACTGCTAAATATTTTTATTTTTTAGTTTCATGCCTATTGTTAAAGGAGTTTTTACCTTAACTTTATTACCAAATAGCATTAAATAGTATATTTGTTAATGTATGGAAATTATACTAATTTGTGTGTCTGTGTGTGGGGGGCATTGTGAATGGATCACGTGGTCTTTACACTGAGCTGCATTCTCAGGCCTGTTTCTTATCTTTTGCTCTGAGACAGGATCTCATAGCTTCAGTCCCCTGGGTTGGGCTCCAACTTGCAACTCTCCTGCCTCAGCCTACCAGCGTGCTGCTGGGATTATAAGCCTGTACTACCATGTCTTCATTGATAGATTTTTGAATTCTGATTTTATATCATTCATCTTAGTAAATTTATTTATTGCTTATAAGAGTTTTGGGTAGATCCTTCCGAGTTCTCTATAATGATGATTATACCGTTATTAGTATTCCTTTATATGCCATCTGCTTCTTTATTTCCAGGGGTCTGTCTTTGTACTTGACTTTTTTATTTTAAACAGCAAAAAAAAAAGGATATAAACAATACAGAATTTTTAAAAATTAGGAAATTATCATTAGTGAATATATTACATATTGCTATTTTAGAAGTAGTTGCTCAGGCTACAAGACCTAGGCATGAAAAAAATGATCAAACAATCAAACAATGAAAGGACAAACTGTTCTTTTTGAGGAATTAACTGAGATTCATAGTATAGAGTAATAATTTTATTATACTATGTTTTGGCAACACCCCATTTGGATAGTGATCTTGACCTTCGCATGTCTGGATATCTTTGTTCACCTTTGGAAAGTTCTGTGCTATTGTTTCTCTAAGTAAGCCTTATAGTATTCTTTGCTTCATTTTTCTTTTATATGTTCTATAACTCAAAATTTTTATTTTTATGTTGTCTTATAAATCTGGCAACTTCTTTCAATATATGTCAAACTTTTTTTTCTTCTTTCTATTTTCAAATAAACTGGGTTCAAATTTTCATCTTCTTCTGCTTGATCAGTTTTGTATTTTTACAAATTCATTTCATGTGTTTTTAGCACCATAATTTGTTTGATTCTTAAAATACATAATTTCAATTGCTTTTCTAAACTTCTAATTTTGATCATTTATTGTTTTCCTGGCTTATTTCCTAGGTCAAGTAGTAGGATCTATTATTCAGCACCAGATGGCCTTCATGGCCCCAAGGTTTGGGCCTGTCTCAGCACCAGGTCGAATTCTACAGGACTACTGACCAGATGGCACATATTACCTCAGCCTCCAGGCTGTCCAGTACAGCTCCACACTCCAGCAACCTAGGGATCTGGCCTGTTCCCACAGACTCTACCACATTCCTCTGAACTCCAGTGCTCCTAAATAATTTCAATTCTTACCTATCTCTAAGGTCACCATGGTAGGCAGTGAACAAAATTTAACCATTATGTTATTAATGCTCTCACACAGAATCCAAGAAAATCTTTTATTCCTAAACCAAATGGTGCAAAATGCTGAATAAGCTTTCTTTTGGCACATGGGCCAGTTTAGGAACTGTAGAGATATTTTCAAGCTACATTTCTTTTCATTCAGAGTGAAAAAAGCTTTGGCATATCCCATGAAAGTATTTTATATCATTATAACTGAGAATATTCCTTTATTAAGTAGGAAATGGTGATAAACGAATGGTCCTGCTTTTAAAACACAGAAATATTAACATCTGGTTCTTTAGAGATGCAGCCTCTCATGGTATATCTTTAATCATTCAAAGCATACCTTTGTGAAATCCTTTACTTTGCAAAGAGTGAGCTCATAGTCACTTTATAGTTTCAAACTCATTGCTATTCTTTAAATACCTTTTATCGTCATACCCACTTTATAGTTAGGGAAAATCATAGCTCAAAGAAGTGCAAAAAAATTGCACATGCACTTGGACTAAACTAGTTGAGCCCATTCACTACCACGTTAGTGAAAACCCCAGGTGAAGAAGTTCCCTTTATTAGCTTCACTGTATTCTGATGAGAAGCAGGGCCCCAAGCAGTTTCATCCCAACCAGGCGGTCTGTGTTTATGAAATCAACTCTTTCCATATTCCAGCTGGAAGGCAAACAAACATTTATCAGCTCCAGTGTATCTGTAGTTCTCAAACGTCTGGACAGTCTGTGTTTGCTTTCGAACAACTCAGGTGACTGCTGATGCCCAAAGAACCCAGCCTACTTTTGATCTGTCCAAAAAATGGTACTTTCCACTGTACCTGACCTCTACCTGTACTGCCACAGGCCAGGAAGCAAAAACTCTGAAGGAGTTTTACATTTTCATACAGTTGAAAGTGTTTCCTTAATTCTGGTAGTACTCTTCAATCTTGAATACAGATCAGAATCATTTAGAGGGATAGAGGCCTTAATAAATCACAGGTTTACGGAGTCTTAGTGCAGGAGGTTAGGTCTGGAGTAGGCAGAAGAAATGAACTATTTTTTGTGCCAGTTGCCAGGTAACACTGAGGCTGCTGACCTGGGGACCACACTTTTGTGAACCATAAGCTCTTCATTTGCTGGTTCTTCCTTTGCTTTTTTAGGAATCTAAATGCTTTTAAATTCCATCTTTTGAAATCAGGCCTTAAGTTTCTCCAGAAATTAGGTTCTTCAACTACTCATAAGTCCGAAGATTTTCAATTACAAAGCAAAAGAAGAGTACCTTATTCAGAAGCTTCAATGCCAATAATTGATAATTCAGCCATAACTTTTAGGCTTTGAGCAAAAAAGCACATTTGTTCTCTCATCTATAAAAGGAGATGACATGTTCACTTCATTTCATGAAGTTAAAGATAAAATTCTAACCGTATTTTTTAAAAATTAGATAATTTTTACTTTAATAAGAAATAATATAGATGTGAGAACCTAAAGTAGGCATTCTCTGTTTTGAAACATGTCATGTATTGGTAATAAGCTACTTATGTAAGAATATACAGCAAAAAAGGCAGATTCAGATATAGAAATCAGGCATACTCATGCCTCTAACTGGTTTCCCTGAAGTACACTACTCCACAACAATAACAATAGTAATAAATACTCAAATGAGCTTTGGAAATCCTAATACAGAATCTGACAAGAAATAAAGTGATCCATCCACTCCTCTAGATATCTATATCAATGGTTCCATTAGTAATAGAATTTCTCTTCTAGATGCATAATTTATAACAAAATAAAAATAAAAATAGATCTTTAATCTAAGTAAATACAATACCTATTACAGTGCAGCAATCATTTCTGCAAAACTCTGGGGTGTGATTTCATTAGGCCAAGTTTCAAATTCACTTAAAGCTCATCAACAGGGCTTTCAGCTAAGTTTAGTCCGAGAAATGTTTATATTTGCATCTGGGAGAGGGGTGGCAGTTAGCGCCTTCCTTGATCTGTAAGAGAGAGCATCGTTTGTTTTCAAAAATAATCTTATCAAGGTAAGTATTTTTCACTCCTCTTTTTTAAAATCACTTTCTGACTGTTAGGACACAATACCCAACATCCACAATTTAAGGGAGGAAAATGTTTACTTTGCTCACAGCATGTAGTGGTTTCAGTCCACTGTCCACTGGATCCAAGGCTGGAAAGCATGGCAGAGGTGTATGAAGGAGGAAAAGGGACTCATGGCTTAGTGGACAGGAAGCAGAGAGAGAGAGAAGGGGGAGTTGGAGACGGTGGTAAACTCTTCCAGGCCTTGCCCCCAGTGACCTTCCCCTTCTGACCTGACCCCACCTTTTAATAGCCAGTCACCTTCCAGCAGCTCACCAAGAGTTCCTAAGGCTTTTAGGGAACATCTAGGCACACATCATAACACATATAAAATAATTTGAAACTCAGACTCCAAGAATGATAGCCAAGTAGGAGAAGAACGATGCTGATGCTGAGAATGAGGCATATAAATAAGAAGTCATCTAGTAGGTTAGATAAAGCAAACTGAGGCAGTACCTCTGTGGTGGAATTTTTCTTTCTAAAAAAAAATGAGTTTGTAAACAGCGTAAAGTTTTTCACAACAAAATAAAAGTAAACATAGATTTTTATTCTAAGTATCACAGTACAATGCTTATAGGACAACAGGCATTCTCTGTTTGGGAACACACTGTGCACTAGTGTTAAACTGCAGTGTACAGTTTACATGAAGCAAAACTCAGCAGAAGTATTAATGAAAGGTAATGTAATTCTGTTTAATTCAATCCAATGAGCATCAAATAAGGGTCTATTGTGTACTTGGCAATCAATATTTTAGTTACTGGGAATACAAAGATGAAGAAGACATCTCTGTCTTTGAAAGATTCAAAAGTAAGTAATGACAATGATTGAAAATTAAATCATTTCAATGCCACACTTAGACTTACACTGCTAAAATTCAGCATAAATCACTTTAAACAAACTCTGATGTAATATAAATGTGTTCAATTCAAATCAACACACTCACTGTAAGGTAGGGGACTACAGAAGAAGTCTCAGTGCCAACTCTCAGACTGCGACCCAGCTTCCCACAAGAATAGCAGAAAGGAAAGTGATGATACTGTGTATGATGCCCATTCTGCCAAAGGGAGGATATTTGTAATTCATAATGAGCATATTTTATCAATAAGAAGCAATGACAGTTTCCAATATCTGAATTTGGGGCCTGAGTGCATTAGATTCCCTTGGATTGAGCCTCAGGAGTTTATAGAATAAAAACAGTTATGTCTTGTGATCATGAAATCATCGGAAAGATGTCAAGAATATTTTAAATGAGATTTTTGCCTGTAATTTGTTCACTAAGTTGGAATACTAACGTTGGCTCAAAAGCAGGAGCTAAGTGCAAACAAAACAGCTTAAAAGTTAGGGGGAGATTGCTCAGATCGTATGAAACCAAAAGATGATGTGAAATCAAAATAACTGATTATTTCTTTCTATGTGTGTCTTTTCCTACAATGCTCTGACTACAGTATCTACCGTGTTTCTAAGGGGTTTTTTTAGTCACTGAGGACAGAGGGAAGGAAATGCTAAGCAACACTTCCAATCCTTTTCACTGATTTATTTTTTTTATAGTTTGAAAGTTCCCCCTAAGTTGCCAGATTGGCCTTGACTTTTAAATCCCTCTGCTTTATCTTCACAAGGTACTTGATTTTTCGTAGATCTTAAAGATTCTTGAATGCAAAAATATTTGTCTTTCAGTTAGACTAAACGATGATCTAGAAATCAGCACAGAGTTGATCTTACACATTACTCTTAATAGATATTTGTCAAACATAGAATCCTAAAGAACATTAACAAATATGAAGAAGTGGGAAATAAAGACCAGTAAAGCCCATTCAGTGCGTCCTGGCCATCTAAGATGTAGTAGTTCATACAGTGATCAAACCACTGATCCTATTGAAGGTTGAAAATGAAAGAAGAAAGAGAAGTCATGGTATAACAACAGTCAAGGAGAAAAAAGGCCCAGTAAGGAGTAAGCTAAATCTTTCTAAATAATGGGATCATAAGTGATATTTTCCTGTAATTTCTGCTTTTCTATATTTATCATATTCTAACTTTGTAATAAACTTGTGAACTATAAAATTAACTACATATGGTTCTTTTTCCTTTGACTGCTAAGGAGATTAAGGCTAAATGTATAGAAAAGTTAGCAGTTATACAAACTACTGTTTGGCTTAGAGCCAAATGAAATAGAAGTATGTTGAATGCATAATAATTCTCTCTGCAAAAAACAGTGCTAGCCTGCCATGTTTATATTTAAAATCATTATAATGTCAGCAAAACACATAATAATCATTTCATATAGTTTCCAGGGCATATACATTAATGTTTTCCCTTTTTTCCAAAAGATTTTGTCAGTGAAAATTCAAATTTAAAATGTGAAGTGTATAACATTTACAAGTAAATCCACAATATTCCTAGGGGTTTGTCTGTTGGGAGCCGCGTCTGTGATAGCTCGCCTTGCGCGGCGGACGTGCGGCCTGTGGTAAAGAGCAAAGCCTGAGGTAGATTACCCCTCCCATCGAATATGTTAGTTTCCTGCTTACCGCGTAAACAACCCGCTCAACAATATAGTCTGCCTGGCAACTGATGATGTTAGCCAATCAGCTTGCCTTGCTTACTTTAACATGATTGGACACTGTACCCGTATATATACCGGTGCCACCCCTGGGCGGAAGAAGAAGCCAGGTAGAAGCCCAGAAGCAAAAGCCCAAAAGGAGCCGCGGAGAGCGGACCGGTAGAGGCTTTGGGGCAGACTGAAGCACAAAAGGAGCCGCGGGGAGCGGACCAGAGGAGGCTTCAGCTGGGAGAACCCAGGGCAGGCTGTACGGAGAAGGAAAATAAAAAGAAAAGGTTGTCCACTACCAGACTTTGTCGTGTGTCCTTCCTGCCGGCCGGGAGCGGACATCGACATTTGTCTTTCTTTAATGTTAAAAATATTTATTAAAATTTATATTTCCTTTTTAAAAATGAATATAATTTTGTCTCCAGAGTGTCTGATTTTTCCTATATACTCTCCAGAAGCACTTTGCAGATTATCATAATTAAATCTATTTTTAATGTTTAGAACATATTAGTATTAGTTAATACTTTATGTTTACTTTTTGTATGTAATATTCAATCTCTGCAATAAATTTTGAAATCCATATCCCAAAACTTTCAATTAGGCTTTCATTTAAATCAATTAGTAAGCTAAAATCTGATAAAATCACAAACACTTCCAATACTATTCAAAGGACGTGGCTACATTTGAAGGCTTTAACTTTATAGTCCATAGCCCCGAAACTAAAGAATGATTTTTGTCAACACATTCATAAGTGCTAGCAAAAGGCTACATTTAGCATTTGAAAAATACAACGCTTAATGTTCAATGGACATTGCTTTTAAGAAGCTTTGAGTCTAGTGAAAAAAACAAGACATGAAAACACATGCATTTAAAATGAGAGAAAGTGGTAAAGACTACAAGAGAAGCTCTGTGGAAATAAGAGAAGGGCCTAAGAGATTAAGTGGCGTGTGAGCTAGAATTGGGTGAGTAAGATAAAGCTATTTGGAGATAAACATGACAAGCAGTACAGCTATGAGCTCTTATCTGTCATATTAAATTCTAACTATTAGTTTACATGTCTATCTCTATGCTACTAGACAAAGAGTCCTGCAGGCCAGAACCAGGTCTTATCCCCTTTCTACATTCTCAGCAGCTAAGACAGTGACCAAACTAGCACTGACATGTATTTGTTGCATGTGAGTAACAAGAACACAAACATGTTCAACAGTGGCAAGTCATGGGAGCATTGGAAAAGGACGAGAGCAGCATGCCAAGCAGTCACAAGCTCAGTCTGCAGGGTGCAGTTAGAGACCAAGTGAGAAATCTCAGCTGGGGACAGCTCTTCAAAGATCTGGAAGGTTAAGTTTGGAATTTATCCTACAAGTAATTGGTGAGATAGTGAGTGGACAGTTCTGAAGTCAGGAGAACTTTGTAAGAGCTATGAGAAAGACTTGGTTTCAAGATATGAGGAAGCCATTACTCCCTGGTCAGAAATGATGCTAATCTTTAAGAAATTAGAGATGGGAGGGATAGAAACAGAAGCTGGCAGGTAGAGTGGACCTGTCACATGGCAGGACCATAGGACAAAGCAACTGAGGGAAATTTGGGCTCACAGAAGGAAGAAGATGAACAGGAAAAGATGTTCCACCTCAGCAGCTGAGGAACACCTATTATTAGGTGGAAGACTGTACTGGTGTATAATATCCAACCCTGTACAGGTAGCACATGGTCAAACCAGTGCTCAAGTTCAGATCTTCTATGTCCAACTAAGTGCTAACTTTAGGCTACAATAATCTCATTCTAGGGTTTTGTTTTGTTTGTTTGTTTGTTTTTGGTTTGTTTGTTTGCAATGGATCAAACTCATGACTTTGCACTAGTCAGGCTCTTGTGCTGCTGAGCTGTATCCTTGGTCCAATAATCTCATTCTGAGATTCATGAATGAAATTCTCTGATACTGAAATCTGATTGTCAAATAAATTCCCTCTTGAAATACAATGTAAGTAATATATTACTTTGGTTTCAATTCCCACTGCCACTATTCCCACTCTGTGTTGAAGCTCTGACTCCCAATGCGAGTATATTTGGAAATAAGGCTTTTAAGTGACTCAGCAGGGAGTTAAGATCCTCACTTTGTAAATAACCTTATTCCATGCAAGAAGAGGGTAGGGGGACAGTAAGGGTGCTATACCTGCCCTGAGTAGGAGTAGCCTGCTTATAATGTGAGGAAGGAGAAGAGGCTTGCTCCCTGCAACTTTTGCTGCCTTGAAGTGCTGCCCCTGTGCCTTTGTGCCCTTGTACCATGCCACTCTGCTTTGGAGCCAGCTGACTAAAGATTATTTCTCATCTGAGGTGCTTGTCTGCCACACTATCCTGCCTGGGAGCCAGTTGATTATGGACTGAAACCTCCATAAATTGTGAGCCAAATAAATTTTTCCTCCTTTGGGTGTCAGGTATTTTGTCTCAGCAATGAGAAAAGTATCTAAGTCCCAGACAGACAGAAAATATTTACAAATTGTCCTGTTGAAGGACAGTTTACCTCTATTTCTGTGAATCAAACAAGTGAGATTTGATATTACTAATGCTTCTTTAGAGTTTGATGTCACAATTTTACTCTACTTTGTTTGAATCTATAAGAGTGTGTGGTTGATCCTATAATAGTACCAAATTATGCCAGTCTTCAACTAGACATCACAAAATGAATTCAGCCTGACTGGCATAACTGCATAGTTAGCTTCTGTTCCAGAGACTTGACTTCTGTTCTCTCGCTTTCTTCAGACCTGCTGTAATAATCAAATCACAGTACTGCCACCTGTCTTTGCATTAGTTAGAGACAACTTTGCATTGTCAGGTAATGGTTGAATTTTTTAATTTAAATTGAAGATTACAAAAATATATATGACAGTGGAAACTTACTAAAAGGACCAAAATGACTCAGATTTGAAGCTAAGTTTTGTAAGGGAAGATCAAGAAGAAGGACAATTCATGATGAGTTCTCAGAGCATCTAGCCTGATTTTTGTCCTAAAGCCCATCTGTGCTGCTGTTAGTGAATGTTTATTGGGGATGGGTCCCTGTGAGTGGTATTCATGAGATCAGTGGTGCAACCCGGTGTTGGGAACCAACAGGCCATTACTGACTCATTGTCTATTCATTTTAGATTGTTTCTATGGAGGATTTATAGAAACAATACCAAGGTGGCACCAAGGTGGCTATCAATGCTGTTTACAGACAATTTAGAGGAATAAACCTGCAGTTATGCCCGGGCTGGCTTCCCTTGTGGTCCTGGGGTGTAGTGTTCTAATCCTATTGTGACGTGATTGTTTCACCATAAAGTGCTCCACAGAGACCTGTAATTGGCGTACAGGTTCAAATTAGATTGCTGTGTGTTTAGGAAAGCTTGGGTCATTTCACATCAGCTCCTCTCATTAAGAAGCAGGCGACAAAATCCTCCATTACAGGAAATCTAATGTATACCTTCTCTTTTATTATAAAGACAATACCTAGAGCATATACTCACTGGCACCAGCACATATACATTACCCACCTCGTCTTTCATCACCATGAGGAGGAAGGCAATGTAAAAATGCAAAATACATTTCTGAGAATGGAAATTAAATATTTACCAGCAATGTATCATGGAACACTGGCTTTAGCAGCTAAAGCAAGAAGGCAAAGGAGAAATAATAGATGAAAAATCCAACAATTAGCTCTGCTTTCTTAGAGTAAGAACATTTCAGGACATTATGGTAACCTGCCTCTAGAAGCCAAGAATCCCTCTGGTATCTACACTTGCAGTGTTATCGATGGAGGTGAATGAAAATCAGATGTCAGAGTAAAATATGTTTTTCCTAAATTCCCGCTCCAGTGCTCCAATTAAGTATTCAAACCACTGACAACAAAATAAACTTGTTAATGAAACTACATACACATGAAGCAAGGTACTCTTTAGAGAGTTAAAACTTAGAACAAACTTGATACTCCAGAGGCAAAAATAATAATAATAAAAAACCCCACAACTGCTTGGCATAAGTGAATAAACCTCTCTCAGGTCTTTGCTTCAACTTTCTGACAACCATGGAGGAAAAACATAGTTGAAAGAGGCTGAAATGAGAAGGAAAACTATATGAACAAAAATTAAGAAATAAAGCAGTTAAGGAACAATGAGGATATATTTTAAAAATAAATGAAGGAGAAACAGGAGTGCTACAATCTGAAAGTTTGTGCCCTCTTCAAAATACTTATGTTGAAATCATAATCCCCAAATCATGATATTAGGAGGTGGGCCCTTTGGGAGATGAAGTCACGAATACGAATAACATGCACATAAGAGACCCAGCGAGGGAGCCAGCCTCTTCCACCTTGTGAGGCCACAAGGAGGCATTGTCTCGTAGCGTGAAATGGGTCCTCGCCAGACATTCAATGTGCTGGCACCTAGATCTTGGAATCTCAATTTCCAGAACTGTCAAAGGATAATTCAGTTATTTATGTTATCTAGGTTAGCATTATTTTTTTTTATTGCTCCCCCAATAAACTAAGATAGGAAGTAGCATGAAAATGAGGGTAGGGGAAAAGAGAAATTTTCCATTTCAAAAAAAAAAGGAATTGATTTGTTTTCAGAGAGGTGAGAACTATAGAAGAAGGTGGATTGAATATGAGCCCATTCTAAGGAGAAGCCAGTCAGTGCACACACATGTACACACAGACATGCACATGCACACTTGTGTGGAATGCAATTATGGCGCCTAGCTGTCAGTCATAAAACTGAATCTCAGCGACAATAGCATAAAGTCCCTGTTATGGGTTGAATTGGACCCATTCCCCAATGTTTTGGAATCTTAATCTCCAGTACTTTAGAATGCAGCTGTATTTGGACACCAGGTACTCAGAGAGGTGATCAAGTTAAAATGGGGTTGTTGGCATGGGTCTCATTGGCAAGTGAATGTTGTCCTTATAAAACAATACATTTGCATTCAAAGACTGGTGTATTAGAGGGGGAACAGTGTGATGTGACGTGGAATATTTGATAATTTAAACACCAAAGAAAGGGTCCTGGAATTAGTCCTTCCTTCATGATCCTTGGAAGGAACCGATCTTCTTAACCCTTTGATCTTGGATTTCTAGTTTGCAGAACTATGGAGGAAAATATATATCTTGTTTCATGGATAAACTTGAAGGACATTAAGTTCAGTGAAATAAGCCAGACACCAAAAAAGCAAATACCACATGATCTCAACTATATGTGAATGGTAAAAGTCAGACTCATAGAAGTATAGAGTGGAATGATGATTATCAGATGTGAGATAGAGGGAAATAAGACAGGAGGAAGAAGGAAGAGAAGATGCTGGACAGGGGCTGTACAATGACAGAAAGATGTTTTAAAGATCTATTCCACAGCCTACTTCAAAAGCACTAAATAAGTACATTTTCCAATATTTCGCTGCAAAAAGTAACATGATTCATATTTTAAAATTGATTTAATTATTACACAATATAAACATATCAAAACATCACACTATGCCTTATAAATGTATACAATTATTATTTGTGAACTATAATAGACTAAATATATTTATTTATGTTTTCCAAGTCTCTCAGTTTGTTACAGAGACCCTAGCAAGTTCATACAAGATAGCCTCATAGTCAAGAAATCAGACTCAGTTGATCGATCCTTTAGCGCATCTCCCGAACCTTCCCAATTCCTCAGGAGTTCCTTCAGGAGACTCTTTAACATGGACCTCAGGGCTGCAGGTGCTTTGCCTTCTGCAAGGTAACCTGTGAATTCTTTTCTTCTTGTTAGCTTGTGCACATCAAACAGACATAATTACCCATTGGCAAATGCTTCTGGCCTACTGTCTTCAGGGACCTATGATGTTCAAAGCCTGCTGGGATGAAAGAACTTCCTAAGGTTCAGAAGCATAATCTCATAACAGCATCCAGGGAAATAACACCAAACTTTGTCGGTAATGGCTACATCCAACCAAGGTGCTCTCTCCATATATGTACAGCTGTGATCATTTTCATGGGTCTCCAATGGTGATTTTGCATTCTGCTAAAATATAGCAGCACAGAAAGTGAGACACATGAGCTGAGGAATTTGTGGCAGGATCAATCTAGGATCTGCATGGGCTGTTGCTGCATGAGCTAAATCCCTGGGAAGCAGCCGCCAGCACACGCTAACCCAGAGGCAGCTTGCTCCTTAGCACACTCTTCTTGACATACTAGCATTCTTTACAGACTCTAGTTTTAGGAAAGGATTTTACAAATAGGTTTCTTAGCAGCACTCTTAGGTGAAACTGCTTCCAGAATGTCTCAGACACATGAGTGAAATAGTATGTCCTTTTTGTCTTTTATCTCCCTCCCCCCAAAAAATATAGTTTTCTGGGAAAAAGGCATAAATAAGATACGTGATCTTGAAACTACCAATCTCTTCATCCAGAAAATGAGGGAAAAGTGCAATAGAAAATCTGTAGATCTCTCTTGCATTAATGACATTAGTGATATTTCTGAGAAGTTGTTTTTTCCTAACTCCTCCATATTTGCAAGCTTGGAGCCAATCTCAAAGTGCTCCTTTATCATCTTGGTCTGGCTTCATCAACAGTTTTCTCCAAGGTGAATGTTCATATAACTCCCTCAGAGTCTCTTTTACAAGTAAAGAGAATGAACACTCTATACCCATCTGAAATCCTACCACACCAGTGGTTTAAATGGATCCCTTTCACCAGCATAAAGCTCTGTTACATAATGTACCTATTAGGCCAGGCAGAACTTCATCTGATGATAAATGATAGGTCACAGAAAGTTCATGCCCAGTAACACAAGTTTCACATTCATGTTACCATGGTGTATATGCATGAAAGGATGCAGGAGCCATCAGTAATCATGTTTGGTCTTGATAATTATAATTATTATTAGCTCAGTAATAGTTACTGCCATCTTCTTTCTGCTGATTTAGTAAAGAGCAACTAATAACAATAAGGGGGTCAAATGTATAAAGCAAATGATGGTCTTCACCCAGCCACAAAATGCTGTTTCCAGTGAGCTAGTTAGGAAATGCTGTGCCTTTCTTGTGTGTTTGCAGGTGTGTACTTAAGCTGGAAAAATTAAATTTCCTAGGTGACAGGGGAGTTGCGAACCACTGCACTTTCTTTTCTTTCTATTAAATCACAGGCCTACCATCAGCTGGCTTTGAAACTCTGCAGTGTAGCAGGGACTAGCAAAAGAATTCTCCTTCTGGCTGTACTTTGAATCTTCTTAAAACCTAATTCAAAGTATTGTCATTCTTTTGTAGACACAAGTCTATAAACTCATTCTCCAGATAGAAGTTTTGAAACAAAACATGGGGACCTCTGAGACATGAAGGGCTCCTTAGTAATTAAGATAAAATAAGGATTCCCACGCCAGCTCTCTATTACAGATCTGTGCAACAGCTCGATACTTCACTTCACTGGGCTGAAGCCCATTCGGGCCATTGGGTTGAAAACTGCTGTATTATTATTCTTTGATGTCTACAGCTTAGTAGCACAAAGCTGGTCTCTGAGCACTTACTCTCTATAAAGACACTCCAAATGTTTGGCCTTTGGGCTGTAAATATTGTGTCACCATTGATTTTTAACATATAAAGTGTATTTTCCTGAATGTCAAGTATTTTCAAAGTGCAGGCCTTCCCAAGAGCACAAAGTAGCAGGAATTAAAGACGCCTTAAAAGCTAGAGCTACAAGCTAGCAGGGAAGAAAGGCAAAGTAAGGGGGAATAAATGTGAACAATATTTCAAGTATTGTGTTCTCTTTCATGGTTTAGTTTAGAATGTTACATGAAAGTGTCTCATTGTCACTAAAGATATTTTGGTACCTACTATTCGGTCCATTCCTTTACGGGATCAGCTGTGTTCTAAACACTATATCCAGCACTATTGTTGCATCTCATTGTAAGAACATTATCTTATTAACTTCTTTCTTTATTCTGCATAACAAATAGATGTGGAAAATTGGCAAACAAATAAATGCTACCAAATCTTCTACCTCTCAAACTGTCTAATTGTATTTCCAAGCCGTAATGCCAAATACCCTGTTAGAATACCAAAACAAATAGAAAGTAGAACTGCCAGCAAACAATTCTGAGAGATTCTTTCTGCATAAAAATAATCTGTCAAATTTCTCCTTCATTTCTTGGCACAGTGTTGAAAACAGTAAGATTCAAACAAAATAAAGTGATGTCTTCTTTCTCTTTAAAAAACAAGCCCAGAGAAATGTCCTGAGCTATATCCCAGACCCTGACACATCACTCTTTCTATGTCGATTCACAATAGTACCATCAAGGAGTTCTGACCTCCTAAATGTAATCTGAGATGTCCCCTGGGTTTTGGGGGACCCAAGAGAGCTATTTTCTTCCCTCAATCAATCAGATACTCACCAGACAAATGTAACCGAAGTTAAGGGAAAAAATCCTTTATACTAAGTGCTCTTGACTTGCATTTGCTCATGTGAGTCTAAAAATAAAGGTTTTGTCCCCTATATCTTAAAAGAAAAAGCACAGGATTTCACCAAACTTCCAAATCCCTCATTGCTTTATAATATGTGACACAATATGTCAATGTGCAATGCAAACTGTTTCAATTTCAAAAGAGTTTAAAATATAGACTTCCAGCTTGAAAGCCCAAAGCAATGAAACTGAACATTAGATCATTTCTGGAAAGGACAAGAAGGAAGAATAAAGAAACAGATCTTTGTGAGGAAACATGTGAACTCATTATTAAAAAGGTTAGGAGTAAGTGCTAAAAGTATCCTTATCAATTTCATTCAAGTTACTACTATCTTCTTTTATAAAGCTCTACTGCTCTCTGCCTTACCTGGGAGTTCTATGGTGAAATTTTGTGATTGATTTTTGTGATCCATTTACTACATGACCTTCTCCATCTCCTCACCCTTCATCTTCTGTAATTTCCCCTGACCTTCATGAATTATCAGGAAAATCCATTGATATCAATGCTTCAGCAATTTATTTACCAACAAATATGTAGCATATATTCTGCAGTAGATATTCAGTTTCTTGAATCATGATCAATCTATCCTTAAAAATGTATGTATGTATGCCCTCTAGGGATGTTTTCAGACTGGTACTAAAAAAAGTCAATTATTTTTAAAACTGTGTAAAATATATAAGTATTTTTGTTCTGACTCAGTTCAATGAAAACCAATCAATATTACTTGAGATACCCCTATGTCTTCAACTGACATGTTAGATAGATCATTAAAGGAAAAGCAAAGAAAATTAGTTTGTGCCAAAGAAAAACTTCAGTCCCATCATCACCAAGAAGGAACTGTGTAACATTTGATCCATCATTTCTCCAGCCTCTGGTTTAAGTGAAAATGGCTGGATGGACTTGTAGCTCTTTTAGTATTTCAAATAATTCCTTTAAGACTGTGTGTATTTTTATGATTCTCTAAGTATGTAAGATGAGTGAAATAAAGACTGGAAAAAATGAAGGATTAAAGTGCAGAAAAAGACTGTAATTAATAGAAGCAATATATTTGTTTATTGTTTGGTTACAAAAAGGAAATCTGAATGAGCAAGTATACAGTGTTTACAGTAATGGAACTACAGTATCATAATTGCAAGAAAGTGGGGCAATTTACATATATTTTGTAAAACTGACTATTTACTTGCTACATAACAAATCATCTAAAATACTAATACTAATAATATGCTTCATCCAAAATTATGTTAAGGTAATGATAAAGTACAGATCATTCTTTTAGAAATTTTAGAACATTTTTAATTTTTATTCTGAGTTACAAAAAATAAAACCTTTTCCCTCTAAATGGGCATAAAATTAAGTTATAAACCAAATTCTATTTTCTGTGTGTTTGAAAAGAGTAACAGGGTAAATTTGTAGATATGATATACCCGTGTTCACTATCAAAGTCACAGGCTAAAGTTTGCATAAAGTCGTTAAGAAATGACATCCTACTGATGTAATTTATTTCATCATTACTTTTCCAATAAAAAAATCTTTAAGATTTTACATTGAAGATGGGCACTTTGAAATTCAGTTTTCTTTTAGAAAATTTTAGTTCCTTAGATCAATGATTCTCAAAGACAGCATATTATCTTTTTTTCCATTCTTTCTTGATCATATTTGATCTCTGATAATAATATAGTCATTACACAGCTTAGGAAAAGCATACTTCCCTCACTTGATTATAATGGGTAAAACAGCTTAAACACAGACTATTTGCCTATAACTACCCTAATTTCCTGGTTAATATTAAAAGCTAGCATTCACTCACCTACCTCTAACTTTGTGTCAAGCATTGTTCAAGGCATTATAACCAGTTCTCTAGCAAAAACAGAAAAAAATTTCTTTGCCTTTTGGCAAATCACATCCCAGTGTTGGAAAGGCAGATAATAAACACAATAAACTGAAAAACTGAAGAGCGCTATTTAAAAAGTAGCAGTACATATATTGGACTATTTTTTCCTTATATAGTGGATTAGTCTTGGTTATACATAATGCATCTAGCTTCCACAAAGCACTCAGCTACTGATATAATTAGATTCATTTCTGAGGTCTTTCTATAGTTCGTGCATCAAACACAGGCCCTTCGGGCAGCTGTGCTTGGGTCCAAAGGCACGGGATGTTAAAGATATGAGCACAGTCATGCTAACACTGCCTTCCCTTCCTGACATATGTAGGATGACAGCCATTGCCCAAGGCATTCTAATTACAAAGTATTTAGTAGTCAAGATCCAGCATACACCTGGCAGAAATGTGAGAAGAGAGATCCTGTACCCGGATTTTTATCTAACACGGGAACCCTGCTGGAAGCCAAGTTCTGGGGATACTGGTGGCAACATAAAAACCACACACCTTCTGAGTTTGGTTGGGAATTCCTGGAATTTCCCTGCAGAGCATAGGTGTCTTTTTATCAGTCAGTCTTTCCTTCCATAAGGTTAAGCCACATCAGAGGAGACTGCTTTGCTGCGACTTGAATTAGAAACATAATTTACAAATTCAGATGACTATATGTCTCACCCGGACATACATCTGAAGGGTTTTTGAAATGAGCGTTATAGATAATATTTGGCTGAGAGTTAGTTATATACTGGTATCAAATTATTATAAATAAATAACTTTTAAATTAAGTCATAGATATGTTTTCTCCAGGGCTCCTCAAATTTAAGGTTGAACACATTAAATTATAAACATTAAAGTAAAAAATGCAAATTTCAGGCCCATGGATGTATCTCGATGATATAGTACTTAGTGATTAGTTCCATCGCCAGCACTACAAAAATAAATGCAAATGTCATAATGATTTAGAGAAACTGTTATTGAAATTAAATTTTGTAAATATTTTTTAAGATAATTTTTAAAATCAACATATCCACCATAGCTGCTTCTAATTTTATAGATTAAATATCTGTTCATTAACACGTTGGGTTTTTAATATGATGGTGATCTTGATGCTGTATCATAGAAAATACCAGAAAACAACAGGAAATTCAAGAAATGAGTCTGTTTCCAAACCATCAGAAGTAAACATAGAAAAGTCAAACACATTTGCTTATTACATACACCTGCTGTGTTAATCTGATGATAATAACAGGAGATATAAATAATTAACTGCCATCACATATGCCACTGTGTAGTGGAAATCAGGAATATCATTTTGCCAAAGATCAAGTTAATGATGCAAAGTCATATAAACCAAAACTTCATTTTTTTCTTCAGTTTAGGGAATGCAAATTATCAAAGGACTCCTTTGACATTTTACTTTCTTCACTGAATTTCTGCCCTCTTGTATACATAGAACTTGTTGTCATCATATTATCTATAAATTACTAGATGAAATATTTCAGATTACATGGGTAGGGCTCAGAGAAGACCTGAAATACTATCAGTTGCAATATCTTTGCAGCAACATCTCTCCTCAAATACCCAGACAAGTTCATATCTATTCCATTTTAAAGATGTTCACTGAAAGAGATTGTAAACTTTTATTTCTGAAAAATTCAGGTAATCATTTAAAAATTTCATGATTTGGAAAAACATACATAATATTGTATTTAAGTCCATGTCCCTGTACTTTTCAGTATTCTCTATTTATCCAATGGATAGAGAATGGTATCTACCATCATGTGTTTACCAATCTCTTATGTAAGTCCTACTGTCAGAATATGACCAGATCACTTTCTTCCTTCCTAGAGAAAAGGTTTTAGTTCTGTAAGCCATGCAAGTCTATTTTCTGGTCCTAAATTTATACTGACCACAAACCACTCCAAATTGAGAGTAGCAATATTTCTTACTATTTCTTAAAACTTTTTTGTAGTCCAAAAGCTGTTTATTTTCCTTGAAGTTTATTTAACACAGGAATCCAGAAATCCTCTAAGTTCCTGGATATTAAGAACTAAATTTTGTGTTCATCTTGGTCCAGGAACAGATACTTCCAGTGCAGATGGTTATCTATGGTAAGTTTCTGAGTACTTTTCCGCATTTGAGCTACAGAAACTTCTGTGTCACCATGGACAGCACCCTAGAGGCTAAAGTCTCATTAAAAGAAAGCTCAGTTCTCAGTTTCAGAGGATGTGCTCGTCTGAAACTTTAGTGAGAGAGTAATGAAGAAGCTTGTAAAGATTATACAATCACTTCTTTATGGCTTTCTTACCCCTCGAATCCTGACACAGGAGGTTTGGGCCAGAACCAGGAATGTACATTCTTCAATAGTCCCTCTCATCATATTTCCTGCCCTGCTCCAGTAATCCTGAGGTACATCTTCTGGGAATTTCACTGGAGGGAGAGTTCCTTGTGCTGCCACTATCTCTTTCTTACAGTTTTCTTTCTTGAAAAATAGTCATGTGTCCATGTTGCATTTTCAAGAAGGTTTAACCTGCACTCAGGATGTATAGAGAAGGAGAGGTCTATGAATACAACAGCAGAACTCAGCAAAGCTCCTTCACTTTGTTTACATTTACTGATGCATTCGCTCCTTCATTCACCCTTGTACCTGTGACAACTAACAGTTTCTCAGGTTTGAGGCTCACCAAACTCAAGGTGGAAGTAAGTTCCGGTTCCTGTTGTATAAGGCCCCTTGAAAATAAATGAACAAAAAAAAAAAAAAAAAAAAGAAAAGAAAAGAAAAAGAAAAAGAAAAAAATGAAAATGCATCTGTATAAGAATTCAAATAAATGACCAATCAGGGAGTCAGAGTAGTATAAAAATCTTCAAAAATTTTCCATTCAAAAAATATTTTTGAACACACGTTATGCAAATGAGTTAAGAAAAATTTGTTGCTAAGCACTTTATTTTAGAAGGCAATGGATGCTTAAGTCTATTGCTTAAGTCCAAAATGCATGCTACGTCATTCTATTTATTCACTTAGGAAAGATTTATTGAGCTTTTTCCACACAACAAACAGTCACCTAAATGATAAAAACGCAAACATTAGTTATTTCAACTACACATATTTACTATGCCTTCTAGTGCCAAACATTTCTTTTTAGGTTCTGAAGATACAGCAACAGAGAAGTTTTAACAAGAATCCCCACTAGCATTGGCACTTACATTCTAGTGTGCATGTCTGGAAAGCACAGGAAGGAGACAACTGTCACAGAATAAAATATATGAAATTTAGTAGGTGATAAGCACCATGGGGAAAAATCAAGCAGGGAAGGAGGATGAGAGTGTCAGGAGTGGAAAAGGGCTGCAATTACAGGTGGACAGGGATGGTTTCGTGGGGACTCATAAGTAAAGAGTTGAAGTGGAGGGATGGGTGCAGGGAGGAGCATTCCAGGCTGAGTGAACAGCAAGTTCAAAGGTCCACGTGAAAACACATACTTCAAATGTTCAGAGTGAGAAGGCCGCTGTGACCAGAGCAGAGGAAGCAAGAGGGGGAATGTATGAGGTTAACAGCAACTAATAAACAGCAGGGTTTTGAAGGGTGCTGGAAAGACTCTGGACCTTACCCCAAGTGAGATTAGGAGCCATTGTGGAGTCTCAAGCATGGACCACGTGATGAGCCTTGCAGTTTATGTCAGGTGTGACTCCTGCATTGTAAAGAGACTGGGAGTGGGAAACAGGGGAAGCTATAAAACCATTGAGAGGAGTTATAACAACCAAAGTGAGAGAGATGTTGCTGGGCATGCCAGGACCATAGTGATGGAAATGAAAAACGGCTCAATTCTGATCTGATTTTGAGGGGGATTTGGATGTGAAGTGTGAGAAAAGAATTAGGAATGACTGCAAATAGTTGCCCAAAGTTGCCAATAATTTACTCTGGAAACCATGGGAGAAGCAAGTTTGGGAAAGAAACTCAGCAGACCTACCTCTGCAACTGTTATGTGGGAGGTGTCTTTTAGATATCAGATGTTAAAGAGCCATTTAGTGTTTGGCAGGCAAAGGGAAAGGTCTCAGTTTGAACTGTAAATGTGGGTGAATCAGTACATAAATACCATTTGAAGCTACAGAATTAGGTGAGATCACCAAAACAGTGACCATGTATGGGAACATTCTAGAGCATAGTTCATATTTGAGGGGTGGGAGACAGGAGACTCCCATGATGAGTAAAGCTTTACAAATGTCTACAAGTCTACTCTTTGTCCTCTTTCTTCATTTTGAAACTTGAGTGATCTTTTCCAGATTAAATCAGATTTCACACATGCCGGCTTCCACTTGAGAACTACTACCTAAGTAATGCTTTTAGGATCAGACATTCTTAGACAGGCCTGGCCCACCCCGTGGTCTGAGTGGCAGTTCCTCTGCAGGCTCTGTCTGCACTGCTAGGCATTGCCCTCCTGTCTTCTGCTGTACTTTAAGCTCCTCAGGATTCATCCTTCTTGCCCCTGGGCCTTTGCAAAGGATTTTTCATTTCCATTTATACCCTTTCCCTTGTTACCTTCCCTAGAAACCTTTTCTGACACAATCTTTTCCTTTCTGTGCTGTGCCAGTATCATATAACTTTTGATTATAGCACTTAAACAAGCTAATATTATCTTTGCCTATATGATTGTCTGACTTTGTTTGCTTCTCCCTCCAAATATATGCACCATGGAGACAAGAATCATGGCCATCCTCCTATGGGTCTCCAGCCCTTGGCACAAGACATGATATGAAATCTAGGTACTTTAAGTCTTTAAAGACAGAGCTGATGCATAAAGATTGTCTAAAGTTTTAATCTAAAGATGTGGACCAATAACATATTCAATTTCCCCTGAATTACTTCAAGAAATTAAATTGTTAGAATTATCCTAAAAAAAGTCTTTGTCTCTTTGGAATGAGATGTTCTAAATTTAGTTTCTCTTATACTTTGTCTAATTTCAGAGAAGCATCCCTTTCTCAAGCAAATCATGGAGCCTCAGGCAAGTACAGCGTGCATCTGGTGGGTCTTAGCTGCAAGAGGAAGAGAGCTGGAATATACCCAGAGGCGCCAGTTTACCCCTCGACCTCACATAAGCAGATGACCCTCAATTTGCTATGCAGCACAAATTGTGTAACATGGTCACTGGGTTTGCAATAAAAGGTCAGCCTTTGGAGGGTATCACAGATGTTGGAGAAAAGGAGCTTGGCTCTGCTGGTGGCTGGGATGGCTGCCTGGGGACCAAGGGCTCATGCAAATGAGCTTTCGGCCTGGTGCTTCTGCTCCACTGCACATGTCAGCCATGCAGTGCCCTTTCATTCTTTGCACTAAAGCAATTTTCCTAGCCTGGTGCATAGTTATAGGTCTCACTTTTTACTTAAAACAACATGATCTGTTAGGGTTTGGTGGAAAAGAAAGACTTGATCAGAGTGCTTCAAGAATTTTCCTTTTAGATGTTTCAGGATCACATCAGTTATAAACTGAAGTTAAGATATTCCATCAAAGTGCATGACATAAACAAGATATTAAGTGATAAATCCAACTAACAAATAAAAATGATATATAGTTATATGATATTGCATTTACTTTTGATTTTTAAAAATTTTGTGGAGATTATTATTTTTCAGTGCCTCTCTGTAAAAGAAATATGAATCATTCATTTTATGGCCAAAAGAAGAAAAAAGTAAGCTAATTAAAATGAGTTTTAAACTTGTCTATATGTTGGGTTTTTTTGTTTGTTTGTTTTGTTTTGTTTTTGTCTTTTTTCCTTTTTATCGGTACCGGGGATCGAACTCACGACTGCCTGCTTGCAAGGCAGGTGCTTATGCCGCTGAGCTAAATCCCCCGCCCTGAAACTTGTCTATATGTTGAGGTAAACTCTAATCTATGAAATTCCAGACGTTTTGCTTCCTTCAGTGCCCAAGAACCTTGCTAAGGCAGACAGCTTCCAAAGACATGCATCTATGATACAATTACATGAGCATCATACCCCTAAATGCAGCACACATTACCCTCCATGATGGGCTCTTCCTTGTAAGATTCCTGTATCCTTTCAGGAATTGCAATTCCAACTGGCCTCTATAAGCTAGAAATATATTGTCTCACTTGATAGGAAGCCTGAGGCAGGGCAGGATTAAGGCATTCCACAGTCAGAGCTACTGCTCCACCTTTGGGCATTTCTTCTGGCCCTAACCTTCTGTATGTGAGAGCCTTGTCCTCAGGCTCTCAGTTGCAGGGATCCTGCCAGTGGCAACTGAGACACAAACCCAGGTCTCTTTCATGTCCAGCTGAAAGAGATTCTCTCAAAATGGAATCAAAATCTTTCCCTGCCTCTGATTGGCTCAACTTTGTCACGTGTCCACCACAGACCAGAAAGAGTTATGGTGGAATACCAATGCTCATCAGCTTCTCAGAGCATCTGCTAAGCTGAAGATGCAATCATCACTGAGGTTCCCCAGGGTGGAGCTGGAACGAAACTGGAATCTTGGTTGAAGAAGAAAGAGAGGAGAGCCCATCATTTAACAATCAGCAGTATTTACCAATGATGGCCCCAAATCTGTATCTTTTCTCTTAAAGCAAAATCTGTTCTGAGAAAAATTTTTAATGACATAAATGTGTTTGTAACCCTCACGAGTTACATAGCTTGCAATGTTTAAATACAATCCTTTTACTGTCATCTGTTATTATACTTTCATTTTTCAATGGCCTATCTTAGATTTTGAATCCTTATTCTGTCTTTTCTTTTGCTTCCTCAGAGAGCCCTGGTTCCTAGTCCATGCTTCCAGCAGGGGCAAACCATTTGACTGACAGCGAAGTTTCAGCCAATTGGCCACCTTCCTTCTTGGCCTTTTGGCTAAGAGCACACACAGCATCAGCTTAGCCAGTGTGACATCTTCTACCCAGGGAGTCTTCCCTGTCCTGGCAGGAGGACAAACCCTACAGGCTAATTGAGAAGCATGTGGTTTTTAATTAATAATGTCTATGATTAACATGGAACAATTTTTAATCTAATACAGTGTAATATGTAAACATAAAAAATAAAAACGTTTCAAAATACACAATTTTAGGGAATATAAAAAGTGAGTATATCTTAATGCTTAACATATTTAGAGAATCACAACATACACACACATACAGAGAGAAAAACAAAATTAAGATTTCCCTGATACAGTGAGTCAATTTTAAGATTCTAAGCATAATCTAAGACAATTTATTTTATTCCAAAGTACTATGAAAGGCAATGAAGCTTTGTTGGTAAATAAAGTAAATAAGCAAATCCTGGCCACTTCTGACAATGTCCTTTTATAATAATTGTGGACTAAGAACATTAAATAACTGCTATGGAAGGTGTAATTGCAGGGTTTTTTTTCCCTGATGGATGTGGTTACAGAAGAGTGACAGTTGCTCAATTGTCTGCTATTGACCTAATGTGTTTAGATTGGTTCAGAGAACAAAGCCCAAGTATGTTTTTGCTGACTCAGCTAATTCCATTAAAATTATTAATTTGTTTCAGTGAATGAAGTAGTTTATACTCTTCACCAGATTTTTCTACTTCATTATTAACTTTTAAGAGGACAATTAAATAGTCTGGTTCAATCTTACAACTAAATTCTTCAAAAAATAAAAATGAATAGGGCAGAAATTGTAATGTCACCTGCATTATGACGTATTTTCAACATTGTATTGCAAAGAATGTACTGCAAAATAGTGCAAGATAAAATGTATTAAGTCATTCCCTAAGTAACAGTAGTTTTTTGAAAACTTTCAGGTCATGTCCCAATTATCCTTCCAATTTTCTATTCCAACAATTTTAGGTAATAATATTTAGTAACTTGGCCCCCCAAAAGTACAACACTAAAAATTGTTTATTCTTTATCATGCCATCCTTCATTTAGCTACTCTAAAGGCATTTGCATTCCCTTGGGTTAAATAAAAATGTCCCACATGGTCTATGTTAGTCCTTTAACAGAAATAAAGTTAGTGTGAACAACTAAAATACAAAAATAAACCTCAATTTAGTAGATATTACAGCTCCCCAAAGCCAAATCTTTTATCAAACTTAGAGAAATACAAATAATATTTATAGCACCAACAGTGATTCTAATAGCATTACTTTACATGAATCATTTCATTTGTTCCATATGAAACCAAGACTATCACTGTTGTTTCTACTAAGACTGGCAAACAGGTGCAAGATGCTATGGAGACTTCTTGTAATGGCTGCCTTCTTTCGTATTAAACAACACAGCAGTCTTAACTATCAAATGGCACAATTAAAGGGCAGTCATGTAAGGCAAGAATATCTGAAGAATCTGAGGAAGTGCAGTACTCTGCAGTTCAATAATGGAGAAACTGAGAGACAGGTGAAGACAGTGTGAGACAGCATATGGATTTGAGCTCACATTGCTGAATGCAGACTGAAGAAACTGAGGTTTCTCCAGAAGCTGCAGGGACTCCCCTTGTTAGGAGTATCTTGCTTGAATCTGACATATCACAGTTACTACTCAAGAAAGACAGTATTTCTTCCTGGCCCTTAATGAGAATGAATACTTGGGCCAGAAGTAATCACATGAGTTAAATATTAAAGTGAAAAAAATGACTATCAGGAGGAACATGATGGATGATGATGATGATGATGATAAAAACAACAACAATTCCAGGCAAATGTTTAAGTAATCTTGAAGTGTGGAAAGACTTTTTAAATACAACCTTAAGGAGAGAACTATAAAGAAACAAAGCAATGACTTTGATTATAGAAGAATCAAAATGGAGAGTTGAGAGCTACAGTGGCTGGGGATTTCACTCAGTGTCTCAGGCACTTGTCTTGTAAGCACAAGGCTGTGAGTTCAATCCCCAGTACCAAAACAAAACAAAATAAAACAAACCCTTCAGATAAAGTAAAAATAAAAAAGACCCCAACATGTGTGGTAGGCAAATGGCTACTATTCACAATGTAGAAAAGGTTGTTACAAATTAAGAGGAATAAAAATATCTGTCTTCCTTCATCCCATATCACCCAAAGGGCTAAAGACACAAATAGGCAAAAACAATCACTATAAATGACAGAAAAATATAATTTTTAAATGCTCATTTTCACTAATGATAGCCCAAACAAGTAAAAAGTCTAGTAACATTTTATTGCCTCTAAATATCGTGTGATAAAGAGTAGAAAGGATCAGGGATATAGCTCAGTGGTGTAAGTATCTGCCTGGCAAGTGCAAGGTCCTGAGTTCGATTCCTAGTAAACAAACAAACAAACAAAAAGTAGAAAAAAATTTTAACTCATTTCCCACCTTATTTACCTGGAGATAAAATCAAGCTCTGCTTTTTTAATGAAATTCTTCAACCTTCAGCAAGCATAATATTAAACTAGCAATTTTACATCAATTTGAAAATACAATACATACATTACTATAAACTTCTATAGTTTAAACAAATATATATATAGCGTTTATTGTCCTTGAAAGAGGTTGTAGGACTCTGATCCCTTTCTGTTTCTCTCTTTTGCGCCTCAGTCATGGGATAAGCAGATTTGCTTTGCCCCCCACCCCCTGCCATTATCATCTGGCACCTCTGTCAAAGGCTAGAGACTATAACTAGGTGAGCCAAAATAAATTTTTTTTTCTTTACAAGTTTATTATCTCAGGTATTTGCTACGCTGATAGAAAACAGTGACACATGAACAAAATATTCAAAATTCAAATTATCTTCATAATACATCTCCAAAGTATTGTATGCTTAATTATTTCAAGCTTTTAAAAATGTATCATTGAGCCTTAAAATGTTCTTCAACAGATGTCTCTCCTGAAATATATGGAAACTTCTGAACAACAGAAGTGTGCATTTGGTGGAACCTTCAGATTTTATGTAACACATGGTGATAGCCATTGTTTTAAAGAGTAACTATAAGTTTGGAGCTTGTCTTTGTAAGTGTAATACTTATTTATTGTTTTGACTAAACTATTATTTCTTCTCTTAAATCTGAAATTTTCATCTGTATGTTTAACTCATCTTTAAAGAATAATTTTACTACAAAGCCAAGTATAAGAACTTCATATTCCTTTAATTCCTAAAGACCACATAGGGAAAAGTATAAGCTTTCCAATAGAAAAAAACCTTGATTTTAATACTGATTCTATCATTTACAAGTGTTGTAATCTTCCCTAAGGCATACAAAACACACTCTTCAAGTAATTATAGTACCTGTCTTGCATAAGTTTTTAAATTTTCAAGGTGCCTGATGCCAGGCCCTCACAAAACAGCAGCTATTATTAATCAAGTGGGTGGAGATGAGGATTATTAGTTATATGGCTGTAATAGTTTGTGTCCTCCAAAGATACATGATAAAGTCCTAATCTTCAGCTTTATAAATGTGAATTTGTCTGAAATATGGGTTTGTAAGCATAATCAAGTTAAACTGGTATTCTAATAGATTACCGCGTGAGCATTGAGCCTGACTTCTTATAAGAAAAGAGGAGGGCCAGTGTGGTGGCACACACCTGTAATCCAGGCAATCAGGAGGCTCAGGCAGAAAGATTGTAGGGCCTAAACTACATAGCCAGACCCTGACTTAAAAGAGAGGAGGGTGGGGGGAGGGGTGGATATAAAGACACACGTAAGATCATAAGATCAGGCAAAAACTGTTTGGAGTGATGTATCTATTATCTAAAGAAGATCAAGTTATTTCTCGAAGCCACCAGAATCTAAAAGCAATGAAGAATTCTCCCCTGAACCTTCAGAGGAAGTATGGCTTTGATGACCTCATGGTTTTGGACATCTACTCCCTAAAGCTAAGAGAGTAAGTCTCTGTTATTTTAAGTCACTTCATTATGGCACCATCACGAAACTAATACATTAATGTTGACCAAATGATACTCTCAGCTTTAGTATACCTTGAAGGCTTCAATAATGATGTCAGTTAACAGGTTAGGCCAATTAGAAGTCCCTCTGATGACTACTCAGCAGTGCACCTTGGTAGTCAGGCGCCCCTGGGTGAAGCTAATTACAATAAAATGGCTTTTTAAAAAAAGCAATACAACTTTTGTCCAAAGATTTTAGTGGTGTATTAGGTGTTTATTTGTTCTACACCTTTGCACCTATAGATATGCATGCACATTATTAGCACTTATTGAAAATCATGAAAGGATAATTTTGACAAAAGGGTTTTTTTTTTCTCCTAGCAATTGACCCTGTCTTTAAAATAAAGGTAAATGAAAGAAGGAATTATAATTAAGAACAATCAGTCTCATAAACAATGAATAATGTTGATGGACATAATTTAGCATGAAGACATGGAAAGGGTAATCTACAATATACATTTCACTTTAATTGGCTTCAAATTTTTTAATAGAGCAAAAATAGAATATACCATTCCTTTACTTATATAATTAAATTTATGTAGTTCTATTATATTATGGCTTGTTCTTCCCCCCTTACTAAAAGCCAAAATTAAAAAAAAATTCAAATAATCTAGAATAATTTCGGTATTTAGTTTCCTTTTAAAATAAAATCCTTGAGGGTAAACCTTCCAAAGGTGATAATCTTTGAGTCCCAGACCAATTAAGTATTCTGCTGAGTTTAGGCAGCAACAGTTTTGGACTTTAGGAAAATGTTAATACCAGCACTAAAATTTATTCTGTTAATTGCTCTAATAATCAATAAGTAATTTTCATTCTAAACTAGGTTCTTTATGTGACTTAAATAAACCAACTGAAGATCATTTACATCTCAATAACAATTCCTAATAATGTCACATCATTAAATTCCACCCTGGTTCTCAATAATGTTGGTTAGTGACCAATAAAAGGACTTATTACCTTGGTCAGGTCCTCAGGGGCACAACATGAACAAATGGATGAAGGATTGTTTGTTGCATCATGATCCAGTGAGGCTTTCTTCCCTGGGGATTTTTGCTCCAATTTAGTCACAGACTGGCTTTTTCCTATTCCTGTTCCTCCTTTCTTTAGCTTTCTTTCCTCCTGTTTTCTTTTTGTCTTCTCTTTCCCACTACCCTTCCCTTTTTCTTTTTCTCTGGCTCCTCTTTTTCTTTTCTATCTTTCATATTTGCTTTTAAATAGAATCATTGTGATTCTAGTACTGGCAGAAGATTCACAAAGGACAGGGTACTTTGTAAACCATTTCTCATTTCAAAGATCAATAAAAAAGCAAAATACTTTTCTTTACACTAAAAAGTGGGGTGGACATTTTGTAATCATTTATGTGTGCAGACAAATATAGATACATTATTTTGACACTATAGCTAAGAGAAATAATTGGGGCCTATATTTCTAAGTTGATTATTTGACCAAAGTAAATCACTTGTTTCTTTATATTGTGTTGTACAGTTGAGGTGCTATAGAATCCACTGTGTATCAGTAAAAAGTGTTTCTTTAGCTAAAATGTGCATAACTTACATGGTGAATATCATTACTATTTTAAAACACATTTTTAACAAGGCTTTTGTGATAGCAACACACTTGCATGTGATATTGAAATTTTTATGTTAATTAAACAACCCCTATCCACTCAGTGCATTTCAGATATGTACACTTTGTAATTACCTCCATTATTGAAATAGCTGGCTTGATTTATCCATGCCACAGTAACATTGTAGCTTCTGTTATTTTTATCTTTAGAAAAACATAGGTCCCAGTGAGGGAATATAAAACTATTACTGTAAATTAAATATTAAAGCTAACTTATTCTTGCAAAGGAATGCTGTCAGATAATGGTGATAACTGTTACTAAGATAGAAACTATTTACTATTTTTTAGCTTTTGTTTGTTTGGGTTTGTTTTTTTTTTTTTTTTTTTTTTTTTGAAGAACAAATTAAAATCCAATTTTCAGTTCTTTTGGTAAATTGCATGTAGTTAATATGTAGAGTTTTACTGATGGTAGTAGCTTAAGGGGGAGCTATTACAGTCTTAGTTTAGCGATTAAGAAATACAACATTTGTTGAAGGGCTAGGCCTTTTAGTCCAGAATGGATTATCACTTGATCCTTCCTTAAGCATTTTTATACAGGAGTGCATTATCCTTGGAGCCACCCTGGGCTCCATGCCTCATTAGCTGGGGTGTTAGATAAATCAAAGGCAGCCTCAGAGACAAAGATAAGCAAACTGCAGGCCAGCAAGATGATGATGTATGGATCCAGGAGGCTAATAGGAAAGTATTGACAGGAAAATGGTGTGCTTATCCTGCAATCACTGCATATTGCAATGAGAGCTCCCCAAAGCAGATGGGATACACTTCAGGGAATGCGCAACTGCAAGACTGCTAGGCAGAAATGGATCCGTGTGCTTTAAATTCTAGCAGGAACTTAGTTTCTTTTGAGCAGAACTTAGAGTGCATTAAAATGTATAGTAGCACAGGCCACAGCAAACCTCAAAAAGAAATTTGCACCTCAAAACAGCAAGTGTTGGGGTTATTTTCATTCTAAATTTTCTTTCTCACCAATATGACATTTGAATAGAAAGAAATAAATGAGCAGTCACATTTTCTAAGATTAAAACTGACCTATCAGTTTTTAATACATGCTGAAGTTTATTTCCATTATTTTATCTGTACTACTAATCCTCAAAGCAATATAAACTTTACTTTTGTGTTTCTATGGGATTTAGAATGAACACCATTTGAGAAAGATTTAACACAACCGGCACACTTATATTATTTGTTACATTCTGGTTCTAAATAACATTTTTTGATTGTTATCTACAACCAATATCTTTAGACTAAATTAGTTCTCTTAAAGTTATGTGGAGAATCTTAAACTCAGTATGGTACCTCTTTTTGTTCTGGAAATTATGCATTTTATATATTTCTTAAACCAAATTGATTATTTGTAAAATCTAGAAGTTCAGTATAAAAACATAATTATAACAATACAGTGACCCTACCTATTAGAATCAAACATTCAGAAAAATATTCATTAATACTCATTTGACCTGAGACTCCTGGGATACTGCCAAAGGCTGAAGGTTAACTAACAGAATTGATCTGCCAAGTCATGATGTGCTCTTTCTTGACTCGAAACAAAACTTCATGATTTACTCTAAATGGCATAACTCTTCGGAAATAACAGCTGTGAATTTAGGATTACTCTTAGTTCACTCTGTTTCACTTTCTTTATGTCCAGGACCGTCGAAACCAATTACTGTGTACTTCTTTTGACAGGGTCCAGTAGTTAGGAATATCCTATAGTCACATGATGCCTGGCTAGTTCTGTGCAAGGTACACACCGAGTGAATGCACCACAGTTGGGAGGGTGAAGGGTGGGTTTTGGTACCGTAAGGATCTGAACACTGCCACGAAGTGAGCAAGAATGACACGGATAGGCTTGAAGAAATCATAGGAAAACAGCACTGCAAATCAGAGACTATAATTTGTGGTGATTGATGTGCTAATTTTGTGACTGCTAGAATGTTATACATCATTATCTAAAAATCGAGCCTTTTTTCTGTATTTAAAGAAGGTCTTCATCTCATAAGCTATCCAAAGAAATTTAATGTAACTGTTACTGTTGGAGTAGGTAGCATTTCAATTCGTGATAGATTTTATATATAGGTGTCTATCCTTTGTTCAAAGTCCATAGGGACACATGAAGACATGGCTTTTTCCCTTTTTTAAAATTAGTGCATGTTTGGGGTACATGATGTTTATATTCCTGCCCGGAAGTGGGCAGATGTACATGTATATATTTTGATACTCTTTATTCCCTTATCCCTCTCTATCCACAAGATTCATTTAATTGTGTTTGCGGGTAATGAACAAAGAAGCAGTGAAACTTTATTTACTCTTCAATCTATATTGTACGGATATAAAAAAGACCTTCTCTATCCCTCAAAACAAAACTACTTGCAAAGGTCAAATGATTAGTAGTTGGCAAGGCAGATCTGAATTCTGAGTGCTGCTGACAACTAGTCTGATGTCACTAATTTGCTGCCTAGTCAGGTGCAGAATCGGTGGGTGAGAAAGTGAGACATTACTATGCTACAATTACTAAAAATGAGAAAAGAAGCAAGTTAATGAAAAAATGAAAACACAGCTCACCCAGGCCACTAGGGTGCTCTATTATAATTTCAACAATGAAAAGACAAAGAAATGCAAGAGCCTGCTCCTATTCTTACCCAAGTTATTGACCAGGTATAAAACTAGTCCAACTGACCAACTTAGACCAATTCCCCTCACTTACAGTTTTTTGGGGAATAAAATCTTTTTCCTTTATATTTTTTCTCATGAATCTAGTTACTGTACCTATCACTGGATTGCATAAGTCATACTCCTCATTCTCCAAGGATTTTTGACTTAAAATTCTTAAAAAAAAATAAATATTAGCACTCTTGTGGTACAAAATATAAAGGATATTACAAAAACCTTTCTGAAAAAAGATTATAAATGAACCACCTTAGAGTTCAGTGTAATACAACTGTAAAAATATTAAAGGAAGTGTCCATTGGTTTGCTTTGCTCTACGTTATTATTCCTAAAAACTTCTTTATCTTAAACTAAGAGAATTAGGTCACATAATTTCAATTTTTTGGCTAAAGTTTTGCTGTGCTTGTCACATTCTCTCTCCTCTCTCTTTTCTCCTTTCCTCTTCTTCTTCTATCCCTTTGTCTCTTGCTCATCTCCTCTACCTCAGAAACCTCGGGAAAAAATGATCAAGTAGAGATCTGAATTCACAACAGGTAAACTGGCCAGTTTTAAATTTTATTTATTTTAAATGAAAGCCTACTGTTCAACTAATTTGATTATGACTTTAAAAATAATTTAGAAACACATTGCACACAAGACTTTGAATCACATAGTTTTTTACATTACCTGTCGTATCTTAGAGGTAGTTAATGATTATTTCAGAAATCTCCTAGAACTCGTATTAAGCCTGCAGCATTTTTTACTTAAGACACCTTTCACTGAGCTGAGCTCCTGAGGAGGCTGCAAGGAAACCAGACATCCCAACAAAATAAAACAAATCGAGACACAAGAAGGAATAGAAAACACTGTTCTAACAGTGCTACCTCATCATGCTTTCTGCCTACAGTCCATGCTGTTAGTTACTGATGTTTATTTTATTTCACCAACCCTGTAAACTACCAACCTGTGCCCTCTTCATTACGCTCTGCCTTTGTTCTGCTGGTCCAGCCACTTTCCCTGCACTGCCCATTAGCCCAGGGAGCATTGTGATTAATGCATGTGCTCCCCGCCCCAGCCAGCAGGACTGGCCAGTGGCTGATCTGGAGCAGTCACCAGTGTCCCTGTGCCTTTAACTGACTTCCCTTTATCTGCCTGCCCTGGGCCTGCAGCTGGGCTGCTTGTGGCCTGACCCACCGCCTCCTGCACCCTGGGATTTAGGCAGGGTGCATTCATTACTCATCGGTGACAATAACCCATCGAGTAAGATGTAGAACTCAATTCCAGCAGAAAGACCTATAATGTTGGAGTCAGGAGGTTATCGCTGAGGGACCTGCACCTTGCTCCTGGCTTTTCTTATCGAGAGCTTTACAGGCTCTGCTGGGGCCAGCATCTTGTAAAGCTGAGGGTGGCAGATTTGGCCTTAGATTAGCATACCTCTTCCTAAGTGGTACTACATTTAATTAAAAGGTAAACCTTGTGGGGTTTTTTTGTTTTTGTTTTTGTTTTTGTTACTGTAGTATAATAAAAATAACAGATGTACATTGTACACTGTGAGTTGGCAGTAGATGGGAAAAGACAGCCGATCCCTGAACACTTCTGTCGGTGGCTTAGTCCTTCTCCTCCTAGTAAAGGCAAATTAGTCATTAGTGCCTGGGAGTCCCCTTCCTCCCTCCCACACCAAAGGCATGTACCTCCTGCTTAGCCCTGAATATATTTTGCAACTGGGCAGTTAAGCCCCATCTCTCCTTTTATATTTTCATTTGAAGAACAGCATGTTTGAGCTACTGACTAAAGTTTTGATGTGTGTATCATTCAATGGAGCATTTGCCACCTGCTAGAGATTCCAATTTAATAATAATTAGAAAACATAAAGATCCCAATTTCAAAAGAGGCATGACCAGGATAGGATGGCCGGCCTTGGAATAGATCTTTTTATCATTTAATAGTTTTCTAGAAATGTTTACATCACAATATTAAAGCATAAGTATTAGCATCACCTTAATTTAATTACAATAAAAAGATACTCATCAAATTGCAATAATTAACCAGACATCAGAAAGATTCACTTGATAAGGAAGTTCAGGTCATGACCACAGAATCATTGAAAACCAATCATGCAATTAAATACTGTAAGCTGCTTTAAGATATTTTTCAGTGATTGTAGAATGTTTACTCATTGACATTGCAACCCCAAATATTCTGAAATATTGGGAAGAATGAAAAAATCTATTAAGGGAAATTTAATTAAGAGTTTAAAACAGAGTAAAACCAAGCCAAATGATATAAATGAGTGTTCTACTTCATGTTATTGTAATAATTGTGTGCATCTTTTCTAAAATGTTTGTAAAGACACTTCTTCTTGGAAGTTTACAAAGCCTTGACCTAAATTTTTAGCAGGTCACACAACACTTTCTTCCACAGCTCAGCAGTTCCTTGCTTTACTTCATAGCACTTAGCAGCTTCTCAGCTTCTCCTACCATTACTGCCAGGGCATCAAACCTGGGCCATTTTCATTAGGGATAGCCCCAACTATGTAACAGACAGCACCATGCTCATACCCCAAGCTTCATACCCCTCCTTTCTAAACAGAGAACTTCAGAAAGTACATAGATCACTATGGAGAAGAAAAGAGAGATCTTATATTAAGACTCCCACAGAGTTCTACAAACCTCAGTTCCTTAATTTACTGATAGCTTTTAAAAAATTGCACTTGTTATCTGGGAAGGTCTGAATTAAAAACTTCAACAAATCTCGGAAACTGTAACTGTTACCTTACATTCATATATTTTAACAGGGAAAAAAAGCATTACTTTTTTCCCAAATATACTCAACCGCAGAATCATTTTTAGGTAGTGCTGATGAGAGGTATCTTCCCATACAGCACACTAGAAGAAGCCCGTCCATGTCTTTGCTCTCTAAATTGTATCTCAGAGAATTTGCTTATATTGTAGTTGTCATAAACGGTCATGAGGTAGAGAGCAGGATAACACAATGAAAAGAAGAAATGGTAAAATATGGAAAACTAGTAGTTTATAGACCCAAGAAAAATATATCAGTTATTAAAATTCTATAAAAATCAGTTATTAAAGTTCTATAAAAATTTACCTTCTCTCTTACACCTTTAGCAATTAACTACCCAAGGCAGCCTGTCATTACATTCAGTTTACCTAGCAGTCATTTCCTCTCTCAATCAGAGAATTTGTTACCTTATAGTAATCACATGACATAAATGTTTGTCTCTTACTCTTTAGAAGAAAGTTGATGTCTAATTCTTTCTTATATCTCCTCTTCCTACTACTATATTAGGCATATGTTTGTTGAGGGAATTTATCAACCAGTGACCAAAGTTTCCTCTTTGAAACTAAAATACAACATACAAAATATAACAGCAGAATCCCATTATGACAAAAACAACATCAACAACCATATTAATAGTGCATCAAGGTGATTGTATGCCAGGCATTTTGCATCTACATGAATTACCTTCCTGATCTACATAATACCTCTCTAAGGTATATGTTATGACAATTAGATAGGTAATATTATTACCCATCTCATTAAATGAGTAAGAAATTTGAGGCTAGAGGAGCTTTACAAACTGTCCACAGCCATGCAAGGACTAGAGGTGAAGTGCAGAGGTTTGAAACCAGGCTGGCCTGACTCTACACTCATTAGCAGCATTAGCAGTTCGGCTCTACTGACACAGAGATGAAATACACAGGATGGGACAGTGCTGGGTGCTTCTTTCCTGCTTGCTTGGATGGATCCTCAGTGGCGCCGTTCACCTGACCTTACTTAGGAGACAGTGACACATGATGGAAAGTCTTGAAGTCACCATGATGTAGAACTGGATACCTTTGGCTTTGCAGGACACATTACTCAATTTGTCTAAGTCTCGGTTTTCTTGGTGTAATTGACATTACAATGCTTAATTGTTTTGTCAGTTAGCAGGACATCATTATGATTCCAGTCCATCTGCCCCGCCTTCTGAAGGGGCAGGCGAAACGTGAGGTCTTCTACGTTCCCCATTCAGTCTCTGATCCCTTTTGACTAGCTTCTGACATAGCACTGTCTGTCTCAGTCTGTACTGTTCACATCCAATATGAATTCCCAACTTCATTTTCATGACTTATACAGTATTTATGACTATTTATTAAGTCATATTTACTAGGGATACTCTCAAAAAGTAACCCTTGTTTATCATATGAATGTTTTAAATTATAAGAAAAATATTAAAAGAAAGTACCATAACCTGAATATTCAATATGAAAAATAAGGCTATTAATAATTTTTCAATTTCTTTAAATCAAATAAAATATATACATATTAAAATATATATTTTAAAATTTGACATAACTATAGTTTGTATTCATCCATATTTAGGTATTAATATAAGTATTAACCCATTTGTTTATATTTTATTTTAAACCAAAATTTTAATGATCATGTGCTGCAATTTACTTGATTCCATTTATTGAGGATTTAAGAGTTATAATAGACATTTTTATACTTGATCTTTTTCTGACCATTTTACCATAGAACATATTTCTTAAAATTTTTTAACTGCGTAAATGATTCTTGATAAATGTTAATAAGTTCCTTCTCAGAATATCTAAGCCTATGTTTTCCAATATGATAGCCATTGGCCACAAGTACTTACTTAGATGTAAATTTAAATTTATTAGACTTAAGAAAATTACAGATTGTTTGCTAGTGACTCTAGCCACGTGCCGAGTGTTTGAAAAGCACAGATATGGCAAATCTCCACAGTGATGGGACAAGAATGATCCAGAAGGGAGACCAAACCATTTGCACTTTGCTTAGTTCTGGAAATGGGAGCAGATAAGAAACAGGTAACCCCCTCAAGCGCAGAGGTTGGATAGTTATGTAGCAGAAGAGAGAAAAGTTGTGAAAGAGTTTATTAATATGTGAAGCACAAAAAGTTAGTTGTTTTTCCTTTCACTTATTTTGAACTTTTAATAACAGAGTAACTCCTCAAGACAGAAAGAAAACCTCTCTTCTCCTGCGTTTGTATGTTGATAAAGGCTTTTTAAAGAAAAAACTCTGAAAGACAGTCAACATGTTTTCGTATGTATTCATATGAGAATCTGTGCTCAGAGCCAACCAATTTTGGGGAAGAAAGAGAACACCAAGAAGCCTGGCTGAGAGAGGAGCCAGGCAGAAGGAAGGAGACCTAGGAGACCCTATGAGAATGGAGGAAGGGCAACCAAGAGGACATTCACTGGGTTTAAGCTTCAAACTCCCTACATAAGGCCCATCTTAGAGAATGTGATAGATGGCAGGAAAGTACCAGGGTCAGCACACTGTAAGAAATGCTCTTCCTGTGGAAAAATGTTGCCCACCTATGGCCCTTTTGTTTGAAGTGTGGACAATTTCCATCATATGAATGTGAAGATTAGTGCAAGGTGGAGGAAGGTCCTGAGCCGAACTATAGCTTGAATGCTTGCACAAATCATCTAACTACTCTAGGAGGATTCCTTTTTCATTTTTTTCTAAAACACTCATATGCCTAAGGAAGACTTTGCAAAACCTAGATGGCTGGAGTCCATTGTGTACCCTTAAAGTATGCACAGAGTGCTCCAGAGCCTCACAGAGTACATCATCCTGGTACACAGAGAGCTGGTCGCTTTTACAACACTGTCAACAAGGAGTTGAGAGTAGTGCTGAATGCCAGGGCTGTAAAGAAGAGAAACTTGTGTGAGGATAGTGAGTTCGTCAGCCCTTATTGAGTCCATATGCATGCAGTTTATCTTTTCAACATACTGAAGAGTTTTCTTTCCTCTTCCCTCCAAGAGTGAGGATCTGAATATAGTTAATCAGAGCACACTGAAGGGCAGTGTGTTCAGAGTGCTCAATCAGGATGAGCATCTCTAGGTGTTTTAATTCCACATCAAACATAAATTAATGGAAGTGCAAGTAATGTTAGTAAGACAGTTTCCCCTTGCAGCTAAAAGTAAACACAAAAAAGAGGCTCAAATTCTAAGCTGTACTTATTTTAGTTGAGGCCCATCCAGAAGATTTGTGAGAGGGCGGAGTGAAATCATAAAGTTGATTCTTGGGCTCTGGTTTTAAAAACGTGATTTTAAAAATAGAACCTAAGTACCTTTCCCATTGGAGTTATTAAACTGTCAGGATGTGACCATTTGGCTCATTCTATAGAGAAAACGTATGTGAGAGATGCAGGAAGAGACCATCCTAAGACAATTCTGGGTGCCTGACTCCAACAGTACCCGAAACAGAAGTATTCTCAGATTTCTCCACTAAGTCATTTAATGAACTCATTTTGGAAATTTTAAATCATTATAGTAAACAAATTAATAGTGATATATTGAGTATCTTGAAAGGGATATACATGTCTTTTTCTCTTTTTATTTTTTAAAATGTCCACAAAATACCAGTAGATTAAATAGCAAACTTATCAGAAGGAGATGAAGATATTTGATTTTATCTCTTCTTTTATTGGAAGTCACAATAGTATAGTGCCTGAGCAAAAGTTCTAAATTTATGTCATTTTAGTTTAAATCTTAGTTCCACTAAATGCTAGCTAGATGATCTTGTACACATTATATAAGTTTTCTGTGCCTTGTGTTCCTCCTGTATAAAATAGAGGATAAGAATAGCACCTCACTCACCAGGTTATTATAATAATTCAATGAGTTAATGCCTATAATACATTAGAACAGTACCTGGCACACTGTACTGCACTATAAATTCTACCATTGTTATTACAGGCTTACAAGATAGAGCACTCTCAAATTGACCAATTTTTATACTTTACATACATATGTGCTCCAGGTCTGAAATTTCACAGTCCTGAGATTGGGGATCACCATACCAAGGGCTCATCATATGATTACTAAATGATATTAACACTGACCTTAAGAAATACTGGCTCCATCATAGCTATTCTTAATAAAGTGAATCATACAAATAAGTCATTTGCTTGAGTAGCTTCAAATTTTTCATGAATGGCATCAGGTTTCATAATGCCTTGGTCTTTTGCAAATGCAAAAATATACCTATCCCTCAAGACAAACCAAATAGAATTATAGCAATGTAGCTCTTAATGTTGCTCTATCAAACTTTTTTTACTCTTCTTAATCAATGTGCATCTTTAAATTTAGTGTCTCTTATCGTCATCTTTACTTAAGTCACTTTTCAAACATCGATAATAAGTGAGTGAAAGCAGCATTCATTACAACGACCCAGTCTTGGTACTGAGCTGTGTATTACAAGTCTCACTTCAGACTCTCTTTCTTCCCAAACAGTTCATGTAATGAATATGAGAAAGTCTGTATCAAAACCACGGCCTTAAACATAGCAAATTATACCTATAAAATTGGTTGTTTATGTCTAAAATAAAAATAAGCTTCACCATCTTAATAATATCCAGGCACATCTCTATTAAGATTTTGAGAACTACTTTTTAAATCTAATTTAACTTGGATGCCTTATGAATTGGAGATAAAAATACTTCCATAAATAATTAAATTAGTAATTGGGAATCCACTTACCATAGTGCCATAGTGACAGAATAGAAATAGAACATTATTTATTTATTTATTTATTTTTGAAATGGAAAATAATTTAACAAAAACCTTACAAGGAAAGAAAAGTATGGACAAATGTAAGTCATAAACAGGTGAAAAATCTATCAAGAGGAAATATCTAAAGAATTATAGACCATGACCTAGTGAAATTTATTGCAAGTATGCAGAGTTGATTCAGCGTTCGAAAGTCAGCCACTAAAATACATCAAATCAATAACTCAGGAAAGTATGGTCATGTCAAGGAATGCAGAAACATTTTTTATGAAATCCAACAATGACTCAAACATTTTGAAAATCTCAGCAAGCTAGAAATAAAGAACTTCCTCTACTTGATAAAACATGTTTATCAAACAGAATTCCCAGAAATAATAATAAAAGAAATGAAAGATAATACAGAGTAAAAACAAAGCAGTAAAACTATCTTTGTTCAAAGATTTCATGACAACTCATTTTGAAAATCTGAAATAATAAAAGAATTCTAGACTAGTGGTTACATAAATGTTGCAAGACAGAAGTTAATATATAAATTCAGTTGCTTTCCCATATACCAGCCGTGTACAATTGAATTGTGAAAGTAAACACACATCACATTAGCACCCCAAAAATAATATATGCATATAAAAAATTTTAAAAATATGTGCAAGATCTATATGATGAAAATGATAAAACTCTGGTGAATTAAATCAAGAAGTTCTATACAAATGGAAAAAATGTTTCATATTCATAGACAAAAAGACTCAACATTGTAAAGGTGTCCGTTTGTCTCACCTAATCTATAGATTAAGCATAATCTGAATCAAATTCTCTGCAAGTCACTTTACGAATATCAATGAACTTTTACTAAATTTATATGGAGAGTCAAAGACTGAAGAGCATCAAAACAATATTAAAGTAGGAGAGCAAGGTTGGAGGACTGACACTACCTAACTTCAAGACTTACTAGACAGCTATAATAATCAAGACAGTCTAATATTGATGACAGAGAAAATAAATCAAAGGGACAAAATAGAGAGCCCAGAGACTGATGGCTATATATTGGACTTTGACAAGGGAAGCAGAACAACTGGACATCTACATGAAAGAAGACAAAAAGAAGGTGAAGGAGGAGTAGAAAAAGAATCATTTATAAACTGAGCTTACACTTTTAATAAAAATTACCCTGAAATGGAACTTATGCCTAACTATAAAATGCAAATGTATAAAATTTCTAGGAAAAAGCATAGTGGAAAATCTAACTGGGTTTAGCAATAAATTTTTAGATACAACAACAGAAGCACATCATCAAAGAAAAATCGTTAAGTTGAACTCCACTAAAATTAAAAACTTTTCTGCAAAAGACATTGTTAAGGGAATGAAAAGTCAAACCACATTACAGGAAGAAAACAACCACATCTTTTAAAACCCTGCATCCAAATTTTATACAATAAATTCTTGATAAAACAAATAAATCAATGACAAACTGCAAAAAAAATCTGAGCAGATATCTTATCAAAGAAGATACACAGATGACAAAAATAAGCACGGAAAAAAAGATGCTTAACATCATGTTAATTATGGAGGGAAAATTAAAATAATAATGAGATATATCCATATGCCTATTAGAGTAGCTAAAATACAAAACACTAAGCAAAAAATTCCAATGGAATATGTGGAGAATCAAGAAGTTTTACTCATTACTAATTGGAATTCAAACGATAAAGTCTTCTTTAAAAAGTGTTTGGCAATTTCTTACAAAGCTAGATATTTACCACTTAATCTAGCAATTGTACTCCTAGATATTTATCCAAGTCAGTTGAAAATTTTAAACATGTTCCACAAGGTTATTTGTGGCAGCCTTATTCATAATTGCCAAAAACTGGCAGCAACTAAGATACCCTTAAATATTTGAATAAATGAAAACAAACTGCATGAGCAGACAGAATACTATTCTACAATAAAAATAAATAGCTATTAAGTTACAAAAAGGTAAGAAGAATTCCTAGTGAATCCTAGGAAGGAATGTATGGTGGTAGGTATGAAAGCCAGTCGGAAAAGGTTACATAGTGCATGATCCCAACTACATGACATGCTAAAAAAGGCAAAACTATGGAAACAGTAGTTGCCAGAAGTATGGGAGGCGTAGGTGTGATGTGGGGGATTTTGAGGTCGATGGAACTACTCTGTTAGATACTATAGTGATATATACATAGCATACGTATTTGCAAATGCATTGCCCTATGTAACAGGAGCAATGGACCCCAATGTAAACTGTGCTCTTTAATAACAATGGAACAAAATTTGTCTATCAACTTTTTTATGAATGTACTGCACCAATGCAAAATGAAAGGGAAGCAGGACACATAGGAATCTCTCTGGACTTTCTGCTCAGTTTTTCTATAAACTTAAAGCTACTCTAAAAGCTAAGCCTGTTAATAAGAATATCTACATGATTCCTAAAAATTTGTTATCTAATCACAATTAAATAAATGAATAACATGAAATGTTACTTATTGGATTTATTTATAATATTGAGTAGTGGATATCCTATGTAGAGAATATCACATAAAATCCAGTGTTAATTGAAAAAATCAACCCCTTTGCCTTGTCACAGGTCAAATTAAAACCCAGTGAAGACAATTAGGAGAGAAAATTCCACAAAAAAAGGATAGATATTCTTTATGCAAGCTGTTAAAGTACAATGAAAACTGAATAGTTGCGACATTTGTTGTTGGCTAGTCAACTGATAACTACTGTGTAATTGAGCTTATACTCTTTATAAGTCATTTATATTGTCATATATCAAGATGTACCATATTTTCCATAAGTCATCTGCAGCTGATTTTAAGTTTTATCTATCCTATCCGAGTTACAGAAAAAACTAATGAGAATAAATGGGGTCACCCTTAAAGAGAGAAGTAATTCTGGGGATGTGGAGCTGGAAGAACACTATCGATTGATGTGATATTGGTCAAAGGGCTCTACTCAGAAGTCATCAATGGTTAAATGTCAGCCTTGGGGGCTTATTGAGCAGTGGTTCTCAAGGGGTCAGTCCTGCACCTGGTCCTGTTTAATGTTTTCACAAGTGACTTCAATGATGGGCTCTAGATGTGTTTCTCATATTTTGGCAAAGATAATAATTCTTAATGTATATGATTTGGTGGAGAAATAAGGAGATGTTAAAACAATATGCTAGAGAGAAAGTATATTTTTAAAAGCACACTTTAGAAAATCAATTCTCTCTATGTCATGGAATGGCCCTGCTAAAAATTCTCCACCCAAGCCTTGCCTTTGTTCTTTGGTTGACCTACCCCTAACTGAGCAGGAGTAAGTTTTCTGTTTCCTTGAGTAAAACCATCTGAGACATTCCTTGCCAAGATAGGTCCTGAGAAAAGCCTGGAATGTACTAAGACTAGAAAAGATCCTGATATGACCCAGCAAAATCTTTAGTCCCCACATTAATGTTAGCTGAGAGTAATTGGCTCTGAAATGATTCCAAGGGGACCAGCCAAAATGTATAGCCATACAGAAAACAATGTTGAGGTTCCTATAGAAATTTAAATAGAACTGACAAGTGACCCAGCCATCACACTTCTGAATATATATCCAAAGGAGGTAGGACTACCAATTGGGAAAGACACCTGCAATCTGTTACTCACTGCAACGTTATTCAAAATCACTAACAAACAGAAACAACCTTAATGGTCTTCAATGAATAAACAGATAAAAGTACAGCATATATAAAACTGAGTATTTTTCAGCCTTTAAAAAGAAGTCAATCCTTTAATTTCTCACAATATAGATGGAAATGGAATCTATTATACTAAGTAAAATAAGCCAAACATAGAAAGAAAAATTTTTCATAATCTGATTTGTATGTGGAATTTTTAAAAAAAGATCTCAAAAACACAGAGATAGAGAATAAGCTGGTGGTTACTATTAGGTGTGAGAAAGATGGAGAGATGTAGGTCAAAGGATGCAAAACCATGTACAGTATGTGTAGGAAAAGAAAGTCTAGAAATCTAATGTATAAGATGAGAACTAACATTTAAAATATTGTACTGATCAGAGATTTTGTTAATAAGTAGATTTATGTTGCTTTTATCACAAATGCAAAGTTATTGAGATATTAACTCCTTTTATTTCATTATAGTAATAATTTTACTATGTCTACATATCCTATAATGTCAGATTCTACATACATCATATCCTGTATATATTATGTCATAGCCTGTATTACTACTACATATCTTATCGTATCATGTTGCAAACCTCAAATTTATACAATAAAATTTATTCAATTTTTATAAAAAAGGAGATTACCTGGAATAAAGAATGCTTAAAATACCCAGTAATTATTTTTGATGATAGAAATGACAACTATGTTACCATAACTAATTTAGTGTCTTATAAATACATGCTTATTTTAAAAGATAAATTGTCTATGGTTATAATTTTTATTCTACTACACTTATTAATGATGTAATATATGAGCCTTGGGGACTCTAAAAGTGAAAAAAAAATCATTATGAATTAGGATAGACAAAGAAAGTGCCAGTATGGTGTTGAGCTTTGGAAGACAGTATTTGGGTTTTAAAAGATAAGAGTATTTTTCTGCCAAAATACTAATACAAATTATATTCTGAAGTAGGATGTTTATAGTACAGCACCACTTCCTCTGGGCTCAGATAATTCCTTATTATGTACTGTTATGTGCATTGTAGGATTTTTTAGCAGCATCTCTCGCCTGCATATCAACCAAAAATATATCTAGAGATTGTAAATGTCCTGAGGACAGTAGGAGTGTCAGGGTGAGGAGAAGACATGTGAGAGAAATCACCCTGAGCAAGAACCTCTGTTCTAAAGGAGAAGCATTACATGCCCAAAACCTCATCTTTTAAGTGAAAAATTGTTATTATAGTACAATAAAATAATTTGGTCAAAGCCCAAAAGTCAGTAAAATGCAGATTCAGGGTTAATACCCAGGTCTTCTGGCTCCTGGTTTAGGCTTTTTCATATCTTAATTCTAATGTTATAAATTCTATGGATCTGGACATATAGTCAATATAGGTACCTACATGCATAATTTTTGAATATTTGATGCATGATATCTTGGTACCTATCAGGAGCTGGTTTGATGATATACTCTTAATTCTCTCAGAGATTTCTTAGTACTTACAAGGTAAGCACTGAATAGATAGAAGAAATGACAAGTTTATGGAGACAGTGAGCCTTAAAACATAACTCTGAACCCATTCCTGTGGTTTTAGAAAACTCACAAAACAATTGACGCATCACGGGAAATGGGCCCAACCAATTTGCAATTACAGCAATAAAAGACTCCATTTGTTATGTAATCATAACGGTAACATATAGAACGTTTATAAACCCAACTCACATCTTTTAAAAACTGAGTGAACCCTGAAAGTATAGGAATAAAATGAAAATTAAAGCAACGCTGAGGTTCCATCTCACCTGAGAAAAAAATGGCTATCATCAAAAAGTTACCCAGCAACAAAGCTAGCAAAGCCATGGAGAAAAAAATGAACCCTTTTCCACTGTGTGTGGCAATGTAGACTGGCACAACCACGTGGAAATAAGTGTGAAAACTCCTCAGAATATTAGGATTAGAGGTCTCATTTGACCCAGCTATTCACCTTCTGGGCATTTTTCTAGAAGAAATGAAAACATCATCCCACAGTGATATATGCGCACTCATGTTTATAGCAGCACCATTTGTAATCGTTAAACCTTGGAAACAACTCAAACACCCATCAAACACGGAATGGATAAAAAAGATGTACTATTTTTATGTTGTGGAGTACTGTTCAGATTTAAAGAAGGATAAACTCAAGGACTTTATAGGTAAATGAACTACAGACCATACTCATAACTGAAATATCAGACTCGATATGCAAACATCATACTGGTTCCCTAGTGTAAGAAACTGAAAGATTAAATAAGATTCAAAGGGTACAGTAGATATTGTGAAAGGGAAAGAAACTGCTCAAAAGAAAAGAACTGGGGTGGAGGAAAGCATAGAAGTAAGGGGATAAAATATGTGTGTGTATATATGTATACATATATATATATATATATGCAAGATAAAGAAAGTGAAGCTTTTTTGAAGTGAACTTATAATGAAAGTGAAATATAACAGAATGGAGGTTGCAAATCATATATATGATAAAGATACTTATACATATATTAAAGAATACATACAAAATCTTATGTCAATATTAAAGAGGCAATTTTTTTAAAAATCAAAGAATTTTAATAAACAATTATTCATTGAATTGCCAAATACTCAATAAGCACCTTTAAAGATACTCAACACTGTTGCCAATGATTTTGCTCAGTGGCTTAAGCGTTTGACTGGTAAGCTCAAAGTCATGAGTTCGATCCCCAGTACCCCCCCAAAAAACTGAACACTATTAGTCATCAAAGAAATGCAAATCAAAACTGTAATGAAATACTATCATTCCCAGTAAATTGATTATAATTACAGAAAAAGACCATAACAAGTATTGAAAATGATGCAAACAAACTGTAGTATGCATATGCTTTTGGAGGAAGAGTAAGAAGATACAGTGACTTTAGAAAGCATTTCAGAATTTCCTTAAAATGTTAAGCATAAGTTTATCAGGTAATACAACAACTTCACTCAGGAATCTATACCAAATAAACAAAATATGCTCATGTGAAACCTTTTAAATGAATATTCATGGCAATATTATTCATAATAGCCAAAATATAAAAATAATCTAAATGTTTAACAACTAGCAAAAAGATAAAGAAAAAGTTGTATATTCACAGAATAGGATACTATCAACAATAAAAAGATAAAAATATTTGTGCTACAACCTGGAGATTAGGGTGGAGTATTAACTTGATTAAATTCAGGGTCCATCAGAGACCACTTAGTGGAGCACACTTCTGCATGGATGGTAGAGCTTAGCCTTGGGATCTGTGCATGGTCCATTGCTTCTTTCTCTTTTCCTCTACTTTACTTCATAATCACTACGAACTAAACATCTTTATCATGCACTTCCGCTATGATGTTTTTAATGGGAGTTTTCTGATCACAGACCAAATTCCCTGAAACTATAAGTCACATTAAACCTTTCCTCCTTAAAGTTGTGGGCCTCAGGTATTTTATTCCAGTGATATGAAAGCTGATTAATACAGAAAATTCATGTATGTTCTTTGCTATGACTTTACATCATTATGTGCTATAGAAGCCTTTGCATCTGGTTTGTTGCAGGGGAGAATTTAGAAAAATTTGGAGCTGCAGAATAGGGAAACTCTACGAGGTAAACCTGAACTTTATAAGAGATTCCAATCTGAGCTCAGAGGAATGCAGATAGTAAAGGGCAGGCTCAGGTATGTTTGTTTTTGGCAATAAGAACTCCATTGCAATTGAATTAGAGGGGATGTGCATTACACTAAGTTAGAAAATTGGTCTAAATTTTACTCATGTTTTGAGACTTCATAGAACACCAAGATTAAGGATGGTTATCTTCGTTTCTTTCTGGTTGCTGGGACATCCACAATTTAACAAAGGAGAGATTTATTCTGGCTCACCTTTTAGATGGACCAGTCCTTGAATGGTTAGCTGGTTCTATGCTAAAGCAGCATGGTGGAAGGAACTGGTGGAGGAAACCTGCTCACAGCATTGCAACCAGGAAGGAAGAGAGACCTGGGAAGGGAGATAAGTGCTTTCTAGCCTCACCTCCCATGATCCACCTCTTCTCACCAGACCCCACCTCCTAACAGTAAGTAAGCTTTACTGCTGCCCACAAACCAGCCACTTCCTAAAGGTTCTACTTATGATCATATGAAGCTTTATGGGGACATCTAGATATAAACCATAACAGCCACGGATCTAATTGATCTAGCTGAGGAAATCTCATGGCAACTTAACATTCAGAATATGGTATGGGTAATACTGGCTGCTTTAGCCAGATTTATAGAGAATATTAGGGGCAAGAGGCAAGCAGAAAAATTTGAAATATTTAAATTTTGGCCTAGAATGAATCACATGTAAAGTTGAAACCAAAAGAAGTGAGTGCTGAAAATACTAACATCACTCAGTACTTTTTTACAGGCCTTAAGAGAACTCAGAAATGAACAAGACTCTCACCTATCACAGGTGCAAGGGGAAGAAATGTGAACTTTTCCTTTGAGAAGAGAGTGCCTGGACAACTCGAGAAAGAATACCTGGGAAATTGGTTCCCCTGGGTTCACTTTACCCCACTGAGTTACCAGTATTCAGTGGCTGCTTCGCTCATGGTCCAAAGGACTTGGCTACTGTTCCTGCTAACAGCAGACCTTGGCATGATACTGGTTTCATCAGCATGCTGAATGAAAGAATTACAGAGTCCAGAAAGCTTTGACACAGTATTCAAAGGCCACTTCCACAAGGGCAGTATGTGAAACCGTGAGAATGAATTCAAAGTTGAAATGGAGACTGTAGGACATTGGGATGGCAGGAATATGGAATGGCTGCTATAAAAAGCTGTGGGCAGAGGGCAGACCCAGCCTAAGAAAAGGGCTGAATTGGTTTCAGCCACCAAAGCCATAGAGATGGGGCAACTCAATCTCTCTGGAACTCACAATTTTTCCAGCATGTGCCAGGACATGCTGGATATGAGATACAGAAATTAATGTTTGATCTCCTGGGCTTTGATCATACTTAAGTCAAATTCTATCTTATGTTCATCTTCTACCTTTTTTGAATAGGAATGTTTACCCTACTCTAAAGTTTTGTGATATTATGTAAATCGCTTTTTATTTTTTTATCGAGGTTCACAGGTAAGAATTTACCTTGAGTCTCAGGAGAAACTTTGACTTGGAAAACAGACATGTTTGTGACAAGGGGTGAGATGTGGTAGTGATGATGCTGTACCAATTTGATTGGCTTTAGAATCCTCCCAGACAGAAGGATAGCACCCCTCTGAGTGTATCTCAGTAGGTGATGGAGGCATGGCCTTGAGATCTATGTCTAGGCCATTGCTCTTCCTCTCTGGCACTATTCCTTTGCTCTGATCCTTACCACTGTAACGTAAGTAACTTACCACTGTAACGTAAGTATCACTGCTCCACCACCATGATGTTCCTGCCTGGGAGCTGGCTGACCATAGACTGCATTCCCTAAAATCATGAGCCAAACTAGACCTCTTCTCCTTAAATTGTAGGTATCAGGTGAAGGCTCACACAAACTCAAAATATAATATTCTAAGCAAAGCGCAGATACAAAATGACATATAGAATATAATTCCACTTATGTAAAACAATCGAAAAAGGCAAATATCAGAGAGATCAAGTCAATGAGCGGCGATTGCCTAGGGCTAGGGGCGGGAAAAGGGAATAACTGTGATTAGGTGTAGGTTTCTTTTTAGGATAAAGGTTCTGAAATTATATTGTGGTGATAGTTGTATGACCCAGTTAATAAATTACCTCGGACGATTGAAATGGCTAAACACAACATATGTCATATCAGAATAAAGCTGTTTTTTAAAAAACAAAAACACAATTACCTCAAGGTAAATCAAATAGGCATAAATTGGGAAGAAATATATATAGTCTAACAGGTCATGAACTTCAACCAAAAGAGAGCATGAAATCTGAATCTCTGAATTTAAAAAGAGTAAGATAAAAGAGGTAAAATGATCCTCCCAATAGAATATCTCTTGATGTGCATCATTAATATGACATAATAGATATTAAGTGGAGATTATAATATTTAAGTCAAATGACAGATAAAGTGCTAGAAGGTTTTGATAAGAGTTTTTCATTACAGTGAATATGCTTACAGAACATTCTATACTCTGTATCAGTTAGTTTCTAATAACAGTGCCCCCAAAGGAGCAGCAAAAAAGTGTGGCTGAAGTTCAAGTAACAAAGCACTGTACCAAAAGATTCAGTAAGGAAAAACAAAGAAAGCATCATTTAAAGTGGTTAGAGAAGAAAGTCTCCAAGCAGAAGTGATGTCACTGCAATTTCTTTGCAAATGCATAGCATAGAAAGATAAGAGGAACGTGATACACTGCTGTGGGCAGGTAATAGCAGAAGAAAAGAAGGTTCAGTGCTCTGTTCAATAGCTTCCTGTGAGCCTCAGTTGTTGGTAAGGCATTCAGGGATCCTTAACATGGCCACTATTCCAATTTTCAGTGTCTTACAGAAATGTCACCCAGTCTACTCTATACTCTGGATCCCTGTTCCTCACACCTGACACATTTTCCTTACATCATCTCATCAGCTTTGTCCTTTAGTATGCAATCTCCTCCCCAGTTTTCATCTGTTGAAATATTCCTCAATTTTTAAAGCCTAGTTTCAAGTCCCCCTTTTTCCATATAGTTTTCTTTAGATTCACTTACTGGAAATAAGTCTCTGTTGTCTCTTCCCACAGCACTTGGTATATTTCCCCTTGCACTCACCTATCATTAAGCTATGGCTCCCTAAGTAGCACTGCCTTTAGGTAGGCAGTTCCCCTGACACACCTTCATATTTCTACCTAGCATGTGTTGGAAAAGGCTAAGTTCTCCATAGATTCTGAATGAAATATCTAGAGTAAGGTTAAGAAAATTCTGACTTGAAGCAAGTAGGCTAATCCACAAAATCTACACCCTTAAGGGGTAAATTCCCCCCCCCCCAAAAAGCAGCCAATGATCTTAGTCACCAAATTAGAAGGGAACAGGTTCAAAAACTAGAGGAAGGGAAGAAAAAATAATCAAAATGTGTTAAGATGTATTCTTATTTAAGAATAAAGACATGAAAATTTCCTACAATAATTGTAGTTATTGTGTACTGCAAACAATGCATTAGTAAAAATACATACTAAAAAAGGAAAAAAAGAATTAACAAAAGATTGACTATGTTCATATTTTTATTATAATTAGTAAAAGGCAATTATCAAGTACCTAAGTAAGTGAAAGGAGCTATTTTAAAGACAATAAAAGGAAAATCTTTAATTATTCCTTTAAAAGTTATAGAAATCAGTTTAAATTGTAACATTGAAGTGTGGAAAATGTAATAAATTATAGAAAATAAATCTTTGGGACATTGAAAGGATGGAAAACAAAATAAAACAAGACAATTACTTATATAATGTGTTACTTCATTAATAGTATTTAGCAATAAAGACAGAAGAAGATATATGATAATGACAGCAAAGCAAAATATAAGACCATAGTTATGTAAACCAAAAATAGGCATTTATTTATTCATTGCGTCACTCAGTCAAGTAATTGACCAAAATATACATAGTATACTGTACGACCAAAACTAGTACTAGTTGTTGAGGGAACACAGACAAAACAAAACAAACTCTTCACAAAAAGGTAGAAATGTATTAAAATGTAAGCAAAATAAGCAGTTGCATTTATGTTACTGTTAGGATCCAAAGTGTCCTTCAAAAGCCATTATGTTGAAGATTTGGTTACCAGTGATGAGATTTGGGGATGTGAATGGATTATTAGGATTCTAACTTTATCAAGTAGATTCAGCCATTGATGAATTCATTAGCTGCATGGGCTGTAGGAAACCATAGGTCACAAAAGGTATGTCTTTGAAGGCTGTATGTTATCTCTCCTCCTTCCTTCTGGTGTTTTCTCTTTCTCTGCTTCCTAGGCACCGTGAGGTGATCGGTGATCCTCAGCTGCACCCTTCCTCCGTGATGTTTCTGCCTCACCACAAGCCTAAGACAATGGAACCAGCTGACCACAGTCTAAAAGCATGAGTCAAAAATCAAGCCTTCCTTGTTAAGTTGCCTTTTTCAGGTATTTTGGCACAGTCATAAAGAATAATAAAAACAGGCTAAGACAGTGTGCTTTAGATTCTAGCAGGCACAGTGGCGATCCAAGTGAGTTTGTGGCGGATTCTTGAGGTGTTAAGAGTGGTTCAGTCATAGGAAGTCACGTATTGCATCATATGTCTAATATGAAAGACCCGAAATTCAATTATTGTGTATCACAAACATATACTACTAATGAAAAATATATCTCAAAGAAGGGAAACTGGAGCCAAGTCTGGAGAGTTTTGAGTAATCAGTAGGAAAAGCAGTCATGGACTCCTCTGGAAAGATAAGGAACAAAAACAGAACACTGGAAAAAAATCAGTGAGGATGCTTGAAATCCAGGGTGCAAGGGGAGAAACAGAAAGAAGTAGTAAAGTTATTGCTAAGCTCAAAAATTTGAACTTTATGCAATGAAGGTTTTTAAAGAGTTCTAAACCATACATGGGCAGTTTTGCATTTCAGAGGAAGCACTTTTGTGGGAAGGAAGAAGATGAATTAGCAGGAAGTAAGACAAAAAAAAAAAGAGAGAGAGAGAGAGATATAATTAACAGACTTATACAGTAGTCCAGTCTAGAGATGATGGAGTCCTGGTATGCAGGAGTGAGGAGAGAGAGAGAGGAGACAGACTGGAGATATATTTAGGAAGCTGACACAACAGGACATGGTGATAGATGGTTAGTGGACAGGAAGAGACAATGAAGAGTCCAGGTTTGGAACTTAGGCAATTGGGACATGTCATTTTATGTTGTAGGAAAAATGGGAAGAGGAGTGGCTAATGGGAAGGTGATGAATTCTATTTTAGACACCTTAGGCTTGAAAAAAGATGTGAAACATCCAAATGGCGGTTTCAACAGGCAGTTGGATTAATGTGTCTGGAGATCAGAGAGAGATAGGGCTGGAATTAGACGTTTCAGAGTCAGCTCCATATTTTGGTTAATTTAGTGTGAGATTTCCTGAAACAATTTGTGAAGTCTGATGGGAGCTGAAACTTGGAAGGAACCTCAGGAAACACGAAGCTTCAATCAACAGAAAGTGCACATGCAAATTCATGCCCACTGCAATATTTTACCCATGTTGGCCCCGCCAAAAGTTTATTCCACCACCCATCCTAAATCTAGTAGAATCTTTTCTTACCTTTTTTTTTTAATTTATTTTTTTAACATGTGCTGTTTGAAAATGTCTGTCCTTGGAAATCTCAATTCTATAGAATCAATTTAAGGAGCATTTCAAATCTCCCTAAGATAAGAAAAATTCTTTAGAAAATCTGCTGATCCAAGAAAGAAAAAGTGCAGACTCTTTTATCCTCACTGCAAAAATTAAAAGTATTTCTTGACCTTTTCCTGGGTCATAACTTTTAAGTACTTTACTATATCCAATTAATTCACTAAAAACCATTCATTAAGAGTCTGCCTTTGCAGTTAGCACACTGATATGTCTGAATTTGGCATCACAGAGTTAAACAGATAAGAAGCCCTGGGTTCACAGTGATTGATAATTTAGGATTTAGAGATAAAATATCACAGAAGCACCACTGGAACACTGTAAAATGTCAAGAATGAAATCATCAAATAATCAGGAATTAGAAATCTGGAATTTTTCTTTGACCTGAATTTGGAATTTACCTAAACTTAAACATGATCTATCAGAATATAAGGCAAAAGCAAAAAAAAAAAAAAAATCAAGATTGGCACATTCATAGGTTTGATGTACTATTTTCTCTACATCTTTTGCTTGAAATTTTCTGTAGGAAAAGTTAAAAGACAGAGAGTATCCCAGATCAAGAATACAGGAGATAGAAATAAGTTTGCCAACTATATCTGGCTAACTAAAGAGGCAGAATAACTGAAGGAAATAAAACATAAACTTAAAAATGTCAGCTCTGGACCCAATTTCTTGGATGTTAACTGTAGTCCCATCATTTATTTTGCCATTTCATGGTCTTACAGGATGTACTTAACCTCTCTATGCCTCAATTTACTTATCTGTAAATGGTGATGAAATCTTTATCTCAAGGGCAAATAATATGAGATAAATTTAGCACAATAGCTGGTCAAACTATCATTAAATATTAGCTATTATTTCTTGTCCTTAAAGGTAAAACATCATTATATGTTAACTATTATTTATTATCCTCAACAGACTAGAATAATGTAAAGCCAGAAAGGAATATTACAATTAGAGCAACAAAGAACCCAAAATTTATGTTTTATGTTACATTTGTCCATCAACTCATCTATTAATTTTTTCTTCTTTACTATTTATTACTCTGACATCTAGTTTTGATATTCTCTTCTTCCATCCACTTTAGATCTCAATCTAAGCCTAGTGGAGCTAAACCAGCTACTTCTTCACAGGATCCAGACATGGTATATCTGATGTATTTAAATTTAGCAACACCCTAATGAAAAGTCCTGGGTGACCTTATTGTACTACAGCCTTGAACAAAATCTGCTGGGTGCAGATTGATCCATTAGGAAGCACTAATGCCCACAAGCAACTATGGTGGACTGGCACTTAGCAGATATTCAACACATGCTACTTGAATGAATGAATGAATGAATGAGTACACAAACAGGTGAGCAGGTATCATAGGACAGGAGGAACCAGATCTTCCCAACATTTTCATTCTGAATGGACTTAAAATTCAGCAAAAATGACTTTACTACAGAACAGTTTGAATCCACGAATCCTCAAAGTCTGCTAAGCCAGTGGCATACTTGGTTAGGCTCTGAAACACAAAACCGAGCTGCTGAAACACCATCAGGGCCCAGCTGAAAGGCGAGAAGCGTTTGTGGAGATGATGAGCTCTGCTCCAAACCCTCCTCCCCACATCTCTCAGGGACCACAGCAAGTGGGAGCTCTGCTCCTGGCCACGGGGTAACTAACTGCTCACTCTCTCAGCCTCTGTCCCCGTGGTTCTCATGCTTCAGACCTCTCAGCCCTGCATCCAGGTGGCAGCCTGTTTTGTACATTTGCTCTCCATAAAGTGTTTTTAAAACACCAAGTTTCATTTATTTTATTTAAACCTCTAGTGTCACACTATGCAGTTTTCCTTTTTAATCCCCAACTTTAAAAGTTGTAAGCTACTTTTCATGATTTTATGTTAGAGGTTCAGTCTCTAAATATTTTCTTGATTGAGCTCTTCTTTTCCCTTTTCTTTTTTGTATATGTTTTGTTTGTTTTGTGTTTAGGTAGTCTAAGAAATTAAGTTTTAAATTATTTTATTTTAACTTACACTTTATCTCTATATGATAGATATGCAATCATTCCCATTTTATAGATGAGAAAAAGCATCCAAAAAAATTAAATAATTTCCCCAAGTTCATGTGATTAGTAAAGCTGAGAATCAGCTTACTTTCTTCTAAAAGTACAGGTGTGTTTCTTTTACCATTCCTAATTCGAAACAAAAAAATCAGTTTCTATATGCGATGATGACTCACATATACAGATATATTTAAGGGTGAAAAAACAGAAAACAAATGGTTTATCATTCTCTTTCAAAGCAGGGAGAAAGGTCTTGTAGGAAACAAAGAAATGAATATTCGAAAGCTTTTCTCTGTTTCTCCTTCACCGCATTAAAAAATAAAAAATAAAAAAAGGAGTCACGTCCCAGGGTTTGCCTTCAACTTCCTCAGTAGTGACAGCTATTATTTTAACGTGGTGGCTCTGCGGGTTCTACCTTCCTTTTTTCCTTAAGCACTCTGTTTCTCCTTATTGTAAGGGTCCATTTTTCATCACTAGCAGAGACAGAGAGAACTGGCTCTCAGAGGAATATGGGGTACGGCACTGAATGTGCAGGCAGGAGACAGTCACAGGCAGCCCACCACCCTGCAGACCCAGGCTGTCCTCGGCTGTCTGCAGCTCATGAGATCGAGGGACAGACAGCCAGACGTTTATCTGTATGGAACTTAAATTCATTTCTGAAAGACTCTCTTCAGTTGCGTGGTATTTGTAGAAAACCAACTATTTGAACTGCTTCACCTTTCCCCACCAAGATTTTAAGCTATTTTGCATTTCTTAAATCATGTAATTAATAAATCTGTGAACTATGTTGTCATAGTTGTGTAGTACTTGTGTAGTACATATTTATCATATTACATCTTAAGTTCTTAATTATTCACAGCATAAATGATCTGTATCCAATGACCATTCAGAGACAAAACTATACTAAAAGTTTCTCAGCTATAACTATCAGTGACTGAAAACCCAAGGGCTGGTCAATTTTCCTAGCTGCTTAGTAGGAATTTGTATGGCGGAGGTCGTTTTTTACAAAAGACACAAATTTGGCCCTTGAAACATGTAGATAAAAAGCAGATGGATTTTTATCTATTCATTCAAAGTGGGAGGGAGGGGCTAAGTGATTTGTGTGTTTTGTGTATCTCTATTGGAGGACAATAAACTGATTGAGAAGGTTTCTTTTTAAGTAAAAAAAAAAAAAAAACCCGACAGGACTAAATCAGCAACCACCCCTTTGGATGCCAGCTGACCTTGGATGGAGATTTAGTGCTAGATTTTAAAAGGCTTTGTTTACAGACAATTAAAAAACACATAAATTTAAATTGTCAAAGAAGAAATGGTTTCCAAAGCTTCTGACAGCCCCACAGCCCCTCCTCAGCTCTGTGCAAGGAAGGCCCAGAGGCAAATACAAAGACACCAACCCAAAATGCCTGTGGAGTTTGCCAGGACGCCAGATCCTGCTGCTTCTGCTGCGTGTTACTGATATCACAAACAAAATCTTATAAAACTTCAAATGCAGGTTCTTTGAGTGCTAATCAAACAGTGAGAAAGCAACAGACTACCAGGGAGGAGGTGGCTGCACAAATGTACACCCCAAAGTACTGAATGGCTGCAATTAGGCCATTAGGCAGTCAACGTGGGTGAACCTTTTGTGTGCTTTCCATTTATCTCACCCGAAAAATTAGATTTAAAACTCAAAAAGTGATGCAAAAACAAATGATTTGTAGGTTTTGGAATCTGAAATTTTCTGAATTTTCTTATCTGTGTATTTTTATTTCCTGTCATCAGCCTCCAGGCAAATGGACATAAGCATCAAAAAACAACAGCTCCATGGGCGAAAACAAAAACAAAAAGACCCTCGCATGTTTGCAACAATATTTGGTGCTAATGTTGATGAATAAGTAATGATGTGTAGGTGTTGATAGCATTTATACACGTCCCTGATTGCTTCTGACACAGGTGCTCCGTGGAGGATGAGGTTTACAAGCCGAACATGGTCAGGAGAAAGCCATGGTTTCAGGCTGTCCCTCACAGATGCGGGGTTTTGCACCTGTGTTTGAAGTTGCTTTCATTTAGTTTCTCTGCAGAAAAGCCAGGCATGATGTTCAAACTGGGAGCACCTGTGTTTGGGGCCAACTTGGACAATTTTGTGACCTGGAAGTGATTGCCTCCTTTCATTTGTTTAAACTTACCAAAAAGAAAAAAAAAAAAACCTTTTCTTTCCTTGGAGTTTTGAAATTTGAGGTTAAAATAATTGAGTTAAAAATGGGCATATTAACCTCACCGTAAGACCAAACACATGCAAAATGTTGTACTGCTTTGCTTGTATTATTCAAGCACTTGGGTGAAAAAAGACAAATGCTATTAAAAATTGGATGAGGGCTGAAATCCTACTCATCGATCGAAATCTTTGTTTAAATTACAAGGCAGATTTCCTGGTAGTCATGCGACATTTAGGCACCAGAGTCGACTCTAATTTAATACAGTCTTAGCCTATTTTAAGTAAAGAAAAAAACTGAACATCATCTACAGCTAAATTAAAATTTGGAAGATGTTTTCCCTCTAATACATTGACAACAATATTGATAGATTCTTCAGTCTCCGCTTAATTGGGTTAAGAACATTAAAAATTCTCCAGTTTAAAATAATAAGTCTTTTGCAACCGTAACTAATCTTTCATTCCCTAAGGTTTGGCCGGTGACAACTGGAGGCAAATCAAGAAGAATTTATCACTTGGAATCATGGCCACAAGACTCATTAAAAAAAATTGCAGGGAGAGCAATTAAATGGCATGTTCAAATTCTTTGGACTTGGCATTGGGAAAGCTAAGGCTAAGGATATGCATTATATAAATCTATTAGTTGTTTAATTTTAAAGTTGATTTTATAATTATATTATACTTCAACATGAAATGTTTAATTTTTAGTAAAGAACAAATGTAAGAGAAGATGGTATACTTAGTTGTCTTCAAAGAAATAAAACTGACCAAAATTCTATTGATAAATTATGCTATTAACGCATTCTGAAAAACAGACTCATTATTTAGAGTTTATACCCACGAGCAGAAGGTGTCAATCAAGTAATAATGTGCTAAATAAACAGAGTATATTTGACACCATAAAAAGGCATCCACAGATAAAAATGTTAAACTATTAATGATCTTCAACAAATAGTAACTGACTGCAAAAAATTTCAGATTAACACTTGTTTTATTTTTTATCAATTAGCTAAGCCTTTGATTTCAATTCTCCACCCTCTGGCACCAAGGAGATGCCTTTTCTTTTCTTTAAACAAAGGATTATTCTTCCTCAAAAGGGGTTTGTCTAGTTCTTTTATTGTTTTATGTCACACAAGGGAAAAATGCTTTTGAGGCTTCACGACTGAATTTAGCAGGGACGAGAGTTTACTGCTATATAATCATTAGTCAATGCAGTAGCTGAAACCTTAAACAAAAGAAAACAAACTACAAACAGGCAAGCATCCCCTAAAGGCACATCAGAACACCAGAGAGGGGCGGCATGGATTTCAAACAAGGTTGCCCAAGCATGTGCTAAATATTGCTGCTCTTGACTTTAAACTGCACGCCAAGGAATACAGTTTCACCCTCTATTCTGAAACAATACTGCGACACAGAGAGAGAAGATGATAAAGGATTTAGCAAATGCACTTTACTCCAACTCTGCGGCAACTTTGTGAAAAATTATATTTCAAACCTAATGAAATCTCTCAATATAAAGAATCCTATCATAAAGGTATTAGAAAAGGATGCTTAAACTGCCAGAGTCTTTTTTTTTATCTTGAGTTCTGCTCGTTACTTTATACCAACTACCACCATATACAGTTACAGGTCTAGCCCGGGTTAGAAATCTTGGGAAAATGTTTCAGCAAGGTTTCTTACCTTCAGATCAATCATTTCTGATTCAGATTTTTAATTATGGGGTAAATATTAAAACTGATTTAGTAATACATTCCTAAAACAAAGAGGTCACACAAAAGTACAAATAAGTAAGAGTCCAAAGAGAGTAGTAATACAATTTCAAAAAGCAGGCAAATTGCCTGTAGAGCACATTTCATAGACAGGGACCTGTGTGATGGGGAAAGGTATAACATTCTACAATAAAGTCTCTTTGACATCACATATTTACAATCTAAAATATTTCTTTACATTTTTGATTCTTGTGTCTGAGCTTTGTATGTGTGTTTTTTTTTAATTACTGCAGTCTTTTTGGTAGTTTTGTTGTTATTCAAACTTGCTGATTAAAATAGAGGAAATGTTAGTGTTATAAAAAAAAGAAGCTAAATTAGTGGTTAGACAGCTTTTAAAAAGCTGTGTCAGCACTGGATAGATTACTCAATAAGAGTGGATGTTTGTTCCATACATTTCCAAATCTTATACAGTTTTTTCTTCTATTCCTTTCCTTAAAATAATTCTTACTTTTAAAATACAAATTTCAAATAATTACAGGTCAATCAGCTATTGTGTAGTGATTGTAATAATATACAAAATTCTAAAGTGCGTCAACTAGTTTTTGATACTGTGATAAAAGCAATACAACAGAGAATAAAAAGAATTTAATTCCATTAACATTTTCAAAATAAGCAGTCTAAAATTCTTGACAAGATAAAATAGTATCGTTAACTATAATGTTGATCATTGTGCAAACTCACAGATTAGTTGCTACAGTAATGTATCATGTCTGGGTTTAAGATTTTTTAATTTACACGAAATCACACGCTGTATCTTGAAAAACCACAGCAGAGTGTTCCTTCTCACCTGTGTCATGTTTGCCTACATTTGGTTGGAAAACCATTTGAAGCTGAGGCATGATGAGCTGTATTAAAATGAGATGTGAAAGGATAGTTTTAAGCATCGTAAGTCTTACTTCTTCCCCCAAATTAGAATTAAAGCATTTCTCTTTCACATGTTATCAGATTTTACTCGCATTGCCCCTATTCTAGTCCTTGAGGAGCAGGGATTCAGAGCTTCATTTTGCCCCTGGATCAATAATACCAAGCTCCCCCACTCCTCTTGCACTGGCCAATAAAAGTTTGTTCAGTGCGATAAAAAAAGAAAAGAAGAGAAAAGAAAAAAAAAAAATAGGCTGGGGGTTTAGCTCAGCTGCATAAGCACTTGCCTTGCAAGCAGGCGGCCGTGAGTTCGATCCCTGGTACAGATTAAAAAAAAAAAAAGAAAGAAAGAAAGAAAAAATTTGTTCAGTGAATATGTGAGTCAATGAATTAATGACTGTCCTACCCAAGAAGGGATATAAATGAAGAGAAACTAATTGCAAGTGGAAAAGACTTAGACGATTGTAAGGACAGTGAAAAAAATTATAGCACACATTTTCCTATTCTTCTTATTTATTTATTTATTTATTTGTACTGGGAATCAAACTCACGAACTCACTCTTGCCAGGCAGGCACCTTTCTGTTGAGCTATAACCCCAGCCCAGCACATAATGCTCCCGAAATAATCAATTAATGAGATCTTTTCTCTCATTTTCAAAGGAGTTTTGACATTTTTCAACTGAAATCCATAACATTTAATAAGTACACATATCAGCTAAAAATAACAACTTGATTATGCCAAAGTAGGAAATGAAAGTAATCGGAAACACAGTTCTCCAACGCTGTATCGTCTCTCTCCAAAATCTGCATGTCCACATTGTATCTAGACACACACACAAAGTCCAGCACTGGTTAGACCTCAGCTACTTGCCTACTCCAGATAAATATTTTAATTACTTTCATGTCCCACGTTTCCTTTCAACTTTCAGAAGGATTTTTTCCTTAATGATGCAAATTACCTAAACTCTGTTTCCCATACTTACATCATAGAAATGAAGATATCAAAACATACAGTTTAATATTAATGATTAAATAGCCTTTTCATTTTTATTTTATAAAAAAATGAAAGCTTTACAGCAAAATAATAAAAGAATCCAGGCAAACCTTACTCTTTATCATCAAATTCAAATTAGAATTTTTACAGATAAAATCAGAAATCCACATTTTGATCAAAAGCATTTTCCTTGTATACGCCAAATGTCTCAGTTTTCAAATGTCCTTAAAAGGCCATAAAAGCATTATTACAATGCTTGCAAATCTGGGTTTTTTATATAAGTTAATGATCTGGGATGAGAGATATTTCATCTTTTATACAGTTATTTGACAGTGATGAATTTAATTCATTCTATCACGTTGAATGATACATTTATATTCAGTATGTAGTTTAAAATTTCATAAATGATTAAAGTCCCTGTCGTTTTAATTATAATATGCAGAGAGCAGCCAGAACTTATTTGCAAAGAATAATGTACAAGTCAATAAATTTGGTGAGTACTCTTGACAACATATAAATAATGACTTTAGAAGTATAACTACCTGTAGTTGAAAGCTAAATAACAAAGGTCTGTGTTTGAGTTTTTATGAACTAGCTTATCTAGCTTTCTCTGATACCCTCTTTGAGGTTATAATTTGCTTTCCTAAACTGAGATTACAAAATAGTCATGGAACTATATTACAAGTGAACTATTTCAACTTTAAATAAATCTGTCTATCCTGCTCACATTTCTACTCATTGACCTTGTCATTAAAAACAGTTTGGGCCATCCTGGCCTCCTCTGAGGTCCTTTAAACTAAGAATTGTCAACAAAAGTCAGATTTCCATACTTGCACAGATAATCCAAAACTCAAGGGCGCATTGTACCCTACCCCTTTTATGCATCCCATATTAATAAATTTCTGCTTATAGCTGGAATCATTTTCATAAAAACCACTTCTATCCATTCATTTAGCAATTATTTACTGAGCATCAACAATGTATTAGTAATGACACTGGAGTTAGTAATGAAAAAGTCTCACAGGATTTGAGCAGAACCAGTTTATACTGCATGATATTTAAAGAAAAATAAAAGAAAGAAATCAGATGATCAGAATTTCATGCTGCTATTGGGTTTTCAGGATTATGAAGTAGAAAATTGTATCCATTGGAATAATTTCAGTGCATCTCTTCTCAGAATTCCATTTCAATACAAGAAATTAAAATATACTGAAAGAACAGACAGACTTTTCTTGAATCCTTCTTTGTGTATAATTCAGATAACCTAAGCATTTTATGCTAAAGATGAAATTATACCTCACAAAAGGTCATCTTGGCCATTCTTTTCAGATTACGGTACTCACTATTTTAACTACTGTTATTCTCTAATCATTGTGTTATAAAATTTTTAAATTTATTTCACAGAAAAGTGTTATGCTTTTTAATATTTACTGTTTTACATTAAAATAAAAATGCACATAGACAATTTTAAAGAAATATAGAAAAAAATAATGACACTGGAAGGTTGTCTGAGCCCAGTACTTGCTGCACTGTTCAAATTTTATTTTTACTCTTGAATAAAAATAATTTTACCAATTTTTTAAAAAAATCCATTGACAAAACAGTCATCCCTATTGCTCCAACAACACAAATAGGCATTTTTCACATAATGAACTTGCAGCTTATCCAGAAGACATAGAAGTCCACCTCCATGCTTAGGTCATCAGTGTGGTATCTTATGAGATCTGTAGTGAGGTTTTAACCTAACACCAAAAATGTGATGGAATTCTGTGGTTACATGCTAGACAACATCTTTCAAGACTTTAAGGGAAGTTTTATTGTTAGTATAACTGCAGTTTTGTATCCATATTTACTTTCAGCTGGACCTTGAAATAAAATAAAATTCTAAGAAATAGAAAAAAAAAATGAAGAGAAAAGGAAGAAAATAGAAAGAAGGAAGGGAGGGAGAAAGAAAGACAGATTCCAGGTATCCAGTCTGCGAAGTTTATGTAAACACAGGACCTGTCAACCACTCAGAGGTCAGAGGTCTTTGAACACGAGAGAACCACGGCCTCTGTGACACCCACGAGGAGAAAGCCTGTGCTCGTTTTGATTCAGCTCATTTTTCACTACTTCTGCCATCCTACAGCTCCTCCCTACAGTCTTTCCAACCCCAACACCACCACCAAAAGACAGAAGAAATCCTCATGCCTGTCTTAGAACTAGAATGCAAAAGCAACTATTATCAAAGCGTGTGAGTTAAACTCCACCTTTTTTGAGTTTCTGGTAGAAATTGAGGCAACTAGGTTGCTACAGCTGAGTGATGCCTAACGAACTGCCACCTAAAATCTCTTAGGGTTAATAAGCCACCTGTCTTGAAAGTAGCAGTCATATTGGTCTTTGAAGCTTATTCCAATACTTAAACTCTTGATGAAGTTCTTACTGTGCCAAAGGAACTTCCTAACAAAGCCACTGAGTCAATTTAACCTAGGGAAACTGGACCCAGTAGACTAGGCTATCAGAGTTTTGTGTTGAGATAATTACTGCACTAAAGAGAGCATATGGGCTGTCAGGGCTGGCACATGGCCTGCACCAGCTGTTACCTGGGCGCTTTGGAAAACCTACTGAACAGCATTTTGGACCCAGCACAGCTCTGTGTAAGTTTTCCAAGGCTTCTATTGAGAGTTCTTCATAATAAATTTATTTCCTGTGTAAGGGAGTATTGCACCCAGTAACGTAACTGGAACAAGCATGTTAAATTTTTTCTGGCAGATAAACTATCACTGGCTAAAAGGGAAAAACAATCTAGGACATAAACAGGCACAAAGCCTGCATAGCCAGGAATAATCAAAACATTAACTAGAATAGAGTCCTCCTCTCTTAAAAAATTAAAAAGGTAAATTTAACTTATTGATAATTTCCCTGAAAACAAATGATATATAAAACCAGGCAATTACAATGAGGCATTCTATTGTAGTATCCAGCACACAATAAATGATAACTACTATTTTTATTGTTTGATTAATCCTATTTAGTAGGTGTATTCAGGATTCCTGACCTGCCACAAAGTGTCACACTTTTAACATTGCTCTATAACTGTTTAATCTCAGGGACACATTTTTCAAGAATTGATATCAGAGTACCAACCAATGTGCTATAATGACAACAATTTTCATTTATGTGCAGTCCGATTCCTTCTAATTACCTGACTCCAAAACTTAAAACAATATAATATCCATGACTTTTGTCAGACATTCAGCCACTTCTGAAAGTACCGTATATATGTTAAACGTAAAAAAAAAGATCTAAAGATAAACCTAAGGAATCAAGTGTGGGAGATAAGGTTTGTTACACTGGAGTTCATACAAAAGAAGAATTTCAATAACCATAACTAAAAAAGATGGCTTCAGTCTTTGAGTTTTAATCCCATTACTAATGCTTTGATACTTGTAACTTAATAAAAAGTGAGTTTTCCTCCTTTAAGAATGTAAGGGAGAGTAACTTTGGGCAACAGTAGTCTCACATTACTGAAAAGTTACTAAAGCATTGATTCAGTGTCAGTGTCCAAGCTGACAGCAAGCACATATTTATGTTTAAAAAACTGAACATTATGAAATCTCTTTGGAAATGGAAATAGTTCAAACACGACAGTTTCAACTTTACCTGATTAGGAAGGGAGGTCAGTATCCTTTTAAGAAAATAATTTAAGGCCAAACTTACTTTCAAAATAGCTCTCATTCAAGGTTTGCTTTTGAATCAGACCCTGCACTTTATCTGGACTGAGTGGATTTACTCAGAGAGAACACACAGGACAATAAAGTGAAAACACCGAAGTCAGCCTCTCTGGTCCTATTTCCGAGGGGAGAGCCAATTTGGGATCCTTGACAAAGAAAGTCACGTTTCAGTGAAATGAGGGTATTTCCAACTTGAAAAGAATTCAGTCATTAGATTTAAATTTTTAAAATGTATGCCTTAAAAACATTCAGGACATTTAGAAAATCTACCGCATTACATCACAGTAAGTGCATCATGGCATTATATTTTGCAAGCTTTAGCAAATAAAAAATCCCCCAGAAGAATCTTAATTCTTATCTATGGAAAACATTAAACTGCTAAGCGCTAACAACTAGAATTAGTCCTTAAATCTCTAATGAGAATAATAAAACATGAGTGCAGTTTGTGCTGTAACTTGATAAGGTCTGGATTTACTTGCTGTGAGGAAAAGTCACTGATCCAGCAGTATGGCTTTTTACTCCCTGAGGTACAGGAAACAATATCTGTCCTCTAGGAACCTTCTCTGCGGTAAGCACTTCTTATCTGAGCTATCAGAGGACCAAGATAGCAGGCTAATATCTAGTAACAGCAGCTTTATGAGATGATCCATTACTGATTTAAATCAATCTCAAAGCAGGTAGCTCTCCTTAACCCATTCAGAGCACATCTGACCCCGTCATTGAGCATCTCTGACTCTCTCTGTATTTGCCCCCTCCCGAAACTTTCAGGTGGAAACTCACTCCCGAACACCTCTTTCCAGCCTGTACATCGAGGATCTTTTTAAAAATTTTACTACTGTGAAAGGTTAGAATTAAGGTTATGGACCAAAAATTGAAATTCAGTTTTAGTTACAATTATCAGTTCCATGTTTGCTCAGTAGATATACAAGCAGGAGCTTAATGAGCATATTAGCAATTTGCAAAGATCCAACAACTTGCTGTGAGGAATGAGAACATGAAACAACTCCCTCTTTCTACACTTGGGGAATTTTGCTAAAGACATGGTTGCTGGGAAGCAAGTCCTACTGTTTATAAGCCCAGATCAGCATAAATGTGAATGGAGGAGTGTTTAGGAGCAAATTAACTCTGCATTTCAGAATTAAGTTAGCAGAGATAGTAGGCATCAATGCTCCAGCAGTATACAATATTGGGCTTTCATATGTTCTAAGTGAAAAATATTCTTTAATATCTTAATACTTTAGATTTTAAAAATTGCTAAGATAGATTTCAGTCTTACTGTACAAGCAAATATATATATTCACTTATGTGTGTTTTATATATATTTATTTACATGGAGATACAGATATACTATGATAAATTTAGTATGTGATAGGCCCTTAAATACTACCATACTCTATTTATTTTATAGAACAAAAACAGAGGTTTTGCGGGTTCAATAATTTATCCAAGGTCACAGGTAGATGCTGATAGAATTGAAATCTTCTAACATCTGCAGATACATTTTCTATTATACTTTGCATGTTTTAGACAGAAGTCTATGTAAACATGTAATACCTCACATACATATGAGGTTTTACTGCTTTCTGGTTATCAGAACTAATTCAAACTATAAAAACAGAACTCACGTATTAAATATTTAAGATTACTTATATTGACTTTGGGTGGAGGTTTTATTTCCATATCAATTAGATTCAAATATATTCACCTTTACACTTGATATCAGGAGACTAAAGTGTCAAAGTGAGAAGAATGAAAAAGAAATCTGGTCTCATCCGTGCATGATTATTTGATCACACAATATTACCTTTAAAAATCACTGCTAAAAAAATATTACCTTGAAAAAAGTTTCCCGCTGTTAGTAATTTTTAGTTTTCAGATTTTGTACTCAGTGCATTTAGTGATGACACCCAGACCTATCCTTTGCTTTGCTGCGGTAGAAGTTAGTGATAACAAATGAACCACGAAGCTTATGCTAATTACTTTGGAAAGCCGGAGCACGCTTTTTGATTTTCTGAGACTGGCATCTTTTCAGTAATGCAACTTCCTTTTTTAAAGTTTATCAGAAGCTCCATTAATTAGTTGCTTCTAGCCTATGATAGCACTAATGACTAATTTGAAAAAAAATTTTCTCGTATGGAAATGTATTGATGCTTAGATAACCAACAAACTAAAGTGCTCCTCTCCCAACTTTTCGGCTACAGAGGCACTTCCTTCCATTTCGCCCCAGCCTCTGCTATTTGCATTTATTTTAGCTTCCAGACCATTTCTCCTGATCAGTTTCATTGCAGAAGCTCAGGCGACCACCTGCAGAACCACAATAATGGGCTTCCCCTAGAGAGAACCACATGGGACCCGTGTTCAGCCCTTTCCTGTAGAAACTGCACGTAGGATATTTTATGATTCACTTTTCCCTTTTTGATCAGATATGAAAGAAATATCAAAAGAAATTCAGAGATATTCCCATTTTCTCAGGATGGAATGAAGTACAAGGAGCATCTATTTAAGAAGCATGCTCTTTTCTGGCATTCTGGGTTCCTAACATGAGAAGATTATTTTTACTGCTTTCTTGTTTGATGTCTAAAAATGAGATTTGGAGTCTTTCCGCATGTTTAAACACTTTCCAATGCAATCGCCTGTTCCAATTTAGTTAACTTAAGAATTAAGGAGAACACCTCTCAATTGTAATTTTAATAAGCACCAGTTACAATTTGCCTATTAACAGGACTCAAAAAAGACATCAAGAAATACACAAGGACAAAAGTCTAATATATGCTCCCAAATTAAAAGAAACTGATACATAAACAGTGTAATACTCTAGCAAAATTTCAATATCCTAGATATTTGGTTAATATGAAAGACATAAACATCTTTCAGTGACATATATCGTTATCTAAATGTTGTATCCACAGGCTGCAGATTTATAGAAAGAGACAGACAGGCTTCTGTCTTCATTACTTAGTAACATTGTCTTAAAAATCTTCAAATGTTAAGGTTGCTATGAAGATTTGAGAGACAGACAATTTTATGTACTATGTACTAACATCACTTTGTCACTTGCTGCCCCAAAATATTTTGATTTTTCAATGATTTTATGTATTCAAATTCCTGGATGCTTTAGCAATCTTATCAAGCCACTACTTTAAAGAAAAGTAGGACCAATGGATATGGCATCATACATACAGTATTTATTCAGTGGCCTAAAGCTACAGATCGCTCCTGTCTTATTTTGCAATACTTAATTCTCATACAGAAGAACACAAGCCCTGTATTAATATATTTAAATCAAAATAACACCTGACTGTAAAATCTTTGTAGCAACTGTATATGTGACTGCAAAATGCATGCTGACAGCATTTTACTTATTTTGCCAATAACCTTGTTGATAAAGGACCTATTGTAAAATTTCAGGAAAGTTTGCTGCCAAGCTATCACTGGTTAATTCTACACAAAACAAAATGAAACAAAACAAACAAAACCCTGAGTTTAGTCAAGTGTTAGTAGGACAGTTCCAAGACATTTTTAAACAGATATCAATTAACAATTTCTTTTCATCGGACATTACAATTCCAGAAATTCAGAAGGCCTTTTAAAAGGGAACTCTTTGAAATTTTCTAAAATTAGCCCAAATATGATACCATATTTTGGTTGTTCTCAATTTGGTTATAATATCAAGGATGAAAAGAATAGATATTCCAGCGTTATTAGGTATCTAGACATCACATATATTTTTAAAAGGAATTCACTTCTCGCTTATTATTTATATTATTCTTAAAAGTCTGACTTAAATAAAAAATTATTTTCCCCTTAGTGTTGAATCATTTCCTGCACTCTAAATGATATTATTCGTACATTTGCACAGAAAGAAAGATAAGTAATAATACAGTGAAGGCTTCAAGTAAAATCTAGCCCAGCACAGACAGCGTAATAATGATGTCATTAAGACTGCTAGCTGAATGGGATTCAGACAGAACTGTTGTATAGCTGCAGACATAAATCTGAAAGAACTTTTGGCTACATTCTCAGACTTACCTTGAGAGATATTTAGGAGCTCCAGCAAAATGAGTTGAGAGAAATGCCCTCAAAAGGAGAAGGTAGGCAGACTGCAGACAGAGATGTAGGCCTTATAGGTGCATCCTTCTGAGAGACAGGAGGGAGCAGTTTGTTAAATGGATAAAGACAGAGAAACAATCTGAAGAAGAAGAAAACAGAAAACAAATAAACCTTAATTCTAGCACAAATAAATGAGAGAAAGGCAATTGTGGGGCTGCTCAAAGCCTTTTTGCCTAGCTGAATGAAAGCAATCCCTAAGACTGAATGGGTAATGAGATCCTGGCTCCTGAGATTTTAGCTTTCTTAATCATGTTCATAATTAATTCAAGAACATTGATAATTTCATTACATTCTTTTTGTCTTATCAATAAATGATGTGCCTGCACTTTTGGTCCTGTGTACAGGGAGAGAAGAGATGCTTTGGGTAATATTGCACTAGGAATAGTGGATATATATGATCCAAAAAGGTGAAGTGCTAATTATTATCCTTGACCAGCCTTCTATTATCAGAACACGATGACAAGCAGCTACAAATAATTAATAAGCTTTTTATGCAGAAATGCAAAGCCTTTGAAGAAAAATATGCTGCAAGTAGAATTCCTTACTGAAGATTATGTACATAGCACAACACGTTTCTACAGAGACACAGTTTGAAATGGAAGTCGCGAAAATGCCTGCATGGCAAATACAAGAAGAAAATCAATAACTTGTTTTTAAAATCTCATTTTAAAAAACTTCTCTTCATCTTAATGTTTTATTTAAAAAAATTCTGTGTCCTTCCGATTGTCTTCCTAAAGTCCTTCCCAGGATCAACTTACAAAGATGTTAAACTGAACCCAGGAAAATCTTCTTTTTTAAACCAAGATGGAAAGCTCTGTCATTATCTGTCAGTCATCATCAAAGGGGCCCTTTTCCTTTATAATTTGCCATTCACCCCCATGTAAATTTTCACCAAGCTATCACTCATTAGTTCACAATCTGTTTTCAAGGGTTTGGAGAGAATATTTAATGCTATTTAATAGTATAAAATAGAAAGGTCATCCAGTCTCCCAAACTGCACAGATAATTAACATCACATTCAAAACTGGTCAGTCAGGAAAAGCTGCAACTAATTGGTAACAAGAGTAACATTTAAGTTTTAAATACAATGAAGAGCAAATAATCTGTGCTGAAGTGCACATGAGTGATACACAACCTACCATTTTTTTAAAAGTAGACCAATATGGTGGGATAAAATTTCGGCACTGGAAACCATTCTATATAAGTGTCTCTGAACTAATTGTGCTATTAAATATATAAAACAATTCATATGATGCTAAGTAGTATTCATGTTGGCACTTTGATCTGATTACTAAACAAAATAGTCCCTGAGAAGACACTGCAGAATCACTTAGTAAAGCAAGCTGTTGCCCGTGACATTGATATATGGGACAGAGATGAGGTATACACTGGGTGGATTTATCAGTAAATCACTGACTCTATTTACTTCCCCAAGGAAAAAGACCTGTCCCTGCAAGAGAATTCTTTGTTAGAACCACCAGTAGGGGATTGGTATTGGCAAAACATTCAATTTGGATATAGTTCTACAGAAGATTCATAAAACAATAATTTAATAAGTTAACAGAGAAAGATTTAGCACATTGGCAGCCTACAATTGCCTTGAGAACATTTGTTTCTTTATTAATTTCGTCAAATTTTTTTCTCTGCAAACTCAGTTCTGTAGGTTCTAGCAACCTACAACCTATTTCTTGATTTAAAGTTTTTTAATATTTTAAATCCTTAAAAATAACATTTCTGTAATATGTAGATTATCATCACTATACCTAACAATTGCTAGTTGAAATTATAGTTAAAGTTAAGTCTCTGAGGTCAAGTTTCATATATTCTGCGTATTTTACACATTTCAGGTCTCCTTGTTAAAAGTTTCAGATAGGAGGTACATTGCAAATCAAACACAATCAATATTCCAACTCAATGCAAATTCACCTGAATTTCAGGAACAGAATTTGGAATTATAAGTGTTTGTTGTACAGTTTCATAAAAGCAGTACAACTAAAAAGAAGAAAGAAATAGTTGTGATATGTGATTTCAAATTCTACAGCTTTTATGTATTTACCTTATGTATAAATCTCTCCCTCAGTGAGCTCCAGCCCCTAATTGTTCGGTGCTGGGCACCTTCACAAGGGGATTCCCTAAATAATTGGACCCTAGATTGTCCATCATCTCTCTTCCATGAACCTGTTTTCTTCCTGCTCCATCTCTGGGAATAGCACCACCATTTCCCCGGTTACCCAGGAAAACATTAAAGAATTGATCCTGGTGCATCTCTCAAGGTTTTTTTCTCATGCTCAAGTAAGTATTCTAATGCTTTGCCCACCCAACTGTCTCTGTCACCAGTCCAGTTCTAGTGCCCAAGCCAACACTCTCTTTCAAACCATCAGCCCCAATGCCTGATCTTTTCCCAGTGTGCCCAAGGCACCCTCTCCTTTTTGCTGTGGTGTTTTGTTATACTCCTATAAGAGTGCTTACAGGGCCCAGTTACCTGAGTCCTGCTTACTTTTTGAAACCACGACTTTTAGCCTGACTGTTCTTCTGGTCATTTGGAATGGCTTTCTCTTCCCCATTTCACTTTTCCCTCAGGCTTTGTCAAATGCAGCACAATTGCCACATCCAGTGAGCAATGGTGAATTCTTTTGTAGCACTTGAGTTTTATAGCACTTTTGGAGATATTTCCATTGTTCTTTGCAATTTTCCAAAGTTCACATTAAATTTGACTCTTTGTGAGTGGTGGTTGTACTGTAGTTCATTCTTGCTTCAGTGTATCAGTGAGTTTTTGGAGCGCGCCCCCGCCCTGGCAGGCATACTACCCATCCCTCTCGCTCCTATTGTCTGTGGCCTCTGCTGTTTGCCTGCCCACAGAACTGGAGAGTGAGAAGTTGAGGCAGAAAGTCTCATCGGTGTGTACATTTAAACAGCTATCAGCTGTTCTGGAAAAATCGAGGTACTGCCCCTTTTGTCTCATTAGAGTGACAGTTTTGGGATTTTGCTGTAATTATTTTATTAAGTCAGATACAATTTTAATTTTCATTTCTTTTCATATGTGTGTTTGAGCCTGCGTAGGAAGGTAAAGGTTGCTGGAACTGAAAAAAAAAATTAAATAGCTTTAATTTTATTATTGATGTAAATATATCAAACTTTAGTGCATCTTTCACTGGGTTTTTAAATTTTCTGTCTCTCACTTGCTGGGAAAAGAAAAGTTACTGTCAGAGGGAAAGTGTATATTCCTTATTTCTTATACATTAGAAACTTTATGTAATTTTAGAACCATGGCAATCAGGAAAAAATCAAGAGAGTACATAGAATAAAGTGAGTCCTCGATAAATCTGTTGAAATAATAAACAAAAGTACACTGATCCTGTAAGACTCAGTATTTAAGTTATCATTCTATGTTTCCACCTGATTGCTTTGTAAGAGAAAGGCAAAGTTGTTCAATTCATCGTTAACCAAGGCATAGTAATGTGTGATGCAGTTTGCAAATAATTTCATCCATTGCATGCTTTTTAAAACAGTATTCTTTTACCAGTAAGTTGCTTTCCAATGATTGCAAATAAACATAGCCTGTTTGCAAAACACACAGTGCCCTAACAGAATAAAAAGAAGGGAGAAGGAGGCAAAGTTAGAGAGAATTTTGAGGCAGAGGGAAAAGTCCTCAGAGTCTAAGTGACCGAACAATAGCCAGGGGATGCTAGCACACTGGAATGCTGCAGTCCCTATGGGAAGGGCTGGTCTGCTCTTCAAGGTTGGCAAATTTCGGAGTAATTTAAAACTTAACTTTACAAGAGCATTAACACCTAAGGTGAACATGACAATATTTATGTTACCAACAAAAAAAAAAAAAAAAAAAGAAAAAGAAAAAAAAAAGGAGAAAATCGTGAAGTCTTACCTTTCTTCTCTTGCCTTTTCTTTATTGTAGAAAGTCACCTTGTCCTCTGTTTTTACAACAGAATCAGAGAGTTCTTTCTTTTCTCTCCATGGAAAAAAGCTTCTCCACATAAAACATGCCTAAGTAAAGTTTTAAAATACAGACAGTGAAAAGGTAGCTTTTATACAATAATTTCTTTATACAAGCAGTAATCCCAAGCCTATGTAGTATTTTTTAGAATTTGAAAAGATCAAAAATATAGAACAGAAAAATATCTCATGTGAACTACAGAGGCTGACAATATTTTAGAGAAGAGAGTTTTCTGAGAAGCATATTGAAATGTTTTATTTCTTTTTTCTTTTTTAATGGAATTTTTAGAAGCTATAATTGTTTTTAGCCGCGCAGTTCATAACTTTATTTTGTCTAAAATAGGATACGTTAAATATTTGGATTTTTCTTGGTAATGCAGAGCTAGATCTATGATTGCTCAGCACTTGATCCGTGAAACCCTGACTTCAGAGAAGCTCTTGCATCTTATCAGCCTCGCACTGTGGATATATGGAGGCTGGGGAAGGTCAGCTTTTCTGATCACAAGGCCTATAAACTGGGAAAGTAGGATTTCTTTTCTCACTCCAAGGCCTGCAATATAACGTAGACAACAGAAGCCACGACATTCGAGGAATTAACAACTATGGATGACTCAGGTTTACCTGTGGTGCACTATCTTTGTGCTCTTTGTCACTGAGATCTCAAGATCCCAATAGCAGTGAATCCTTTCTCTCCAAAAACTGTCCTAGAAATTACAAAATTCAAGGGGCAAGGAAAAAGAGACACAATCAGCTTGTCTGGAGTGTCAAGAAATAGGGTAGTGTTGTAGAAATCACCTCCGGGGAGAGATTAGGAAAGCTGTGGCACAAGCCTGTAATTCCAGCACTCTGGAGGCTAACGCAGGAGGATTGCAGTGAGTTCAAGGCCAGACTAAATTACACAGTGAGGTCCTATCTCTAAAAACATATATACATACCTAACAGTCCCAGTGGAAGTGGGACTTCATCGGGACCCAGGATAGCACAGACCCAGGAGACCAGCCAACCTGAGGTCTTAGTCTCTTGCAGAGGTGTGGGGTGGGCATAAGGGAGAAGTTGCAGTAAGGGGGCATAAATTTTGTTCCCCAGGAGGCATATCAATGTTCTGCAAGTATTTTTATTGTCACAGAAAAAAGTTACAAAATACCTACTATGTGGCTAAACATCCTACCTACCACAGAATGCCCTGCCTCCCCAACAAAAAATTTTCTGGCCTAAGATGTTACTGAGACTCAGATTGAGGAAATTTCATTTAGGATAACAGCTCCTTGCATACCTTTCTTCTTTATCTTCACTCAGTCTTGTTAGGAATGAAGTTAGGCAGCAGTGATAACACAAAACTTCCTCTTTGCTCCCTTCTCATTCAGTCATCTGGTTTCCAACCCCATTCTTCCTTAGGCGTTCATTGGAATTTGAGGTTAAGAGCATAGATCTAAAATCCCATAGACCTGGTTTAGGGCCTACAATAGTCACTTACAAAGTAATGTGACTATAAGCATACTTTTTCCTTATGTAAGCCTCAGTTTCCTTATCCATTCAATTAACAACATAATAGACTCACCCACTAGCCAAATAAAAGCTCAACCTATTTTATTATCTCCAGTACCAGGGCTTTGTCTAAATCTCTCTCTGTCTCTCTCTCTCTCTCTCTCTGCCTCTGTCTCTCTCTGTCTCCCTCTTCCTCTCTCTACCCATAATCTCTTTACCAGGCATTAGCCTCTAATTAGATCTGTTTTGTGTCTCTATATTTCTTCACCTAGGGTCCGTAACTCCCTTTCTGAAGGTCAGTCATTCAGTGATTCTATCCCCTGAGTTGAGGTGTAATTCTGTGACTAGGCTTGATCAATTGGACTTCTCCATCTCTCTGATCACAATAATTGGTTTGGGATGGGGACACAGAGCCCAAATCAAGCCAATAAAATCCATTCCAGGGCTTTTACTGGAAATGTAGGGAAATAAGTGTTTTCTTCTTTCTGGAAAGTTTTTCTGACAATGAGGAGAAATAATACAGCTGGAGAGCTGGCTATAAAAAGAGCCAACCCAGAGAGGCAGATCCCTGAGATGAAAAGAGCAAGAAGGAGACTAGCAGATTCCTGACAGCACTGGTGCTGTCTAAACACCTGAATGCAGCCAGCCCTGGAGCAGGTTCTATTCAAGACACTAACTGGGGAGAACCAGCACCCTCGACATCTGGCCATGGTGGGACTTAGGCAGCTTATTGGCCCGTCCTCTTGGTAAGTGCCCCTGGCGCAGGCCAGGAGGAGAACCAGTGGCTCCCATGAGCCTATCGGCATGCGGGCTGAGAATCAAACAAATCCCCAACCCCAGCAATTGAGGGTAGATGTCTCAGTATCTCTTGGGAGGATGACCATATGCAATATAGCAAATTTTCTTCTTTTATCTTTTCCTTCCATCTTCTGTTTGAAGGCAAAGGTTGTTTTCACTGTTTTGTTATGTTTGTTTTGCTCTATTCAATACTTTCTTGCAATTGCTTTTATAATGTTCTGTTTCTGGTTTGATTTCGCTATACCTAATTGACTGGAAAACTACTGTGAAGACAATGAGATATACCATAGTACCTCTTACTACCATCCCAGTATCCTACTGTGAAGTTTTGTACCAATTTTGCTGCATTGTCTCGATTGACTTTGTTCTTCTTGTTCTGTTGTGTTTTTACTACCTTCATAATAAAATTTTTAAAAAAAGATACTAGTTGGAAACTGCCACATATTTTCCTGCTTAACCCTATGAGAAGAGTTTACTGTCATTTGGAAAATACAACAAAGCACTAAGCGTCTTGATTTTTCCTAATTTCTACTCAACTCCAAGTGTCAGTCTGCCTCCAAAGTTTGATGGCTCATCTATAAATATTTCCATGAATTTGTCTGTTTTAAAACTTCCCTTGCTCCATGTTACCAACAGGACAAAATTTATACTCCATAATGTGACACCAAAATAATAATAATAGTAGTAGTGGTAACAGCACAGGCTTTTGATGTCATCTTCAGCTTTATCTCAACCCAATAGCAAAATGAAATGTCTCCCTGTGACACCATCATAGCTGTCACTCATGCTTTGCCTTTGTAAAAATTCTTCCCTTATCTCAGATCTCTTTCTGATTTATTCCACCTGACCTAAATCAAATTTCACCTATTTTAAATAGTGTTTTCCCAATATCCCTAGGCAGAGTTAGCTACGATCTTAGTTCATCTATTTTAGGTCACAAGAAACAGTATCACCACTCAGAAGAGTATGAACAATAAGGACAACTTGCTCCCAGGAAGACTACTGACCTTGGAGACTCAATAGCACCATCCAAGATTGAGGACACAGGCTTTTGCCTTTATGGGTATATTATGACTGATACATGTTCATGTATCATGTGGAGATACTATAAAACATGTTATTGAAAAGAAGAAAAAGTGTTTCTTGCTGAATATTTCTCCTTTTTATCAGTGAAAAAACCTGTTTAGAAAAATTCTGGTAGATTTTCCTCTGCATTCACTGGACAGAGTTGAATCACATACCCAGGCCTCCATCGATTATTGAGAAGAATCTGATGATCCTAATTGTTTGCCCTATCAGGATTTGTGTCCCTGGGACTTCAGAAAAGTTCCTTCCAATGCAACAATGTTGTGTAAAAGATGGAGGAAACACCCCAACAAATTAGGATCTGCCAGCCATTGTTTTGACTTTCATTTAACTTCTATTTAACTTCCATTTGACTTCTATTTAGCTTCCATTTATCAATCAGTCAATCAATCAGGCAGGAAAATCCGCAATAACAGACCACTATCTCTGTAGGTTTTTGTGCCTATCTTTCTTTTCAAGCCCAAGTAAGAAGAGGAGTTTTACTGTTTTTTATATCCTGTATAGAATGTTAATCTTAGAGGTAGAAATACTCCTTGCATGTTTATATTTCTCATATTGTACCACTGGTATACCACTTTTTTTCATAATAAGCCCTCAAAAATGTCTAATTAAATATAATTTGGACATGGGAAGTGTAAAACTAGAAGGATACAGTCGGGGGAAACAGATTTGAAGCAGAAAGGAAAAACACAAAGACTAAAGGCACAGGAGTCATTGTAGAGAAGAAAGCATCATGGAGAAATCAGGGCTGGTAGGAAAGAAGATGTTTGGACAGAATGGGGCAGGGAAGAGAGGGATACAGGGTTCATGTTGAGGTGGCCAAAGAGACACAAACTGCCAAAAAGATGCTTGTGCAAATCCTACAGCAGCCAGGGGCTGACTGAGATAGGAGTTAGGACACATCTTAAAGCTACCCGGAAGGGCACACAGTTCAGTTGCACCTATTCTGAGCAACTTTGGCACTGTTACAGAAGATTCATAACATTCATCCATCACCACTTACTGAGATTATTCTTTTCAAATTACTTGAATCACTGAGTTTCTGCTTTGTGTCTACAAAATAGAGATAAAGATGGTCATTCCTCAGAATAGTTCTGAATACCAAATGAAGATCATTTGTGAAACTGTCCATCATAGTACCTGCCAAAAATCAGATGCTTAAATCCTTCTGAAAAAATGCACAAACTTTTTGAAAATGTTTGTTAAGCATTTAAATGCATCAGATATTACACCAAGTGCTAGAGAGGCAAAAATATGTAAGCTAGTTCTTCTCTGAGACATAGTTTAGTAAGACGTATAGACAAATAATTATTGTCATTAAAGTATATCTCAGTAATTGCTATGATAGAAGGAAAAACAAAGTGGAGTACTTTGTCCATGTATTTTGACTTTAGAAACAGCAGCAAAAAAGTATAAGTAATTCAGGCTTGAAAACTTCAGAACTTGCTTCAAAGAAAATTAGACAGTTAGATGGGGTATAAAAATTGCTCAGGTTAATCTAGAATGTTTTAAGTTAAAATATAAAGAAGGGGAATTACTTTTAAGAACCAGAAAATTTCCAAAACCCTTCTGAAAAAAACACTGTGATTCAGATACGTAGACAGACATTAAGTACAGGTAGAGATGTTCAAAATGATTAGCCATCAAGAAAGTGCAAAATAAAACTATATCTACTACAATTACTAAAAAAAATGATAACATCACACATTGAATAGGATCCACAGAAACTTAATTTCTCAAACACCAATTATGAGAAGTCAAATAATAGTCACTCTGAAAAAGTTTGGAAATTTTTATAGAAATACACATGCAATTTATGTAAGATACAGTACAAAAAGTTGCATCTTTTCCGGCATTTATTCTAGAGGAGATTACAGTTTATGTTCCTGCAAACACCTGCATGAAATTGTTCATAGCAAGTTTACCTACAACAGTCCACCCTGTAATTATCTCAGCTATCTTTCCATTGGCAAATTGTTGAACAAACTGGAATGTTCATACATGGGATGTTACTCAGAAATAAAGAGGAATTTAAATGACTCTACAGAAAGTCATTCTGATTGAAAAGAAGCCAATCCAAAAGGTTACATACTGCATGATTCTATTTACATAACATTTCTAAATGACTAAATTTTAGAAATGGAAACAAAGATTAGCAGTTGTAAGAGTGAGGGACAAGGAAGATGATTTTGTGATCATGAAACTTTTCTGTATTTTGTGGATCACACATGAACCTAAATTAGTGAAAAAATTGATAGAAATGAACACAACAACACACACAGATGAGTGCCAGTAGAATCAGTGAAATTTGAGTAAGACTTATGTGTTATGTCAATACCAATATCCTGATTGTGTGTTATTTTACCAGAATTTTACACCCTATTATCATTACATGGAACCAGCTGAAGTATACATATCCTGCATTACTTCTTGAAAAACCACATTGGAGCAACAACATTTTTATTAAAAATTTCAACTAAGAAATCATCATGGGTCTATTTCATTTAACCTAGTATAAGGTATTTCCAGTTTTTTTAGTCCATATGGGTTGATTGAGCTTATGTTATGATGCGAATATTGTTTGAGCATGTTCCCCAAAGTTTCATGTAATGACAGTTGGCCTCAGTGTCACAGGGTGGTGAAACCTTTAAGAGGCAAAGCCCAGAGGGAGGTCGTTAGATCACTGGACATTGCCCTCAAAAGGGTTTAATGTTGGTATTACAAAGCATGTGGGATCTCCCAAGAGCAGGTTGTTGTAAAGCAAGCCCACCACCATGTGATCACTTCTGCGTGTGGCCATCACCCTTTCTGTTTGTCTATCATGTTATGTCGCAACCAGAGGGTCTTGCCAGTGGCTGAATAGATGGTGCTGCCTGACATTGGACACCTAGTTTCTAAAATTGTTAGATGAATAAATCACTTTTCTCTATCAAGTAAACATGCCTGAGTATTTTGTATGTAGCAAAGTTGACTTTTTAGTATATAGTTCTATGAGGGGTGTTATGGATTAAGAACTTGACGCCAGCTGGATTACATCAGCATAGCACTGAGCATAGATGCTCCACCTGAGGAAAGTTGCCAGCATAAATAGAGAGGTGGAGAAGGAGAAGGAGGGCATCAAGGCATTAATGTGTTGTTGCATTGAGGCATTGAGACATTGTGGGCTCTCCTACGAGTTGCTGTTTGAGCCATTAGGTTCTCCTGGAGAAGCTCTGGTCCTCACATCGAGCTTTGCTTCCTGACTCTAGAGGGAAAGATATATGCTGCTTGATCTCCAGGATGAACTTGTCACTCTAACTTCCTGGCATGTACCTGACTGTGCTTATTATCAGAGGAGCTCGGGGCCTCCGTGTCACTGAGGATGGCTGTGGTGCCTTTCAGGACATCCCTGGTCTTTGTTATGACTGTGACTTCTCAACTTCAGCGCAGAACTCTCAACCTATCAACACAGCTCCTTCACCCTGTTGGCATAGACTTTTTGGCTTTTACCGCTGACTTTTGGGTCTTCCCGGCACGGATCTGTAAAAAGAGACTAGCGTGAGTCCTCCTTGTGGGCTCTGGACCTCCAGTTGGACTTGTGGGAGGCATTGTCATGAGCTCTGGGTTTTCATCTGGACTCATGTGGAACATTGCTGTGGGATTTAGGCCCTTGATTAAATATTCTATGTCTTTGGTGTTGCGGATAGATTTCCTGCATTTTCTTGTGTTAACTCCCGGTGACCATATGTAAAAATAATATTATAAACTTCATGTCCTGATTCTGATTGTTCTCTGCACAACTCCTGAGTGCAAGGGAGTTTTTGGTACCAAGAATGCAAGGACCTTGCATTTGCCACGTAAGTGCTATGCCACTGAGCTATGTCCCCAGGCCCCAGCCCTGAGTATTTTGGTATAGCAAACAGGAAATTAAGCCATAATCATGATTATTGCTTGGCATCTGCTGTTAACAAGTTTCTCTCCTGTAAGTTTACCCAAGCTGGAGTCAGCTGTTCCTTAATTTGGCCTCTATCATGTACTGTATTCTACCCTGTAGAATAATGGTGTATGAATTGCAGGCCCTTCTCTTCACATGGTATGAAACTTGAAATGTATCCGCCAAAACACATCCTACTGTACCAGGACCGAAAGCTGATCCAGATTCCCTACCTTTCCTGGAAATAGATTATGACCATATGGTAAAATTCTGGGCAGTGAAGCATAGATATTCACTCTCTGTCCTAAGATGTCACTTCCTCCAGTGCCATCCTCCACAGTCCTTGGTCATAAGCAACAATTCAACACAGTAACCCACATCCCCAGGAGAAAGCAAGCCAACAATGGAGAAGCCCAAAATTCTGAATGACAACACAGGTCACTTGCCATTAGGGAGTTATCCATGTCATGCTGAGCCACGAAATTTAGGTTTATTACACAGCATATTTCTTAAGGCATCTGCTTATCTTCACTTTAGGGTTCTCAATAACAAGCACTATTCTAAGTTTGTGGTATTATATTTCTGAAATTTAGTACAATGCTTCGCAGGGAGGACCTGCTTAATAAATGTTTATGGACAACAATGCTCTTATCAGTGGCACATCTCAGCACCATCGCATTTGATACATTATTCTCAGCCTTGGATGTGGCAGGAGAACCTGGATCTCAGCCTCAAGTCCAAAGTCTTCTTGGTGCACTTGAGATTAGACATCAGGAGTTGAGTGGGCAAGAGTTAATTTTTGCACAGGTACTTCATTTCCTACTCTTAAGCATATTTCTACTTTCTTTTGTTTTGTAATTTAAAAGCATTAGTTTAGTAGAAACTTGCTGATTGAGTATAATGTGATCTTATATTCAGCAAACTTCATTAAATGAATGTTTCTGTAAAAATTTCATGGCAAAAATCTTTGGCGAGTGCTCACATTTGGACACCTTTATTGTTTTTTAGAAAAAAATACAAGACACTGCTGCACTATGAAGTTGCATACATAATTAAAATCAAACATCATGTATCAAAATAAGTGACTGAAATACTTTTCATGATGTATTATCCTTTTATACTTGGTAGGTTGGCTCGCTTACCGGAAAATTTGCAAAAACTTCACTCACCAAAAACAGGTTACTGGGTTACATGGGTGTATTCACGACTTTGGATGTCTGTGGACTTTCTCCAGTAAAAGAACAAGGTATCTTCTTTTGCCTAAGCATGCATGTGCACCATATTTTGAAATCACAAGAGAATAATAAATACTTTTTTAATTTATGCTCTTATAAGTATTTTCTCTTTGTAACTAATCCATGTTGTGTACTAATTAATATTCCCCTATAATATTGTTAAATATTTTTATTGCTATAGTTAGCTGCCCTATCACAATATTTGATAACTTGAAAACACTTAAAAGTCATCTGATTCAACACCATCAGTTACACAAAAAGAAACCATCTCTGAATGGATATATATTATTGTCGAAACTCACATCACTGATAAGCAGAAGGGTGAGTGGAGAACTCCGGTGCTTTATCCCGGCCAAGGATGCTTGGCAGTCTCAAAGATTAATTCAGTGCTGTGCAATAGTCAAGTATGAGCTTTGTTAAGATTAAATTATTTATTTTTATCCTCGTATTTTAAACTCATAATTATGCAAAAGATTCACTTGGTAGCAGTTGACTATGTTATATTTTCTTAATATTTAGTGTAACATTTATTAACTAAAATTAGTTGGAGTTTTCATTGGAAATACTTTGGGGTTAACTTTTCCCCTGCTCCAATTTTTTTTTTTTTTTTTTTTTTTTTTTTTACGTAAGCGTTATTGGGGACAGAACTCAGGCTTCACAACTACGAGGCAAATGCTGTACACCACTGAGTGACATCCTAGGTCCCCTCCTTCTGTTTTGAAGTGGAATCTGCCTAGGCTCACCTCAAACTTGTGCTCCTCCTGCCTCAGTCTCCAAACTGGCATTGTATATATGTACCACCGTGCCAGCTCTCCAAATGTTTAAGCCCCTCAAAAGCATACAGCTTTCTTAAGAGTTTCAGGAGGTGCCCTCAGTTTTCTTATTTTAGTGGCATTAATTTTACCCACATGCAATTCTGATTAGGTTGGATTTTATTTTCATTTATAGTATAATGTGAGAGTCAAATTTTCTGTATTTCTACTTAATTATTTAGTATTATCATTCCTACTTACTTCTGTTGGCTCTTTCTCACATATAATATTCTTTTAAATAGTGAATCTTTCTTCCAGTTATTTATTTTGTGCTATTTGATACATTTTATGTTAGTGTTATTAGTTAAGATAGATCAAGTAGTAATAAACAATCTCAAAATTACAGATTAAACAACAGATTCATTTCTTAATCAGATTCTATGACCACTGTGGGTCGGTAGGGGGCTCTGTTCATCACACTGGCTCAGGGGTCCAGTTTGCCCCAGGATTAATCGCCCCAGGACTGTGGAGCCACACTGATGTGTGCCCAAAACTGTGTCCTGCTTTGTGACTTCTTGTCCTCAATCATGCAGATTTTTTTAAAAAGTGTAGACTGTACAAATATCCTAGTAAAGTTATTCCTGCTTATGATTTTTAAAAAACTATCTCTGTAGGTTTTTTATTGCTTAAATCAGTTTTGAGCACATAAGGCTCTCCTCCCACGTCATCAATTATTTCTTTGAGACTCAAAGTAATATAAAACTGTACATGGCATATTCATGTAAAAAGTTATTGGAACTTTTCACTTCTAATTTTATCAAATTATTAGATTTGCTAGACATTTATATATTTTCACTGATATTTTTTAAAAATAAGCTTTTTAGAAGCATTTTCGAAGCCACATATTTTGCTATTTAATTCACTAACTTCTGCAAACAATTTTTATCATATTTATCTTTTTACTTTCCTGGTGAGGTTTTCTTTGTTTTCTTCTAACTATTGAGCTCAGTAGTTAAATAATTTACATTCTTTCTCTTTTAGTAACTAAAACAGTGTTTCTTGGCATATCTTTACATAACTATGTTTAAATATCTAAAAATTCTCATATTTATAAATTTGAAATAATCTATAACTGCATTGTTGACCTCCTAAGTTTTAGAAGAGCATTATTTTATCTTTCTAAAATATGAATATGTTTGTTCGTTTGTTTTTAGTGCTGGACTGGAACCCATGGCCTCGAGTATGCTAAGTAAAGTACTCTACTACTGAGCTACACCTCCAGATATCTATTTACATTTCTTTAGATGAATTTCTTATTTATTACACTGCTATGAAAGAATTTAGCCTTTGTAATCTTTTGAATTATTGTTTCTAAATTTTCTAAATTTTCACTAAGGGCACAGGTGCACAAGTATGTATAGGGGAGGGAGGGGGAGATAAGTGTATATGTATATGTGTCTGGATTTGATCCTTACTTGGCAACACAATCTGCTACAGAAGTCCAAGTTGCACCAGTCCACTATTCAGTGCAGGATGATTGGATGTTAGATGCAACAGTATATGCAGAAAGAAAGGCTGCTTCTGCTTTGGCCAATGAAAAGCTGTGTCCTCAACAATCAATGCAATGATAGCTGTCCAGTCATCTTCCTCTACTTCATCTGAGAGGCAGACTAAAGAGTCAGCCCAACCTCCATCTGTTCTCCAGTCAGCCATGCAGAGCAGGTAAAAATATGCATATGCAGTTGTTAACTGCATTCTTCGAATCAGCGCTGGGAACCACCAGCGCCAAGCCTGCCTCCACCTCTCACACTGCCCTGTGGCTTAATGCTAGCTTTAATGTTCAGGAGTATTCCAGGCCTTCCTATTTTCATCTTCCTCTCTTTAAATAAACTTTTAATTTTTATGACTTTAATTGTCCTGACATTGAATGAATATTTTAATCTCTTTTGTCTTGTTTTTAAAAACATCAATCAACTGATATTTTATCTGGTGGCTTTTCCTGTCTCTGTCTATTTCAGTCCCTTATGAGACAGTTTGGAAGTTACAGGAGGCTGTGTTTTTTTTTTAAAGAGAAGTGATTGTGGGTTTTTGATGGAAGCTGGGGAAATTCATATTAAAGACTATTTTTAGCTTGTCACCATCTTATCACAGAAGCTGAAACTATGGCACAAATATAATAAGGTATGCAGACTTCATTCTTCCACTTGCACTTCCAAATTCTCACAGCTAAGAGGAGTAATTACACAAATAAACAAACTGTATCCACTGTTCAGCACATGACCAGAAACAGCTTAACCTTCAAATGATGTTTGACAGTCTCCCTTAGTAAAACCCAGAATGAAATGAGCCGGTGCAATCCTCAGAACTAGGGATGCTAAGTGCTCAGTGGGTTCAAAGTTTTAGTCTATAAAGTTATTGAAGCTGACTTTAATTGCAAGTTACATGAAAACTTGAAAGGCAGCAGCCAACAACTCTGCCTGCTAAAATAGCCTTCATTTTATATGTTAAATTTAAAGTGATCACAATTCTTTTGTAAATTATTAAATTACTATAAATTACCTATATAAGAATTTTAACCAGGTAATATCATCTGAAATATCTTTAACACATGAGGTCTCAATAGCCACCAAAGTGTAAACAGCTAAAGAAAAACAGGCCTGTCTCACAAACTATGAGCCTACAGTTTTCAAAAGTTAGTAGCGAGCAGAAATTACACATTGGAAAATTAAAAATAAAAATCTGTTTAGAAACCATAGGCTAGCAGAATTATTTTAGTCATAGTTCCTAGAGGGACCTAAACTCTCACCTCTGGAAAAGACAATAGAAAATGAAGGAAAATGTGGTGGAATTGGGCTATGAAAATTTATACCCTGTCTGTAATGTACAAAATATAAACATCAAAATGATATCGATGCAAAACAATGTTTACAATTTTAACATTTTTCTTTATAGTTTATACTTTATGCTTTAATTTGAGATCCATGAAACCTTCTTCAGCCCCTGCCAGCCACAAAATATAGTACAAGGGACTGTGGTCAGCACGAATGTTGGTCACACTTTGTCTCTGCTTTTAGGGATCCACTTTTAGTATCAGACATAGACATAAATAACAACTCCACATTAACAACTCCACATGAAGTTTCTATTATAATGTAAGTTATAATAGAAAAAAACCCTCACATTTCTCTGCAAAAAAAGAAAAAAATATTACACCTCAGAAACCTGAGGGAGAAAAAATTTGACTTAAGTCAGAACTTGAAGGGAGGACTTTATATGGCACATAACTTTGTGCTGATATTGTCAGTGATTAAAGTTTCTCACTAAGATTATAAAAGACGCTTATTTGCAAAGTAAGGGTCCTGAATCCTGTGTCCACCATACCATTCACTCCATCAGCCTGCCTTCCCAGGGAAATGTGCAGTTAATGTTGAGTTGGTCTCAGCCAGTGACAGAGGACCAAAAGCACAGCTGGTTTCCAACAAAGAGGGTCAGTCTTATAAAAAACTATGCATACCGGGTAAGTTCCAACCCTATGTGGAGAAAGGGTCCAACAACAGGCAGACCTTCCTCCCCTTCAAAGTCAAGCGATCACTCTTTATATGGGGTAAAATGCCATACAGATCAAATGCTTTACAGATCAAATGACTTCAAGCATTTGTGAGAGCTTTCAAACCATAAAATCCCACATAAATGTCAGGTACTGATATTACCATAATAATCCTGGATGAAAAGAAACACAGTAAGAAGGGAAGTAAAGAAGTGCTTTCTTGCCTTCACTGTGGGCTCCTGGGGTCCAAGGGAGAAGAAACACCTTAGTGACCGCGTATCTTTCCAATTCCCTCTGTCCTCTCAAAGATCCCCACTTACAGTTAGAAAGGCCTGTGACCACCTAGATAATTTGAAATTTTTAACTAGAAGGGTTTCTCAAGCTGTAAGTTTATGTACTAACTAATGATTTTTGCTGTATCATATAGCTTATAGCAAAATCCATTTAAGAATATTCTTTGCATTGATTCCTTTTTCTAAAAAGTATATTTACTTAAAAATGAAATTTTATGTATTTATACCACAAGTGGAGAAACAGTACCACTAAACATAAAAGTGTCATGAAATATGATTGTTTGGCAAAGACTGTGCAAATGCAACCACATGAGAGGACCCATTTGAAAGTAGGAGTGACCTCTTAACCAATTCCCAGAATCAAGAGAGTTCCTAAGTGATTGGTGATTTAAACATGACTTTAAGGGTGGTTTGTAACCCCTTCCCAAAACAAAGTGAATCATGCAAGGACAGGTCTTCTCAAACTTCCATGTGCATACAGATTAATTGTCTGAAGACCTTGACAAAAGTCAGAATTTGCTTCCAGAATTCTGGGTAAGACCTGAGATTCACAGTTCTTCCCAACTCCAAAATTTTAGAAAGTATAATCTTTCATTAAGTAAACTTTTTGGCTATTGTGTTACTTTGCTTTAAAAAAAAATCCAAGAAATTACAACACTTAGGTAGCTTACACAACAGAAACAGATCTCACAGTTGTTCAGACTAAAAGTTGAAGATGAAGATGTGGGTGGGGTAAATCTTCTCTGAGTTCTGTCTCATGGGTTTGCAGCTAGCCAACTTCTCCTCTTCGGCTTCACGTGGTCTTTCCTCTGTGTGTTCATGTCCTAGGCCCTTCTCATATTATGACCCCCAGTCATGTTAGACTGAGGCTCATCCCAAGGACTTCACTTACCCTTAATTATCTCTTTAAATCTTCTTGCTTCGGAGACAGTCACCTTCAGAAATCCTGTGATTAGAACTTCAATATACGAATTTGGGGAGAAGAAAAGTTTAAAGAGGAAACTATAGCATCTGAATTATAAGTTTAACTTCAAAGATAACTTGTATTTTGTAGCAGCCAAGAAGATTTTAGTCCAGGATTTTAGTCAGCTTAGAAGTGCATACGTTTTACAGAGTAGGTATCTCACATGATCCTGTATTGAGCAATTTGATTTTCTTCGACAAGCGCTTCATTATTTCCAGATACGCACACTCCATCGCCTCCCCTTCACCCCTCTCACACACACAGTGGGGATTTAATTCTCCAGACAAGGAGAATACCACCTCTGCTTATCAGGGGAGATGGTGATTGGCCTGCTCAGACTCTGTCCCTCTTCATCTCTGGCACTAAACTGATTCTCTGTCCCTCAAGTGCTCCCGAAGCAGACTGTCTTTGCAAACACTGCAGGTGCTGGAAACATTCCCCCAAGTAAAATCCATCTAACCCACAGCACTGAGGTATCCAGGGAAGGAAACAGAAGGTATCTCTTCCCCATGCCTTTCTCTCAGGCTACTAATAAATAATAATCTGTGGTATTGACATAACACCTTTCTCAAAGGAGTGCAGAGTGCTTTCCAGACATTACCTCACAGCATCCTTGTGACTCTAACCTGAGAAGTGGCTCCTGAATGTACAGCTCTAGTCAATCACCGTATGAAATCTAGAAAACAGTGAATAATATATATTCTTTTAAGTATAAACATGAGACTACTTTAGTATCATTGAGGGTTGTTTTTTTCCCCAGAGTACTTAGGTAGTATAGGCAATGAGCATTTTTGCCTCAGTGATTATGTACTCTGTACATCACATGTGCCAGAAAGAGAAAAAAAAAATCAATGTGCTTTGCAAACCTGATTTGTACAGCCAAGCACTTTGGAAACTACCAAATAGATGACTACATACTTCCTATTTAGCCTCTGAGGTGTTTGAAAGAGGTCTTGTAGAGATACTGCATTTGCAAGGGCCAGCAGCAGTCATGAAAATGGACAACTATACTAGACACAAAGTCACTACTAGTTAGGGGGACTTTGTCTACTCTTTCCTCTACCTTACATCTTGGGAAATACACAGTGCCACTGAAGTCATAAGACCTTCTTTTCATCTTCTGGTTTCTTTTTAAGTCTTTCTAGAAGTAAGGCTTTATTTGTTTGAAGACAAACTAATTATATCTAAAAGATCAACACTACCTCCTCCAGGCCAGTCATAGAGAAGCACATGAACTTCGGAGTAGTCCAAACCCAGATTGAAATTTCCATAGTTGCTTATAAGGTGTGTGTCGTGGTTTATGTCGTGGCCTCCAGGCCTCAAGCATTGCATTGTGCACTGGTAATTGGTTTATTGGCTAGCGCTTGGATTGATGGTGTCAGTGCTACACCCACCTAGGGGTGGAGCCAGCATACAATGTAATGGCAGGAAGAAGGTACGTCTTTCTCTCCTGCCGGTTTCCGCTTGCTGTTTGAAGGCTCCGTGAATTGTGGCCCTGCCATGCCACCCTGCCTTGGAGCCAACTGAGTATGGACTGAAACCTCCAACAACTATAAGAAATAAACCTCTCCTTCCCTAACTTTAGGCATCAGGTATTTTGACTCAGTGACAAGTAAAAAGTAAGACACTGTGTGACTTTGGACAAGTAGTATTACTCCTTAAACTCTCTTTTTCCTGTCTATAAAATAAAAATAATAATGATGCATACATCATGGGCTATAAGACAATTAACTAAAACCACAAATGTAAAGAATTTAGTGTTCTCCCTAGCACATCTTCATTCCCTCAATGAGCATAAGTCATCATAGAAGCATGGTTAAAATAACCGCTATTCCGCATTTCACCCATGATGTCAGAAAGCAGTGAAAGAATGAAGCAGAGGCCTATTGTGAGATAACTTAGGAGTTCTCAAATTCTGGAGTTCAAATTCTCATGTCCCCAAACAAGGAATATCAGTTGGGCTCAAAGCGATGTAAAGAGAATTTGGTTTGATTTGGTTTGGTTTGGGGATATCCTGCAAAAACTCCTTGACAGTTCTCTCTCCCTTTGGAGTTTCACATATGGTAGTGCTGTCAAACGCACAATGTAGAGAACTAAAAGCAATAAGGACAATTTTATGCAACATTTTATTTTGAAATAAAATCACAGAGAAAATTAGCTAAATATTCCATGTTAGTTCTGAGCCACTGATTCTGATGAAGTTAATACTTAAATTGCCATTTACTCTGACAAGCTGAGCCAGATGTTTTTCTATTCCAGGGTCACATTTGTTCTAAACAACAGAAAGTGGTCTGTGTAGTGAAATACGCGCATCAGAATTAGAAACTATTATTTTCTCTGTCTTGAAAACCCTTGATGGTGTTTACAACCTAAATTAAACTGAACGCTGTATATTGATTTTAATATGTTAAGATGAAATTCAATTTCACAGCTACTGCTAACATCACAGAGCATGTAGGATCAATGTGTGTGCTGATTTCCTGCTTACTACCAATATCTCCCCAAGGATTTGATACAAGATTTACAAGAATATTGTTTCAAAGATGTATGCATAAATATGCTATCAAATAAGCTACGATGCATTGCACATTAGGCAGTGAGTGATTTGCTTGTTGCACTTTAATTATCCTGGCACTCTTCAAAGAGTTCACTGTAGTCAGTCTACATACCAGAGCTGAGTTCCTGTTCCAGGGAGCAGAGCCAACAGGAGAGTTCTCTTTGTCACTGCTCTTAGAATTCACCATCTCCAAAAAGGAGGAAGCACATTTCAGCTAATCCAGAGCCATGGATATTCAGGATATGACTACTGAGATGGCAGAAAGCCCAATGGCCAATTAATACCATTAAGTATAGTGTGTGTGTAGATGTAGTTCTAGAAAGCCTCTTTTGACAGCAAGAGAGGCACTCTAATGCAGTTATTTGGAGTTGAACAGCAGTGGTGGTCAACTTCAGGTTTTTATTTTCCAACTAGATAATATTAACCAAATTACTTATCTGTGACTCAGTGTCCTCATCTGAAAAATGGGAAAAACGACAGTAAGTACTTCGCAGAGTTTGGAAGATTGATGAGACAATACAGATAATCCCCACAGGACTTGGCACTGAAAAAGAACTCAATAAATGGTTAGCTATTATTATTAGATAAAACTCATATTCCGGGCATTCAAACAAAATTTTTATTGAATTCTCATTATGAGCAAGACACTGCACAGATACTTAGGGGAATGCAAATATTAATACAACACATTCTCTGTTTTAGAAGGCTTTACATTTTTGTTGGGTCATTGGACACAAACTATTTTGATAATAGCATGTGGTGAAATGCCAAAATGAGAATTATAATAAAATAGGTTAAAAAGATGACTCCCTCCTGGAAAGAGGAAGGAAATCTTCTTGAAAGGATACTGGTTTTTGAGCCCTGAAGAATGAATGGGCTTTTAATATGAATGAGTTGAATATGTAGAGGAGCGAAGATACACACATGAGAATGTGAGAGAAGCTAGTCACGCTGCATACTGGGAGGCATAATTGGCAATTAATGAAAAAGAAGTTTGTAAATAGGCTGTAGGAAGACAGTAGAGAGCCCTGAAGGCCAAACCTGAGTTTGTTCTCCATTTGGTTTGAAATGGGGCGTCATCATTTGTTCCACCAGGATGATGTGAGCTATGCAGCTGGAAAAGTAGACTGGCAGCTGACCCTTATTAAGAGCATGGTTGGCACTATTTGAAAACATGCTTCAACCCATTTAGTCTCCATAGAGGTGAATACTTTTACTGCTGCTAGTTTATATATAAAGAATTGAAAACATCGAGAATTTAAAGCAACTATCTAAGAGTGCACAGTAGTCAGGAACTGGCAAAGGTCAGACTGGAGCACGGGGAGTCTGGGGTGGTGCCCAGACCCTGACCCAAGATTCCTGCTCCAGAAAAAAGTGAGAGTGGGGTGAAGCTCAGAAAGGAGGCCATTCTCAGAAGGCAGCCAGGACAGAGGGCTTGAAGTCTTGATTAGAGTAAATCAGGACGCAGGGAGACAACTATGAGGATTTTGACAAAGGTCAGTACCGACAAGACTGAGGGATTTGCTTTATGCTATGACCAGAGGAAGGGAATACAAGTATAGCTGACTGCCTCTGTAAAGGAGCTTGTTTACCACTCCCAGGCTAGCAAAACAAGCATGCAATGATCCAAAAGCATGAAAGCTGTCATCTGACAGGTGCTTGGGTGACTCTGAACAGTGCTAGTTTAACTACAAAAGAAAAGATCCGTAGGGTTATTTTGGACAAGATGAGGTTCACAATGTTTATGGAAGTGGCTGTGACACTGGAGACACTGGGCCAGGAGCACGAGCTGCCTTTCCGTCTGGCTGCACTGGTCAGTGAGCAGGTATGAGAAGATGGATGGGGAGGGAGAAGTAAGATGCTGCTGCACAGGATCAGTTCTCCTCCTCTGGCTTGAGCCAGGAAGTTGCTTTGATGCTAGAATTCGACAAGGAATTGCAGAAAAGGACCCTGTTAAGAAGCAGACAAAGAGAGTTGGCCCCAGGCTATTCTAGATTTCCTTTAGCTGGAAAGTGTGTAGAAAAGAAAAAAAGGAAGGTACTAGAGAAAAAGAGATGATTCTTTTGTCCTGTAACAGGGTTGACATCATGTTAGCATTCAACATAAATAAGAGTGTGATACCTGTGTGTAAAGTTCCTTTATAAATGATCAGCAACCACCTGGGAGATGTCTTTGGTCTCAAAGCACAATATGACTTTGTGATTCATTTGGTATACAAACTTAGAATTTAGAAAAGGGTCAATAGATTTTAAACCCTTTAAAGAGAAGCTGCACATGACTGTAATCCCAGAACTCAGGAGGCTGAGGCAAGAGGATCTCCACAAGTTTGAGGCCATCCTGGACTACAGAGTGAATTCAAAGCCCAGTTGAATTGCACAGTGAGATCCTGTCTCAAAAAAAAGCAGAGAGAGAGAGAGAAACAGGAAGAAGAAGAAGAAGACTTCTGGAAGCACATGGTGGATAGATAGCAGCAGCTACGGAGGCTGTCTGAAATAACCCACTTAAAATCCAGGAATGGTGCGGTACGAGGAGTCTTAAGTAAGGGGAGATACACCCTGCCGACCCAGGAATGAACTAAGCTAAGAGAAACCAACTGGAAATCCAATCCTGGTGCTATAACAGGAACAGATAAAATCTCAGCATGGAAGCTAGAACCCGCACCACTGGAGGCGTGGGTTAGAACTTCCTGCTTCCTCTGTGGCATCCAAATCTGCAGGGCAGGGAGAGAGATGCACCAAAGCCCTGAGAGTGGGAATTTGCGAACAGAGTTGAGAGCAGGACTAGCAGGGAGCCCTACATTGACTTGCGGTGAGTGAGCGGAACGGGGACCCTTTCATAAAGTAGGAGGCTCCAGCAAAGGACATACTGGGATCAGGCAGACTTGCTGGAACAGAGTGCTGCAGTGACACTAGTCACATATTCCCCTCTCAAGTGGGATTGGTGGGGAGTGTCTGGCCTGCGTGACACCATTGATTAAGACCCAGTGGGCTTGCCCAAACCAGGTCCCAGCGCCTGGAGGTGCACCCTAGCGGTGCGGCCTAGTGGTGAAACCTTCAGTAGGTTGACCTGGAGGGGCGGGCCCAGCAGAGGCTGCCCAGGTCTGTGTCTCTCTAATACACTGCAGTGGGTGAGAACACCTAGCCAGCACAATTCAAACAGACTGTAACCACAAAGAGAAAAAAATTGGGCCTCCTACATTCGCTTGTATAGAAGGAACAAAAAGTATGGGAAGAGGAAGCAACAAGAAAGGGTCCTCAGTCCCCAATCCTGAGAACACTGATCCAGGAAAGGGAAACGCAAAGGAAGACAAAAAACATGCAATATCAGACACGGCACCAATAGACATAAAGCGATATCTCCAGAGCCTCACAGATGAGTTCAGGAATGAAGTATTTAATGAAATAAAGCAAGAGATAAGTAGAATAGTTAGAGAAATGCTAAGCACCGCCCAAGAAAAAACAGATGGTAGAATGGAACAACAGAAAAAAAGGGGAGAATTGTTAGATGGAGAAAATAGAGAAAACATAGAATACATGAAGCAGGTTCAAAGAGATTACCAGGAAACTAAGAACTCTATCGAAAGCTGGCATAACAGCTTGAAAGAAACTAAGGATAGATTATCTGAATTGGAGGGCAAATTTGTAATATGGGAGCATGAAATGAAAAACTTCTTAAAAATAACAAGAAAACAAACAGCAATAATACAAAGGCTAGAAGATGATAAGAGGATCTATAACTTAAGAATTAAGAACATAAAAGAAGAAGTAGGGACACAAACAAATGGACCACAAAAGCTATTCACAGAAATAATCCAAGAGAATTTCCCTAATTTAGCAAAAGGTAAAGATACTCAGATGTATGAGGCACACAGGACTCCAGCCACCTACAACCCAAACAGAGCTACACCCAGGCATATGATAATCAAAATTCCAGAAATCCAATATAAGAACAGAATACTAAAAGCGGTCAGAGACAAGAAACAGATCACTTACAAGGGAACACCCATCAGAATTACAGCAGACTTCTTGGCACAAACCATCAAATCATGAAGAGCATGGGGGGAAATAATTCAAGCTTTGAAAGATAACAACCTCCAGCCAAGATTGATATATCCTGCACAACTGTCCCTAGAAATTGATGGAAAAACAAGGTGCTTCCAGGATATGGAGGAATTTGCAACCACCAGTTCAACTCTACAGAGAATACTGCAGGATATTCTAAAAAAGGAAAATACCAAGATTCCAGAAACAGTGGCAGAGAGGCCACAATGAATGGAGCAGAAAGTGAAATGAAGAAGACAAACTGACAACAAACGACAGAAAAAGAGCTCAACAGAAATGAGGCAGAGAAGATTGGTGCAGAAGCTATTTTGGAGAAAACAAGACATCATAATAGCTAGTGCTGATTTAGTATCATCTTGCTTTGAAGCTTTTATTCTTCTGTCTCCATTGGTCTTAACAGGTTATATCTTACTGTATTTTATTATATGTGATAATCTAAGCAAAACCTTTTATAGACAAGGAGATTATACAGAAACCATTGTTCATTTTCTGATAGTTGGTTCTAAATATCCTGTAATACTGTCATTCCCTTGAATGGTTTTACATTGTCTTGATATGTTTGGTGCTACAGTATATGAAGTTATACTCAAAGATTTCAAGGAAAGAGACACTATGGTAACTACTTTTATGTCAGGACATCTTGTGGTGAAACACTATTTTGCTTAAATGGTTATGCTTTGACCTGAGCTGTTTTGTTGTAATGCCCTCTTTTATCTCAGTCTCCTTTTTTAAAATTATTTACTGTTTTATTTTTATCTTTTTAATTAAGGGAAAAATTTTAAAAAGCAGGATACATTATAGTAACCCACTTTGATTTTGCTGCTGAAACAACTGGTCATTTATTTTAATTAGTTGGTTTGGGAAGCTAATAGGATTAACTTGATTTGAAACCTTGTATAGCCCTCACCATCTTGCTTTGACTGATTTTCCACTATTCTGCTTTGCTTGATCGTACCAAGTTCGAAAGTACAGGCAACAACTGTGAAGACAATAAGATTCATTATGATGCCCATTCTGGTTGACTATTATCTTCTTTTAAAGTCCTGTAATGTCTCCAATGTTTTGGTTTTATTCTTTACTGTTTTGTTCAATTTTATTATAACTGATGATATAGGCAATTCTTTTTAAGATAGCAAGAGGCATTTTGGTAACCATTGTTGACCACCTTGTATTTTGTTTTTACATTATATATTGTGTCCATCCTTTTGATTTGACTGACTCTGTTTTGTTATGTCACATTTGGTTTTACTCTATTCAAAAAAAAGTAATAAGAACTGTGGGAGTAATAAAACCCAAAATGTGTAATTGTCATTGTACAAAAGAAAGGAAAAGAAAGTGCTCTAAAGACTATACCTGCATATATATTTAAGTTGTATAAGATAGATAACCATATTATTGAGTTTTGTTGGATCATTGAATGAAACTGTTTCCAGTGTCACTGTTTGAAAGTCCACTTTGTATGCTTTAATTTTGTAACGAACAACTATTTCTAAGATAACAATATGTAATCTATTAACTAGTGATTTCCTATTGTTTATTTTTTCTGAAATTCTGTATAACTTGTATCCTTTTCCTGTTTTTCTTTCTTTTTCTCCTTAAGAAGAAGAAGAAGAAGAAGAAGAAGAAGAAGAAGAAGAAGAAGAAGAAGAAGAAGAAGAAGCTATAGAGCCTCATTCTATACAGGAAGATCCTCTCCTTTCTTACTATATTTTGCTGCTGAAACAACTGGTCATTTATTTTAATTAGTTGGTTTGGGAAGCTAAGCAGGCCCCAGGGATAGGGGTCACAGAATTGATGAAATTAGATCAGTTCTATAATCAGATTCACAAGGAAATGAAACAATTCATAAAAGATCCAAGCCTACAAACTGTCCCTGCACTTCTGAGCTAACTAAGCTGTGGCAGTGAGAGAATGACGGAAATAATTCCTCAAAGTGGAGAAAATTGTGAACTCTCTAAAAATTAGTCAAAAGCAGAAGAAATTTCCTTATTAAAAAATCTGAATAATACTAATGGGAATCCCCTACTCACTGAATAAAAGGCTCCAAAATCCCTCATGAAAGTCACTTAGAAACATCAGGAATTGTTGAGGTACCTAGAGACCCTACAAAGACAAAAGAGAATTTTTTTAAATTCCCTAAGCAACCTCAGATTATAAAGCAGCAGAATATCTTACTGAAGACTCCACTGGGTGAGTGGTTTGCCTCCAGACCCAGTTACTACCTGTTAAACATCCCCACCGGCACCTCATTCTGGCCTAGATTCTTCGTTCTTGACTCCAGACAACCTTGGCTATACAGACCTGCTCGGACCGCAGATCTGAAGCCCTGAAATTATATCAACTAGCACAAAGCTTAAGGTTATGTGTCTGTAGCTGATGACCTGACTCACCGTTAGGGTGAGAGTACTGGGATCATTAGGGTGAGGACTATACTTTGAAAACAAGAGTCATTCTCAAAGTATAGCCCAAGCAGCTCTGGTCCCTGGCACACTTTTCTAGCCCCTGGCTCCCTTGCAATGCCTCCTGGTTCCATGAATGTACCTGGGTGAAGCCTATTTTCTTTATATACTTCAATCAGAAGAACATTCTGCAACTTACTGAATGCAGGTGCAGATACAGAAATCCAAATATCTTTTTTTTAAAGCCAGACCTTTCTAAAAGACTTGCAAAAATGTGAAACCAAGACATCTTTCACAATTTTTTAAGAAAGCAGACTCATTTTTCAAAATAGTGTCATTTATGCTAATTCAATAAATGCATTTTTTTTAAACTTGTGAACTGAAATATCTTTAAAGTTTTCAGTTTTAATTGAAAATATAGCAAACATCCATAGGAATAACCATTAAAAACTAAACAAGCTTTTTGGTATCCTCACATAATGACGTCCTTAAAAAGTTTGACATCTAGTATCTAAAAGACTATCTATTAACTTATTTCATTCTGGCTATGATTTCATCATGGCTAATGGGATAAGACTGCTCAGATAACCTAAGTTGCAGAAAATTCCATCCAAAGGATGGTGAACAGATCTTCACTCTGTTAGTTCAGTTATCAAATGGACTATCTTTTAACAAATAACTACAATAACAACTTTCAGAATTATTATAATAGAATAAAATGTTACAATTCACAGAAATTGCCATAAATCTCCATCGTTAATGACTGCTAGAATTACTTACCACCTCCAGCTCACTACAAGCTCTAGTCTTATCTGGTCTGGGTTTATTTCAGGGTTTGATTTGGCAAGGTTAGGAGTGTTCACTTCCAAACCAAACTGTCATTGCTTCATAGAGTAGAGATTCCTAAGCACCTGTTCTTGAGTCCTATGCCCCCAGTTTTCTGATGCGCTATTTCCCAGTGTGAAACCAGGGAGCCTGCGTTTTTAATAAGCACCCCAAGTAATAGGTTGTATTCTTACTTTGTAAACTAACAGTATTTTGCCTGGGTCAGAACTCTCAAGTTCACCTACCCTAATTAATCTCTTTTAATCATAACAAAACAGCAGTCTTTACACACTTTTCTGGAGTCATCAGAGATACTTCTAGTTTTTATTCTGATTTTCTCATTTAAGCTTCTAAAATATTTTTAAAATATCTGTATAAATGAGAGGCAGTTGTGCTGCTCTGGCTTTTAGTAATTCTCTTGGATTTCATGTCTCCTAGTGAAAGATTACCTTTGCATTTTGTTTGAGTCAGATCATTTTGCTACGAAAACAAGCATAATTTAAACATGTAGTTAAGTAACAAAATAGTACCAACAAGAAGATAATCAGGGTAGTGGTCATCAGGCCTCTGTCACTACAAAATAGGTGAAGTTGTAACCTTACAAGAGCTGAAAGAAGCAAGGAGAACTGAGTAAGAAAGTATTTGTTTTAACTGGTTCCCAGGACATCTCTGGTGGCTTTGTTCTGGGATCTTCCCCTGTTTTTTAAAGTAATCTATTCCTTTTCAGAACAAAGGGAGAAAAACTCATGTTAGACTAAGGATCTGACCGTATCAAGAATAAACTCTAGGTCCTTTGAGGCCTGTGATTTGCAAGTGACATTAGTCTGAAAATCTTTGTGGGCATTTTGCTTGTTTTCTTTTCTTCTTGTTTTGTCTTTGTTTTTCTTAGTGTATTATTGTTATGAGAGCAACAGAAAGTGCAGCAGAGCAAGCATCCATAAATGTGCCAGGGTAGACGAGTTATCTTCAAAAGCCTGGGTACAGTGGTGGTAATAAAGGCCTTTGATTTGTTTTAAATTATTTATGCTTTGCTCATTTTTTAAGTAGGCATCTAATTTATAATAGAAACAGAGACCCGGGAAGGAGACCATCCATTCCTCTCTCCGTGTCAGTGCGGGATTGTTTCCTGCAGAACGTTTTGGAGTGCTTCGTCTTGCAGACACTCTGTCTAAGTCTGTTCTACAAGAAGCCTAATGTATGAGAGGTGCTTGATCACCGTGCAGCGCCAGGAGAACAGCAGCTGTATTAATAGCACGAGTGGGCAGAATCTCAGTGGTAGACTTTACCGCTCACTCTGGAAGACAACCTCACATTCGTATCGACTTGCTCTGGCAAAGTATTTCCTGAGACCCTTTCTAAAATTCCCTCCTGCTCCCCATTATGCCATTACTAGGAGTTAGGGCTTTGGCTGTTGTTGATGGAGAGGTGGGGATGCCATCCTTCCCTAAGTGCTTCTAGAGAGTGCTGACTCCGCAGCCCGGAGGCCAGGGTTTTTCAGATCCCGGAGGGACAGAACCAAAGCGAGGGCCGCAGGGGTTCTCAGACTGGCTTGCCAACAGACTTCAAACTTGCTTTGTAGAGCTTAATTCTTGACTTTTAGACTCAGGTCTCAGAGAAGCGATTTGAATTGGGTAGTGGGATGGTTCAGCTAGAAAAGTTCAGATTAATTTCTCATGATCCAAAGAACAATCGGAAATGTTTCTCTCGATTGCTTAATGCCCCCTTGAACTTCTCCTAGCAACTCTCTACTAACTGCTCGCAAACACTCATTTGATTCTAAAAATACCATCAGGTTAAAGTTTTTGATTTCTTAAATTAGGACAAAAATGGACATGCTAAAATTGTGGAAATACCTTTTTTAATAAATCAAAAAATAATTTATAAAAAAGTATTCTCAGCCTGCAGCCTCTTCCCGTCTTACCTACCCTTGTCTGAATGAGAATGGGGAAAAACTACTGAAATTGGCTCAAGATTTAAGGCAGTAACTTCTTTGAAACAAGGAACTGAGCATGATAGAAATTGTATCTATCATGGTGGACTTCCTAGGAAAATATTTTTGGAAAATTCAGAATCTTTAACTTTATTCCAATCTCTATACGACTTGAAACAAAGCTTCCTGCTTAGAATAATAGTGTTAAATTTAAAAGATAAACAATTATTGCAAATATATAGCCTTAAAAACCATAAAATTTGTTCCTTAAACAGGTTTATTACTTTCCTGCATACTTGCAAAAAAATTTGTCTTCTACAAATTTGACATAAAATAGCCAGAATCAGATTTATTCATCATATCAATACCATTATTTTGTACTGTCAGATATTGAGAATATTATCTAAGTAGCAAACCCTTCTCAACCCCCAACTCTACCAACTCTCCATTGTAGAACAATTACTTTCTTTGTTAAAAAATAAGCTTGGTCTTATATCAAAGGCTCTGTTGCACCTACAGTAATTTAGAATTCAAATGTGGCTAATTTGTAAAACAACCACGTATCACTGTTCACAGCAAGAGTCAGGCACTTAATACAAACTCTAGTAAAAACACAGTTATTTCTTTTTTGAGCTTTTTGCTTTCACGGAAATCTCTACCTTGTGCTAATGATGGTTGCCTTCTTTGGCCTCTGAACTCCATCAGTGAGGACACCAACATGGTATCACAACATCTCGTGATTTCATGTTGGAATTTCACAGAACTGGCCAGAATATCTCCTGAAATTTTGTTTGTGACAGGACAAATCAAGCATCTTTATTTTTTTTTTTATTTTAAAGAGACTAAAACCAAACAAAACAAAACAGAATAAAGCTAATCAAAACAGAACAATGAGAGTGATATAGGACTTCAAAACAAGATATCAACAATGAGTAACATAATGTCTCTTGTTTTCTTTAAAATAGCTGTCCAAAAAAAGTAATAAAAACTGTGGGAGTAATAAAACCCAAAATGTGTAAACTTTATTGTAAAAAACAGAGAGGAAAAAAAGTGCTCTAAAGGATATAACTGCATGTATATTTAAGTGTATAAGATAGATAACCATATTACTGAGTTTTTGTTGGATCATTGAACAGAACTGTTTGCAGTCTCACTGTTTGAATGTCCACTTTGTATGCTTTAATTTTGTAACTTGAACAACTATTTTTAAGGTGACGATATGTAATCTACTAACTAGTGATTTCTTACTGTTTTTTTTTTGAAATTCTGCGTACCCTTTTACTGTTTTGTTTTGTTTTTTCTTTAAATAAAATTTTTAAAAAACCAAAATAGCTGTCCATACCATCAGACATCAGTCAAAGAAAAAAAACCAAAACAGAACAAAACCAATCAAAACTAAAGAATGAAAGTGTTATAGGACTTCAGAACAAAATAATAAGATATCAACAATGACTACCATAATAAATTTTGTTATCTTCAAAATACCTGCTGATAATCAGACCCAGTAAAATCAAACAGAACAAAACAATAAAACCAAACCTAACAAAACTATGAAAACAATACAGCAATTCAAAGTAAGATAACAGGAAATTAACAGTGGTTACTACCTTCCCTTTTTAGACTTTTCCTCCCCATCACTTTCAGAATATCCACAGTACATTTTGAATCCCAATAACTCCTTCAGTTTTTTACATTAAGAGATAACAACATGTTCACCCACATATATGTGAACCATTTCACTCATAAGCATAATCTCAAGTTGCATCCATTTACCTATAAAAACCTTGAGATTATCTTACTTTATAGGTGGGTAGCTTTTCTTTGTATGAAAATACCACATCTTTCTTATCCATTCTGTGGTTGACAGGCAAGCTTCCTCCATTGACTTTCAGTCTATGAATTTCCTTTTGAGTTAAGTATGTTTCTTGTATACAGCACATTAGTGGGACTTGTTTCTTGATCCATTCTCCCTGTGTTTCTTTTTATTGCTGAACTAAGGCCATCTGCATTAATGGGTACAACCACCATACATTGGTTTGTCTTTGCCATGCTATCCTCCCGCTGTTGGCCCCTCACTTTTCCCCTTCATTCAATTGTCTGTCCTGTTTGGCAATCTCCCCCTACTGCTATTCCTAGAATTGTGGTCATCTTAATCTTTCTAGAATATCTTTCAGTGTTCTTTGTAGGTTTGGTTTGGTGGTAATGAGTTCCTTCAGTTGTTCTTTATCATGGAAGTATCTTATTTTTCCATCAATTTTGAAAAACAGTTTTGCAGGGTACAGCAATCAGTGTTGGAAGTTGTTTTTTTCAGGACTTGAAATACTTCACTCCAAACTCTTCTTGACTTTGTGATTTGTGTTAACATGTCTGCCATGATTCTGATTGGTTTTCCTTTATAGGTGATCTGTTTCTTTTCTCTAACAGCTTTTAACATTCTGTTCTTGTGCTGAATTTCTGAGATCTTGATTACTATATATTTTGGTTATGGCTAGTTAGAGCCTCACTTATCTGTATGCCGTATCTTTTTCCCATGCTTGGTAAGTTTTCTACTATTACTTCTATAGTCTTTTTGTGTCATTTGTGTTGGTTCCCATTTTTTTGCTGACACCTATTACTCTTAAATTATTTTTCTTTGCATCATTGTGCAGCCATTGAATTGTTATTTCTTGGTTCCTTGTTATTTTTAAGAGATCTTTTGTTTCATGATCACTAGCTATAATCCTTGTCTTCAAGGTCTGAAAGTTTATCTTCAGTCTCTTTTAGCAGGTTTATCCAGCTTTTGATGGAGTTTCTAATTTTCTGGATATCTCTTTGAATTTGCTTCATACCTTATAATTTCTTCCCATACTATTCACTCAAGGTTTCCATCATTTTTTATGCTCCTCTTTTCTTTAATCTATGTCTTCTTTAGATAAGCTTAGCAATTTTTTCATTATTTCTTCCATGATTTCTTTTACCTGAGATATTATTTTTTTATTTGATTAATTTTACAGCCTCATGAAGTTGTTTCCTTACTTCAGTTGCTGTCCTTGCAGAGATTTTTAGGTAGTGACTTCCATTTTCTTCCTCGTCCATATCTCCCAGACTTGTTCTGTGTGAGCTGGGTCTGAAATTGCCTTTTGCTCCTTCATCTGGATATTTTCCTAGGTTCCTCTCAACAAGCCAGTTGGGGGTGTAAGGCACTTCCCATGTATGCTGCCCTCTCAGTAGTATAGGGGAATAGGCCAGGAACCTGGGTTTGGGAGGCAGTAGGGTGTGGGGCAAGCTTCTCCAGACCCATGTGGCTAAACCAAGGCTTCCCTAATGGCCATGGGTGCATGGTGGTGGAGCTGTTGCTTCTCTCAGGCTATGTAGCTACACAGGGACTCCTCTGATGGTGGCAGGCACATAAGGGCCCATTTGTATGATTCTGGTCTGCACTGGCTGCCCACAAGAAACAAGTGTGTCTGACAGCCTGTGGGCACACAGGGCATATCTGGCTGTTTCTCCCTGTCCACATTGCTTATTTGAGGAAATTAAGCTTTGTAATGGCAGCACACGTGCAGGGGCAGGTCTAGCTGCTTCTCCCTGCTCAAGCTGGCTGCCTGCAGGAAGTATGCCTTCCCAGTGGCAGCAGGTGCACAGAGATGGGTTTGGCTTCAAACATCTTTTCTTATGTATCACTCTGTTACAGGCAAAATCACCAAAAGATGGAATATGGTACAGTTTTGATTGTAGACTTGCCCCTTGACCATGGCAGCAGCAATGGGAGGTAAAGCACAAGGACACTGTGATTTACAGTTCAACCAGGGCCACAAAATGGAGATGAGGGTAAGTAGAGGTATACAAGGTATACTTTTAATTTACTATTATAACAGTAGTGTGTGTGTGTGTGTGTGTGAGAGAGAGAGAGAGAGAGAAGATAGAGACAGAGACAGATGAGGAGGAAGAAGGAGGAGGACATAAAGAAGTAGAAGAAAGAAGTACAAGGAGAAAATATTTTCAAGAATATACCTAGATGCTAGCCTGTCAAAAATCACAGATCTCTACTATACCATACAAATGACTAATTGTGATCTAACATTTCTAAGTGCAGTGAGATTTGTATATACCTTGTGGCTTATGCCCAAGATTGCATAAGCTTTTTGGCATCTATGTTACATTATATTTCATGAGCATAAAGTCAGCTGAACTTCCTCAGTCTTTTTCATGTGGATTATAGTTAAGCTCTATGAGCATCCTTGTTTGTGCACAGCTGATTTTCTACCTTAAATGTAGAATTTCACATTTGTCTTTACTAAGTTAAGCCATTACTTTTAATCCACCAGGAGCTTTTCAAAATCTTGATCCTGCCATCTAGTAAAGATGTTGTCAAGCATGGAGCTATCATGTACCCATTTATAAATTTCTGCATACAGTGTTGGTTTAGAGGGGGCTGGGAAGGAAGATGTCTTTTTATTTGCCTCTGTACCTCACCATTTGCTAGGTGTGAAAACTTTGACAAGTTTTCTTTTGTGATTTGGTTTTCTCATTTATATATAAGGGATAAAGCTTCCTCCCTTATAGAGTCTTGTGTTTTTCTTTAAGATTAAATTGATTTATTCATGAGGAAAGCTAATATGTTAAATGATCATTGATTAGTACACTATTACTGTGTATATTTGACTTACTGATGAAAATCTATATAGGACTCAGGAAGATCCTTTCTCTCCACATGGTACATAGCCTATGTGTCTATAAGATGCAGCAGTGGATTTCATCTGCTATTCAACACAAATCTAAAACAGTATTAATAATTGGCCATGTCATTAATGTTTTTCTGTGTCACTTTAATACAGTACTGTTCTGAATACCTTCTTCCACTGGCTGACTCTCCAAGGGATGATTTCAGGTTTGAGGACTTTGGATGAAAAGGTTAAAGACTCTGCTTCCAGTCGCTGCTCTTCAGCTCTGGGCTAATTGATCAGACGCCTATCATTTAACCTCTTTATCTCTGCATCTCATTTTAGTCCTGTGAAAAAAACATGGAGTGACTGACAGGATTCATCTTCTTTAAAGTCCAAGTTACTTTTGAAATACTTCGTTCCTCATGTTTAGTATCCCATGGAATCTCAAAGTTCACCTGGTTGTGTATTCCTGGACAATAGCACTGTCTGGGCTTCTGGACATGTTTGCCATCATGCATCTCATTTTGTGAGCCACTGGCTCTCCTCTGGCTCTGGGACTTAGGAGTTTATACTGTTCCCACCTCAAAACAGCAGTTAGGGAGCCAAGTGTGTTTGTGAACATGTCAACTTGAAGTTGCATTATTAAACTCTTTCCCACTTTTGTTGGATCAATATTTCTTGGGATTCCACCTAGAAATTTATAATTTAATAAACTCCCTCAGGAGAGTCTTACACACTTGAAAGTTTGAAAACTGTTAACCTACGCGGGGCTACAGTACACAGCCCTCAGGGAATTCACAGATGCTGGTCAAATGAACTCATTCTCTGCTTACAAAGAAGAAGCCTACCAGGTAAGTTGTCAGGAATTGAACATGGCCACTTGTATTTTTGCTCTGCCTGTACAAACACACACTGAGCTGATAATGCATAAGCATCCCGACTCTTCAGATGCTTCAATCTCTGATGTCTTCTGCAAAGGCACTCAAACCACAGAATCTGCTTATAAGTTACCACTGGAAAATACTTTCAAAAATAGTCAGGGATGAACTTTCCCTTCAGGGATTTCCTAAGTCGCTTCTGCATTAGAAAATAGATTATCTTTTTTCCTCTGGCCCCTGACAACACATTAAAGACCCCACAACTAAAGTGAAGCCATTTCTTTCCAAACCTCAGCAAAAGCACTCATAGGCAACCACATATGATGCTAACGTACTGTATATAGAAGAGCTCCAGGGAGTGCAGAGGGAATGAAGGACAGAGCCCTCTCCTCACAGAAAGATAGTCCTTCAGTCCAAAAAGCATTAGGCGAATATTATAATGTCATCAAATCTATGAGTTTTAAAACTAGTACAGCTTCCTCCAGTCTCATTTCCCCACTCCGATTATCATTATTCTCAAGTCTTATAACCCATAGTCTCATATCAGGATGCTAAATATGCTAACAGATAGCTTTCAAGTGCTACAAACACTAAGTGCTACTATTCCTTTGAGCCCATTTTGCGGAGAGATGTCATACTTCCAGCCTGTCAAAATGACTTTCTATTCATGCTGAATTTCATTTAAAAGTTAGCTTAGTAAAACTTTGTGGGCCACTTTAAGATGTAGGAGAAGGAGAACATTTATATTAGATTTTTTTTTATCAGTACCGGGGATCAAACTCAAGACCGCCTGCTTGCAAGGCAGGTGCTTATGCCACTGAGCTAAATCCCCTATATTAGATTTTTAATGCAGTCTTCTGTCTACGGTTCAAGAAACCTAGGCAAGTATCAATCATAGAAGTCTGAGCATCGGACACTTTATTTTTTAAATCTTGCTAGTCTTGGCCAACATTCCCAAGGCTTAAATGTCTACTCTCAAGGTAAATTTTGTGCTGTCTGCTCACTCTCTCTTTCTTTGCTAATACATAATCATACTGCTAAAGGATTTTTTTAAAAGGAAATTTTGTTGAGGACATCTGTGGAATTGAAGGCAACTAGCTGTATATGTTGATAGGTGTAGACAGTTGAAGTAACTGCAAGGCTTCCTAATCTTAGTTATTAACTAAGTTTTTAGAAAATATTTATTTTTATTGTTTTTAAGTAGATATAATAGCTATATTTAACACTTAGAGATGTACTTTAAAGAAAAAATGTTAGGTTTTATCTTTCTTCCCTCACTTCTAAAAGCTATTTGTATTTTTTAAAAGGATTTTGTACTTTCTGATCCTGTTTCTACTATGAATTTTCTTATCAAACATTTCAATCATTGTAAAAGATAAATTTAATCTCACATGTAAATATAACTTTTCATTAACTGAAGAAAATTTTTGAGAAAAATTTTGGAGATTTATGAAATATGTTATCTGTCCATGAATACAGACTATTCCAGTAAACTATTATGGAAAATGTGCCAAAATATTTAGATTCAGGCTTAAGAAGTTCAGAATTGGAAAGATGCTTAAGAATCCACTGGATGAATTTTTCCTTCACAAATGAGAAAGAAGAAAGTCGGAAGAATAAATAAAAATATACAAAGCATTGAAAACAGTTTCCAAGTGGTAACGTCACAATCAAAACTATGGGAGTGCACTGCCCAATATCAAAAGAGATCACAGGGATGCCCCCTCCAGACTTAGTGACATACAAGGCTGCAAATCTTTGTCACTCAGATATCCTTCTTTCTGGCTGTTTAACAGGCCTATCCCCAATCTTAGTTAGCTTTTATGTGACAAAAGATGGAGACCAGCAACTTCCGCTTTAGGTCATCATTTTGATTCACAATCCCAATGAAAAGGGAGTATTTGTTTCCTGGGAGTTTCCAGCAAAATCCTATGAAAGACAATAATTGGTTTGAAGATTATTTATCCTGTGGCCAGAGAGGTGTGGTTCTAACTCACATGCTGCAGACTTCTGTTCCAGTCAGGTGTCTGTATAGGAAAAGGGGGCTTGACTCCTAAAGAAAAATCTTGCAGAAAAGCAACTGTGATCCCTACTCATAGTCACATGGCTAGACAGTGACAAAATCAGCAAACAGCTAGAGTTCCTGTCTTCTGGTCTAGAACTTTCTCACATAAACTTAGTTTTTATTTTTGCATTGCTTTGCTTTGCTTTAATTTTAGAGCCCATTTGATTACTATTTCTTTTTGGCATAATTTAGGAGCAATATAGGAGCAAATTTTAAAATCAAGTCCTTAAATATTTGATCCTCAGCTTTCATCTTTCTCCATGTCCTGCATAAATATATGCTTCTTTAGAGATGGGATTTCTCATGGGAGAGATGTTCAAGAGATTCTTAATGTCTGTTTTTTCAGTTTCTAACATATGGCCCAACATGTGGCTACAGAAGTGCTGAGGGTGTCTGGTTGCCCCACTCTGGCCAGCTGCCTAAAGCAGGGGAAACATTAATATATGTCCCAAGTGACCCAAACCTTTAGAACCTTTTAACTGTTCTTCCAAAGAATCCACATTGCCCTAAATGGGGCCTGTTTGAAAAGGGCCACCTCGTGATCTTGCTGGTTTTCCCTGAGGCTGGCACATAGTCTATTCTCTAAGAGTAAAAGGGAATAAGTGCACTCTATCAGCCTCCCAGTGTAAGTGGTGTTATAATATTGATATGATCAAGACTAATGAGCCATTAATTCTAATTCAAAAAAATGAGGTAACTGAACATGATCTTTTACAGTGCATTGATCTGATATGCCAGATGAAGGCAAGGTTACATTTCCTCTTGGAAATATGCCTGCTCTTCATAAGCAATTTTAAAATGTTCCCCATATGGATGCGTTCTTCTCCAAAAATAAGCTAATAGAATGAGACCGATATAATGTCTATGGAGAAAATGTGTCCATCTTATAACATTTCTTCATTCTTCTTTATCTAAGGCTCAAACCTAGTAACAAGTCACTTTTACTTGGGGACAAGCATTGATTTCTTAATGAATGTAAGTATATGCAAAGGTTGGGAAATGTGTATGTCTGGTATCTCTTCCTTTACACATAAGTTAGTGAGCATCAAGAGAGCTGAGTCTTAATTAGTGGCTATAAGTACAATTTGGGGGGCTTCACATGCTTTTGACTTAGGGTGGAAGATACAATAAAAAACATCTTATCCTGTCATATGTAAAAGATAACTTACTATTCCAATTTGAGACTACAACAAGTCTTGAGTTATGTTTCAGATTATCAGGAGTATTTTCCAGAAAACATTTTGATTTTCCTTTGAAGGAACACATCACCAACATATATCACTCAAAAAAAAAAAAAAAAAAAAAACCCTATATTCTTAGAGGCAAACAAACACAAAACTATAGTATAGGTACTGATTTGGAGATACTGATTCTAGTTACCAATGTGAGCAGAATGTCAAATATATGTGGTGTGATCAAAAAACAGTGTGTTTAATTTAAAAAAATGATTACAGTGAAAGATACATCGCCTTTAATCCCTCTTTCTTAAACATATTTATCCCATCATTTTCACTTTTTTCTAAGCAATTCTGGAAGTCTCTTTCATGAGTGCCTTTTGCTGCATTAGTTGGCTGTCTCCGTGTCCTGAATCAATTAGAAATATTTACTTTTCATGGTCTTTTTGACTTTAGGGAAGGGGTAGAAGTCACATACTGCTAGATCTGATGAACAAGGTGGATGAGAACACACTATATAGGGCCTCTTTCAGTTGAATGGCACTTGTCAGCAGCATCCACCATAATTTTTTCATGTGGTATAAGAACATGAAAGTGGACTTCCAGAGCTGCTTCAGCAAATGGCAAGAACAATGAGATAAGTGTGTGTGAAGGGAGGAGAGTAATTTGAGAGTAATTTGATTAAAGATATGCAACCTTTACTCTAATAATTCTTTTCATTTAAACATTCACTATATATTTTGAGTATCTTTTGTAATTTTATTTAAACAGGTTTAAATGAAAATCACATTCTGGTCTCCAGGGCATTTCAATAAAACTACTATTGCAGAATTTTGAATGACAACTTGAATATATATATATATATATATATATATATATATATATATATTAATGCTATAAGTGGAATTCTAAGCCAGAGGCTTGACTCTAGGGGCATTAGTGAACCACACTTACCCACATGTCCTAAAAGGCCAATTGAAGAGCTAAATAGTGATGAACACAGGAAAAGAATTTAGTCTCAGTGTGGCCACATTAAAAAAAACCCAGCAGACTACTGGCTGAAAATCTGTCTGAATGGGCTAACAATTTGAAGGCCAAATAGCAAGAATCTGGGCCTTGCATAGTTGACAGTCTTGCTCAGGACCTAATCTAATTAGCTCAGAATCAGTTAAGCAAGGCATTGTCACATAAGAAAATAATTGCTGTATGTGTGAAAGGGTAGTTTCAACTCTTGAGATCAAAGGTGACACCAGGAAAAAAGGACAAGTTAAAAGGGCAAGATAGAATTAATTAGGTCTTTAGGTGTAGGGTAATGACTGGAGACTTCTGGTTTCTGTCCTGGCAGTGTGGAATGCAATGGTGTAAAAGTTGACAGTTGACAATATGCTAAATAAGATGTCCCCGCAAAATTTGAAATCACCTTACTTAGTTTTATCCTGTTGCCATCAATCTTGAAAAGGGAAGATTACCAGCTTTAGATTAATGCTTTTTAACTGTGTAAATGCAGTTAAGCATGAGTCTGACCCAAAAATTTAGGTAGTAAAGAATACAGACACAGAATGAAAGCAGAGGTGCCAAAGTGATGCTTTTCAGTTACCCATTAGGTATCCACAGACCCAAGTGAAGAGTCAGTGCTTTTTAATGAAAACAGCCTCTATGTCCCTATCTCATTATGAACTGTATTGTGGTTGCCAAAATTTCTAATGTTGACGTCCTAACCTTCAAATGTGATCTTGTTTTAAAGCAGGATTTTTACAGGTTACAGTACGGGTCCTGATCTAATATTACTGGAGTCCTTGCAAGAGGTGGAAATCAAAATGCACACACGTGCAGAGGAAAGACCATGTGAATACATAGGAAGTAGGTGCCCATCTATAAACCAATGAGAGAGAGAGAGAGAGAGAGAGAGAGAGAGAGAGAGAGAGAATGAGAGAGAGAGAAAGTCCTCAGAATAAACTAGCCCTGGTGACCCTTGATCTTAGATTTTCAGCATCTACAACTATGAGAAAACAAATTTAAACTACTCAGTATGTGCCACTTCATGTGTCATTAGCAAGCAAATGTACATGCCAAGAGAATAAATTCAATAGAACCCTAAATCTCATAGTGATCATTTTTGGGCAGATAATATAACATTTTTTTAAAAACCAAAAATTATTATTATGAATGCAAAGATTATTGACACTATCCCTAAGACAAGAAGAATCCAGTCAATTAGAATTAACATTTAAAAATTAAATGTTAATTCTAATTGTGGGAGAAAAAAATCATTAAAAATATACAACAGAAAAGAATAACCTGTGAATGTTTGAGAAAAGATTTTAGAGAACTAAAACATGTCAATAATTGTGAGTTTGCTTCAGGGAACCAGAAACTAATACTAGAGAGATCTAATTAAGCACAAAATCTCCTTTTAGTCCAATAAGCCTTCTTAAAAGTAGTAGAGAAAGAAACCAATTTTAATATTGAATAAATGTTAAATGGGGTCCAGTGAGGTCCACCGAAAGAGGAAATGGGAACTTCAATGCATCCATATAGGCAGTTTGAAAATAAGAGGAGACTTCACCTTCAGGAGTGATAAAAAGAACTGACTGGCTTATTAACTGAAGACTGAGATCAGCTTTTACGGATATAACTAGTTGGGCTAGGGTTGATCACTGTCAGCTCTGGTTCTGGAAGACGGCTCTGAGGATGTCCTTATTGCTTATTCCTTTTTCTTTATCTTTTAATTTTATTTTAAAGAGGATAAAACTAAACAGAACAAAACAGAACAAAGCAGATCAGAAGAAAACAATGTAAGTGAAACAGATTCAAAGCGAGACAACAGGAGATCATCATTGACTACTACATTGTCTTGTTTTCTTCTAAATAGTTGTCTATATCTTCACACACAATGAATTCATACAAAACAAAATAGTATTAAGCTGATCAGAACAGAGTGATGAAGGCATTATAGGCCTTCAAAACTAGACAATAGGAAAATCAACAATGGTTACCATAATGTCTCTCATTCTCTTCAAAATAGCTGCCCATACCTTCATGTATGTTGAAATTTAACACTAGAAAACAGACTAAAAACGCTCTGAACAAACAATAGTAGCATTCATAGATTTCACAGTATTACGTTACAGAATCAGCAATGAACACCATAATGTCTCTTTCTTCAGAGTAGTTGTTCATTTCATCATGCATTATATAATTGATTCTCATAAACTGTTTAGGAGAAGCTCTACACATGTATAAGTCTCTAAATGTACACCTATCCTTTCTGTATTAGAGGGGAAAACAAAACAAAACAAATTACCAGAAAAACACAAAGCAAAAAAGACAAATACATAACAATAACAAGAACCCAAAACACTGACAATAGAAGCCTTCAAAACAAGGAGGAAGAAGCATAAATAGAGCTGTTATCTTACATAACAATATTCAAGAGTTCCTCAGATCACCAGGCATTAAGAAGCACAATTGTTCCAATCCTATGAATGTTAACTCTTTTGTCCCAAGAACTTATTTAATTTGTAGTACAATCATCTTAGCTATCCTGTGTGTTTGTAAAATTTTAGATATTTTTCTTTTCCCTTCCTTTTTCTTTTTCCTTCTTGCCCTTGAGATATTATTTTCCCCCTTTGAGCAGATTCTTATCCTTTCACTGTATTTACTGAGGATTTTGTATCATATGTATTCTGACCATTTCTTATACTAGGGAGACCATATGATATTTACACATGTGAGTTTGATTTATTTCACTTAAGAGTATGGTCTCAAGTTGCATTCATGTATTTATAAATATCTCAATGTGATCATTCTTTATAGCTGAGTAGTACTCCATTGTATAAATATACCACATCTTTTTATCCAATCCTCAATTGACAGGCATTTAGGTTGTTTCCAAGATCTGACTATTACAAATTGTGGTGCTATAAACATGGGTGCACATATATAACTGGGATATGATGTTTTCAGTTCTTCGGGGAATATGCCCAGAAGTAGAATAGCTGGTTATATGGGACTTGCAATCCCGTCTTTTTGAGGAACCTCCAGACTGACTTCTACAGTATTTGCACCAGTCTGCACTTCCACCAACAATGCAGAAGAGTTCCTTTTTCCCCACAGCCTCTCCAGCATTTGTTGTTGGTAGTTTTCTTGATGCTGGCCATTCTTTCAGGAGTGAGATGGAATCTCAGTGTGGTTTTAATTTGCATTTCTCTAATGGCCAACGATGTTGAACATTTTTTCATGAATTTATTTGCCATTGGTATTTCTTCATCTGAGAACTGTGTATTCATCTCAGATGCCCATTTTTAGATTGGGTCTTTGAATTTGGGGTGTCTGATTATTTAAAATTCTTTGTATATTCTAGACAGAAGTCCCTTGTCTGAGGAATAGTTGACTAAGATTTTTTCCCAATTTGTGGGTTTTCTTTTCACTATGCTGGAGATTTCTTTCAACATGCAAAAAACTGTTTAATATGGTATAATCCCAGTTATAGTTTCTGTGAAGTATTTCCAGTATGGTTAGATTCTTGTTCATGAATTCTCTACCTACCCTTATGTCTTCAAGATTTCTATCTATTTTTCTTCCAACAGGTTTAGTGTTTCAGTTTCAATATTTACATCATTGATCCATTTAGACTTTAGTTTAGTACATAGTGATAGCTATGGGTCTCATTTAGTTTTTCAACGTATGGAGTGGCAATTTTTCCAGCACCACTTATCAAAGAGACTATCTTTCTTCCATTGAACATGCTATTGTGAAGGGTGTGGCTTCTCATAGTTCTCTCAGTGATTTTGTTGTTAGTGTATAGGAATGCTATTGATTTTTCTGTGTTGACATTGTATCCAGATACATTACTGAGATTCTTTATTATACCTAGGACTCTTTCAACTTTTGTGGGTCTTCTACGCATAGTATCAGGTCATCTTCAAATCATGATAATTTAAATTCTTCTATCTTATCCTTAGTCCTTTTTTCTCTCTCCTGTCTAATTGCTCTGGCTAGTGTTTCCAGCACTGTATTGAACAGGAGTGTTGATAATGGACATTCTTGTCTTGCTCTTGATTTTAGGGTAAAAGCTTTCAGTTTTTGGCCATTTAATATGATGTCAGCTGTTGGTTTGTCATAATTAGCTTTTATCAGATTGAGGTAAAGACCATCTATTCCAATTTTATGTAAGGTTCTTATCTTGAATAAGTGTTGGACCTTATCAAAAGCTTTTTGTGCATCTATAGAAATGATCATCTATGGTTCTTATTTTTGGCTCTGTTGTTGATATGGTGGATTACATTTATTGATTTACATATGTTGAACCATTCCTGCATGCCTGGGATGAATCACACTTGGTCATGGTGCATAATCTTCTTGATGATTTGCTGCATTCTGTTTGCCAGTATTTTATTGAGAAATTTTGCATTTGTGTTCATTAGGGAGATTGGACTGTAGTTCTCTTTTTTAGTTGGGTCTTTCTCAGATTTTGGTATGAGAGTAACATTTGCTTCCAGGGACAGTTCTCACCGCTCCCTGCAGGACTTGGGCGGACTCTGGAGTTCTGGGCCTGCCAGCGCCATCTGTTCCAGAGGCTGGGCAGCCTGGGGTCAGTGTCCCTGCACCATCCCCCAGCCCAGCTACTTTGGGATCCTCACTTGGCCCCTGAAAGGAACTTTGCAGCTTCATGTTACACTGCATTCGGTGTATCTTGAGCCAGAATGAAAAAGGTAAAATCACTGCAGACTACAGAAGATCATATCAACACGTTTTGAAAACCTCTATTCTCATAGGTTTGATAACAGAGAAGAAATAGACAGATTCCTAGAAACATACAAAGTACCAAAGCTAGGTCAGGAGGATGTAAAACTGCTGAATAACCCAATCTCTATTAAGGAAATTGAAAACATAATTAAGTCCTTGCCTACAAAGAAGAGCCCAGGCCCAGACAGATTCACTGCACAATTCTACAAGTATAAAGAAGACTTAATGCCGACACTCTTCAAAATCTTCAAAGAAATTGAAAGGGAATTAATCCATCTTAAGTCATTCCTGGAAGAAAATATTACTCTAGTAAAAAAACCTGAGAATGACCCAACTAAAAAAGAGAACTATAGACCAATCTCCCTAATGAACACAGATGCAAAAATCCTCAATAAAATATTGGCAAATAGGATGCACCAAATCATCAAGATTATGCACCATGACCAAGTGGGATTCATCGCAGGCATGCAGGGATGGTTCAACATATGTAAAACAATAAATGTAATCCACCATATCAATAAAACCAAAAGTAAGAATCACATGATAATTTCTATAGATGCAGAAAAAGCTTTTGATAAGGTCCAACATTCATTTGTGATAAGAAGCTTACAGAAATTGGAATAAACGGTCTCATATAATAAATAATAAAGCTCAATATAATAAAGGCCATCTATGACAAACCAACAGCCACTGTCATACTACATGGCCAAAAATTGAACTCGTTTACTTTAAAATCAGGCACAAGACAAGGATGTCTCTTATCACCACTCCTATTTAATATAGTCCTGGAAATACTAGCCAGAGCAATTAGACAAGAGAGAGAAATAAAAGGGTAAAGATAGGAAAAAAAGAAGTTAAATTATCATTATTTGCAGATGACATAATACTCTACATAGAAGACCCCCAAAACTCCATTGAAAGACTCTTAGATATAATAAATAAATTCAGCAATGTAGCTGGATACAAAATCAATACTCAAAAATCAATAGCATTCCTATATGCTAACAACAAAATCACTGACAAAGAAATAAGAGAAACCACACCCTTCACACTAGCAACCAAAAAATGAAATATTTAGGAATTAATCTCAAGAAAGAAGTGAAAGACCTATACAGGGAAAATTATAATACACTGAAAAAAGAAATTGGAGAGGATCTCAGAAAGTGGAAAGACATTCCTTGCTCATGGATGAGAAGAATAAATATTGTGAAAATGGCCATTCTCCCAAAACTGTTATACAGATTCAATGCAATCCCAATAAAAATACCATCAACATATCTCATAGATCTAGAGAAATCACTCCTAAAATTCATCTGGAGTGAGAGGAGACCTAGAATAGCAAAGACAGTTCTAAGCAACAAAGGCAAGGCAGGAGGCATCACAATCTATGATTTGAAGTTATACTACAAAGCAACTGTAGTAAAATCAACATAGTATTGGAATCAAAACAGAGCCGAAGATCAGTATAACAGATTAGAAGATACAACCACAACTACAAAACACTCAATCACCTTATCTTGATTAAGGGACCAAACAGGTTCACTGAAAGAACAACAATCTCTTTAATAAATGGTGAAACTATGCCAGAAACGAAAACTAGACCTATACCTATCACCATGTACTAAAATAAAATCTAAATGGATCAAAGATCTAAATATTAAAACAGAAACACTACATCTATTGGAAGACAAATTGGGTAGAAACCTTGAAGACATAGGGGTAGATAGAGAATTCATGAACAGGACTCAAACCACACAGGAAACACTTCCCAGGATCAATAACTGGGATCACCTCTTATTAAAAAGTTTCTGCATGTCAAAAGAAATCTCCAGCATAGTGAAAAGAAAACCCACAAACTGGGAAAAAGTCTTAGTGAACTCTCCCTCAGATGAAGGACTTCTGTCTAAAACATATAAAGAATTTTTAAAAATCAGAACCCAAAAATTCAAAGATCCAGTCCAAAAATGGGCATCTGAGATGAATACACAGTTCTCAGATGAAGAAATACCAATGGAACAATAAATATATGAAAAATGTTCATCATCATTAGTTATTAGAGAAATGCAAATTAAAACCACACTGAGATTCTATCTCACTCCTGAAAGAATGGCCAGGATCAAGAAAACCAACAACAACAAATGCTGGAGAGGCTGTGGGGAAAAAGGAACTCTCCTGCACTGTTGGTGGGAATGTAGGACTGGTGCAACCATTGTGGAGATCAGTCTGGAGATTTCTCAGAAAGCTGGGATTGGAAGTCCCATTTGTTCCAGCTATTCCACTTCTAGGCACATTCCCAGATGAACTGAAAGCATCATACCACAGTGCACCCATGTTTATAGCAACACAATTTGTAATAGCCAGATCTGGGAAACAACCGAAGTGTCCATCAACTGAGGAATGGATAAAAAAGATGTGGTGTTTTTATACAATGGAGTACTACTCAGCTATAAAGAATGATCACATTGAGATATTTATAAATAAATGGGCATAGCTTGAGACCATACTCATAAGTGAAATAAATCAAACTCACATGTATAAATGCCAAATAGTTTCCCTAGTGTAAGAAATGATAACAATACACAACAGTATGTGATAATCATGATTCCTATTAGATTGCTTTGAAGCCTTATAATGTTTTCATTCATTAATTGGAATGGTTTTATTCTGGGTTGTTTGATTTTATTGTCTGTGATGGTATGAACAGCTATTTTAAAGAAAACAAGACATCATAGTAGCTAGTGCTGATTTAATATCATCTTGTTTTGAAGTCCCATCAAGCTTTTGTTCTTCTCTCTCCATTGGTCTTATCATGTTGTATCTTATTGGATTTCATTATATATGACAGTACAAACAAAAACTTTTATAGATGAGAACATAATATAGAAACCATTGTTCATTTTCTGTTAGTTGGTTCTAAATACCCTGTCGTATTTTTATTCTCTTGAATGGTTTTACATTGTCTTGATATGTTTGATGCTATAGTATACAAAGTTATATTCAAATATTTCAAGGAAAGAGACACTATGGTAACTATTGTTATGTCGGGTTATCTTGTGGTGAAACACTATGTTGTTTAAATTGTTCTGTTCTGACCTGTGATGTTGTGTTGTTATATTCTCTTTTATCTCAATCTCCTTTTTATTTATTTATTTTATTAAGGGAAAAATAAATTAAAAAATAGCAGGATATACTATAGTAACAATTTTGATTTCCTATTAACTTGATTTGAAGCCCTGTATTGCTCTCACCATCTTGTTTTTACTGATTTTACTCTGTTCTGTTTTGCTTGATAGTATCAAGTTTGAAGGTATCAGCAACTACTTTGAGGACAATAAGATTCACTATGATGCCCATTCTGGTTTGATTATTATCTTCTTTGAAGTCCTGTAATGTTTCCAATATTTTGGTTTTATTGGTTTTGTTCTGTACTGTTGTGTTCAATTTTATTATAGCTGATGATATACGCAATTCTTTTTAAGATAGCAAGAGGCATTATGGCAACCATTGCTGATCACCTTGTATTCTGTTTTTACATCATGTACTATGTCCATCCTTTTGATTTGACTGACTCTGTTTTGTTTTCTCACATTTGGTTTTATTCTCTTAAAAAAAAAGTAATAAGAACTGTGGGAGTAATAAAACCCAAAATATGCAATTGTCATTGTAAAAAAGAGAGGAAAAGAAAGTGCTCTAAAGGATATAACTGCATGTATATTTAAGTATATAAGATAGATAACCATGTTACTGAATTTTTGTTGGATCATTGAACAGAACTGTTCGCAGTCTCACTGTGAATGTCCACTTTGTATGCTTTAATTTTGTAACTTGAACAACTGTTTCTAAGATGACAGTATCTAATCTATTAACTAATGATTTCTCACTTTATTTTTATGAAATTCTATATTACTTTTACTCTTTTTCCCTTTAAATAAAATTTTTAAAAAATATTTGCTTCCAGAAATGAGTTAGGGAGAATTGCTACTCTCTCAATTTCATTGAAGATTTTGAGGAGTGTCAGCATTAAGTATTCTTTGAATTTCTTGCAGAATTCCACAGTGAATCTATCTGGACCTGGGGCTTTTCTTTGTTGGTAAGGATTTACTTACATTTTCAATTTCTTTAATTTTGAGATATTTAGCAGTTTTACATCTTCTTGACCCAACTTTGGTAATTCATATATTTCTAGGAATCTGCCCATTTCTTCCATGTTATCAAGCCTATGAGAGTAGAGTTTTTCAAAATAAGTATTGATGATCTTCTGTATTTCCACAGGGTCTATATTGATTTCTCCCTTTTCATTCCTTATTTCATGAATTTGAGTTTTTTCATTTCTTTTAAAAATAAGATTGCCTAGGAACAATAAATTATCAATTTAATTCATTCTTTCAAAGAACCAACTCTTTAATTCATTGGTTCTTTGTATTATTTTCTTTGTCTCTATTGGATTGATTTCTGCTCTGATCTTTATAATTTCCTCCCTTCTTTTGGCTTTGGGCTTGACTTGCTCTTCTTTTTCTAGAGGTTTGAGGTGTAGCATCAGGTTGTTTATTTGTGTTTGTTTTGCTTTCCTGATGTGAGAATCAAGCACGACATATTTTCCTCTGAGGACTGCTTTCACTGCATCCCGCAGGTTCCAGAAAATTGTATTTGTATTTTCATTTGCTTGTAGATACTATTTAATTTGTTCTTTAATTTCCTCTCTGACTCACTGATTGCTCAGGGGTGTGTCACTCAATTTCCCTGTGTTTGTGGGGTTTTGCAATTTGTTTTGTCATTAATTTCTAGCTTCATGGTGCGATGATCTGATAACATGCATGAGGTAATTTCAATTTTTTGCAGTTACTTAAGTATGTTCTGTGGGCTAGTATATGGTCTCTTTTAGAGACTGTCTCATGTGCTGCTGAGAATAATGTATATTCTGATGTCATTGTATGGAACATTCTGTATATGTCTGTCAAGTCCATTTGTTCACAGGTGTGATTCAGTTCTGTTATTTCTTTGCTGATTTTCTGTCTAGTTGATCTGTCTCTTTGTGTCAATGGCATGTTGCAGTATCCTATTATCACTGTGTTATTGCTTATTTGATTTTTCATTTCTGTTAATATTTGTTTGGTATTGCTGGGTGCTCTGGAATTTGCTGCATATATATTTAAGATTATTATCTCTTCCCCTGAAGTTTCACCTAACTAGTATGTAGTGACCTTTATCTCTTTGGATCATTCTTTAAATTCACATTGCCTGCAAACATAATAACTACCCCTACTTTTGGGGGCTTCCTGTTGCATGGAGTATTGTTTTCCACCCTTTGACTTCAGACTCTGAGTTTCCTTTTGGGTTAGATGGGTTTCTTGTATACAGTATATGGTTGGATGTTGTTTCTTGATGCATTCTGGCAGTCTATTTCTTTTAATTGGTAAATTGAGGCCAATTACATTAATGGTTACAATTGATATATATTGGTTTACTTCTGGCATATTATCTTTTCTGCTGTTGATTTTTTACCTTTCCACTCTGTTTAATTGTTAGCCTTGCTTAGTGGATTTTTCCTGTATCTATTTAGATTTTCTTTGAGTATTCTTTGCAGGGTTCGTTTGGTGGACATGAAGTTCTTCAGCTGTTCTTTGTCATGGAAGTATCTTTTTTCTCCATCCATTTTGAAGGACAGTTTTTCAGGGTACATCAGTCTGGGTTGGAAGTCCTTTTCCTTTAGGATCTGAAATACTTCAGTCCATGCTTTTATTGACTTCATTGTTTGTGTTGAGAAGTCTCCTGTGATTCTGATGGGCTTTCATTTACAAGTGATCTGTCTCTTCTCTCTAGCAGCTTTTAAATTGTGTTCTTATGTTGGATTTATGGGATGCTGATTATTATATTTAGGTATAGATTTATTTTGGTTATGGCTATTTGGAATTCTATATGCTTCACTTATCTGTGTATCAGTTTCCATTTTCATGTTTGGGAAATTTTCCTCTTTTACTTCTGTAAATAGCCTCGATATCATTTGTGTTGTCACGTTCTTTTTTGTTTATATCTATCAATCTTATATTGTTTTTCTTTGCATCATTTTGCAGTTGTTGAATTGTTATTTCCTGATTCCTTGTTATTTTTAAAAGATCTTTCTTTCCTGTTCACTAGCTGTAATCTTGTCTTTGAGGTCTGAAATTCTTTCTTCACTTTCATTGAGGCAGTTTTGTCAACTTTCAATGGAATTTTTGGTTTCCTGTATATCTCTTTGAATCTGCTTCATGCATTCTGTTTGATTCATATATTGCTCATTCGGGTTTCCATCTTTTTGCATTGTTCCTCTTTTTTTTTAACTATGTCTTCTTTACATGTGTTCATCATTTCTTTCATTATATTGATCATTTCTTTTTTTACCTGAGAGATTATTTCTGATCTGAGTTCTTTTATAGCTTCCTGGAGTTCTTTCTTTACTTCAGTTGTTACCATTTCAGAAATTTCAGGTGTATGGCTTATGTTTTCCTCCATGTCCATGTTTCCTAGGCTTGCTTGGAATGGGCTGGAGGTTTGAGATAGCATTTTTCTCTTTTGTTTTGTCATTTTCCTATATTTCCAGGTTTCAAGCAATGTTGCAAAGATTCCCTGTGTTCTGGGAATCAGTTTGCATGATTTCAGCTCCCAGGATGAAATGCAGGCAACTGCTAGCTACTTGGATGTCAGTGGGTGTGGCCCAGTTAGGCCCTTGGGGACCTTCCGTGCATCCTCTGGTGATCTGGGACAGTGGGCAGGGTCTTACCAGCTGGGATCCATGTTTCAAAGCTTTCTTCCACCTTGAGCACTTTTGGGTCCTGGGGTGGAATGCAGACAACTCGCTATTCTTTTTTCTATAAGGTGACTGTTCTGTTTGGAGCAGTCTCTGTTCTGTGGAAGCTCTGCTAGGAATCAAGGTGACCATATATTTACAGCAGTGACTGCAGCTTGTTGATTTACATTTAACAACCAAATTAAAGTTATTTACCAATAGAAATACTTTTTAACAAGTCAAGTTTTTTTCTATGAACTATCCCATTTGCCCAGCTTCCAAATGAAACTAAAACTGGTTGCAAGCTTATTTGACTCTTGTATTTATACCTCCTATTATGATTTAGATCTGAAATGTCCCCCAAAACCTTATGTGCTTGGAAGGTGATTGGATAGAGGTTCTATACTCCTTAATGGATTAATTCATTGATAAATCCATAGATGACTTGCTGCTACAAGGAAAGGGTGATTAAAGGCAGGTTACTGGGAGCATGAGTTAAACAGGTATATTTCCCTCTCCAGTTCTCCTCTTTTCTCTCCTTGCTACTTGACTGCCATGTGTTAAGAACATTTTCCTCTGCTCTACCCTTACACCAAGCTGTTTCTTTTGATCCATTCTACCAGTGACTAAAACCATGAACCAAAATCAATTTCTCTTTTAAGCTGTGAGTGTTGAGTAGTTTGTCACTGTGACAAGAAAGTGACTAAGATATCTCATTCCAATATTTTTTCCATAAAATAAATTTCTCATTCAAAAGAAGTAAAGATTTATTCTGAAACTTTGGTAAAGCTTTCTTATACCTTATCCTTTTTCTATCTAAAATAACATCCTACCATACAGTTTTTTTGTGGGTTTAAATTTTTCTAAGTACATATTAGGTGTTACTTTTACAGAATTTGGAAGACCTTCTTTGTTTTGGATTTTTGCTAGTATTGACCCTACTTTTCCAGAGTCCAGGGATTTCAGAAGACACAAAAATAATGTCTAACTTTTATCAACTGCTCACCATAAGCATAACAGCTGTGTAAATGCTTCATATAAAGTTTCTCATTGCTTCATATTCATGGTAGCAGCATCAAAAATAAACTGAAACAAAATTTTGAAGTATTATCCCCATGTCCTAGATAAAGAAGCTCATTTTAGAACAATGAATGACTTGTAGTTTTGTCTGCATACTAGAGTCACCTGAAAAATTCTTAAAAATGGCTCCATGCCCAGTCTGGACTGCTAAATAGTGTTTTTGGGATGGTACTGGGTTACAGATTTCAGTAACTCCAATGTGTAGTCAAATTTGAACACTACATATTTCATATTGCATCCAGGGTCACTGAGGTTGAAAGTGGCAAAGGACAATCTTCCTATCCCAACAGCCAAGATCCTTATAGACACCCACAGTTCTTAAAATTCTGATGAGTCATTTGGAAAAAATTTTTAAAATACACAGAGATCACAGATCCCCATTCCCAAGGATTACTAATCTATTGATAGAGTTTGAAATCCAGCCCTGGATAGATATTTTTGTCTTCCCGGTGTATTTTAAAATGCAGTTAGGTTTGGGAATTATTGTTTTACATTATTCTTTTTAGTTTAACTTGCAAAGAGATAATATTTATTTTCTTGTATATTTTCAAGGTCCTCTCAAAAAATCTATTTCTATATACTTTCTCATTATCTTTTCTTCCCCTAAGGGAATGTATATAGCATTTTTACCTCCATCTGCTAATTAATAAGATCAATGACTTTAATAATGAGTGTTCTTTGAATATAATACATACATTCAAATACTGAAAGTACATAAAATCTAGAGGGTTGTAATACAAATATTTCATGGGTCACTGTTTTCAAAAAGGCAGGCAGACTGCCTGATTCTGGTAGGACTCCCAGGAGCACCAGTTTCAGTCTGTACCTGCTCAGTTTGAGCAGAATGAGAGCCTGATCCCCTCTTGTTAGTTAAGTTTCCCCATGGTTTGGGGAAGGGAATGTTTTAAACTCCAAATGCCTGTGAATGATTATGTGTTTTTAACAGATGGTAGAAGCAATAGACTGTTCCGTCTGTGCTCCATGGTGAGGATGAGCTCTTCCTCCTCAAATACCATGCTTGATTGGGCCCCAACCTGAGGTTCCACGGATGAGCTCAGAAAGGACAAAACAGAGAACCTACTGATGCTCTCCATAGTCTGGACAGTTCCAATGTTGCCAAGAGGCAAGGAGAAGGTATCTAAATGATCTCTCTCTCTCTCTCTCTCTCTCTCTCTCTCTCTCTCTCCCTCTTCTCTCTGTCTGGCTCTGTCTGTCTGTCTGTCTCTCTCTCTCCCCTCTCTCTCTCTGTCCTGTCTGTCTCTCTCTCTCTCCCTCTTTCTGGCACTCACCTTTTGTCTGTTGCATCACCATTCAAGGGTACACTACATACATGAAAGTCAGAATAGAAACACCACATAGAAAGTCAGAAATTGCAATCAATGAGTCCAAATCCATGGTTTCTGACCATAGGCCCAAGAATTTTTACAAAGGGCTTTTATGGTGATTAGAGTTAAAATGAAACCAACTGCTGTTCCATGCATCTGAAAAACAAGGATCTGTTCTTCCTGAGAATTCCATCTTGGAAGATGAATCATCTCTTGTCAGATGCTGCAGTTGCTGCCAACACTACAGTTTCATGCTCACTCACCCATCTATTTTCAGCCGGATGAACTACTTCCAGTTCAATCAGGCATTGCCTGCATTCAATCACAGAGGCCCTCCCTCAAGAACTTCTGCTTCACTGCTAACTTTCATATCTTTCCTGGTCAGATGGCATCATCTAACACCCACCTGAGATTACTGTCCATTCCTTCTGACTGTTCAATACAGAAACATTGCCACATTGTGACTGAGAAAAAACTGATTATCAGGGGAGATTTCTCCAAGGACTCTCAGCCCTGATGAATGAGTTGCCATGGTCTTTCCCAAAGATTTCCATGCCTAGGAGCACAAAATCTAGCAAAAGGAAACAAAGAAACACAGGCAAACACTTCTCAAAGAAGTCAAATAGAGGCACAAAATGCCAGTCAGCCTTACTCTCATGTAATCCTGCACTTTCAAGGTTGGTACTAACTCTGACTGTTCTGTAAAAGGAAGAATGACCCGTACATCAGCTGAAGACAGGTAATCCTGAAATGCTAAAAACTTTCCTTCCAGAAGTATGAGTCAAAGGTTCACCTCTGGGCCTGGTCATCAACCATGCCTCACTACAACTCCCATTGCTGTCAGACAATGTCCTATGTCACAAGAAGCACACAGAGGCATCCAGCCACACATCAGCTGCCTAAAGCAATTGGGCATCCTAATAGAGTGTCAATAACTTTGGTCTCCAGATGCCACCTCATTTCTTCAAAACCACAAAACTAATGTATTTCTGTCAAACTGCAGAAATACATGTCTCTTGCCTGTAAAGCTCAGGATCTCTAAGCAGTCAACACATAGTTGCTTTCCATCCTCAGTTCCAAATCCATGTACTCGCCTTCAGTCTTCTGCTACCCACAGCTTGCTGGTACAGCTGCCTAGTTCTAAAGTGTGCCTTTAATTTGTCCCTATCAGCCAGTCTTTGTCTCTGCACTCCAACAGCCACTGTGCTTCTGATCAAGGAAACCAACAAGCTCATTTGAGACCAAGACTTAACTCACCAGATGCCACTGTACTGGACCTCCTGAATAACCATGAACATCATTGCCTTTCCAATAGCCAGATCACCTAGTATAAAAAATGCTTATGCCTGACTCTTGTATCAATCAAATTACTAATTCCTGCCACATAACTTCCCACCAAAATGAGTACAGCAAACCATGACTGCCTGGAACTACCTTATGGACTATTTTTGAGTCAATGAAACCTAAAGATAAAACCCCTAATAGATGCTAATCACACCCAGTTTATATATGGGAGTATCTCTGTTAGGAATGAAGTCTGACAGTCTAGATATGCGGTAGTCACCTTGGACAAAGTTATTATGGTTAAGGCTCTCTCACATGGATGGTCTGCTCAGTGAACTGAACAATGGGCTGTCTTACAGATCCTTAATTTGTCGGAAAATGAAAATGTCTACTGCTGCCTGCTGCTGTCTGAAAACCTGCCAAAACAATAAAAGATTTTGAGTTAAAACAAATAAGAAAAAAATCCAAAATAAACAAACAAACAAAAACATCAGTACATCCTATGCCTGACCAGCATCTGCTCAACTGTCTCCCAATGATATCAAGTCTGCACCCAATGTTATCTGTATTCCCAGTACAGAGTACAGTTCAGAGGCCTAAACTTCTCTTCTAGGGATCCAATTAACTGAAACATTACTCTTTTAAATCATTGAAATAAAGCCTTATGGAGGCAGTAGATTAACTATTGGTGCTTATATGCAACTACTCTGGCTGACTCAAGGCAGTCTCTCATGAAGTGAGAGATTAAGAAGTTTGTAGGATCCTGCTGCAAGAAATCATCTCTAAATATGGCCTAACACTGATCATTGCAGCAACAATAGGCCTGCATTTGTAGCAAAGATACCTCAAACTTGGCAGAACTATACAAGATTAAATAAAAACTGCATACAGCATACAGAGCTCTGAAAGAGTTAAGGAAAAAAACATAGTGCTACAAGAATAGTTTGTAACCCACTCCATGAAAACTTAGCTAAAAGACCAGCTATATTTTTAGAACACCTGCACACACATATAATCTGTACTCATATTAACTACTTTTACAAGTTTCAGAAATTCAGGCTTAGATACATTCCAGAGTTAAAAGAGCCCATTCAGATGATTGCTAGCATTTACTTGGACGAGACAATTTCTCTGAAACTCACTTTGAAAAGATCATGCATTCAAATCCTTGCTCTGGTCACTCTAGACACTAAAGTATGCACAGCTAAAGTATGAGGATGCTGTACACAGACTTGGTCCATACCTAAATGCATAGCTTCTCTTGACTTTTGTGACTTTTCAGGCTGCTGACCTCAGTCCTTGCTTCCATTCAGCTTGCCTATGTATCTGATATTTTATTGTCCAACTTGGTTTTTGCTCCTGTCCTCCTACTAGCTATGTCTTTTGCCTTAGTCAAGATTTGACAAGTGTCCAAGGCATGTTGGAAACTCTCCTAGATCAGATTAATTTCCTCACTTCCTTGACAGAGTAAAAGTAAGGGAAAACATGCCTCTTCCTAAAAGAAGAATGAAAAGTTAGAAATAATAAGGAAAACAAGCCACAAACTTCTGTTGGGGAACCTTCCAATCTTGGGGACCTTGGCTAGGGCCCTAATGGGCTAACAGCCCTAATGTTACTGCTTTTAGTTGGGTTTTGTTTCAGAAGATAACATGTAACATGCCCAGCAAAGATTTGTGGAAGAAACTAAAAGAAGGAGGAAATATAGCAGAAAATACCCCTCACTGCACAGGGAACCTCCAGTTTACTTTAGTTCCTGTTACAGTTTCTGTTGCTTCTGTTTCTAAGAAACAGCTAGTCACTATGATGCATAGTTGGATGCTATGGTGCACATCGGACAAACCAATCTCCAGTTGATAACCAATCCTCATTCTGCCTCTGTACTTCCTTTTGCAGCCCCTTAAAAACCTCCCTCCCTGAGCCTTTGGAACCTGGTGTTTTGGTGATTGGGTTACTATCAAACCCATCAACGTTAAATAAATCTGCCTCCAAATCCTGGATAATGTTTTGGTGTTTCCGTTTGCTGCTTCAATCCCAGTTGTTGATTCTTTGTAGTATTTCCCTAGCAATCAAGGTTTTGCTCACACCTATGTCTTCAAGAATTCTATCTATTCTCTCTTCCAGCACATTTAGGGTTTCTGTTTTAATATTTTGCCCTTTGATCCATTTTGACTTTAGTCTAGTGCATAGGAATAGACTAAGATCTAGTTTTAGTCTGTAGCATGTGGAAAGCCAGTTTTCCCAGCATTGTTTATTAAAGAGGCTATCTTTCTTTCAGTGAACATATCTGATCCATTTGTCAAAGATAAGGTGGTTGAGTGTGTTTGACTTTGTTTCTGAGTATTCTAATCTGTTCTATTGATCCTTGGTCTGTTGTTGTTGTCATTGTTATTGTTGCTTTTGCCAGTGCCATACTGCTGCTACTGTAGTAGCTCTGTAATTTAATTTCAAGTAAGAAATTGTGATGCCACATGCCTTGCCTTTGTTGCCTAGGATTCTTTTTGGCATTCTAGGTCTCTTCTGGTTCCAAATGAATTTTAGAAAGATTTTCTTTAGTTTTATTAAATTTGTATTACAAATTTGGAAATATGATCATTTTCACTATGTTGCTTCTTCCTGTCCATGAGCAAGGGATCTTTTCCATTTTCTAATATCCTCTTTGATCTCTTTTTTCAGAACACTGTAATTTTCTATGTATATATTATTTACTTCCTTTGTTAGATTGATACCTAAATATTTCATTTTTTAAAAGCTATTGTGAAAAGTGTTGTTTTTTAAGTATCTCTCTCACTGTATTTGTTGTTTTTGTATAGGAATCTTATTGAAGCTTTAGTGTTTACATTTTATCCAGATGTGCTACTGAATTTGATTATTAAATCTACATGTCTTGTTGTATTTTGTGGTCTTCTATGTAGAATATGAGGTCATCTGCAAATATTAACAATTTAACTTCTTCTTTTTCTAACCTTATCTATTTTATTTTTTTATCTAATTTCTTGGCTAAAGTTTCCAAAACTATATTAAAATAGAAGTGGTAATAGTGGACATCCTTGTCTCAAATAGGTTATTCTTATTCTTGGCTAAGAACAGTAATCAATGGTATAGATATGGTTAACCCTCTCTGTATATACTTGCTCTGAATCCCTGAACTCAACCATCTGCAATAAAAAAAAAAATATCTATATAAATAATGAAATACTAGCCTGGTATAAAGAATGACAGATTTGAGATTTAATAGAAAAATAGACACACCTGAAAAATGTCAGTTGAAACAAACCAGATCCACTATCTTAAATATCATAGAGTATCTCTCATTTGAGTGAGGCAAAGTATAAACAAAGAGAATAGGGGCTGGGGATTTAGCTCAGTGGCATAAGCGCCTGCCTTGCCAGCAGGCAGTCCTGAGTTCGATCCCTGGTACCGATAAAAACGAAAAAGACCAAAATAAATAAATAAATAAATAAATAAATAAATAAACAAAGAGAATAATAAAGGATAGATAGAAGGTGACAAAGAGATGAATCTCTTGCAATAAAGAAGTAGTTCAAGGGAAAATACATAAGGGGTGAGGGAGAGGAGATAGGTAAATCACCAGAAAATATGTGACATATAAAAATCCAATAACCCAGGAGAACTGTGGAGTTCTAAGCAAGCAGGAGGGTGTCCACTTTCCCCAGAGCCCAGCTGATTTGGGAACCTCGCACTTTCTGAGTGCACTGGAACAACAAGGCGGGTCTGGGGCACCTGCATCCAACTCCCTGTGTGCTTGGAGGACTGTGGAGTTCTAAGCAAGCAGGTGAGTGCCACTGGTTCCAGAGGCCCAGCATCCTGGGGTAAGTGCCCTGTGCACTTTCCCCCAACCCCAGCTTATTTGGGATCCTTGAGCCTTCCAGGTGCACTGGAACAGCTAGGTGGGTCTGGGGCACCTGCATCTGCCTTGGAGAACTGTGGAGTTCTAAGCAAGCAGGTGAGCACCACCAATTCCAGGGGCCTAGCAGCCTGGGGAACTGAGTGCCAGAGTCCCAGGAGCTGAGGGCATAAGTGGATATCCAACCAATCCTGAGGAAGCTTTTGAATTACACTTGAAACACTTGAAACACAGAAATATAGGAAAATGACAAAACGAAAGACCAAATTACAATCTCAGACCTCCAGCCCATCCGAAGGAACCTTATGAGCGATGTATATAGAAGAAAATATATGCTATATACCTCAAATATCAGACATAATAGCAACAAAAATAAAAAAGCAACTTCGGGAAGCTTTAAAGGAATTCAAACTAGAAATAATCTCCCAGGTAAAAGAAGAAATGATAAAAGAAATGAAAGAGATGCTGAACATATCTAAAGAAAACACAGCTAAAAAATCGGAGGAACTAAACAAAAAGAATCCCTAGATGAACAATATAAGAAACAAACAGAATATATAAAGCAGATGCAAAAAGATATACAGGAATCAAAAGATCCATTGAAAGCTGTAAAAAAATGCCTCAATGAAAGTGAAGATAGAATTTCAAACCTTGAAGACAAGATTGCAGCTAATGAACAGGAAGGAAAGAATCTTTTTAAAAATAATGAAGAATCAGGAAATAACAATTCAACAACTACAAGATGATGCAAAGAAAAACAAAATAAGATTATAGGGATTAATGAAAAAGAAGGGGATGACAGAAAGGACATCAAGAGGATATTTAGAGAAGTAATAGCTGAAAATTTCCCAAGCATGAGATCAGAAACTAACATCAGGTTCAGTGAAGCATATAGAACTCCAAATAGTCTATAACCAAAATAAAACTACACCCAGACATATAATAATCACCATCCCAGAAATCCAACACAAGACTAGATTATTAAAAGCTGTCAGAGAGAAAAGAGAGATCACCTAGGACTTCCAGAAGAACATGGTGGATAGATAGCAGCAGCTACGGAGGCTCTTTGAGATACCCGGCTTAGAATCCAGGAATGGTGCAGTGCGAGGAGTGCTAAGCAAGGGGAGATAAACCCTGCCAACCCAGGAATGAACTAAGCTAAGAGAAACCAATTGGAAATGCAATTCTGGTGCTATAACAGGAACAGATAAAATCTCAGCACGGAAGCTGGAACCCACACCACTGGAAGCCACGATTTGAATTTCCTGCTGCCTCTGCTGTGTCCAAATTGGCACGGCAGGGAGAGAGAGGCACGTAAGCTCTGAGAGTAGAAATCAGCGAACAGAGTTAAGAGCGGGACTGGCAGGGAACCCTGCATTGACCTGTGGTGAGTGAGTGGAATGGGGACTCTTCTGTAGAGTAGGAGACTTCAGCAAAGGACATCCTGGGACTGGGCAGACTTGCCGGAACAGGACGCTGCAGTGACTTTAGTCACACATTCCCCTCTCAAGCGGGATTGGTGCAGAGCACTTGGCCTGGGTGATGCCACTGACTAAGACCCAGTAGGCTAGCCCAAACCAGGTCCCAGTGCCTGGAGGTGCACCCTATCAGTGAAGCCTTCAGTAGGTTGACCTGGAGAGGTGGGCCCAGCAGAGGCTGCCCAGGTCTGTGTCTCCCTAGTACACTGCAGTGGGCGGGAACACCTAGCCGGTGCAATTTAAACAAACTGTAACAGACAAAGAGAAAAAAAACCTGGGCCTCCTATATTCACTTGTATGGAAGGTACAAAAAAGTATGGGAAGAGGGAGCAACAAGAAAGGGTGCTCAGTCCCCGATCCTGAGAACACTGATGCAGGAAAGGGAAATGCAAAGGAGGACAGAAAAAATGCAAAATCAGACACAGCACCAATAGACATAAAGCGATATCTCCGGAGCCTCAAAGATTAGTTAAAAAGTGAAGTATTTAATGAAATAAAGCAAGATATAAGTAGAATAGTTAAAGAAATGCTAAGCACCACTCAAGAAAAAACAGATAGTGGAATGGAAAAGTGGGAAAAAAGGGGAGAATTGTTTGATGGAGAAAATAGAGAAAACAAAGAATACATGAGGTTCAAAGAGATTACCAGGAAACTAAAAACTCTATCGAAAGCTGGCATAACAGCTTGAAAGGATAAGGATAAGGATAAGGATAGATTATCTGAACTGGAGGGCAGATTTGTAATGTGGGAGCATGAAATGAAAAACTTCCTAAAAATAACAAGAAAACAAACAGCAGTAATACAAAGACTAGAAGTTGATAAGAGGATCTACAACTTAAGAATTAAGAACATAAAAGAAGAAGCAGGAACACAAACAAATGGACTACAAAAGCTATTCACAGAAATAATCCAAGAGAATTTCCCTAATTTAGCAGAAAGTAAAGATACTCAGATGTATAAGGCATATAGGACTCCAACCACCTACAACCCAAACAGAGCTACACCCAGGCATATAATAATCAAAATTCCAGAAATCCAATATAAGAACAGAATATTAAAAGCCATCAGAGACAAGAAACAGATCACTTACAAGGGAACACCCATCAGAATTACAGCAGACTTCTTGGCACAAACCATCAAATCATGAAGAGTGTGGAGGGAAATAATTCAGGCTTTGAAACATAATAACCTCCAGCCAAGATTGATATGTCCTGCACAACTGTCCCTAGAAATTGATGGGAAAACAAGGTGTTTCCAGGATAAAGAGGAACTAGGGGAATTTGCAACCACTAGTTCAACTCTACAGAGAATACTGCAGGATATTCTAAAAAAGGAAAATACCAAGATTCCAGAAACAGTGGCAGAGAGGCCACAATGAATGGAGCAGAAAGTGAAATGAAGAAGACAAACTGACAGAAAAAGAGCTCAACAGAAACAAGGCAGAGAAGGTTGAATGGTAGGAACAGCTATTTTGGAGAAAACAAGACATCATAATAGCTAGTGCTGATTTAGTACCATCTTGTTTTGAAGTCCCATCAAGTATTTATTCTTCTCTCTCCATTGGTCTTAACAGGTTGTATTTTATTGGATTTTATTATTTGTGATAATATAAGCAAAAACTTTTATAGACAAGGAGATTATACAGAAACCATTGTTCATTTTCTGATAGTTGGTTCTAAATACCCTGTAATACTGCCATTCTCTTGAATGTTTTACATTGTGTTGATATGCTTGGTGCTACAGTATACGAAGTTATACTCAAAGATTTCAAGGAAAGAGACACTATGGTAACTATTTTTATATCAGGATATCTTGTGGTGAAACACTATTTTTCTTAAATTGTAATGTTTTGACCTGCGCTGTTTTGTTGTTATGCCCTCTTTTATCTCAATCTGCTTTTTAAATTATTTACTTTTTTATTTTTATCTTTTTAATTAAGGGAAAAATAAATAAAAAAATAGCAGGATATATTATAGTAACCCACTTTGATTTCCTATTAACTTGATTTGAAACCATGTATTGCCCTCATCATCTTGTTTTGACTGATTTTCCCCTATTCTGCTTTGCTTGATAGTACCAAGTTCAAAAGTATAGGCAACACTGTGAAGACAATAAGATTCATTATGACACCCATTCTCGTTGACTATTATCTTCTTTTAAAGTCCTGTAATGTCTCCAATGTTTTGGTTTTATTCTTTACTGTTTTGTTCAACTTTATTATAACTGATGATATAGGCAATTCTTTTTAAGATAGCAAGAGGCAGTATGGTAACCATTGTTGATCACCTTGCATTTTGTTTTTACATTACCTATTATGTCCATGCTTTTGATTTGACTGACTCTATTCTGTTATGTCACATTTGGGTTTACTCTCTTCAAAAAAAAAAAAAAAGGAATAAACACTATGGGAGTAATAAAACCCAAAATGTGTAATTATCACTGTACAAAAGAAAGGAAAAGAAAGTGCTCTAAAGGAAATAACTGCATATATATTTAAGTGTATAAGGTAGATAACCATATTACTGAGTTTTGTTGGATCATTGAACAAAACTGTTTGCAGTCTCACTGTTTTTTGAAAGTCCACTCTATATGCTTTAATTTTGTAATGAACAACTATTTCTAAGATAATATGTAATCTATTAACTAGTGATTTCCTACTGTTTATTTTTTCTGAAATTCTGTATAACTCGTACACTTTTTCTGGTTTTTTTTTTCTTTTATAAAAAAGAAAATTTTAAATAAAATTTTTAAAAAAGAGAGATCACCTATAAAGGAAAACCTATCAGAATCACAGCAGACTTCTCAGCACAAACAATAAAGTCAAGAAGAGCATAGAGTGAAGTATTTCAGATCCTAAAGGAAAATGATTTCCAACCGAGACTGATGTGTCCTGCAAAACAATCCTTCAAAATCAATGGTGAAATAAGATACTTCCATGTCAAAGAAGAGCTGAAAAACTTCATGATCACCCATCCAACCCTGCAAAAAATATTGAAAGACAGTTTAGATACACTTAGGAAAAAACCACTAAGTAAAGCAGATAATTAAACAGAACAGAAAGATAAAGATGCAACAGAAGAAAGATAACATGTCAACAATAAACTAACATATAACAGTTATATCCATTAATGTAAGTGGTCTCAATGCACCAATTAAAAGAAACAGACTAGTAGCATGGATCAAGAAACAAAATTCAATCATATGCTGTCTACAAGAAACCCATCTAACCCAGAAGGATACTCACAGACTGAAACTCAAAGGATGGAAAACGATACTTCATGCAACAGGAACCAAAAAAAAAAAAAAAAAAAAAAAAAAAAAAAAGCAGGAGGATCCATTCTGTTTGCAGACACTATGAACTTTAAACCAATAATGATCAGAAGAGACAAAGAAGGTCACTACATACTCATTAAGGGGAAAACTTCACAAAGAAGAGATAACTATCTTAAATATATATGCACCAAATTCCAGAGCACCCAGTTCTATAAAACAAGTATTAACAGCAATGAAAAACCAAATTAGCAGTAACAGAATTATAATACGAGAACTTAACACACCATTGACACCAAGGGACAGATCAATCAGAAAGAAAATCAGCAAAGAAATAACAGAACTGAATCACACATGTGAACAATTGGACTTGATAGACATATACAGAGTGTTCCATCAACAACATCAGAATACACATTCTTCTCAGCAGTACCTGGGTCATTCTCTAAAATAGACCATATTGGCTCACAGAACATATTTAAATAAATGCAAAAGAACTGAAATTATCCCTTGCATGTTATTGGATCATAGCACTTTGAAATTAGAACTTAATGATAAAAGATACTGCAAAAATCCCACAAACACATGGAAACTGAATAACACACTCTTGAGTAAAAAGTGGGTCACAGGGAAAATTAAAGAAGAAATTAAGCAGTGCCTACGAGAAAATGAAAATACATATACAACTTACCGGAATCTGTGGGATACAATGAAAGCCGTCCTCAGAGGAAAATTTATTGCACTGAGTTCCCACATCAGGAAAACAGAAGGAATACAAATAAATAACCTGATGCTACACCTCAAACACCTCAAAAAAGAAGAGCAAGTCAAGCCCAGAGCCAAAAGAGAGGAAATTATGAAAATCAGAGCAGAAATCAATGCAATAGAGATTAAGAAAACAATCCAAAGAATGAATGAATCAAAGAGTTGGTTCTTTGAAAGAATAAATCAAATTGAAAAGCCCCTAACCAACCTTATTTTAAAAAGGGAAGAAAAAGCTCAAATTCATGCAATAAGAAATGAAAAAGGTGAAATCACTACAGACTATAGAAATACAGAAGATCCTCAACACCTATGTTGAAAACCTCTACTCTCAAAAGTTTGATAACACAGAAGAAATAGACAGATTCCTGGAAACATATAAAGTACCAAACCTAGGTCAAGAGGATGTAAAACTGCTGAATAGCTCAATTTCTATTAATGAAACTGAAAATGTAATTAAGTCCTTACCTACAAAAAAGAGTTCAAGCCCAGACGAATTCACTACATAATTCTACAAGAAATACAAAGAAGACCTAATGCCAACACTCCTCAAACTCTTCAATGAAATTGAAAGGGAAGCAATCCTTCCCAAGTCATTCCTGGAGGCAAATATTACTCTAGTAACAAAACCTGAGAATGACCAACTAAAAAAGAGAACTATAGAGCAATCTCCCTAATGAACACAGATGCAAAAATCCTCAATAAAATATTGGCAAGCAGGATGCAGCAAATCATCAAGAAGATTATACACCATGACCAAGTGGGATTCATCACAGGCATGCAGGGATGGTCCAACATACGTAAATCAATAAATGTAATCCACCATATCAACAAAGCCAAAAGTCAAAATCACATGATCATTTCTATAGATGCAGAAAAATCTTTCAATAAGGTCCAACATTCATTCATGATAAGAACATTACAGAAAATTGGAATAGATGGTCTTTACCTTAATATAATAAAGGCCATCTACAACAAGCCAACAGCCAATATCATATTTAATGGCCAAAAATTTAAGGCCTTTACTTTAAAATCAGGCACAAGACAAGAATGTCCCTTATCACCACTCCTATTTATTATACTACTGGAAAAACTAGACAGAGCCACTAGACAAGAGAAAGAAATAAAAGGGCTAAAGATAGGAAAAGAAAAGTTAAATTATAATTGTCTGCAGATGACAAGATACTCTATATAAAAGACCCCCTATACTCCATTGAAAGACTTTTAGATATAATTAATAAATTCAGCACTGTAGCTGGATACAAAATCAATACTCAAAAATCAATAGCATTCCTATACACTAACAGCAAAATCACAGAGAGAGAAATAAGAGAAGGCACACACTTCACACTAACAACCAAAAAAAAATTGAAATTTTTAGGAATTACTCTTACAAAAGAAGTGAAAGACCTATACGGGGAAAATTATAATACACTGAAAAAAGAAATTGAAGATGATCTCAGAAAATGGAAAGACATCCCTTGCCCATGGATAGGAAGAATAAATATTGTGAAAATGGCCATTCTCCCAAAACTGTTATACAGATTCAAGGCAATCCCAATAAAAATACCATCAACATACCTAATACATCTAGATAAATCACTCCTAAAATTCATCTGGAGGGAGAAGAGACCTAGAATAGGAAAGACAGTTCTAAGCAACAAAGGCAAGGCAGGAGACATCACAATCCCTGACTTGAAGTTATACTACAAAGCAACCATAGTAAGATCAACATGGTACTGGAATCAAAACAGAGCCGAAGATCAATGGAATAGGTTAGATGATACAACCACAACTACAAAACACTCAACCACCTTATTTTTGATAAAGGAGCCAAACAGATTCACTAGAAGAACAACAGTGTCTTTAATAAATGGTGTTGGAAAAACTGGTCTCCATTTGCCGAAAGCTAAAACTAGACCCATGGCTATCACAATGTAATAAAATAAAGCCTAAATCTAAAATCAAAGATCTGAATATTAAAACAGAAACACTAAATCTATTGGAAGACAAATTGGGTAGAAACTTGAAGACATAGGATTCGGTAGAGAATTCATGAACAGGACTCAAACCACAAGGGAAATACTTCCCAGGATCAATAACTGGGACCATCCCTTATTAAAAAGTTTCTGCATGTTAAAAGAAATGTCCAGCATAGTGAAAAGAAAACCCACAAACTGGGAAAAAGTCTTAGTGAACTGTACTTCAGATGAAGGACTTCTGTCTAAAACATATAAGGAATTTTAAAAAATCAGAACCCAAAAATTCAAAGATCCAGTCCAAAAGTGGGCATCTGAGATGAAAACACAATTCTCAGATGAAGAAATACCAATGGCACAATAAATATATGAAAAATGTTCATCATCATTAGTCATCGGAGAAATGCAAATTAAAACCACACTGAGATTCCATCTCATTCCTGAAAGAATGGCCAGGATCAAGCAAACCACCAACAACAAATGCTGGAGAGGCTGTGGGCAAAAAGGAACTCTCCTGCACTGTTTGTGAGAGTGCAGAGTGGTGAAACCATTGTGGGGGTCAGTCTGGAGATTTCTCAAAAATCTGGGATTGGAAGTCCCATTTGTTCCAGCTATTCCACTTGTAGGCATATTCCCAGATGAACTGAAAGCATCATACCACAGTGATATATGTGCACCTATGTTTATAGTAGCGTAATTTGTAATCGCCAGATTTTGGAAACAATCCAAGTGTCCATCAACTGAGTAATGGATTAAAAAGTTGTGGTATTTTTATACAATGGAGTACTAGTCCACTATAAATAATGATCACGTTGAGATATTTATCAATAAATGGATGCAGCTTGAGACTATACTCATAAGTAAAATAAATCAAACTCACATGTATGAGTGTCAAATAGTTTCCCTATTGTAAGAAATGATTCAAATATATAAAAGTATGTGGTAATCATGATTTCCCATTTTGTGACTTTGAAGCCTTATAAAGTTTTCACTCATTAATTGGAATGGCTTTATTCTGGGCTGTTTGATATTATTTCCTGTGATGAAATGAACAGCTATTTTGAAGAAAAGAAGACATCATAATACATAGTGCTGATTTAATATCATCTTGTTTTGAAGTCCCACCAAACTGTTGCTCTTCTGTCTCCATTGGTTTTATCATGTTGTATCTTACTGGATTTTATTATATGTGATAGTATAAACAAAAATTTTTTAAAGGCAAAGACATAGAAAGACCCAACTAAAAAAGAGAACTATCGACCAATCTCCCTAATGAACACAGATGCAAAAATCCTCAATAAAATATTGGCAAGTAGGATGCAGCAAATCATCAAGAAGATTATACACCATGACCAAGTGGGATTCATCCCAGGAATGCAAGGATGGTTCAAAATATGGAAATCAATAAATGTAATCCATATCAATAAAGCCAAAAATAAGAATCACATGATCATTTCTATAGATGCAGAAAAAGCGTTCAATAAGGTCCAACATTTATTCATGATAAGAACTTTACAGAAAATTGGAATAGATGGTCTTTACCTCAATATAATAAAGGCCATTTATGACAAACCAACAGCCAGCATCATACTAAATGGCCAAAAATTGAAAGCCTTTACTTTAAAATCAGGCACATGACAAGGATGTCCTTTATCACCACTCCTATTTAATATAGTACTGGAAGTACTAGCAAGAGCAATTAGGCAAGAGAGAGAAATAAAAGGGGTAAAGATAGGAAAAGAAGAAGTTAAATTATCATTGTTTGCAGGTGACATGATACTCTACATAGAAGACCCCCTAAACTCCATTGAAAGATTCTTAGATACAATAAATAAATTCAGTAATGTGGCTGGATACAAAATCAGTACTCAGAAATCAATAGCATTCCTATACACAAGCAACAAAATCACAGAGAGGGAAATAAGAGAAACTACACTCTTCACATTAGCAAGCAAAAAAAAATGAAATATTTAGGAATTACTCTTACAAAAGAAGTGAAAGACCTATACAGTGAAAATTATAATACACTGAAAAAAGAAATTGAAGATGATCTCAGAAAATGGAAAGACATCCCTTGCTCATGGATAGGAAAAACAAACATTGTGAAAATGGCCATTCTCCCAAAACTGTTATACAAATTCAATGCAATCCCAATAAAAGATACCATCAACATACCTAATACATCTAGATAAATCACTCCTAAAATTCATCCGGAACCAGAAGAGACCTAGAATAGCAAAGGCAATTCTAAGCAGCAAAGGCAAGGCAGGAGGCATCACAATCCCTGACTTGAAGTTATACTACAAAGCAACAGTAGTAAAATCAACATGGTATTGGAATCAAAACAGAGCCAAAGATCAATGGAATAAATTAGAAGATACAACCACAACTAGAAACACACTCAACCACCTTATCTTTGATAAAGGAGCCAAGCAGGTTCACTGGAAGAACGACAGTCTCTTTAATAAATGGTGCTGGAAAAACTGGCTCTCCATTTGCCAAAAACTAAAACTAGACCCATGTCTATCACAATGTACTAAATTAAAATCTAAATGGGTCAAAGATCTGAATATTAAAACAGAAACACTAAACCTATTGGAAGACAAATTGGGTAGAAACCTTGAAGACATAGGAGTAGGTAGAGAATTCATGAACAGGACTCAAACCGCACAGGAAATACTTCCCAGAATCAACAACTGGGATCACTTCTTATTAAAAAGTTTCTGCATGTCAAAAGAAATCTCCAGCATAGTGAAAAGAAAACCCACAAACTGGGAAAAGATTTTAGTGAACTCTCTCTCAGACAAGGGACTCTTGTCTAAAACATATAAAGAATTAAAAAAACTCAGACCCCCAAAATTCAAAGATCCAGTCAAAAAATGGGCATCTGAGATGAATACGCACTTCTCAGATGAAGAAATGCAAATGGCAAATAAATACATGAAAAAATGGTCATCATCATTGGTCATTAGAGAAATGCAAATTAAAACCACACTGAGATACCCTCTCACTCCTGAAAGAATGGCCAGGATCAAGCAAACCAACAACAACAAATGCTGGAGAGGCTATGGGGGAAAAGGAACTCTCCTGCACTGTTGGTGGGAGTGTAGACTGGTGCAGCCTTTGTGGAGGTCTGTCTGGAGATTTCTCAAAAAGCTGGGATTGGAAGTCCCATTTATTCCAGCTATTCCACTTGTAGTCATATTCCCAGAAGTACTGAAAGCATCATACCACAGTGATATATGTGCACCCATGTTTATAGCAGCACAATTTGTAATCGCCAGACCTTGGAAACAACCCAAGTGTCCATCAACTGAGGAATGGATAAAAAAGTTGTGGTATTTCTATACAATGGAGTATTATTCAGCTATAAAGAAGGATCACATTGAGATATTTATCAATAAATGGGCGCAGCTTGAGACCATACTCATAAGTGAAATAAATCAATCTCACATGTGTGAATACCAAATAGTTTCCCTAATGTAAGTAATGATTCAAATATATAAAAATATGTGGTAATCATGATTCCTCATTATGTGGCCTTGAAGCCTTATAAAGTTTTCACTTATTAATTGGAAAGGCTTTATTCTGGGCTTCTTGATATGGAAATATTTGAAGCTATGGTACATGAAGTTTTATTCAAATATTTCAAGGAAAAAGACAGACACTATGGTAACTACTATTAAGTCAGGTTATTTGGTGGTGAAGCACTAGGTTGCTGAAACAGTCATGCTTTGACCTGTATTGTTATATTGTTATGTCCTGTTTTATCTCAATCTCTCCCTTATTCATTAAAAAAATTTTTAGTTATTTCTTATGTTTGTTTTAATTAATGGGAAAAATTTAAAAAATTAGCAGGATGTATAATAGTAACTTTTTTTGATTTCCTATTAACTTGTTTTGAAGTCCTGTAATACTCCCACGATCTTGTTTTGACTGATTAAACTCTGTTCCATTCTATATGATAGTATCAAGTTTGAGGGTATAGGCAACTACTTTGAAAGCAGTAAGATTCACTAAGATGCCCATTCTGGTTTGACTATTGTCTCCTTTCGAAGTCCTGTAATGTTTACAATGCTTAAGTTTTATTGGTCTTGTTCTCTACTGTTTTGTTCAACTTTATAATATCTAATGAGATAGACAATTCTTTTTAAGGAAACAAGAGACATTGTTGATAACCTTGTACTCTGTTTTACATCATGTGCTATGTCTATCCTTGGTTTTGACTGACAGCTTTGTTTTGCCATATTTGACTTTATTCTCTCCCCCCAAAAAAGTAATAAGAACTAAGGAGTAATAAAACCCAAAATGTGTAAATTTTGTTGTAAAAAAGAGAGGGAAAAAAAGAGCTCTAAAGGATACAACAGCAAGTGTGTTTAGGGGTGTTAAATAGCTGACCATATTAATGTTTTTGGTTGGATCATTGAACACAACTGTTTGCAGTCTCACTGTTTGAATGTCCACTTCATATGCTTTGATACTGTGATTTGAGCAACTATCTCTAAGATGATAATATGTAATCTATTAACTGGTGATTTCTTACTGTGTTTTTTTTTTTTTTTTGTAGTTCTGTATTACTTGTACCCTTACACCGCTTTGTTTTGTTTTGTGTTTTTCTCTTTTTCCTTTTAAATAAAATTTAAAAAAATAAAGGCAAAGACATAATATAGAAACCATTGCTCATTTTCCATTAGCTAGTTCCAAATACCCTGTAATACTTTCATCCACTTGGTTTCATACTGTCTTGATATGTTTGATGCTATAGTGTGCAAAGTTATATTCAAATATTTCAAGGAAAGAGACACTATGGTAACTACTATTAGGTGGAGTTATCTTGTGGTGAAGCTCTAGCTTGCTGAAGTTTGTTGTACTTTGACCTATAGTGTTATGTTGTTATGTCCTCTTTTACTTCAGTCTCCCCCTTATTCATAAAAAACCTTATTCATTTATTTATTTAAATTAAGGGAAAAATTCAAAAAAATTAGCAGGATATATTGTAGTAACATTTTTGATTTCCTATTTACCTGATTTGAAGCCCTGTATTACTCCCACTATCTTGTTTTGACTGATTTTACTCTGTTCCATTCTATCAAGTATCAAGTTTGATGGTATAGGCAACTATTTTGAAGGCAATAAGATTCACTATGATGCCCATTCTGGTTTGACTATTATCTTCTTTTGAAATCCTATAATGTTTGCAATGTTTAGGTTTTATTGGTCTTGTTCTGTACTGTTTTGTTCAATTTTATTATACCTAATGATATAGGCAATTCTTTTTAAGGAAGCACGAGGCATTTTGGTAACCATTGTTGATAACACTGTATTCTGTTTTTACATCATGTGCTATATCTATACTTTGTTTTGACTGACTGCTTTGTTTTGTCATATTTGGTTTTATTCTCTTCCAAAAAAAAAAGTAATAAGAACTCTTGGAGTAATAAAACCCAAAATGTGTAAATTTTGTTTTAAGAAAGAGAAAAAAAAGTGCTCTGAAGGATACAACTGCAAGTGTGTTTAGGTGTGTTAAGATAGATGACCATATTACTGAGTTTATGTTGGATCATTGAACACAACTGTTTGCAGCCTGTTTGAATGTCTACTTTGTATGCATTAATCCTGTAACTTGAACAGCTATTTTTAAGATCACAATATGTAATCTATTAACTAGTGATTTCTTACCATGTTTTTTGTAATTCCATATTCCTTGTACACTTATACTTTGTTTTTTTTCCCTTTAAATTAAAAAATCCAATAACCCCAATTAAATATGAGCTAAATATTATGTAAATATTATATGCTTGTTATACTTTGTGTCTCAATGTCTTTCCAAAGCCTAATGCTATCATAAGTGGATCTTTTAAGAGGTGGCTGGATCTAGAATGTGCAATGCAAAAAAAAAGAAAAAAAGAAAATGTGTAATGCTGGGATTAAGTGTAATGCTGGGGTCAAGTGTGTGTCATTACTAAATTAGTCCACTGATTGGTTTGGCATATAGTTCTGGGTATGGATAAAGGAAAGGCTAACTGTGTGTGAGTGTTACCTACCCCAAGGGCATGCAGCCTAGGTAGAATACAAGAGTTAGAAAGAAGGCTGCTGTAGTGGCTTGACGCTGTGCACTTGCTTCCTCACACTGCTTTGCTACTTTCTTGATTTTTGCTCAACGTGAATGGTTTCTCCTCTGTCATTCTACATGCAATGGTGCCTTGGAGCCAACCAACTACAAACAAAACCTCTAAGGACTCTGAACTACAATAAATTTTTGTCTCAGTAGCAAAAAAAGTAACCAAGATGATACCATAATGTGAGTTAAGACTAATATTCAACAAGAATGAAAAATGTGATAGGGGAACTGGAGGCAGAGGGAGAGAGAGGGAGGGAAGAGGATTAAAAAAAACAAGAAACAGACTATTGTAGGTGCATATAACCACCCATGAATATGACTGTAAACTACATGGATTGCAAACTAATGTACTAATAAAGTAAAAGAGTACATTAAAAAATATTTGAAACAAACTTTCATCTGTACTGAATATACACATTCTTTTCTTGTCATTATTCCCTGAATGATACAGTACAGCAGGTAGTCAAATAGCATTTAGGTTGTATTAATTGTAATAAGTAAAATAGATATGATATAAATATGTAGATTGCATATATTACATGAAAATACCATTTTATGTAAAGGGCTTGAACACCTTTGGACTTGTATATGTGTGGAGATCCTGGAACAAATCCTGCATACTAGATATTGAGGTGTCATACTGGTATACCGTAATTAAACTTTTCACCTGATAATAGGCATTTACATTGTTTGTATATCTTCATTATTGTAAATAAAGCTGATATAACATCATGTTCACGTTTTTGTATAGCCATGTGATTTTTGTTCTCTTTGGTAAATGCAGAGGGAGAGGATGGCTAGATCACACGATAGGCATATAACTTTTTAAGAAATTGTCAGACTCTTCTAAAGTAGTCTTACCATTTTATATCCCAAGTAGTCATACATAAAAGTTTCAGTTCCTCTGCTACATAATCATAAACTTGATTTTGGTTAATCTCTTTAAATGTAATCATTGTATTATGCGAGTAATGATATCTCATTATGCTTTTCATTTTTTCCTTAATTACTAATTATAGTAGCATCTTTTAATGAGTCCATTTATCCTCTAAACATCTTGTTGGTGATAATGAATTTATTGTCTTTGAGTGGTAATTTTTTTTATATTTTTTTAGACAAATCCTTTTAAGAGATGTACACTTTGCAAAATACCAGTGTGGTTGTTTTAGTACTTTCAGTGAAGCTTATTAATTTATACTCCTATAGATCATGCTTTTGGTTTCATGCCTAAGAAACATTTTTCTAGTTGAAATCACATTTTCTCTTGATTTTCCTGCTAGAAGTTTCATAAATTTAGGTTTAACACCATTCTAGCTTCTGATCTATCTTGTTAATTTTTGCATATTGTGTTAAATGTAAATTCCTACTCTCTCCATTTATTTAGATTATTTCCTCAATATTATTTAATGATTTTTATTATACAGGTTATGCATATCGTTTGTAGCTTGTATCTCTGAGCATTTAATAATATTGATGGCTATTGTTAATAGTATTTTATTCTAATTTTTACTGTTCTTTCTAATAAAATAGATACAACTGAATATTTGTCAATGATCATGTATGCTGCAATTTCATAATATTAGTTATAATAACTATCTCAAATCCATTTTGAACTTCTAGATGGACAATCATCATTTGTGAATAAAGACAACTTAACTTGTTCCACTCCACTACACAATTAAGTGATTTTCTTGACTTACTAATTCTGGCTAAAGACTCAACATTGAGTATAAATGATAAGAACAGACATCTTTATACTGTTCCAAATCTTAAGGAGAAGTACTCAGGTCTCTCCAAAGAAATTTTAGATCTTTTTGTAGATATCCTTGTCAGGTTGAGTAATAAAACCCTTGCATTCCTATTTGTTCAGAGATTTAAAAAGTTATGAGGAGGAAGGAAAAGCTCTGGTGGAGGGCTGTAGCCCAAGGGCGCTCACTGAAACCCACTCAGCACTGTGTTGAGTGCACCCTGGAGTCAGAAGATCCAACGTCGCACTGAAGCTGCAGCTGCCGATAAGGGGAGTTGATGAGTCCTGGGCTCTTGACTGAGACGCAGCGCAGTCTAAAGTGGAGCCAAGGGGGTGGGGAGCTTTATTGGCTCTTGGTGAGTACTGGAAATTGGGTCCTGGAGCCCCCCACCGGAGGAGGCCACGGAGAGGACCATGTGCCTGGGCACCAAAGCCGGATGCCGTGCCGGGCAGTTTTCTGAAGAGGCAGGATGCTGATCTAGACGTGGAAAAACCACATCAAGCTAGAATCTACCTCTGCAAAGGAAGAAAAAATGTGAGTGTAGGGCTGGAGCCCTGCGCACTCACTGAGACTGGTCCGTGCTGTACTGGGAGTGCCATGGAGTCAGGTGATTCAAGGTGGAGCTGAAGCCATGGATGCTGATAATAGAAATTGTTGAGTCCCAAGTCCTTGGTGGGAGAACGCAGATCGGCGTGGAGTGGAGTGAAGAGGAGAAGCTGCAATGATTCCCAGTGAGTACTGGGGATTGGGTCCCACGGCTGCTGTCGCTGGCTGGAGGACATCTTGGAGTTGGGCAGAACCTGGCACCGAGGCTGCGTCAGTTGGCTGCCCCTGGCACAGAGAGGATAGGTGGGCTCTGCTGGGGCTGAGCTACGACTCTGGTTGGGACCCAACAGCCAAGGACAAAAAGTCACGACTCAGTGACGTCCATCAGGTACAACATAAGTCCCTGAAGGAAATTGTGGGTTGACTGGCTCAGAGGCTAGAGGCTAGCCTGCACTGTCCCTGCATCCTTCCCTGTACCTCAGAAAGTTTAGGCATCAGCTGAGAAGATAATGAGATTCATTATAACGCCCATTCTCGTTGACTTTTATCTACTTTTGAAGACCTACAATGTCTCCAATGTTTTGGTTTTGTCGGTTTTGTTCTTTACTATTTTGTTCAATTGTATTATAACTAATGATATAGGCAATTCTATTAGAGATAGCGGGAGGCATTATGGTAACCATTGATGATCACCTTGTATTATGTTTTTATATTATCTATTATGTCCACCTTTTTGACTTTACTGATTCTGTGCTGTTATGTCTCATTTGGTTTTACTCTCTTCCAAAAAAGCAATAAGAACCATGGGAGCAATGAAACCCAAAATGCGTAATAGTCATTGTACAAAAGAGAGGAAAAGAAAGTGCTCTAAACTATATAACTGCATGTATATTTAAGTGTATAAGATAGAAAATGATAGCACAGAGTTTTATTGGATCATTGAACAGAACGGTTTGCAGTATCATTGTTGGAATGTTCACTCTACAAGCTTTAATTTTGTGACTTGAACAATTATTTTTAAGATGGCAATATGTAATCCATTAACTAGTGATTTCCTACTGTTCATTTTTTTCTTCTGTAAATCTGTATAACTTGTACCCTTTCACTTTTTTTCTTTTCTCCTTAAAGAAAAAAAAAACAGCAAATTGGAGAGGGCAGCAAAACCCCAGTCAGCAAGCTTCAGAAAGACCCTACGCAATATGGAGAGGGCCAGAGACCCCCAGGACACACCTGTCTGAAAGAAACCAGAAACATGACAAGAGATAGAAATTTAAAAAAACCCTCTAGCCACCAACCCTGGGAAAGTAAGCCCAGGAGAGGTAAATACAGAAGAGAACCAGTGCAGTAATCATGCACTATTAGATACAGCATCAGCGGACATAAAGAAATACCTTCGTGACCTCATAGATAAATTTAAAGCTGTACTTCTGATCCAAGTGAGGCAAAAAAAAGATTAATTAAAGAAATGATAAGCCCCTCGCAAGAGAACACAGATGGAAGAATGGAGGAAATCAGAAAAGGAAGAGAAACCTTTCATGAAGAATATAAATAAAATCTAGAATACATGAAACAGATCCAAAGAGATTACCAGGAAACTAAAAACTCCATTGAAAACTGGCAAAATGCCTTGACAGAAACTAAAGTTAGCCTTTTGAAACTTGAAGAGAGATTTATGATGTGTGATAGTGCAAGAAAAGATCTCTTAAAATAACAAGGAACCAGGAAGAAACAATTCAAAGGCTAGAAGATGACAAGAGGATTTATAATTTAGGAACAAAAAATGTAAATGAAGAAGCAGGAGTAACCACAAATGAACTACAAAGAATATTCACAGATATAATTAAGGAAAACTTCCCAAGAATAGGAAAAAAAATGATATCCAGATAAATGAGGCATACAGAACTCCAGCCACCTACAACCAACACAGATCTATACCCAGGCATATAAGCAAGATACCAGAAATCTACCACAAGAACAGAATATTAAAAGCAGCCAGAGAAAAGAAGCACATCACCTACAAAGGACAAATCATCAAAATAATGACAGACTTATCAACACAAACTCTCAAATTGAGAAGAGCCTGGAGAAAATAATCCGAGCCCTGAAAGAAGATAACTTCCACCAAGGCTGATGTATCCGGAAAAACTCTCTCTCAAAATTAATGGAGAAACAAGATATTCTTAAGACAAGGAGGGGTGCAGAGGAGGAGCTGGGCGGATCCGGAGTGCCTGCAGAAGCCCCTTCCTTTGTCTGAAAGACTGAATATTTCTGCAAGCAGGGAGGGATCGCAGGTTCCTGAGGCATGTCAGCCTGTGGTGAGTGCCCAGCACAGTCTGCCCAAATCTCAGACTGTTCTGGACCCCCCAGGCTTCTGGGTGCAGTGAAGTGGAGCAGTGGGTTAGAGGCCACTACAGCCGCCTCCCCATCCCTCCCGGCTACACTTGGAAGTCTGCTGAGCTCCTGACGGATGGGCGGGCCTACACTAACCCCCAAGCCCAGCCGTGCCTAGCCATCTGCCTGCAGAGGAGGAGCTGGGCGGATCTGGAGTGCCTGCAGAAGTCCCTTCCTTTGTCTGGAGGACTGTGGATATCTCTGCAAGCAGGGAGGGATCACAGGCTCCTGAGGCACTGCGGCCTGTGGTGAGCACCCTAACCCGGCTGCGATTGAAGAGCTGTGGATCTTCCAAGGGGCAGGTGGGCACACAGTGTCCCTGAGGCCCAGCTTGTCTGGAACTGTGGAGTTCTGAGCAGGCAGAGGAGGGCCACTGGTTCTGTAGGCCCAATGGCTTGGGGTAGCGCGGTGTTACAGTCTCAGTAGCTCCAAACATAGAAGGGGATTTTCAACAGATCCGGAGGAAGCTTTCAAATAACACTTGAAACACAGAAATATAGAAAATGACAAAACGAAAGACCAAATTACAACCTCAAACCTCCAGCCCATCTCAGGAAACCCTAGGAGTGATGTATATAGAAGAAAATATATCCCATCCACCTCATATATCGGACATAATAGCTACTGAAGTTGACAAGCAACTCCAGGAAGCTTTAAAGAAATTCAAACTCGAAATAATCTCCCAGATAAAAGAAGAAATGATAAAAGAAATGAAAGAGATTCTAAATATATCTAAAGAAAACACAGATAAAAAATTGGAGGAACTAAACAAAAAGATAGAATCCCTAGACGAGCAATGTAAGAAACAGAAATACATAATGCAGATGCACAGAGATATACAGGAAATAAAAAACTCCACTGAAAGTTGTAAAAACCGCCTTAATGAAAGTGAAGATAGAATTTCAGACCTTGAAGACATGATTGCAGCTAGTGAACAGGAAAGGAAAGATCTTTTGAAAATAACAAGGAATCAGGAAACAACAATTCAACAACTGCAAGACGATGCAAAGAAGAATAACATAAGAATGATAGGGATTAATGAAAGAGAGGGAGACAACATAAAGGATGTCAAGAGGATATTTAGAGAAGTAATAGCTGAAAATTTCCCAAGCATGAGATCAGAAACTGACATCAGGATCAGTGAAGCATATAGAACTCCAAACACTCATAACCAAAATAAAACTACACCCAGACATATAATAATCACCATCCCAGAAATCCAACATAAGAATAGATTATTAAAAGCTGTCAGAGAGAAAAGACAGATCACTTATAAAGGAAAACCTATCAGAATCACAGCAGACTTCTCAGCACAAATGATAAAGTCAAGAAGAGCATGGAGTGAAATATTCCAGATCCTAAAGCAAAATGATTTCCAACCAAGACTGATATATCCTGCAAAAATATCATTCAAAATAGATGGTGCAATACGATACTTCCATGACAAAGAACAGCTGAAGAACTTCATGAACACCAAACCGACCCTGCAAAAAATATTGAAAGACAGTTTAGATACACAAAGGAAAAAACCACTAAGCAAAGCAAATAATTAAACAGAACAGAAAGATAAAGATGCAACAGCAGAGAGATAACATTCCTACAATTAACCAGCATTTAACAGTAATAACCATTAATGTAAATGGTCTCAATGCACCAATCAAAAGAAACAGACTAGCAGAATGGATCAAGAAACAAAATCCAACCATATGCTGTTTACAGGAAACCCATCTAACCCAGAAGGATACTCACAGACTGAAAGTCAAAGGATGGAAAACAATTCTTCATGCAGCAGGAATCCAAAAAAAGGCAGGAGTAGCCATTCTGTTTGCAGACAACATGAACTTTAAACCAACAATGACCATAAAGGACAAAGAAGGTCACTACATACTTGTAAGGGGAAAACTCCAAGAGGAAGAGATAACTATCTTAAATATCTATGCACCAAACTCCAGAGCACCCAGTTATATAAAACATTTATTAACAGAAATGAAAACTCAAATTATCAGTAACACAATTGTAACAGGAGACCTTAATACGCCACTGACATCAAGGGACAGATCAACCAGACAGAAAATGAGCAAAGAAATAACAGAACTGAATCACACCTGTGAACAAATGGGTTTGATAGACATATACAGAATGTTCCACCCAACAACATCAGAATACACATTCTTCTCAGCAGTACATGGATCATTTTCTAAAATAGACCATATATTAGCTCACAGAACATATTTAAAGAAGTGCAAAAGAGCTGAAATCATCCCTTGCATGTTATCGGATCATAGCGCTCTGAAATTAGAAATTAATGATAAAAGATACTGCAAAAATCCCACAAACACATGGAAACTGAATAACACACTCTTGAGTAATCAGTGGGTCACAGAAGAAATTAAAGAAGATATCAAACAATACCTAAAAGAAAGTGAAAATACAGATACAACTTATCGGAACCTGTGGGATGCAATGAAAGCCATCCTGAGAGGAAAATTTATTGCACTGAGTTCCCACATCAGGAAAACAGAATGAATACAAATAAATAACTTGATGCTACACCTCAAACAGCTAGAAAAAGAAGAGCAAGTCAAGCCCAAAGCCAAAAGAAGAGAGGAAATTATAAAAATCAGAGCAGAAATCAATGCAGTAGAGACTAAGAAAACAATCCAAAGAATCAACAAATCAAAGAGTTGGTTCTTTGAAAGAATAAATAAAATCGATAAGCCCCTAGCCAACCTTATTTTAAAAAGGGAAGAAAAAGCTCAAATTCATGCAATAAGAAATGAAAAAGGAGAAATCACTACAGACCCAATAGAAATACAGAAGATCATCAACACCTATTTCGAAAACCTCTACTCTCAAAAGTTTGATAACACAGAAGAAATAGACAGATTCTTAGAAGCATATGAAGTGCCAAAGCTAGATCAAGAGGATGTAAAACTGTTGAATAACCCAATCTCTGTTACTGAAATTGAAAATGTAATTAAGTCCTTACCCACCAAGAAGAGCCCAGGCCCAGATGGATTCACTGCAGAATTCTACAAGAAATACAAAGAAGACCTAATGCCGACACTCCTCAAACTATTCAATGAAATTGAAAGGGAAGCAATCCTTCCTGGAAGCAAATATTACTCTAGTACCAAAACCTGAGAAAGACCCAACTAAAAAAGAGAACTATAGACCGATCTCCCTAATGAACACAGATGCAAAAATCCTCAATAAAATATTGGCAAATAGGATCCAGCAAATCATCAAGAAGATTATACACCATGACCAAGTGGGATTCATCCCAGGAATGCAAGGATGGTTCAACATACGCAAATCAATAAATGTAATCCACCATATCAATAAAGCCAAAAATAAGAATCACATGATCATTTCTATAGATGCAGAAAAAGCCTTCGATAAGGTCCAACATTTATTCATGATAAAAACTCTACAGAAAATTGGAATAGATGGCCTTTACCTCAATATAATAAAGGCCATTTATGACAAACCAACAGCCAGCATCATACTAAATGGCTAAAAATTGAAAGCCTTTACTTTAAATCAGGCACAAGACAAGGATGTCCTTTATCACCACTCCTATTTAATATAGTACTGGAAGTACTAGCCAGAGCAATTAGGCAAGAAAGAGAAATAAAAGGGGTAAAGATAGGAAAAGAAGTTAAGTTGTCATTATTTGCAGACGACATGATACTCTACATAGAAGACCCCCTAAGCTACATTGAAAGACTCTTAGATACAATAAATAAATTCTGTAATGTGGCTGGATACAAAATCAATACTCAGAAATCAATAGCATTCCTATACTCAAACAACAAAATCACAGAGAGGGAAATAAGAGAAACTACACTCTTCACATTAGCAAGCAAAAAAATGAAATATTTAGGAATTACTCTTATGAAAGAAGTGAAAGACTTATACAGTGAAAAGTATAATACACTGAAAAAGGAAATTGAAGATGATCTCAGAAAATGGAAAGACATCCCTTGCTCATGGATAGGAAGAACAAACATTGTGAAGATGGCCATTCTCCCAAAACTCTTATACAGATTCAATGCAATCCCAATAGAAATACCATCAACATACCTTATAGATCTAGAGAAATCACTCCTAAATTTCATCTGGAACCAGAAGAGACCTAGAATCGCAAAGGCAATTCTAAGCAGCAAAGTCAAAGCAGGAGGCATCACAATCCCTGTCTTGAAATTATACTACAAAGCAACAGTAGTAAAATCAACATGGTATTGGAATCAAAACAGAGGCGAAGATCAATGGAATAGATTAGAAGATACAACCACAACTACAAACACACTCAACTACCTTATCTTTCATAAAGGAGCCAAGCAGGTTCACTGGAAAAATGACAGCCTCTTTAATAAATGGTGCTGGAAAAACTGGCTCTCCATTTGCCAAAAACTAAAACTAGACCCATGTCTATCACCATGTACTAAATTAAAATCTAAATGGGTCAAATATCTGAATATTGAAACAGAAACACTAAATTTATTGGAAGACAAATTGGGTAGAAACCTTGGAGACATAGGAGTAGGTAGAGAATTCATGAACAGGACTCAAACCGCACGGGAAATACTTCCCAGAATCAATAACTGGGACCACTTCTTATTAAAAAGTTTCTGCATGTCAAAAGAAATCTCCAGCATAGTGAAAAGAAAACCCACAAACTGGGAAAAGATTTTAGTGAACTCTCTCTCAGACAAGGGACTCTTGTCTAAAACATATAAAGAATTTAAAAAACTCAGACCTCCAAAATTCAAAGATCCAATCCAAAAATGGGCATCTGAGATAAATACGCAATTCTCAGATGAAGAAATGCAAATGGCAAATAAATACATGAAAAAATGCTCATCATCATTGGTCATTAGAGAAATGCAAATTAAAACCACACTGAGATACCATCTCACTCCTGAAAGAATGGCCAGGATCAAGAAAACCAACAACAACAAGTGCTGGAGAGGCTGTGGGGAAAAAGGAACTCTCCTGCACTGTTGGTGGGAGTGTAGACTGGTGCAGCCTTTGTGGAGGTCTGTCTGGAGGTTTCTCAAAAAGTTGGGATTGGAAATCCCATTTATTCCAGCTATTCCACTTCTAGGCATATTCCCAGAAGAACTGAAAGCATCATACCACAGTGATTTATGTGCACCTATGTTTATAGCAGCACAATTTGTAATCGCCAGATCTTGGAAACAACCCAAGTGTCCATCAACTGAGGAATGGATAAAAAAGTTGTGGTATTTCTATACAATGGAGTATTATTCAGCTATAAAGAAGGATCACATTGAGATATTTATCAATAAATGGGCGCAGCTTGAGACCATACTCATAAGTGAAATAAATCAATCTCGCATGTATGAATACTGAATAGTTTCCCTAATGTAAGTAATGATTCAAATATATGAAAATATGTGGCAATCATGATTCCCCATTATGTGGCCTTGAAGCCTTATAAAATTTTCACTTATTAATTGGAAAGGCTTTATTCTGGGCTTCTTGATATGGAAATATTTGAAGCTATAATATATGAAGTTTTATCCAAATATTTCAAGGAAAAAGACAGACACTATGGTAACTATTATTCTTTAAAAAATTATTTAGTTATTTCTTATGTTTATTTTAATTAAGGGAAAAATTTAAAAAATTAGGATATATAATAGTAACACTTTTCAATTTCCTATTAACTTGTTTTGAAATCCTGTAATACTCCCACGATCTTGTTTTGACTGATTACACTCTGTTCCATTCTGTGTGATAGTATCAAGTCTGAGTGTATAGGCAACTACTTTGAAGGCAATAAGATTCACTAAGATGCCCATTCTGGTTTGACTATTGTCTCCTTTGGAAGTCCTGTAATGTTTACAATGTCTAAGTTTTATTGGTCTTGTTCTCTCCAACTTTATAATATCTAATGAGATAGACAAATCTTTTTGAGGAAACAAGAGACAACGTTGATAACCATTGTTAATAACCGTGTACTCTGTTCTACATCATGTGCTATGTCTATCCTTGGTTTTGACTGACAGCTTTGTTCTGCCATATTTGACTTTATTCTCCCCCCCCAAAAAAAGTAATAAGAACTAAGGAGTAATAAAATCCAAAATGTGTAAATTTTGTTGTAAAAAGAGAGGAAGGGGAAAAAAAAAGAGCTCTAAAGGATATAACAGCAAGTGTGTATAGGGGTGTTGAATAGCTGATTATATTAATGTTTTTGGATCATTGAACACAGCTGTTTGCAGTCTCTCTGTTTGAATGTCTACTTTGTATTCTTTGATACTGTGATTTGAGCAACTATTTCCAAGACGATAATATGTAATCTATTAACAGGTGATTTCTTACTGTTATGTTTTTTTTTTTTGTAGTTCTGTATTATATGTAACCTTACACTGCAAAAAAAAAAAAAAAAGACAAGGAGGAACTGTGAGAGTTCATGGCCACCAACCCAACCCTACAAAAAATACTGAAGGACATTCCAGAGAGAGACAGAGGAAAAAATACCAAGATTCCAGCAACAGTGGCAGAGAAGTCTCAATGAACACGGCAGACAGTGGAATGAAGGAGAAAAGTGGACAAACAATAGCAGAAGAATAGAATAGCAGAGATGAGGCAGAGACGGTAAGCTATAATTTTTAATATAAATAGCCTTGATACACTAACAAAAAAGAAACACGGGCAGAGTAGATTAGGAGGCAGGATCCATCAAGAGACTCTGAATAGAAAATGCACTCAACATGAAAGGGGGTTAATAAACTGAGAGTCAAAGATGAGAAAACAATGCTATATGTGACAGAAAACCACAAAGAAATAGGGACAACTCATCCAGCCGCCACAGATAGGTTGGAAAGTTATGACACTTATGTGCAGTGTAGAACTACACAGCTGGAAGGAAGGAAAACCTTTGTGACTTTAGTAAGTAAAGGAGTACAACTCAAGATTAAGCTCAGGGGTAAAAAAGTTCAGCAACACTCAGATAGATAACAGGTTGATCCCCTAGTCTAAAAACTATAGATAGCTAGTGGACCCAAAATATACAAAGCATCCTGAGAAGGGGAAAGGTGAGGAACTGCCTAAAAAGGAAGGCAGAGGACATTGTTATAAGTGTATCAGAATTTAAAAGCCACAGTAGTCTTATCGCTCTGTTTAGTTTGATTATATTTGTTCCGGTCTGTCTACTCATACGAGATTTGAGGGAACAGGTAGCTAACCCAAAAATAACAGGTTATACCACAGTAACTATCCTTAATTTCCTATTATCTTAAACTAAAACCCTGTATTATTTACACTGTCTTACTGTGACTGATCTTATTTGAAGCTGGTTTGTTAGATTGCTGTTTTGCCTTGACTGATTTTATTAGAATTTGGTATACTTGATAGTACCAAGTCTAAGAGTAGAGACAACTACTGTGAAGATGTCAAGATGTAAAAGATATCCATTCCAGTTTCAATTATTAACTGCTTTCAAGTCCTACAATGTCTCCAAAGATGTGTTTTTATAAAAATAGCTATGTAATGCTATGCTTAACTATATAATGCCTGATGATGTGAACAATTCTATTGAAAATAACAAGAGAAAGCATAGTAACTACTGTAGGTTACCTAATATTGTGGTCTTATATGTCTTTGTCATTTCATGTTTTTCTAGGAATTTGTTTTGTTGTCTTGTTTTGATCTGTTTTTCCCTAAAATGCGGAAAGGACAGGTATACATGTAGAGATTTACACATGGGAAGAATTTCTAAACTATCTACAGGAACAGATTATATAATACACAATGTAATGAACAGATACTCTGAAGAAGAAGAGACACTAAGTAACCCAGTGCTAATTCTGTAGCATTATGATATAAAATCTAGCAATACTATTATTCACTGTTCAGAATGATATTAGTCTAGTCTCTTATGTTCAACTTCAGCATACATAAAGATAAAGGCAACTACTTCGAAGAGAATGAGAGACATTATGGTAGTAATTATTGACTTCCCCAAAATTAGATCTTGAAGACCAAAAAGCCTTCATCAACCTGAATGATCAGATTAGTCCTATAATGTTCAGTATACATTCAATGTGTGTGAAGATGGGGATAACTATTTGGAAGAAAACTAGAGACAATAAGATAGACAGTGAAGATCTCCAGTGGGTTTGCTTAGAAATCTGTTTCTAAATTTTTTTCCTTATGAACTGATTTGTTCTGTTTTGACATGTTTAATGTTACCCTCTTTAAGATTTAAAAAAAAAAAAACAAGTGTGTAGGACTGATAACCATATTACTAAGTTTTTGTTGGATCATTGAGCAGAACTGTTTGCAGTGTCATTATTTGAATATCACTTTGTGTGCTTTAATTTTGTAACTTGAATAACTGTTTCTAAGATGACAATATGTAACTTACCAACTAGTGATTTCTTACTGTTTATTTTTCTGAAATTCTGTATTATTTCTATCCCTTTTTTCTGGTTTTATTTTCTCTTTAAATAAAAAAATTATGAATAGACTAGTACCTGGGGCATGGTGGAGCATGCTTGTAATTCCAGTTGCAGGGTGACTGAGCCAAAAGTATGGCAAGTTCAAGCCCAGTCTGAACAATTTCACAAGATCCTGTCTCAAAAATAAAATTTTAGGGGCTGGAGATTTAGCTCAGCAGCATAAGCGCCTGCCTTGCAAGCAGGCAGTCATGAGTTTGATCCCTGGTACCAATAAAAAGGAAAAAGACAAAAAAAAATGAAATTTTAGAGAGGCTCTAGGCTTTAACTTGGTGAGCTTAGTGGTTCCATTCCAGGTGACACAAAGAAAGAAAGAAGAAGAACATAAAATAAACAAGAAAAGAAAGAATCAATGAATGAATGAATAAAAGAAAGAAAGAAAGAAAAAGAAAGAATTAATCAATGAATAAAAGAATGAATGAATGAAGGCAAGAAAGAAAGAAAAAAGAAAGAAAGAAAAGGAGAAAAATTGCTAAAAGATTTTCTAGGTTCTCTTGTCATTATTGAGATGTTTGTGTAATTTTGTTTTTATTTTTTTAACATGAGGAATTACATTTCTTGATTTCACAAGTTAAGACAACTGTGTACCTGGGAAGAATCCCACTTTGGATAAATTATTTGTTTATTTTATTAGATACAATTTGCCAATGTTTTGTTGGCAGTCTAGTGTTTCTACTCATCAGGAATATCAGTCTGATAGTTTCATTTGGTTGGTTTTGTAATTGGGGTTATGGTGACTCAATTGAATTCGTTCAGAAGTAGTTCTCTTAATTTTTCTAGAAAAGTTCATGTACAATTATTATTTTTCAATAAATGTTTAGTAGAATTCACCAGTTAAGCCACCTGAGCGTGAAGTGTACTTTGTAGAAGAGGTATTAAATATAGACTCAAAGGGCTAGTTAAGTATATCTTTGTAAGTAAGATTTAGTGATGTTTGTCTTTAAAGAATGTGTATTTTCTCTAAGCTGTAGAGTTTTATTAGATAAAATTATTCTTAATACCATATCTTCTTATTATCTTTTCAGTATCTATAGCATCTGTATGATGCCATCATTATCATTTCTGCTATTGTGGATTTATTTCTTTCCTAATCAACTTGGCCACATCCTTATCAGTTTTATCAGTCTTCTTAAATACAGATTTTACTGTCTGTGGGTTTTTTTCCCTAATTCCCAGTTCACTGAGCATTGCCCTGTTTACTAGCTACATGGCCCACAGTTAATAATTTTGTTTTAAGGTCCTACTCCACAGAACCAGTGTGGGGACCATATCAGATCACATACGTGAAAATCATGTCCATAAAGCATTTCTAGTGTTCTTCTTTCTATTGTGCCTATTCACCTGGTATCATTTCTCTTCTATAATTAAACACTTTTAATATTTCTTAAAGAAGTCTCTTGTGATGCTCTTTTTCCATGTTTGTATATCTAGAAAATGCTTTATTTTATTTTTTTTCCTGAAATAACCTCACTGGGTACAGGATTCTATTTTTACAACTGTTTTTTCTTCTCAGCATTTAAAGTTATGGTTCCATAGTCATCTTTATTTGCATTATTTCTCATGAGAATACTGTTGTTATTTGTATCTTTCTTTCTCTGCATGGCACTGAACTGTTTGCATCTAGATTATCTTAAGAGCTTTTCTTTAAATATCTGACCTATGTTTTAAGCAATTTGGTGTTAGTTTCTTCATGCTTCAGATTCTTGGGATTTGTTGAGCTTATTGAATTTGTAGATTTATAGTTTACATCAAATTTGGAGAAAATTTGGCCTTTATTTATTTGAATACTTGTTTTACTGTTCTCTCTTTTGGGAACTACAGTTAGATATGTATACTAGATCAAATCCCTAATATTTATTTCATTTTTTAAAATTCATTCCATTCTTTTTGGGATATTTGTATAGCTTCTAAGGTTATAGCTTTAGCAATCTTTTCTTTTGTCATGATTAATCTACCATTAATATCAAATAATGATTTTAATCATATTCATTGTGGATTTTACCTCCAAATGCTCAGCTTGACTCTTTTGAAAACAGATTTTGGACTCCAGAGTGGCCCAGAGCTGCCTGTGCTCCACCTCATGAGCTGAAACTTGGACAGTGATCTCTGTCCCATGGTGCAACCTCAGCACATGGCTCGGAGCCTGGTAAAGCCCTTGCTAGCATCCCCCATCACTGGAGGACCCTCAGGAAGGTCTTTCCAGGCCAAGTTCGGCCCCTCCCCAGCAACCCCAAGTAACTCAGAGCCACCTGAATAACTGACTAATGACCTCCACTCAACTGGGGAAACTCCTTGAAGTAGGGATAGATACTTTCAACCCAAGAAACAACTGATATCTTGCTTGCCTTCAGCTATGCTAAGGGAATATAGGAAAATGACAAAGGGAAAAAACAAAATACAGTTTCAAAACTCTAGCACATCCCAAGCAAGCCTGGGAGACATGAACATAGAAGAAAATGTAAGCCATACACCTAAATTCCTGAAATGATAACAAGTGAAGTAAACAAACAACTCTGGGAAGCTATAAAAGAACTCAAATCAGACATAATCTCCCAGGTTAAAGAAGAAATGTTAAATATAATGAAAGAAATGCTGAATATATCTAAAGAAGACATAGCTAAAAAAAAGTAGAGGAACACTGCCAAAAGATGCCTGAATGAATAATACAAGAAACAAACAGAATTCATGAAACAGATTCAAAGAAATACAAGAAATCAAAAAGTTCCATTGAAAGCTGGCAAAACCACCTCAATGAAAGTGAAGATAAACTATCAGACCTTAAAGACAAGATTGCAGTTAGGCGACAGGACAGATAATTTTAAAAATAACAAGGAATCAGGAAATAACAATTCAACAACTGCAAGGTGGTGCAAAGAAAAACAACATAAGACTGATAAGTATAAACAAAAAAGAAAGTGACAACACATATGATACCAAAAGACTATTTACAGAAGTAATAGCTTAAAATTTCCCAAACATGGGAATGGAAGCTGACATACAGATCAGTGAAGCATATAGAACTCTAAAAGGCCATACTCAAAATAAGACTACATCTAGACATATAGTAATCAACATCCAACAAATTCAACAAAAGAACAGAATATTAAAAGCTGTTAGAGACAAAAGAAAGATCTCTTATAAAGAAAAGCTTATCAGAATCACAGCAGACTTCTCAATACAATGAAGCCAATAAGTGCATGGAGTGAAGTATTTCAGATCCTAAAGGAAAATGATTTCCAACCCAGACTGATGTACCCCGAAAAACTGTCCTTCAAAATGGATGGAGAAATAAGATACTTCCATGACAAAGAACAGCTGAAGAACTTCATGACAACCAAACCCATCCTGCAAAGATTACTGAAAGACATTCTAGATAGATATACTAAAAAAAAAAAACACTAAGCAAGGAGAACAATTAAACAGAGGGGAAAGGTTAAGAAACAACAGCACAAAGATAACAAGACAAAAATAAACATATATATATATATATATATGCTATATATATAAATAAATATATATAAATATATATGCTATAAATATATATATATAGCATATATATAAAACCATTAATATAAATAGCCTCAATTCACCAATTAAAAGAACAGACTGGGAGAATGAATCAAGAAACAACATCCAACCATTTGTTGTATACAGGAAACCCATCTAACCCAGAAGGAAACTCATAGATTGAAAGTCAAAGGATGGAAAACAATATTTCATGCAACAGGACCCCCTCCAAAAAAACAAGGATCACTATTCTGTTTGCAGATAATGGGAACTTCAAATCAAAAATAATCAAAAGACACAAAGAAGGTCACTACATTACTAATTAGGGGAAAACTTCAAGAAGAAGACATAGCAATCTTAAATATATATGCACCAAATTTGAGAGCACCCAGTGATACAAAACAAATATTAACAGAAATGAAAAATCAAATAAACAATAACACAATTATAATGGGAGACTTTAACACCACATTGACACACAGAGACAATCAATTAGACAGAAAATCAGCAAAGAAGTAACAGAACTGAATCAGATCTGTGAACAAATGGACTTAGTAGATGTGTACAGAGTGTTCCACCCAGCAACATCAGAATATGCATTTTTAGCAGCACATGAGACATTCTCCAAAATAGACCATATACTAGCCCACAGAATATGCTTAAGTAAGTACAAAAGAATTCAAATTATCCTATGCATGTTATTGGATCATAGTGCCATGAAACTAGAAATTAATGACCAAAGAAACTGCAAAACCCCACTAACACATGGAAATTGAATAATACACCCCTGAGCAATCAGGGGGTCACAGAGGAAATTAAAGAACAAATTAAACAATATCTATAAGCAAATGAAAATACAAATACAAATTACTGTAATCTGTGGGATGCAGTGAAAGGACTTCTCAGAAGAAAATTTATTGCGATGAATTCCCACATCAGGAAAGAAGAACAAACACCAATAAATAGCTTGATGCTACACCTCAAACATCTAGAAAAAGAAGAGCAAGTCAAACCTAAAGCCAAAAAAAGGGAATAAATTATAAAGATCAGAGCAGAAATTAATCCAATAGAGACAAGGAAAACAATACAAAGGATCAATGAATCAAAGAGTTGGTTCTTTGAAAGAACATATAAAATTGATAAGCCCCTAGCCAACTTTACTTTAAAAAGGAAAGAAAAAACTCAAATTCATGCAATAAGGAATGAAAAGGGCAAAATCACTACAGACACTGTGAAAATACAGATCATCAATACTTACTTTGAAAACCTCTACACTTAGAGATTTGATAACACAGAAGAAATGGACGGAGTCCTAGAAGCATATGAACTACCAAAGCTGGACCAAGAAGATAAAACTGCTGAATAACCCAATATCAATTAACAAAATTGAAAATGTAATTAAATCCTTACCAACAAAGAAAAGTCCCAGGTCCTGATGAATCCACTGTGGAACTGTATAGAAATTCAAGGAAGACAATGCCAGAACTCCTCACTCTTCAATGAAATTGAAAGGGAAGCAATTCTCCCTAACTCATTCCTGGAAGCATGTATTACTCTATCACCAAAACCAGAGAAAGACCCAACCAAAAAAGAGAGCTAGAGACCACTCTCCTTAATGAATATAGATGCAAAATTTTTCAATAAAATACAGGCACACAGAGTGCAGCAAATCATCAAGAAGATTATACACCAGAACCAAGTGGGATTCATCCCTGGAATGTAGGGATGGTTCAACATAGACAAGTCAATAAATGTAATCCACTATGTCAATAGAGCCAAAAATAAGAATCACATGATCATTTCTGTAGATGCAGAAAAACTTTTGATAAGGTCAAACCCTCATTCATATTAAGAACCCCACAGAAAATAGGAATAGATGGTCTCCACCTCAATCTAATAAAAGCCATCTATGACAAACCAACAGCCAACATCATATTAAGTGACCAAAAACTGAAAAGCTTTTACTCTAAAATCAGAGACAAGCCAAAAATGTCCATTATCACCACTCCTATTCAAAATAATGCTGGAAATAATAGCCAGACCTATTAGAGAAGAGAGAGAAACAAAAGGAGTAAGGATAGGTAAACAAGAACTTAAATTATCATGATTTGCAGATGACATGATACTCTACAAAGAAGACCCCCAAAACTCCATTGAGAGACTCCTACGAATAACAACTAAATTCAGTAATTTAGCTGGCTACAAAGTCAACAGTCAAAAATCAGTAGCATTACTATACACTAACAACAAACTGAGAAATATATAACAAGCCATACCCTTCACAATAGCATCCAAAAAAATGAAATACTTAGGAACCAATCTAACAAAAGAAGTAAAACATCTATTCAGTGAAAATTATAATGTCCTGAAAAAAGAAATTGAACAGGATCCAGAAAATGGAAAGACATTCCTTGTTCATGAACAGGAAAACAATGTGAAAATGACCATTCTCCCAAAATTTTTATACAGATTTAGTGCAATTCAAATCAAAATACCATTAGCATACCTCACAGATCTAGAGATATTATTCCTAAAATTTATCTAGAACCAGAAAAGACCTAAAATAGCAAACACAATTCTGGTGAACAAAGGCAAGGCAGGAGGCATCACAATCCCTGAATGAAATTAGACTGCTAAACTACTGTAATAAAATCAACATGGGACTGGAATAAAAAAAAATACCCGAAGATCAATGGAAAAGATTAGAAGATATAACTACAAACACACTCAGCCACCTTATTTTTGACAAACAGGCCAAACATGTTCACTGGAAGAAAGTCTCTTTAATAACTGGTGTTGGAAAAACTGATTCTCCATATGCTGAAAACTAAGACTAGAACCATGCCTATCACTATGTACCAAAGTCAAAATGGATCAAAGATCTAAATTTTAAAACAGACACACTAAATCTGCTAGAAGACAAAGTAGGTAGAAATCTTGAAGACATGGGGGTAGGTAGAGAATTCATGAACAAAATCAAACTGCATGGGGAATATTTCCTAGAATCAATAACTGGGATCTGATCTTATTAAAGTTTTTGCATATCAAAAGAAATCTCTGATAGAGTAAAAAAGGAAACTCATGAATTTTTAAAAAGTCTTAGTCAACTGTCCCTGAGGTAAAAGATTTCTGTCTAGAACATATAAAGAATTTTTAGAAATCAGACACCCAAAATTCAAATACACCCAATCCAAAAATGGGCATCTGAGATGAACACACAGTTCTCAGATGAAGAAATACAAATGGCAAATAAATATGAAAAAAATGTTCAACATCATTGGCCATTAGAGAAATGCAAATTAAAACAACACTGAGATTCCATCTCACTCCTGAAAGAATGGCTAGGATCAAGAAAACTACCAACAACAAATGCTGGAAAGGCTACGGTGGGGGAAAAGGAACTCTCCTGCACTGTTGGTGGAAGTGCAGACTGGTGCAAATACTGTGGAAGTCAGTCTGGAGGTTCCTCAAAAAGATGAGATTCTGAGTCCCATTTGACCCAGCTGTTCTACTTCTGGGCATATTCCCAGAAGAACTGAAAACATCATATCCCAGTGATATATGTGCACCCATGTTTATAGCAGCACAATTTGTAATAGCCAGATCTTGGAAACAACCTAAATGCCTGTCAACTGAGGAATGGATAAAAAAAGATGTGGTATTTTTATACAATGGAGTACTACTCAGCTATAAAGAATGATCACATTGAGATTTTTATAAATACATGAATGCAACTTGAGACCATACTCTTAAGGGAAATAAATCAAACTCACATGTGTAAATAGCATAATAGTTTCCCTAGTATAAGAAATGGTAAGAGTACATAAGACACAGAATCCTTAATAAATACAGTGAAAGGATAAGAATCTGCTCAAAGGGGGAAAATAATATCTCAAGGGAAAGAAGGAAAAAGAAAAAGGCACGGAAAAGAAAAATATCTAAAATTATATAAACACACAAGAAAACGAAGATGATTGTATTACAATTCTATAAGCTCTTGGGACAAAACAGTTAATATTCATAGGATTGGAACAATTGTGCATGTTAGTGCCTGGTGATCTGAGGAACTCTTGAATATCATTATGTAGAATAACAACCCTATTTATGCTCTTACCTCCTTGTTTTGAAGGCCTCTATTGCCAGTGTTTTGGCCTCTTTGTTATTGTTATATATTTGTCTTTTTTGCTTTGTGTTTTTCTAGTAATTTGTTTTGTTTTTCCCTCTAATACAGAAAGGATAGGTGTACATGTAGAGACTCATACATGTGTAGAACTTCTCCTAAACAGTTTATGAGAATCAATTATATAATGCGTGACGGTATGAATAACTACTCTGAAGAAAACAAGACATAATGGTATCCATCACTGATTCCGTTATCGTAACACTGTGAAAACCAGTGATGCTACTATTCTTTGTTCAGAGTGATTTTATTTTAGTCTTTTTTGTAGTGTTTAATTTCAACATACATGAAGGTTTGGGCAGCTATTTTGAAGAGAATGAGAGACACTATGGCAGCCATTGTTGATTTTCCTGTTGCCTGGTAACCCTAACCCTAATGCCTTCATCACTCCGTTCTGATCAGTTTAATACTATTTTGTTTTGTATGAATTTATTTGGTGTGAAGATATAGACAACTATTTAGAAGACAACAAGAGACATTATGACAGCCACTTAGAACCTCGCACTTGCCAGGGAGGCACTGTGCCACTGAGCTAGATCTCTTTGTTTTCTTGCTTTGAAATTTGTCACTTACATTGTTTTCTTCTGATCTGCTTTGTTTTCTGTTTTGTTTTATCCTCTTTAAAATAAAAAAGAAGATAGACTTCATGACTGCGCTTTATTTTTTAAATATATGTGCAGTTATAAAAATTATTTTAGAGGTATTTTTCTGCAGTTCTAACAATCATGAGTTCTGGGCTTGTTTTGATTCATCGATTTGTCTTCTCATTAAAGGTTATAACTTCCTGCTTCTTTGCACACTGTGTTTTCTTCAATTGGATGCCAGATATTATGAATTTTACTTATGTAGATGCTGAATATTTTGTATTCCTTAAAATATTAAATTCTCTTGAGGTTTTTTCTGGAATATGATTAAGAAACCTGAAAACAGCACAATCTTTTTTAGGTCTTGATTTTAGTGTTTTAATTGGAATCAGAGATTTTTTTGTGTAGAACTAGTTATTCTCACCACTGAGATAAATCTCTTCTGAGTAATCTGCCCAATGCCCCATAAATTACAATGTGTTCTAGTCTTGCTTGTGGGAATAGAGGCTAATCCTAGGTATTCATCTCTCTAATCCTTCAGATTGGCCTTACCTCAGTTGTGGGTAGCTTCCTTACAGGCCTCCAGCAAGCAACACTCCTCAGATTGTTCAAGGAGGACTCTGTAGATACGAAATTCTTTCTCTCAAGTACTTTGATCTGTACACTCCGGATGCCTTGGTTTCCCCACAACTTAATCCCCTCCTTTAGGGAATTGGCCAGTTGTAACCTGATTCCCTCTTTTTTGAGTCATGACCTAGAAATACCCTCCATGTCATTAGCTAGAACAATTGTAAAGCTCACCTCATGACAATTGTGTCTCTCAGGGGTCACTGTCCTTTGTTGTTTTTAATATTTTATCTGGTTTATTTGTTGTCAGATGGGAAGGTGATACTGATCCTTGTTACTCTATGAGACATGATCAAAAATATAGTGAATGCTTACTTTTTAAAATTTATTGCAGAAAAATACATTGCAATTAATTCCTTTCAAAGTTCTCCCTCTGATTTGAAACACATTTATTCTATCATTCTTTTTGGCACCAGAAATCAAACTAAGAACCTCGCACTTGCCAGGCAGGCACTGTACCACTGAGCTATATCTTTGGCCCTATTCTATAATTCTTGCCTCCTCCTGAAGCAGTTCCACATGTAATTCCTATTTGTCAGTGTTGTTTGCACTGTGGTGGCTGCCTAGATGTCCTGAATTAATTCAAAGTGTTTACCTTTTGTGGTTATTCTGATTTTGAGGAAGCGCCAAAAGTCACACAGAACCAGATTTGGTAAATAAGGAGGATGAGGACCCACCATGTTAATTTGATAAATCTTTTCTGTTGGATGGCACTAAGCAGAAGTCTTCACTGTATTTTTAATCACAGCTCTTAAAGATACTCATCAGAGAGTTCTTCCAGAACTGCTGCATAAAGTGCCAAGAACAACGTTCAAAGTGAGGAAGGGTGTTTTGAAGGAAATTAATGGAAATGGGTCTTTAGTGTGATCATTTTTCACTTACATATTCTCTGTATATTTTGATCAACAGTTGTATATTGAATGGATGCAGAAGTATTTTCTGGTTGTTTAAATTTCCCCTTTGGTACAATCATGGAGCTAGAATTGAATCAAGGACATGGAAAATATAAAGCGCTCAAATCAACCAGGATTTCTCTTGTAGTATAGGACACATACAGTGAACAGGCATGAAGAGTCAGTCTACCCAGCTGGATGATAAATACTGCAGTGACAAGAGTTTTGTCTCACACTCCTCATTTATCCTTCCATTGTCTCCAGCCTGTTCTCTGCAGAAGCAGGATAAATGGAAGTAATTACTAATTTGCATTCTCCTTTCATAGTTTAAGTCTATTTGTTTTGACTTAGCTGAGATAATGTACCATCACAAACGCTCACTAATATGCTTTGCTATGTAGATCTTGAAAGAACTTCTTTAGCATTTTAATAGGCAGAACTAGATTTTCAAAAGATCCAAAGTCTGGTTCCTTTTTAATCCCTATGAAAGGATAAAAGGTCTCTCAAATGCCTTTCATAATTCTTACTGCTGATTTGAGAAATATTGGTACACAATGGCTGGTTAGAGAACTAACACGGGTAATACACGCTGAAGGGTTTTTGGGAGCTAGTGGAAAGGACACTGAGGGGCGTGGAGTTTTAATACTGATTCTGGGATCTGCCTTACAGTCTACCACAAACTAGGTGGTGTTAGGCAAGGTTACTTATTTACTCAGCTTTCTTTCATCTGATCATCTCTAAATAAAACACAGCAATATAATTTTATGGAACTGATATGAGAATTTTAGATAGTATTTTAAAACACTTAGTATAAGCCTTATTCTCTAGTTAGAGAGACATTTCAGAATTTAGACTGTGGCTTTGCTGAGTAATTAGAGATGTGGTCATAGTTTTTTCAAGGTAAGGTTTAGTACCAACTTCAGAATTGGAGTAAGGCTTACATTAGATAATGCAGTGAATAGCAGTTGGTAAATTTTGTGCAAAAATGTTCATTGATTAATCACTGCTTACTAACAATTTTGACAACCCTAAAGCCTCTGTGGGATTCTTGAAGAAAATTAAAACACTTGGGAGGCAGGGGCGACTGTTGATATTTTAGTCTTTCTTCAACCAACTCTTCCTTTCTTCAGTGTCTATGGTGCACCATCCTCAGCACCCAAACGCAGTTATTCAAGGACTGTCAAGATGAACACCGCAGTGTGCATCAGACCTAGTTAATTTTTGCATTATTATTTTTTAAATATTTTATATATTTTCAATACAAATTGATACAATAAAAACTAAGCAAGCGTACAGCATTTTGCATTATTATTTTATCAGGTCTCACATTTTGGCATTAAATAATGAGATAAATCAACTAGAAAACAGCATGAAAACACCAATAAAGACAAATATCTTAACTTTCTCATATTGTTCTGTCTCCTGTTAGAAGTGGTTAGGAGAAAAGAAAAATACATCTTAACATGATCCCTAATGTAAATATTTAAATTTTGATGTTCCTCATGCTAGACAAAAAAGAAAATCTAGCAAAGAAAATGTAATCCTGTCTTCAGCAGCGATACAGAGATAAACAATAATAATAGCAATAATACCACATAATACATACAGGAATAAAATTGATAAAGAATCTCTAAAAAAGAGTCCCTCTTTTTTGTAGAGCACACATAAACAGGGATTTGGGAGCAGTTAGAAATCTTTCTTTTTTTAACTTAGTCCCATGCTAGCTATATTCAGAATTGCTACAAATGTGAAAGAATAAAACATTTGTCTCTTACCATAGTCATCACAGAAAAAAAATCTAAATATATTAAATCTAATAGTTGCCAATTTCAAAGTAAAATTCTAAATCTTGAAATAATCTACTATTAATTCTTCTTGCAAAAGACAAACCATTATACAAATCTAACTTCACTCAGAATTTTTAATCACTTCATAATGTTTTAAGAATTTATGGGAACAATTGAAAATATCTATGTTAAACACACACCCACACATACACACACACACCATCACTCTATGAAGTGGGAAGGAGGTATCAGAATTTCTAGAGATCAGAATTTTTAAAGCCATGTGATTTCAAAAGGTTCTCTGGATGAATTCTGATAAATACCTAAAAGCTAAGAAGTTTTACTGAAGTTCTTCATTTAATCTTCACAAAAATTCCCTCAAGGATAAGTCTATATTTATTCCCATTTTATTGATGTGGAAACTGAAACCCAGGAAACTTAGGCAAATATCTGATGTTACATATATTAATGACGGAAGTCAGATTTTACAGCAAGTAATCTGACTTCTGAGTCTCTTTCCCTATTCCCAATTCTGCACTGCAAACTAATGCTTTATTGGTGGGGCTAGGAGGGTTGAATGGGTAGTACTGACCTCATTCTTCATATATATATCTCACTATGACCCTTATGTTGCTCTTGCTTCTTAAAAAAAAAAAACTCCTGAGTTTTGAGGTGATTTTAAAATTTTTTTATTAGGACATATTTGCAGTACATAATGATTACATTCCATATGGGAAGTTGGCACATAATACAGAGCACATCTTAACTTTTTTATGTACCCTTACCCTCTATTTCCTCCCCCTCCATCCACCTCTTTTTCCTTAGTTTCATAAACAAAATATGTGCAGTTTCAGTGAGCTTAATGTGCAGTTAACTTTCTCTACATTTATGGTCAGCACATTCTCATTCAACCTCCACATCACTATTGCAGGGCCAATTCAAGAGAAGAAATCTGAGTGTGCTGTGCAGTGTCGGCATTGGTAGACTTTTCCACCTAACTATACAGCCCATATATTATTGATTAAAAGAATTCATAGTATTGATTCTCTCAGTCCACACACCTGTTTAGTAAGGAAGCTGCAGGAAACCAGCAAGAGCACGGGCAGTAACTGGGATGTAGTGGTTGAATCTCAACTGTGTCACTTACTTTCCTTCCGTGATCTCTTCACAGTCATAAACCTTAGGGTTATTTACCCATCCATAGGATTGTAGAATAAAGCACACCTACCCCTATAATAGCATCGGAATTAAAAGGACCAATAATTTTAAAAGATTGTAGTATAACACCTGGGGTCTACTGATGCTGAGAATATGTAAACCCTAATCACTTTATGTACTTCATTTGTTTTACAAACTTGGGGAATATAGATGCATTTGTGTTTATGTGGGGAAGGTGGCCATGGTTGTGTCTCTCACCCAACGCAGAATTTGCAAGTGGAAGAAAAATTTTGTCAGAGGCTGTTTTTTAACACAATTGTTTGTCAATAGAAGCATTCATAAACTGAGGTATTTACTGTACTTCTATATTTGATTGTCTGATGATCAATTCTATTTTTCTCTTAAATAAATGCAAAAACTGTTTGCACTGTGAAACATTTTTACTGATAGATTCAAATTTTACTGTACATAAATGTCACCAGGTGTATTATCTAAAATACAAATTATTAGCTGTACTCATGGAGCCTATGGTGGAATCCAAAAATTTGCTCTTTTAGTAAGTCTGACTCAGAAACATGCACTTTGAACATGATTTTCTCTTTCTCTCTCTCTCTCTCTGAATATTATCAAAAGAGTCAATACAAGTGAGTGCAAGTGAGTTAGTTTCATAGGTCTGGAAAAGCCTTCAGTCTATCAGCACTTGTTTCAGTATTACTATAGAACTGATGTTTTGGGAGAATGTATCTATTAAAATGTATCCTAAATTGCACCCTAAATTACCAAGTGAATGATAATTCTTCATTAATGCTGAGAAAGACTCCACAAAAAAAGTACATATACATTCCCATTTCAGCTCTTCAATGACATCATTCAAAATCCCCTAGCAGGTAATATTCCCTTCCAGCTCTTCCGCTTGAAGCATAGCTACACATCTCTGCCCATGGTGACTACCTAGTGTCCTGCAGCCCTTGATGTCTACCATCAGAATCTGACAATTTTTAGCCTATACTTTATCCTTTTAATGCTATTTGTCTCCCTAACAAAATCAAATTAGAAATTCTATGTTTAAGTTTCATCTGACATCTTGAAATACATAGCACACACTTCATACATAGTAGGCATATTATAAATACAATTTGAATATACAGTATTTTATGAGTATCCCCGAAAGTGCCATGTGATTTTGAAAACCACCAGGTGCTTTTTCGAGGGCCCATAGAGCTGCCAGGCCTTTTTTTACAGTATGGCACCTCTATGACACTCTCCACTGCCATTTAAGCTCTGGGTAGTATCTGGACATGATGGAATTCCTGTCTTTTGTGTGATGGAAATGATAGTTGGGTCCAGATCCACTTTTACTTAGACATATCTCCGACTAGTGGAGAGAGAAAAAAGTATCTTGTAGCAAGTGCTTTGTTCCTAGTAGGTACAGAGCAGTCATACTGTTAAACAGAAAAGTACTTATATTTTCAATATGTGGGGAAAAGTCACAAAAGTATGCTTCAAAATTATGAAAAATTCAAAGTAAAAATAAAGATAATATAGCTCATATGGAATATTATTTCTCCTATTGATGATCAGGGAAGTGCACCCTGGATGTGAAATATAAGGGTAAGCAGGGCTGAAGAAATGTGGTCTTTTTCCTTTCCTTTCTCATGACTTTCTGATTCCTACATTCTCTTCCCAATAAAATTGCAAGAAGACTTTGCTTGCTATCACATTCTGTAGTGTGACATAATGTGTAGAAATATCACATATCTTTTTTTTAAACCACTATTCAGAATGATACGTAAATTGCACCTTGACTGGTTTTTTGTTAGGAAACTGGTTTGCCAACAAAGGCAATCCTACATACCGAAAAGAACCTTTGAAAACAGTGCTTATTTTATAAAACAAAGTGGCCTTTTGTTTAGTCTTTTGGACTTTGGAAGGAATAAACTTGCTTGAGTCTATACGACAAGAGTTAAAAGTATAATAAAACAGAGCCGTCTTCCATCACACAGTGGAGTCTTGAAACAGACAAGTTCCCTGATAGCATCAATCAACTTGAGTACTTGTGTTCTTTTTGACTAAACACTGAGACAGTGATTGGAATAATGAGAAACAAGGCTGAAAAACAATAGAAAACTGCTGGCTTTTTCCCTCCTCTCTACTACCACTTCCAAATGATAGCTATAATTTAGTAACAGATCATAGAGGCTGGCATTTATGCTGAACATCACTTCCTACCAGCCTTTTATTTAGTAAATTCCTCCTAACTGAATATTTAGCTCAAGGGGAGTAAGTTGTATGTGAACACCCCTATCAACAGCAAGCTAAAATATATTGGCATGATAGCAAATAAATAAACATATTATCCTGGCGCAGCATCGTTCATAGTGAACTGTTTTATAGGTGTGTGGTGAAAATGTGGCCAAAGAATAAAAGACGTTATTACAAATAAATGTACTGTACTTAATAGTATTTATCATGTGAAAGGCACAATCTTGCTAAACCAAATAAAAATTCAGGGGCCTATTTAAACTATAATCCTAGGTTTTTAAATTAGAACATAGCTCTCTTTCTAAGTATGCCGGATTCATATCTAGATGAAGTTAAATTGGCTGAAATAATGGAAGCTTAATCTAAAAAGAATGAGTTGGAGACTCTATGGAGAGATCTATGGAAGTGTTTACTGATGAATAAATTTAAATTCATTATTGAAAACTCAAACAGCTAGCATTCATTAAAATTAGGCTACAACTTTACATTTTGGAGGAAACTTTGTGTTATCTAAGTGGAAAGTGCTGATTTGTGAATTACCGACAGTTGAACTCCTGCATATATATATATATATATATATATATCTTCAAAATCCAGAGTAGAAATATAATTCTTGTTTTGTTATTCATATTTGCAGAAAGGAAGACTAGACAGAAGGAAAACATTTCTTCCTCAGTTAAGAAGGCTTTTAAACCTTTTTGCCTGAATTTCACTAATGCCTCATTTGGCTGAATCAAGCATGTTGTTCTACTATTATATTAAAATGTACTTTAATAACAAATGTTTCAAATCATGTGACATTTTTTTCTAAGATGCATTACTAATAAAGTAACACGCGCTTTCATCTTGTGTGAAACAGCTGGACCATGACGAGATCACATTAGCACTAATTAAAATGATATTTTTTGTGCAGTTTCTGCTAACCCAGCTTCATTGGACTCAAAAGGATTTTTGAAATCCATAATAAAGGCTATTATGTAATCTTACCATGATTCTCTTGAATCAGGCTACTGTCTAATTTCCATGTAACGATATTTTCTTAAAACTCTCACTCAATAAAATCAATATTAAGTTTTTACTTGTATAGCTCTTTTTTCAATATATGATCCTCATTTAATATAAAAAAATTAAAGCTTTAATTTATTTTGCTTGATGAACAAGAAAAATATAATATTAAAGGCAACATTTTGCAATGTTTCTCTTTTTCCTCACTTTACTGGGTCCCTGTTGTTCCCAACGTATAATTTGCAAAACATATTGCTTCAATACTTACAATGAGAGAGGCGGCCCAGCTGTGGGAGGGAGAGGACAACAGCCTCCAATATTACCATAATAATCTGCCTAGAGTCCCATGAGCCCTCTGGTATATACAATTCTCTGTACTGCAGGCCCCAGCTGGAGAACATTCTCTTGACATGTATGCCAACCTTTGCCTGCAGGCAAAATAAAAAAAGGCAGAGAAGTAATCATGAAAATAAAAAATCTTGTCAACGGCATTCGGATGCAGTTCCCATGTTTTTGCTCACGTAGGCAGGCATTGTGCTAACAAAATGATATGAGACTTTCAAAGACTGCAGCTGGTATGTATTTATATCTGTTAAAAATGTGCTATATTAATTCCACAATCCTAAAATTTGGGGTGGGGAGGAGGGCTGTGGGCAGTGATAGTTAAATAGTTATTGCTGTCAATATATGTGACAACTTTATTTACCAACTACAACTTGGAGGATTGCTTATTGGAAAAACTGAACATAAAGGAGCAACATTACCATATTGAAGTTTATCACAGAACTTTCAAACAAACATTGTTTAGACTTCTTGGCAAATGTAGGCAGAATATGAGCAGTTGCTGATTGACATACTTTCCCATAAAACTAATATTAAATTTGCCTCTAGAAACTCAGTCCCGAATGAAGTTGTATTCTCTGTAATAAAGTGCTGAAAGCACTGCTTGAACAAAACACATGTGTTTCGAAACTTAAAGTTAAGATTGAGTTATATGTTACTTAAAAAGGCAGTAAATTCAGTAAGCATAAAACAGCCTTGATTAATGTTGACAGATTTGATATCTTTATTATGGTACTAAAAGTTCTGAAACTTCAATTGTTGAAATAAGACTTCTCTGAAAAAAAGAGTTGCTCAGTATATCTTCAGTCACAAATGTTCTAAGTACTTAATCTGAGTACTAATCCTCCAGATACATAAATGGGTAAGAAAATGCCATTATACATATAGGATATTAACTTTCTTTGTCAAATTAATCTTCCAAATGCTAGATGGTCTGGAAAAGGACAGTACAATATTATGTTATTCTTAATGATTGCCAAGAAGTGTTTGATTTTACTGTCTTTATAAATCTGGTGACAATAAGTCTCTACTTTGCAGATTAAGAGACAGATTTAGATGATTTAGAGGTTGCAAATGTGAGTGAGTCATTGGCATGGTAGTTACTGATTACTTACTGGGGTAGATTAAACAAATACAGTTTGTAATTATTATGTGATTAGTTAATGTTGATCTCTCCCATGAAATACATTCCACATGAATGCAAGATAATTTTATTTTATTTTATTAATTCACCTTTTAATATTATATGAGTATTACATATTAGATAGTGAAACATTGTATGCCTGTATGTAATTATTCATTCACTCAATTAACAAATATTTACTGAGGTCTAGGATATATAAAAATGAATATAGCTTGACTTCATGCCACAAGAGAAGACTAATAAGAGACTTTTAAAACATGAGACTTTTAAAATAAATGCTTGTGTTGAAAAAACACACAAAAAAGAAAAATCTGACAAGAAAGAAGATAGAAAGTGTGTATGGGTAGAAGTCTAAAAGTTGGAGAGGCTATAAAAGGCCACCATGCAAAGAAATTGTTAAATAAACCATTGTTATTCACTGAGTAAAACTGAACAGGCTCCCAGGAGGAATCCTGCAGAAAGAGAAATTAAAGACTCAAAATGTTCACCCAATCATCACTTATGCAAACACTATATCCTTTACAAAACTATCAGCCCCTTCGAAACAATGACAGCAACCTTTGGGGATATTATCTCTGCAGCACAGAACGTTATACATAGTAATGCTTTACCTATGATGTGGACTGACTCAGCTTCATATTAGAATACAAAGAGTGCAGGAATTATCTACATACAGGAAGTGGTAAAATAGCAAAGAATGGAAAAGAACAAACCAGCACCTTCTGCATGGGTAGAGAGCAGTACAGAAAGACTAGGCATACATCACCGGCCAGCATTTGGGTTGATATTTCCCTGAACTTCCAGGCTAGACACCCAGCTCCCCATCTTGGAAGTGACTATTTTTGGTCCCAAGAAAAAACAAGGTAACGTTATACACAAAACTGTGCTTCTATATCATTATAAGTAGGGAACCTAAAGCCCCTGGTTTACTAAATGGAGACTTATATTGGGACCATTTTCATCTAAAAAAACAAGCACACATATATCATTCTTATGAAAGTGGTCTTAAAAGGGAGTTCATGCCCCTTTTTATCTTCATCTTCAATTTGTGCAGCTGGATACCCATGAGTAGCAAATCATATGTGACACTTAGGCAAATGTTTCCTGGAGAGGTCAAAGCCTGCAGTCTCACACAGTGTGAGGTAAAGGAACATAGCACTTTCCATAGATCCAGGAAAATGGGTCATTGGAGACAGGATGGATGCTCTGGGGAGAGCAATCAAACAATAACCAGAGACAGAGGCAAATGGCATTGGCAATACCACTGGCAGTACAATTGTTGATACGAGTCATGCCCAAAATGGTAGAAGGAACAGATGGTAAAATAAGAAAAAATTACAACCAGCACAACACAATTGGGAGAAGTTGTGATCTCATGTTCTTCGCACCTCCAGCTATAAGGACTCTTTCTGCCTCACCTGCCTCCTCCTGCATAGTTCCCAGTGATCCTCTACTGTTAGCACTAAAGGTCAACACATCCTTTTTGCTCTCTGAAGACTGAAGGTCTACACCATGGAATCCCTGGATACTGGAATATGTCTGGAAAGTGTCTGAAACAAATGTCTTGCCGGGAAGAAAGTCATCAAGTGCGCTGGGTATTGATCCCAATCTTTGTAATCCCAAAGATTGCATTGGATCTTTATTCAATCACAGGGCTCACGTTTTAAGACAGTCTTATTCAGGTACAATTGAAAAATAAAAACTGTATATTTTAATGTCTACAATGTAACATTTTAAAATAATATATATATATATTGTGAAATGGCCACCACAATCACACATATCCATCATAGAGTTACCATTTTCTTCTTTGACTCTGTGACAAGAATACTTATACTCTGCTACTGTTTTAACTGTATAATACAGTATTATTAACTGCAGTCAGTGTTGCACGTTAGAACACCAAAATTTATTCATCCTATGTCACTGAAAATTTACATCCTTTAACAAATATCAACCATTTACTGTTCCCTGGAGCCCTTAGCAACCACCATTAACCACTACTCTTTGTTTCTAAGTTTGACTATTTTAGATTTCACATTTAAATGAAAACGCGAAGTAATTCTTTTTCCATGCCTAACTTTTTAATTTTAACATAACGTCCTCCATGTCCATCTAAGTTGTCACAAATGACATGATTCCCTTCTTTTTAAGGCAGAATTATTTTTCACTTTGTGTAGATATATGTATGTACATATGTATTACATTTTATGTATATACCATATATATATATATATATATATATATATATATATATATATAATATGTGTGTGCCCATGGGATTCTCTCTCTCTGTCTCTGTCTCTGTCTCTGTCTCTCTCTCCACACACAAACACACGCAATTTTGTTTCTGTATTCCCCTGTTGGTGGTTAGGTCATTTTTAATATAGAATGGAAACAAAAGTAACAACAACAATCTTTTCTTTAGAGAAAAAAAAGCAAAACAGAAAAAGGGGTAGAAATAATACAGAATTTCAAAAAAACAGTAAGAAATCACTAGTTGATAAATTATATATTGTTATCTTAGAAGTAGCTGTTCAAGACACAAAATCAAAGCATAAAACATGGACATACAAGCAATGACAGTACAAACTATTCTGTTTGCTAAACTAAAGAAACAGTAGTATGCTTTTCTATCTTGCATACTTAAACATATGTACAGTTATATTCTTTAGAATACTTTATTTTTCTTTCTGGAATGTTACTCAGCTATGAAATACAATGATCTTGAGGCTTTTAAAGGTATATGGAGACAACTTGAGAATATCCTCATAAGTGAAATAAATCATTCACATTTGTAAATATTGTTTGTCTCTCTAGTATAAAAAATAATAAAAACTAAAGAGTAATAAGATCCAAAATGTATGATAGATATTGTAACAATAATAATCTTAAAGATAAGCAAACTTTAAAAATAGTTTCTGCAACCTTTTAAAGACAAGGAGATTATACAGAAACCATTGTTCATTTTCTGTTAGTCGATTCTAAATACTCTGTAATGCTGTCATTCTCTTGAATGGTTTTACATTGTTTTGATATACTTAATGCTACAGTATACGAAGTTGTACTCAAGGATTTCAAAGAAAGAAACAATATGGTAACTACTTTTAGGTTAGGATTATCTGGTGGTGAAACACTATTCTGCTTAAATGGTTATGTTTTGATCTGCGCTGTTTTGTTGTTATGCCCTCTTTTTTCTCAATCTCCACTCCATTATTTACTTTTTTATTTTTATCCTTTTAATTAAAGGAAAAAAATAGCAGGATATATTATAGTAACCCACTTTGACTTTTCATTACCTTGATTTAAAGCCCTGTATTGCTCTCACCATCTGGTTTTTAACTGATGTTCCCCTATTCTGTTTTGCTGGATAGTATCAGGTTCGAAAGTTTAGGCATCAGCTGTGAAGATAATGAGATTCATTATGACGCCCATTCTTGTTGACTTTTATCTACTTTTGAAGACCTACAATGTCTCCAATGTTTTGGTTTTGTCGGTTTTATTCTTTAATGTTTTGTTCAATTGTATTATAACTAACGGTATAGGCAATTCTATTAGAGATAGCGGGAGGCATTATGGTAACCATTGTTGATCACCTTGTATTATGTTTTTACATTATCTATTATGTCCACCCTTTTGACTTGACTGATTCTGTTCTGTTATGTCACATTTGGTTTTACTCTCTTCCAAAAAAGTAATAAGAACCGTGGGAGCAATGAAACCCAAAATGTGTAATAGTCATGGTACAAAAGAGAGGAAAAGAAAGTGCTCCAAACTATATAACTGCATGTATATTTAAGTGTATAAGATAGAAAATGATGTCACAGAGTTTTATTAGATCAATGAATAGAACTGTTTGCAGTATCATTGATGGAATGTCCACTTTACAAGCTTTAATTTTGTGACTTGAACAATTATTTCTAAGATGACAATATGTAATCCATTAACTAGTGATTTCCTACTGTTCATTTTTTTTCTGTAAATCTGTATAACTTGTACCCTTTCCCTGCTTTTTTTTCTTTTCTCCTTAAATAAAATTTTAAAAAAATAGTTTCTGATTAGTAGTAAAAAAAATCATTAAGCTAATTCAGTAACATATGCATTTGTATTACCAGGAAATATAGATCAGAGGGCCCCAGAATTGCAGAGACAAATTATAAGGAATGCAACAACAAAAAGTAAGGATATATAGACATAATCATTAAAATTTTTAACTTAAATATAAACTAGATGTTTTGACTGTTATTTTAAGAGGGTGAAAATATATATGCTAATAATACTCTTTTCTAGTGAAATATCATGTGACAGATAACTGTTATCCATATGGATGTTACTGCTCTCACTTCCCTCACCCTTTCCAGATGCTGGAAAATCTCTCCTCTCTCTAAGGTTCCTATCTCTTTCCAGCTCACATGTATCCTCTGAGCTCCACAAAAATTGTCATCTAGACTTCTCCAGTTGTGATCCATACAAATTCAAATCCAACTTATTCATAATTCTGTCCCTGCAATCCTTTTCCTTTATATGTTTGTCTTACTAAATGGTAACATTAGTTACTCAAGATAAAAACCTGAAAGCAAATCTTAACTCTATTATTTCTCAGATTCTTTACCATAATATTATTGGCCACCAAGTCCAATAGAATCTCCTCAGCAACTCTTGTACCTGTCTCTTCTTCTACAACTCATTTTTGTGCCATGGCTCAAAAGCTTCATGTCTTAGCTGAATTAGTACATATCTCCTAAGTCATCTCAAAGGAAACCCTTCCTACTGTTTCCAACCAGCACACACTAATCGAAGTTTACTGAATGACCTTTCTAACATATAAATCTCTTCATGTACCTACTTGAAATACTGCAGTACCTGTCGGTACATTTTTTTAGCGTTCAGGTGACAATTCACACTCTTTTGCATGACTATTTTGTATCTCATATCCCCACTACCTCTATGCCAGTATTTATGGCTTATATAAAGATCTTTCCTCATGGCACTTGACTCTTATTAATCTTCTGTGGATGCCTTGCTAATAAATAAATATACCTTTCTGGATTTCTCCACATCTCCTTAATTTCTCTCATCCTTTAAGAATTTGGCTTAATCATAATCTTTTTCTTTTTTATTCTCCCTCCTTCAATTAAATTACAAAATTCTTTCCTGTCTTCATAATGTTTAGCACTGACCATACTGAATTACAAATTTTGGCTTATTATCTATGTGCTCTCCTTGACTATATCCCCTCTTGACTGTGACTATAATGTCCACGAACACAGAATAGATTTTTTATATCTGTACCCCTTAGGTGAAGCACAATGCTTGTTGCATTGCAGATAATTAATGTTTGTTTAGCGTATGAATAAAAACAAGTTTTCATGGATAAGACTAAGTTAAAGAGAAGGAAAATATACCATCTATTTCTACATTAATAATAGTAGATTAGAAAAGGTAAGAAAACCAATGCTTCCTGAGTAACTAGTTGTATTCAACACTGAAACTGTCTATTAAGAACTGGAGAGAGAGACAGAGACAGAGAGAGAAAGTGAGACAGTAACACACAGAGAAATTTGTTCTGAGCATTTATTTACATCTCCAGAAATCTTCTGCACAGGACAAGACAGGGCAGATGAGGGTTTCATGGATGACGGTTATTTAAAATACTGAATACAACATACATTAAAGAGAAAAAGCTATCACTGAAATAAAGAAATAAAGGAATACAAATTCTTTAAAAGTTAACATTCACTTGCTAAAATTATCTGGTTTTACATTAGTTGTACATGATATATTTTCATGATTGAATTTAAAAATAACTCAGATTTAACATATGTTAAAATATATATCCATATCAATTTGTAAACTATCCACCAACTGTTATTTATTTAGTTAAAGGAGAATAAGACATATATGTTGGAAGTGAAATTGGTTCTGAAGAGTTTGCATAGGCTAAAATGTAGAATTTAATCTGCTTGTCTTAGAAGATTTTTTTTAAACTTCTTATATTACACCTTGAACTTTTGGAGATCCACCTTTTGTGATGGTATTTCATTCACGTCTGCCTTCTCAAATAGCTCCCCGTAAGGCAGATCTCAGCTGTACCATCAAAACTTCAGTCTTGCATTCCATGTTGGAGTACAAGCTAAAGAAATTCCAACAATTTTTCTAATAATGGATTTCAACCATAATATGTAAGTAGCAGATCCTTTGTTCCACTTAATATCTTAAAGTACTTTTGCTGTATCATCATTTTACTAATGGTTATTCTCCTTCTACCAAATCCTCAAGTCAATCATGAAGCTATGATTTTAGACTCCATTGTTGGCCATATTTTAGTCAGTCTATTTTACCGGGATTGGCCCTGTAACCTAGTAACTTACAGGCTACAAATTTATACTTCTGTTTGATTAGACCCAGATGAACCAAGAACGGTAGGCAAAAGTGCAGAATATGATATTTAAGATGCAATGCAACTAATTGAGCCTGATTTCATATTGGGAAGGTCTAAATATGTGTCCCCAAAAGCTCATGACAACCATACACATCTATACAAAGTTACTCTCGCAAGAAATCTTCAGGAAGTTATTATATTTTATTAGTAACTCTGGGTTTTAAAGTCATTTTTAAAAGATCAAGAGGACTTCTTTTTTAAGTATTCTTAGAAGCAAATGATCTCTAGTGCTGGCAATCATTTGCCTAAAGAAACAGGTCATCTGATGTTATGGATTAAGAACTGGTGGTCGGGGCTGGGGATTTAGCTCAGCGACATAAGCACCTGCCTTGCAAGCAGGCGGTCGTGAGTTCGATCCCCGGTACCGGTAAAAATGAAAAAGACAAAAAAAAAAAAAAAAGAACTGGTGGTCAATTTAACGCCAGCTGGATTACATCATTGAGCATTGAGTGAAGATGCTCCACCTGAGGAAAGTTGCCAGCATAAATAGGTGAAGAAGGGAGGTGGTGAGGCTTTGAGGCATTAATACGTTATTGCATTGTGTTGAGGTATTATGGGTTCTCCTATGAGTTGCTGTTTGAGCCATTAGGCTCTCTTGGAGAAGCTTTAGTCCACACATCTAGCATTGCTTCCTGGCTCCGGAGAGTAAGATGTGTGCCGCTTGGTCTCCAGGATGGACTCATCACACTGGCTTCCTGACATGTACCCGACTGTGCTTGTCATCAGAGGAGCTTGGGGCCTCTGTGTCACTGAGGATGGCTGTGTTGCTTTTCAGGACAGCCCTGGTCTTTGTTGCAAGTGTGACTTCTGGGCTCCAGCGTAGAACCCTCATCCCCCCCAGCACAGCTCCTTCACCCTGCTAGCGTGGACTTTCTGGCTTCCACCACTGACCTTTGGGCCTTCCCAGCATGGATCTGTAAAAGAGACTGGTGTGTGTCCTTCTTGTGGGCTCTGGACTTCCAGTTGGACTCGTGGGAGGCACTGGCATGAGCTCTGGGTTTTTATCTGGACTCATGTGGGACATTGCTGTGGGATTTAGGCTCTGGACTAAATAATCTATGTCACTGGTGTTGTGGATAGATTTTCTGCATTTTCTTTTGTAACTCCTGGTGACCATTATAAAAATAATATTATGAACTCTGTGTTCTCATTCTAATTGTTGTCTGTACAACCCCTAACTACAACATCTGAACCATATTTATTATTTTAACCACCTAGCTATTTTCCAAGTATTTCAGGCCCACAGAACTGGCGGCTCAGCCCAGCAACTTTAAAACAAAGATGTCAACTACAATCATTAATAGAAGGAGATAGGAGAGGAGGAAGGGGAGGGAAAGGAGGGGAAAGAAAAGGGAAAAAAGAAGAGGAAAAAGAAGGAGGAGAGGGTTTATGTTCAGTTTTTTATTTAGTTTTCTTAAGAAGATACATTGCTTATAATTCTTTTTTGTGTGCACAGCTTGAACAGTTGGTCTCATTTTTAGTTATGTTTAAATATTTATTATATTTATATAGATCACATATTCACATTTCATTAGCCATGAAAAAAGTGTTTGATAAGTATGTGTTAATTTGGACTAAATGGGTCCATATCATAACATTGGGCCCATATTACAATAGACTGAAGAATGAATTTGACATAAATTAGGCTAACTTATCTGTATTAGTCTTCTACTATAAGTAGATAGCTCATATTACTTCTGAGCAAGCATAAAAAGTTTTGACAAATAATCTAATTTTCTTCAGTTTTTTTTCCTTTCCACCGTAAAAGGATTTGAAATGAAGGTAGAGATAACATGAAGGGAAAACTAAATAAAAAATTAATAAATTTGAACATCCAGGCATCTATGTTTTCTTCAGCATGACCCATCTATTTTAACAAGAAAAAAGTGGTCCTCCCTTTTAATTGATATGTTTCTCGTAAACCCTCATCTTTCTGATCTGTGTGCAACGTCTGGATTGTAATGCTAAGATGTAAATACATTCTAGTGGCACTGGCAGCCAAAGTCGACACTGGCCCATCAGTTTCCCTATGGGCAACAAGCTCTGCAGCTTCACGGCAGCTCAGCTTTGGAAGCTTGCATGATCCCCACGGGCAAGCAGCTGCAGTGGGAAATGCTGGAGAAGATTCAATCCCTTTGCAACCAGGGTAGACAAAAGACAGGAGCTGATGGCCATGTTTGTGTATATGAGAATTTCTTTCCTGACCCTACTTCTCAGTGTATTTTAGTCTTCTTGTAAATGTTTTGTGAAATATTTGTAAATGTTCAGCTTGTTATACTGCAAAAGTACCATATATTCCTAAGGAAAGGATCTAGTTGAATCCTGAGTACGAAATGTTAGTGATTCTGTAATGAAATTTCTGAAGCCAAGCACTTAATTAATAGTCTTTCAAACAGTCCAAGAGTGTGGAGCACTTGGTGATGGGCTGTGTATATAGTTTCGAACAAGATAGAAGGTGATTACAGTATGCCTAGGGAAAACAAAACTATGTGCAAATGGTGCAAAACAGTGACTCTTCCCTGACCTTTTCAAAGTCTATTTAGGTGAGCAACCCTTCTCACCTCCATCTACGGTAAATATCTGAGCCACTGCCATTGGGCAGCAGGAAACCTCCTGCTGTAGGTGAACAGTGCTCTCAAAGCAAACAGGTGGTACAGCCGTAATATGCAAATCAGTCAAGAGAAATGGAGTACAAAGGCTACATTTGAAATTCTAGTACGGTTTCCCAGTGACCTACAGTAGAAAAGCAAACATAGCTGCTTCAGAAAAGGAGCAATGCACATACCAAAAGAATCCATGCTACTCTATCATTTTTTGATCTGGACGAAAGCCCTCAGAGGGAAATACACTATACAGTAAATGTTGATACTAGAAAGCCAAAATGCCGTAGTGGATGAGATTATGAAAGTGTTGTAACATTCTATGAAGATAACCTTTCCTCACACATTCTAGATTACTCAAATGATAACTAGAAAATGCTTCTATTCTTTAATAAAGAAACTCATTCCATGTGAATAGGTGGCAGGCCAAATTCATCTTTTTCATTAATTGATTTTTTTCCAGAGGTCCAAATGTAGGCATTATTACATTTTTATGTTTTATATCACTTCTATATCTTTAATCAAGTTCTAAATTAGCTGGATGAGGTAAAGAAAATGAAACATCCTTTTTTTCCTCTGCCATACTGCCCAACACAGTTTTCATAGCTCTAGCCAATGTATGAATCAAATAGACTCTTCAGTTCACAGCTTCGTTATACACTGACCTTGTTCCTTTTATTATCACTTGATAATTGGATTTCATAATCAGAGCATCCTAAAGACTGTTTTTAAGAAGTGAAAGCTAGTACTGTGTCATACCCCTGGAATTCTGCCACTCTGGAATGCTGAGCCAGGAAGATCTCAAGTTTAAGTCCAAACTGGGCAACATAGCAGATTAGGGAAACCCTATATCAAAATGAAAAGTAGAAAAGGACTGGAGTTTAGCTTAGCGTGAAGGTCCTGGATTCAATTCTCAGTAACATCAGAAAAAGAGAGAGGAGAAGGAGGAGGAGAAGGAGGAGGAGGAGGAGAGGCAAAAAGAGGGGAGGGGAGGGGAAAAGGCAGGGGAAGAGGAGGATGAGAAGGACAAAGAGGAGGAGGAAAAGGAGGTCAAGTCAGTCTTTAAACATTTTATCAAATTCTTTTGATATAATTCTTTACAAATAGGAATGGAAGAGTATCATCTATGAGATCAAATTTGACTTTTCATCAAACTATAACAAAGCAAAAAATAAAATGTTGAAATTTTCAGGGAAAAAACCCACTACAATGGCCAGCTAGCTCAACAGTTCATCAGTTCATACTCAGAGATTATCTCTGCCATCAGGGACAGGATGAGACCAAGTTATAAGTGGGTTTTATCAATCCCCTTGGACAAGGAACAAACTAAACAAGAGGGGATCTGAATTTGGCAGCAGAGGAACATAGTGCAGCTCTGGCTTGGATCACAATTTCCTAATAAGCCATGAAAGAAGAATTTAGATAATGTGATTGGCATTTAACTAAACAACCTAGAATGTATTCTTACAAATGAATTTTGGCGTTAAGATAAAAATCAGAAACTACAAGGCTGTAAATCCATATAAACCAATGTTTGTATTATGTTTTTAACTGCTCAATCACAAAGCCAGTTCAAAAATCCAAACAAAAATCAGTTTTATCACTTCAAAACCACATCACCATCATCATCATTAAAAATCCTGCTACCATTTTATTTTTGTTTCCCATGTTACTGAAGATCTTTAATCTAAATTTTCCAGAAATCAAAAGAGTCCTAAAAGGAAGATGATGAAGCGCCACTGAAAATATGTAAAATCATATAATGAAGGCAAATTCTGAAAGAAATTTCTCTAGGAATGTCACAGAGTCACGTAAATTCCATTGAGGTGACTGGAGAGAGTATGGCCCTTGGTTCTATCCAGAAGTTCTGGTGCATTCACTTGAAAAATGAAGCTGTCAGATGAACTTCGCCCCTGACGCTATCCTGCATGTCCTCCCTACATCTGCAAATGGGAAGAAATTTTATCCTGTGACGAATGACTCCCTTTCTGCCCTGCTTCAGGCTTGCTCTTCATCAGCATCCTAGTTACACTGTAGCTTCCGTGGCTGCAGAGCCAAGTCAGCTTTCTGAGGGAGCAGCAGCCAGCTGAGGAGCAGAGGTAGCCATCTGCAAAAGCTTATCTGTCTGGGGGAATGACTATTTACCGTCAGTCGAATCAGGAATGAATCGCAGCACACATCAGTGGTGGTGGCAAGGTTATTCATATAATATTTAATAAGTTTATATAATTGGACCAAGTTTCATTAGTATTTGTTGCAATAAAACAAAAAACATTTCTCAAAAAAATAGGGCATCCAGCTGGAGGATGTAGACTGTTTATTCAACATCGGTGAATACACAAACACAGGCGTCTAGGAGCCAGAACAAAAATAAACATGAGCAGTAAAAAGTGTGGCAGCCAAAAAAGAGGCTGAGTGTGCAACAACAAAAAAGGGAAATCTAGGAAAAGCTAATAAAAAATAACAATCCTTATAATATTGTTTTGTCACTATAGTAATTGGCACAGTGCTTTATATTCTAGTTCTTATCATCATGTTTTAGGCTATTTGTGAAATGACAATATAAAATAATATCATACTCTCAGTATAAAATATACCTTCTGCAAATAGGCATAACGAAAATTTCAGTTTTACACTTCACTGTAAAATCTGATTTCTACTCCATTCCAAAATAAAAGTTCCTGACTTCCAAGGTAACAGTGAATCAGCTAAAGAATATCAGCAACAATCTGAAGATATACAAAGAAAAGAAGATATTCAAACAGTAATCATTGAATATTGGGAAATAATCTCAAATGTTCAAAGTATGGATAAAAACTACAGGAATCTATTGAGAAATACAAAGAACTAGGAAAAGAAGAGAATATTTGCTTCTCTAGTTGAAAACAAGTTCTGTATGAATTATTTTATGAATCAGAAAAATTCTAAAAGATTCTCAATGAATTGCTGAAAGAATTTAGTGAAATGGTCACTTAAAGAATGAAAAAATAAAGGTACATAAGAAATGTTGTGAGAAAAAGTTGAAGTGGAAGGTACTCTACTAGTTTTGATAAAATACTATAAAACTTAAATCATTAGCTATTTTGTATTAATAGAAATATAAAAATGTCAATAATTATTAATCCCTGTAAAAGAAAGAGGATTTATATTATCCTTTGACTTTTATAAAGTTTTCAAAAATAATTTTTAAAAATCTATAAAATATAACCACAATTTAAACGATAAAGGAATGAATCAATATTAACAGCTTATGTACAGATTTGTATATGGAAAATTTTAACATACAATGTTAAGAACTGGATGTTTATATTCTCCAAAATTTATCCACTGAACTATTACCCCCAGTGCACAATATCAGTAAGTAGAGCCCTTAGAATTTAGATGCATTCATGAGGGTGAGGGCCATCAAAAGGGATTGTCTTTGTAAGTGATCTCATAGTTTGCTTCCTCTCTGTTTCTCTTTATACCCTGCAAGATGCAGTGAAAAAAACAGCATACAATTTGGCTGGAGAAGGGCTCTGACCTGAGCTCAACCATGCTGACGCCTTGATCTCCAGAACTGTGAAAAATAAATGCTTTTGAGGCTTAAGCCACCCATTCTGTGAGTATAGCAATACAAAGTGACTTAAGATCTGTTAAAGCATCAAACAACGAAGAAAGAATAAAATATTAAAAATATCTCATTAAGAGTGTGAAATAGAAAATGTTCAAATGGGAAGGGTAACTTGGGAGGGGGGAGAAAGGAGGAGAAAAGCAAAAAATGAGAAAATAAGGGGAAAATGGAAACAAAGCTTCTGTAAATAAGGACGGAGAGAAGGGTTGAAAGAAATGTAGGGGGATGGGGAAAGAAGAATGAAATTACATCACATACAAGTACAAATTCCTTGTAATGAATGGGATCATGTGTATATCTAAAATGTACTAATAAAATTAATTAATGAAAAAATTTCACTAAGAAAATGAAGTATGTATTTAGGAAGAATGTTTTAGATTTCTCATACCATACACAAACACATCTCAAATTTATACACTTGATCTTAGCCAAAAGACCGAGAAGTGATTACTTTTCAAATTTCTTTCAGAAATCGATGTTAAATAACTTTGAAATCTAAAAAAAATTAAAAGAATTATCTTAGCATTTTCCCTTGACTTCTTTTTTTTTGTATTCATTTTGTTTAATTTTGTTTTTGGTGTCAGAGTATTGCTATGTTGACAAGATTGGCCTCAAACTCAAAATTCTCTTACTTTAGATCCTGTGTACTGGGGTAACATGCATGTGCCTTTATGCTTACCTAAGAAATATCTTATTTCTGAATGAAGAAATGCTTGCTAATCCTTAAGTAGCTGAACAACAAAAGAAAATGTCAATAGCTTTAGATTTAGCTTTATATAGTTTTATATTTAGAACTTGTTTGTCAAAAGTATTATTAAAACACTTGGCACAAATTAGAAAAATATTTCAGAATTTTGTAAAATGAGAATTCTCAATAAATAAGGAATTCGTGCAAATTGAACAAGGAAAGAAATATCCTAAATATGCTTAAACAATATGAGAAATGAATGAGAATAGTCGGTTCATAAAACAAGGATTTCATGTGTCTGACAAACATGAGAAAAATGAATCAACACCATTAGTCACACAAAAATGCAAATTGAAATGAAAATAAAACTTCATTTTCACATGTCTGATAGCAAAAATGTTTTAAAATGTTAATTATTTAGGTAATAGGACAAGTAAACACACATTCTCCAGGGTTTATGGGCGTATAAATTAGTACAACATTATGGAAGCAATTTGTCAGTTTTAAGAACTTTATATTGTTTCTTAAAAAGGAATGAATAATTCTAGTGATCGATCATAAAGAAATGGACCCAAAGTGGTCATAGATTTATATTCAAAGATGATCATGGCTGTAATATCTATCATAGAAGAATAGTGGTCCAATATATAAGGAAATGGCTAACTAAATCAAGGCATCTGCATAAAGGAATGGGGGATTTATTTTAAAAAGAAAGGAAAGGGATATAGTTCAATGCTAAAGTGCTTGTCTAACATATATGGGGCCCCGGGTTTGACCCTCTGTACTGAAAATTTTAAAAAGTAATCACAGATATACATCTTTTGACAGAGATAATCCCAGTATATTGCTTAGTACACATATATGGAAATAGAGGGCTGGGAATATATCTCAATGATCAGTATTCACCCAGCATACATAAGACCCTAGAAAAATATAGGGTAATTTCAAATATTATAAAAATTACTGAAACAAAAATATTAATGTTTTCATCTTTTAGTTGGCAAGACTAAAGTTAGGATGAAGATTGTACTCCAATGAAAATAGCAAAAGAGGGCCGGCTTTAGCCCAGCGGTTCCTTCCAGTCTGGCTTCCCAACCGCCCGGGCCGATTGGTCCAGTGGTTCGAGACCCGCGGGCGCTTTCCAGTCCTTTAAAAAAAAAAAAAAAAGAAAGAAAATAGCAAAAGAGAAGGGGCTGGGGATTTAGCTCAGTGGCATAAGTGCCTGCCTTGCAAGCAGGCAGTCGTGAGTTCGATCCCTGGTACCAGTAAAAACGAAAAAGACAAAAAAAAAAAAAAAAAAAAAAAAAAAAAAAAGAAAATAGCAAAAGAGGGCATGAAAAGGATTTGTTTGATATAGTGCAAAAGATGCCAACTCTGTCTTGTCACTCTGATATCACCCAAGGTTGCCTTTATTTCCATCTAACAATGCTTAGTCCTGTGATCCCATTCTAATTAGCGGGAAGAAAGCAAGAAATGACAAGTACAATCTTTCCCTTAAGGTCCCAGCACCAAAACCTCATGTATCACATTCCCTTGTATCCCATTGGCCAGAGTTTAATCACACATATACCTAGGTGTAAACGGAAGCTAGAAAATTAGAGTAATTACTAAAGGTGTAATTTGCCACTAATTCCATTACTATTACAAAGGAATAATAGAACTTTAGGAGATAATTTCCACTACAGTTCTCCTCGTTAGCCAAAGATTTATGCACATCTTCATGTACAATGGAGGTTATTTTTCCACTTCTCAAAAGATGTGGAACAAATATTTCATTGAATTATTAAGGTTATCTTCATGGTCAGAAATTCTGGAAGATGCTCAGTCCTCCCTATCAGACTGAGATGTGAATCCTCTTGGTCTGACACCTACAAACAAACACAAGAGATTTACTTCTTCCACCCAACAAATCCGATGATGAGATAAAAACAAGCTAAATGCATTGAAAATTTTCATTTGTTATGTTATTTATGTAATCACTGCAATGAAAATAAAATGAGTAGGTATATGAAAGGATTTTGCCCTGAATGGAAAGCTGCAGCGGTGAGAGGCTGGGAGGCGGAACCAAGGGGCTCTATCTTGAGGTCACCTTCTCCGCCCCTAGGAATTTACCTGTGGCGCGAAATGAATTCCAATGGGCTACCTGTGCATCAGAAATGTCCCTTAGGCTCCACCCCAAACCTAAGCTACATGAATGCACCCACACCAGGTGTTAGGCAGAGAAAAAGCCAGACTTCAGTGGTGGGGGGGAGGGTCTCTCTCCACGTTCTCAGAATAAAGGCCAATTTTATTTCATATTTCTTATCTTTTAAGCCGCACCAAAAATTCTCTCAGTATAAGCTTAGGAAACCATGATGAAAATTACAACATGCTGACAGAAATCAAAGAATATTTAAATATATGAAGAGACAGACTGTGTGCATGGTTTGAAAGAATCAACATAATGAGAATGTCACTTCTCCCCAAATTGATCTACAGTTTTAATGTAACTCCCATCCAAATCCCAATAAGGAACATTAGTCTGTTTTTGTAGGTATAGATAAGCTTACTATAACATTTATTATGAAAAAATACAGGTGCTAGAATAGTCAATATATTTTTGAAAATAAGAATAAAATGGAAAAATCACTGTTTGATATTAATGAATATAGCCACCATAATCAAGATGGAGTATTGGTAGGACAGATAGACAGAATACTAGAATAAAGAAATCAGAAATACATTCACATGACTTGTAATAAAGATGTAAACACAGTTCAATAGAGGAAAAATGGCCTTTTCAACACATAGTGTGGAGCAATCCTTAGACAAAAGAAAAAAAATCTCTCAATTTATTCTAAGCCTCACATCTTACACAAAAACTAAGTCAAAATGGATAAACTTAATTGCAAAATTTAAAATTATTAAACTTTAGAAAAAACTGGAAGAAAACATTTGCAAACTAGAAATCTTTCAAGCAAAAAGTATCTAAAATACACAAGGAACTCTTAAAATTCAGTGGTAAAATATCAAACAGTCCCATTCACAAAACGGGCAAAAAATGTGAACAAGAACATTATATATTAATAAAGAGAATATATGGATGGCAAGTAAACATATAAAGAGAAGTTCAACATCTTCCATTTAGGAAATTCAAATTAAAATGTTATATGATATCACTCTATACATATTGAGATGGATAAAATAAAAACAATGGTAATATCAAATGCTGATGATGGAAATTAGCTGTATCTTTTTGAAGGAAATAGTTCCACAGGTCTATCCATTTGATAAAGCTCTTGAACTGAAACCTATATATATATATATATATATATGTATCTAAATCATGTTTACTATATAGCCTCTTTTTAAAATGTGATTATATCCAGGTATGCTAGCAAATACCATAATTCCAGCTACTTGGGAGGCCAAGACAGAAGTATTTCAAGTTCAAGACTAGGCTAGGCAACTTATAAAGACAATGTCAAAAAATAATAAATAAATAAATAAATAAATAAATAAATAAAAAGGGAATTGTGATTAAATTTTGTGTTGCAGCACCCCTGGGCTTGATCCCTGATACTGCAAAAAGAAAAAATAATGAAGGAAGAGAAGAAGGTAGGAAGGGAAAAGAGGAAAAGAGAAAAGCAAAAAGAAAGGAGAAAGAAGAAGTAAGTGTTGTGATTACAAAGTTATGATGAAAGCAATCTCTGTATTTCTCCTTATGTAGGATCATAAAATACCCTAGCATTTCCAGCATCAGTCTATGAATGGGAGCAGATTTACAATTGCTGCCACCCACATCTCCAGCCAGATTTGGATCAGCTCATATTCATTTCAGAGCTCTTAAGTTATTTATTCATTAACTCAGTGAATATTTCTTGGATCCCTACAATATACCAAGCACTATTACAGGTATGCTCTTCCTCAGTATTTCAAGACTGGCAGAACCTAGAGAAAATCTTGTCAAGAATAATGCCCTACAAAGAGATAATATAGAAACTGTTGTTTGTTTTCTATTAGCTGGTTCTAAATACCCTGAAATTCTTTCATTCTCTTGAATGGCTTCACACTGTCTTGATATGCTTGATGCTATAGCATATTTCCTCAAATAATTCAAGGAAAGAGGCACTACGGTGACTACTATTATGTTAGATTATCTGGTGCCGAAACACAATGATGCTTAAATTGTTTTGTTCTGACCTGCATTGTTCTGTTACAATGTCCTCTTTTATCTCAAATCTCCCCCCTTTTTTAATTAACCTATTTTTTCTCATTTTTTTTAATTAAGGGAAAACTAAATTTAAAAATAGCGGGATATATTATAGTAACTTTTTGTTTTCCTATTAACCTGATTTGAACCCCAGTATTGTTCTCCTCTTCTTGTTCTGTCTAATTATACTATATTCTATTTTGTTTGATAGTATCAAGTTTGAGGGTATAGGCCACCACTTGGAAGGCAATAAGATTTACTATGATGCCCATTATGGTTTGACTATTATCTTCTTTTGAAGTCCTGTAAGGTCTCCAGTGTAGGTTTTATTGGTCTTGTTCTGTACTGTTTTGATCAATTCTATTATACCTGATGATATAGGCAACTCAATTTAAAAATAGCAAGAGGCACAATGGTAATCACTTTTGATCACCTTGTATTCTATTTTTGCATCATGTACTATGCCCATCCTTCTGTTCTAACTGACTCTGTTTTGCTTAGTCACATTTGGTTTTATTCTCTTCAAAAAAAGTAATAAGAACTGTGGGAGTAATAAAAGCCAAAAGTAATTGTTACTATAAAAAAGAGAGGAAAGGAAGGTGGACTAAGGGATATAACCACAGGTATGTTTGAGTGTGTAGGATGGAAAACCATATTATTGAGCTTTTGTTGGATCATTGAACTGCACTGTCTCCAATATCACTGTATGAATGTCCACTTTATATGCTTTAATTTTATAATTTGGACAACTGTTTCTAAGAAGACAATATGTAACCTATTAACTACAGTGATTTCTTGCTGTATATTTTTTTCTTAAAATTCTGTATTACTTTTACCCTTTTACTGCTTTGTTTTTTTATGTCCTTTCTTTTTTCTCTTTAAATTAAAAAAAAAAAGAATAATACCCTATCTGTCCTAACCACATCACCATCCCAACACAGAAAAGAAGACAGCAAATGTGAAAGAAAAGAAATAGAGGCCACACAGCGACAAGCCTCACTGACACATCACTAAATATTTTGCCATTTTCCTAGCTGAGCCCACTCTACTAGCTTGTGGTCTGCTTAACAGCATAGCAGAGACTTCGCATGTTTCACTCAGACTGGAGAAGAGCTTCAAGGAGCCAGGCCCTGATGCATAAAGAGAAGATAAAGTTTTCAAAAGTTTCTTTGCTTTTTCTAATCTTTCTTTCCTTTTATTATTTTCTTTGAATTTTTGACCCTTTCTAAAAAAATTTGCTCACAGATTCTCATTTCCTGTCTTATGTTGAAAATATTTTAAATATTATGAAATGTATTTAATGTGTAAATGTGTTTTATGGGTCCTTGCTCCTCTAAAAAAGGAAATGCTATGTGGAAATATACCTCTTAATTAGTGTAACTGTATAGGAAAGGACTCAATATGGAAAGAAAAAATGCAAATTTATAAAAATATGATTTTGGTAAAGAAAGGTATAGCTATGTAAAATGGTGATCTCCTATCAAGTTTAAAATAAGAAACTAGGGCTTGGGATTTAGCTCAGTGGCATAACCATCTGCCTGGCAAGTATGAGGTTGTGAGTTCGATTCCTGGTACTAAAAATAAAAATAAATAAAATATGAAACTAAGGGGCATAGAGCCATTAATATCATTACAAACAGTAAATCACATAATAAAAATGATACATTTCCCATGAAATGGAAAAGGCCAAATTTTAAAAGCAGAGGGCATTATTTAATAACAAAAAGGTTGCTGATAAAAATAAGACCCTAATATTACAAGTAATTTTGAAAGGTAGATGTGAAATTTATTCATAAGATATAATTAAAGTTTTAGAAAATGAAACATTCCAGAGCATTATAACAAGCAGTAGGTTCTTAATATTTGGCTTACTCATATATTAAGGAGATAAGCATTCTCACAGAATATGACTCAGGATCTTTGCTTTAATGATAACATGGTAAGTAGATCATGAATGGGATCTAGATTTTTCAACTCTTAGTTTAGTAGCCTGGCCCTACGACAAAGAAATACACTTCGTCTTTACAAAATATAGTTTTTGCATTTAAGAGTTCTAAATGATTTCATGGGTTACTTTTCCCTAATAGCAGCTTAAACAATAATTTCCATTGTAGCATGTCCAACTAGCCTCTTTTCTAAGCAACACAACCGTAATCTGGTTGCTAATTTCTCATATGATCAAAGGCTATCATTTAATATTGAATTTTAAAAATACTTTTCTACTCTTAGGATCCATGCCATGATTAAAAAAAGGATAAATCAGCATATTATTTTTTCAAAGAAAACAATTAGAAGCTTGCATTTTAATATGTGAAATACAATAAAGCTATTCTGAAATCATAATATCAGTATTGAATTATGAGTTAGTTGTTCTAGATAATCAGCCAAAGAGCTTAGAGACCCCCAAATCATTCTATAGGAGGCAATCTGTTGGTTTCTTTATAGAATTCACTCGTTCATGCCCAGCAGGAGACCTTGCCCTGAATAGGGACAGAAAGCTTGCTTTAATAAACTCAGTATTTCACATAAACCAAAGACAGGGATTATTTAATTTAACAGGAAACAAATATTACAAGTATACAGGAAAGTATCTAATGGTGTTACTCCTTGTATTACTGAACAGAATTCCAGTCCACAGCCAACAAGGCCAGCCTAAAACAGCAATGGCATAATTTTGAAATCATATACCATGGAAGATCCTACTGCATAGGAAGTGTTAGCCAGGTAAATGTCTTCGGTCCCTGAGAGTTTTTGTTTTTTCTTTCTTGACAGTAAATGCAGTCACTGTAAGAACTATCAACCAAAAGTTGGTCTTCCAGCATTTTTAAGAAATTCACATAATATCAGCAAAGTATATAGGTCCATTGAAGTTGTTGATGGGGTGAATATAAAGAAGAAATTAACAAGCTACAATAATACCAGGGTGTCACTCGTATAGATATGTTAGTTCAGTGTTAACCTGCTTTTCCTTATAGTGAATAATCTATTACTTATTAGTAATTTTCTATTTTAAAGGTCCACATTTTGTAAAGTTGTAATACAAATCAAAAATGTGGATATATACAGCTTCTGGAAATAAAAACTGCTTCTTTCACAAGTATAATTTCAGCAAAATGGCCATACCTCAGCATCGCGAGCAGATTAGCATGCAGTCTACCAGGCAGAAAGCAGTGGCAGTAGAATAGTAACATTACCAGGCAGAGGAGGAACACAGTAATATTTACAAAGAAGGTACTTACATTCTCCTCTCCAAAATATCTTCCTACTTCAAGGCTAACCTGTTAATTATAGAATCACATCTGTAATTTTTGGTTTGTTGAACTATAATCATACAAAATGTCTGAATATGCATGCTTCTTAAAGAAAGAGTCGAAGTTTTTACATAAGGCAGACCAAGGTTTGAGTCTTGGTTTGGACCCTAATAAGGTGTGTCACTGAACAAGTGACAGTTTTTTAAACTCAGCTTTCTCATTTGTAAACATGAATAGTAAAACCTGCATCAGCAACTTACTGCTATGGCTTCTTTGGGTAACCAGACAGAAACCAAGTGCTTTTTAGAAAGGAAACACTACACAAATGGAAGTACCCCTTCTTTCTGTTTAGGATAGAAATCAAGATTCCTACAACTTTTATGATTCCTTCACAAGTTAAAGAATTCTACATACAATGAACCCTCAATAGTGTAGAATGACTAAATTAGCAAGATTGTAAATATATAGGTTTTAATTACTATCTCCAAGTAAAGTGAATTTCCAAGAAATAATTAGAACTATATATCCACAAAAAAGATTAATGATCAAATTAAGGAGCAGTAGATATATGTGGATTATGTTCAAATAAATGTTAATGGATTAAAAAAATCTTAGAGTCTTTTAAGATCAAAAGTTTGGCCTCTTCCCTTTGTATCTAAGTTATATAATAACCAAACTTACAGGCGCATAGTAAAACTAACAATGGAATTCAATATTGATTTTTGCTTCTCTGAAACGTGTAAAAAGCAAATCTTAATAGAAAGCTTTACAATCTTAATAGTTTGTCTAATCACATCATTTAGAATAAAACGCTTTTCTCTGTTTTGAAGTGAGCGTAAAAAAAATCAATATGCTCTCCCTGCACTCTGTTCTCTGCCACAACATGGTGCAATCATATGTTAACTTCAAAACAAGAGTATCAGAGCATCACCTATATTGGCTTCATTGGGGCCCACTATGAGATTGTTAAAATATGAACTATATTTGCATACATTAAAGAATGGAAAGAGTAACACTCTGCATGCTAAATAGTTATTTTTCCTAAACTTAAATATCTCAGCTGGCTCCCTCTTATTCCCTAGTCTTCTAAGGGCATTTTTCAACATTAAGAATTGCCTGCATCTAGGCAATTATTTGTAAGAACTGGAGTCAACAACAGCTTGCTTGTTTGTTTGCTCTCTCTTTATTTTTTTTGGTTTCTATTTTTATGCTGCAAGGCTGCTGTGAAAGTTGAATCTTTGTAAATTCATGTTTCCTGCTATTTTTCTCACCTCTAGTCAGCCTCTCCTTGTTGCAAAGGGCATGTGCTAATGATCCAAGTCACAAGTGAGTACATAAATGAAAAGAATGAAAAGGCTATAATCACATTAATGAAAGAACAAGGAGGGGTTTTAGGCAGAAATTGTATAAGTAGCCCTGTTATCATTAACACTACCTCTTCTACCTCTTAACCTATGCTAGTCTCTGACCTGCAGTTTGGTTGATCCATGTACACAAGTGTATAGATGCTGTTACACGAAATACCACAAAACATCCTACGTAGGAATTGTTATTCATTAAATACACATTTCCATTTTATAGCACACCTGACTGCAGGCTGCCATTTGCCTAAAGCTAGGTGTCTTTGTTATTTTTGTCTCATTGCTGGGACAAAACACCTAACACTCAAAAGGAGGGACGGAAAGGTTTATTTAGCTCACTGTTTGTAGAGGTTTCAGTCCATAATCAGCTGGCTCCAAGGCAGGCTGGCATGGCACTGGGGCAAAACTTCACAGCAGCAGCCAGAACAAAGGGGGTCAATCAAGCTGCTTCTCCTCCCTTATATTGTACCCAAGCCACCCTCCCCTCTCTCCAGGGTGTATGTAGCACTCAAAAAATCTTCTTATCTCCTTTACACAGGATTAGGATATTTACAGAGTAAGAACCCTGGCTCCCTGCTGAGTCTCTGGGTTAAACTTTTAAACTTCTAAGTTGACACAATATATCAACTGTAACACTAGGTCATTGAGAGTCACTGCAAATGAGGGAAGTTCTTCAGAGGTAAAAGAGAGAGAAAGAGAAGAAAAAAGAAGGAAGAAAGAGAGGGAAGGAAATAAAGGAAAAGAAAGAAAGAAAGAAAGAAAGAAAGAAAGAAAGAAAGAAAGAAAGAAAAGAGAAATCAAGAAAGAAAGAAAGACAAAAGAAAGAAAGAAAGAAAGAAAGAAAGAAAGAAAGAAAGAAAGAAAGAAAGAAAGAAAAAAAGAAAGAAAGAAAGAGAAAGAAAGAAAAATTAACTTTGTGGGCACAGATCTTTTTCAAAGCAGCAACACTGTTACTGTTGGTGATGTGGCCTTTATCACCAGTGTGCTGAACCAAGGCTCCAGATTGCGTTATAGTAGAGGTGTTTCCATTAGATCACTGCATGGTGCCGTCCACTGATTCTAGGTTCTATCATCACTGTAAATGAAGAAGATAAAAAAAGACATATGTATCAATGCCCCACAAGGAATGTAATCATTTTATACTTGTCTTGGTTACTTTTCTCTTCTTGCTGAGACAAAATACCCAAAATGAAGGAAGGAAAAGTTTATTTAGCTCACTGTTTATGGAGGCTTCGGTTTATAATCTGCTCACTCCAAGGCAGGGTGGCATGGCACAGGGGCAACACTTTAAGGTGGCAGTCAGCAAAAGCAACCTGAGCAGAGTGGGGTAAGAGCAAGCCTCTTTTCCTCCTTTATATTGTACTCGCCCCTGCTGCAGGGCCAGTGTAGCACTCTGAAAATCTCCTTGCCTTCCTCTTATACAGGATAGGAATGTTTACAAAGTAAGAACCCTGGCTCCCTGCTGAATCTCTTAAACTTCTAAACTTCTCAAGTTGACATAATGCATCAACCATAACAATACTGTAAACAGGGACTAATAAAAAGTTTTTAAAAAAACAAAATAAGTATTATGAGAGATGCAGTATATACATATGTAGTTATACATTGCTAGTCACTATTCAAACTTGCATAACATTCACTAGAAAATGTTCAATACAAATTACATTAAAGGAAATTACTACCTCTGACTTACCTCTTCTTGTGAGTACTTGAAAATCATGGAGACTATAGACATAATTGAATGCCTGAGCCTCTGGGTCTTGTTGCACAGAGACCTTGCTGTACTCTAGCTTCTAGCTGAGACATACTGCTTTTGTTCACTAACTTGAAACTGAAGGTTTAAAACAAAGTAAACCTTTTTTGGAGATTTCTTAGATGGCTCTATATCACTGACTCTCCAAGTTGGTTGTGTGTCTGGAATCATTTGAAGCATTTTCTCAGCATTTCCAGGTGAGATCTTGGTTTCCTTGTTATAAGATGTAGCCGGGGAAGATTTGTTGAATGATTCAGTTTACAGAAAGGGTCACTCCCCTGGACTAGTGGTTCTCAAAAGGTAATGCACCTCAGTCACATTGGGGATCACCCAGGATTCAGTAGCTCTTAGAAAGGCTTCTTACAGATGCTCAAACTATGTGAAGACCCAGCTTTAAGTAGAAAGGCTTTAGATGAAATAACAATTCAGGCCATGAGATATTAAGGGCCTTTTTTTAATAACCTGAATTAATACCTCTATCAAGAGTAGGAGCTTTTCAGAGGAATGTATAATAATGTATGAAAAATAGTATGTATCTGTGAAACTAACATCCCTTCCAAAGATCTCCTTAGTTATAGTAGCAGAAAACACACTAATTTAAGGAGTTTCTCCTTATTATCCCAACTACCTACACTTATCTATTTTTTTACATTTATCATGGCAAATTGTATACATATTTATTGAATCAATACCTTTCTTGTATTTGTTTCATAAATCAAGCCAATAATGAAAAAAGAAAATTACACACCCACATGCACATATATATATATTGTATGAAGTTAAAAAAGAAATACTACATTATAATGGGTAGCCACTAAATTTGGCACTGGTAATCTGATGCTACATATTGATCCTATCCTGCAGACAATTTAACATACAAAAGTATTTATTTGATATGTTAGAGGTTTATTTTCATAGAGCTATTACTTAAAAAATTTAGGTTGAATCTAATAATAATGCTATTGAAAGTACTCATACATGCAATGGTATTAATTAGATGGTAACATATCCTTTACAGTAATTTCTTAATTTTCATTATTGTGCTAATAGAAGTATGTGATACTTTATGCACAAATTATATGTTTTTAGATGATGTCTGCCTATCAAGCTGTAACAACCTCTCTTAGTAGTAATAAAGTACATGTATTTTATGTGTATCCAAATGTATAAAGTGATTTGTAAAACAAAAAATTCACACCACTACAGAGATCTTAAAATATGTTTATGTTGGTAACTGGGGAGAATTTTCTGCTAACTAAAAAGCAAAGAGGTTAGATTTAGAACAATAGAAAGGAACCACTTTTCATTTTAATAATAATAGCTTATTATACTTATGAATACTCTGTATTCATATATAATGCTCTTATATTTTTATATAATAATAAATTTGTAGTATTTTCATATAAATATCTTATGTTTTTGTTTTTGTTTTTGTTTTTGTTTTTGTGCTAGGAATCGAACTAACAACTTCATGTTGCCAGGCAGGTACTGTGCCGCTGAGTTATATCCCTGGCATAAATATTACATATAAATTAAATATAGCACTATTTAATTCTCTACAGCAATCTATCAGATAGACACCTTTACTGTACCCATTTTATATCTGAAAAGTTGTGACATAGGTTAAGTAACTTATGAAATATCAAAGGGCTAAAAAATGTTGGAGCTAGGATTCATGTTTTCAAGATCCAGACATTTGTTCTTACCTCCTTTGTCATAATGCTTTCAAGGACAACAACCCTTTTATCTGAAAAAGAGTCTGGAAGATAGACCCTGTAACTCTCTATTTTTTTCTCAATAAATCAGTTCTATAATTTCCAGAATTCCAAGTGTCCATGTCTTCATAAACAAGTAGTGTGTTTTTGAGACAATCAAATGGCTTCTTTGCTTCACACCTTTGCTTTTTCTATTTTCTTTAGGAATTTTCAATTCCAAGTGAATAGGAACCATGGAGAAATTGCTTGGCCAAGGGTTTTCTAAAACAATCAAAATCAGTGATCCCTGGATAAACAAGGAAGGAAAAGAGCCCTGAAGAGTAAGAGACATGAAGGACTATTCTGAGGGACTCCTGATCCAAAGAAAACCCTCAGGAATTCTGCTGCACAGAGGAAACAGTGGAAGCCTCTGATCATTTGGAGACTTAGCTTTCTCTGGAGCATTCTGGCAAATGCAGAGATTTTCAACAAAATGTGGAGCGTCTCATAGCTAAAGTCAAGACTGATTTTTCTGGTCTCTTTATGTTGCTGAAGGGTACAAAAATACCAGACAGAGACTTCAATTTAGTCGTTGCTGCCAAAAGGAGTACCAAGAACTTGGAAAATTATAAGCAGTCCGAAGTTCCAACTCAGTATCTGGGTGCTGGTGGTTACAGAGTCAAAACTAGTAGTGTCCTCAATCAGCAATTGCTGATAAAAACATGTTGTAACCTAAAAATAAAAAGAAACCACTTTCACTGCATGAAAAGCCAGAATATGATAATACAAATAATTCTAAACAGTAACACATTAGACCCTTGATAATTAAAAATAGCAAAAAGACAGAGAGAGGTTCACTATCATTTCTAAGAATGGTCTGGAAGCCATTCATGGACTGTGGAGAACAAGAAGTCAACAGAAGCTAAAACCTCCTGTGGGTCAGCACCATACACAGGCTGATTAGGGGAGAGCAGGTACCAGCTTCTTCGAGCATGAGGGCAGGAGACAAGAGGAGCCAACGGTCCTACTCCGATATTTCATGGACAACTGGCTGCTCTGACAGGGCACAGGCTGTGATGACAGCTAATGAAGTGAAATACAGCACAATGATTTTAGTGTTTAGTATTTCACTGACTTTGCAGGCCTGAAGCCAGTATCTGATAATTTATTTGGAGGATGATAGTGCACAATGCATCATCTATGGGGGATCTCCTTCTGAAGGTGATAGGCATTGTTACCTCCCTATTATCTTATTTTAAAGTCCTGTATGATTCTCATTGTTTGGTTGGGTTTTATTCTGTTTTATGTTGGTTAATTTTATTATATCTGATGGCATGGGCAGCTATTTCAAAGATAATAAGATATATTATAGGGCTGGGGATTTAGCTCAGCAGCATAAGTGCCCGCTTGCAAGTGCATGGTTGTGAGTTCGATCCCCAGTACAAAAAAAAAAGATATATTATGGTAGCCATTTTGGATTTGCTATTATCTTGTTTTGAAGTCCAGTATTGCATTCATCGTTTGGTTTTTATTGGTTCTATTCTGCTCTGTTTTGTTTGATTTTACATGTCTGAAGGTATGGGCAGCTATTTTGAACATAATAAGAGGCATTATGGTAACCATTGTTGATTTCCTATTCTCTTGTTTTGAAATCCTGTGTCACTTATACCATCTTGTTTTGATTGGCTTTATTCTGTTTTATTTTGTTTGGTTCTTTTTTCTTTAAAATAAAAGTAAAAGAAAAACATGGTCATGAAATCTTAGCCAGTACCAAAAGGCAAGAATAAGAAACAAGATATGTACGTGAATTTCAAAGGAAAGAAATAAAAAGAGAGAAAATGGTCTTTATTTGAAGATGACAAGGTGATCAGAAAAAACAATGTTTTTTAACTTTTTTTTATTTTAAAGAGTACAAGACAGAATAAACCCAATCAAAATCAACCACTGTAAGAGATACAGGACTTCAAAACATTATGAAATCAACAAATAACTACCATAATGCATTTTGATGTCCTCAAAATAGCTGCAGATAACCTGGGACATAGTAAAAATCAAACAGAACAGAATAGAATAGAAACAACAAAAACAAAACAATGAATACAATACTGGACTTCAAAACAAGATAATAGTAAATCCAAAATGGCTACCATAATATATCTTGCTGTCTTTGAAATAGCTGCTCCTGCCATTGGATTTGACATAATCAAACAAAACAAAACCCAACCCCAAAAAACAATGGAAATGACATAGGATTTCAAAACAAAACCATAATCAACAATGGCTACAACCCTCAGAAAGAGATCCCCCCTAGATGCCACACTGCCTGCCACTATCCTCTGAACCTACGATCTGACCACTGGCCCTAGCCCTGCAATGTCAGTGAAACACCAAATCACCACAGGCATCCAATTGCATTTCATTTCAATAGCTGTCATCACAGCCTGTTTCTCCAGATAAGCCAGCCACTTAGGGAGACGGACAGGTTAGTACTTCTTCTTTGCCAGCCCACTAAGCTGCCATACTAGGCTAGGGTCTGGCTGATCCAATCCAGGAGTGGTCTGTGCATGGCACTGGTTCCCAGACTGGCTTACTTCCTGGTGTGGTCTTTCTACCCCTGGTCCTGAATGGAACTAACTCATGGAGAGAGGCTGGGGTCTGGCTGATCAAGTCCAGCAGAAAGCCATGCATACAATGATTCCCAGACTGGGCTTGCTTTCTGGTATGTCCAGAAAAAAATCTTTTAAAAAACACTATTGAAATATTGAGATTTAAGTAAATTAGTATTTAACTAAATAAAAATTTATGATACATTTTATGCTACAATTATAAAATGAAATGATAAATCAGAGGAAACATACTAAATAAGAGCAGCAAAAGAGCATTATAAGACTTAACATATGTAGAAACAAGATGCATTCTTCCCATGAGCTAGCAGTAACTGCAGGCTGGGAGGAGAAACAGGAAGCACCCTTCCTGTGAGCCAGCTGCCACATAAGCCAAGAGCCAAGAAGAGCTGAGGCCTCCCCCCCACTCCCCATAAGCAACTAGCTGATTCAGAGGGACACAGACTGAGATGACAACAACTGAGGTACAAAAACAACTTAATACTTATATTATTTGATTGACTTTTCAAGCCTATAGTTGGTAGTCTGTGAGTATATTTAGAGGATAACAGTGTGCAATACAGCAACTGTGGGAAATTTTCTTCTGTCTTGTTCTTGTTTGTGAAATCCAGTGCTGTTCTCACTGTTTCATTTTGCTCCATTTCATTGTTTTGTTTTATTCACTGTTTTGTTTTGGTTGGTTTTATTCTGTTTTGTTTTGTTTTGTTTGTCTCATGGTTTGGTTGGTTTTATTCTGTTCTGTTTTATTGTCCCATGGTTTGGGCAGCAGTTTTGAAGATAATAAGAAGTACTATGGTAGTAGTGGTTGATTTCCTGTTATTCTATTTTTTGGATTGGCTTTATTCTGTTTTATTTTGTTTGGTTTTATTCTCTTTAAAATTAAAAAAAGACTTAAAATGCAAAATGATTTTACAATTCAGAAACAAACAAAAGCATCTTGACAGCAGGGACAATGTAAATAAATACATTCAGCACAATGGGAGTATATCAGAGATTCCTAAATAGAAATGAAAATGTAAAATTTAAAACATGGTGCACCAATATCAATTTGATAAAAATATTTTAAGAGATAACATGTGTCAAAACACATAGAATGTATAACACCAAAAGTGTACCATAATGAAAACCATGAATTTAGGTGATAATGATGTGTTAGTACAGGTTTATAATTGTAACAAATGTATGACTGTGGTGTGGGATATCAGTAGTAATAAGCACTGTGCATGCATACAGACAGGGAGTATACTTTCTGTACTTTCTGCTCAATTGCTATGAACCTAAAGCTGTTCTAAAAATAAAGCTTGCTAATAACAAATTGATAAAAGATACACCGCTATTCAAGAATTTTAAAGAAATTGACACAATTTTGCTTCTAGCAATGTATTCTAAGTAATATGCTAAGAATATAGCAAAAACATATGGCTACAGGTGTTTGACACCACTTTATAAATAAAATATAAATAAGACAAAACAAAATGTAATTTTCAGTGAGCATTCCAGACTAAAAGAAGTATAAAATTGTTGGAGCAAAAGCACTCCTGGAATATTTTAGACATTTCAAATTCTTAAAATAAAGTATCATATAGATTAAAGGAAGATGTAAATTTATGATTATGTGGTTTTAATTCTAACTCTGAAAATTATGATTATACAAGTGCTATTTAAATGTATGGAAATTCAATTCATTAGCAATATCACTGGGTGTGAGATTTTGTGTGATTTTTTTTTTACTGACAGAACTATGCTTTTTCTATTTTCTGTGCATTTTATTAAAAAAGCACTTATTATTTATCATAAACCAGGAATATATTTCAGTGACACAGCACCTGCCTGGCAGGCATGAGGGCCTGAGTTTGATTCCTGATTAAAAAAAAAAAAAGACATACTACATATAGAATTTAAACACATAATTATAATTATTATTATTAAATTATTAAAATAATTATTATTTCTAAAAATTATTACTCAAGGATGAGCTTACTATTTGAAAGTCAATTGCCTTATCAATTTTTAAAGCATATTTATGTCAATTAGTGAAGAAATTGTTAATGAAATCAAACAGCTCTTTATGACAAAAATTCTCAACAGCCTATAAATAGAAGTCAACTTCTTTATCCTGATAAAAGGCATTTACATAGTCCTATTTGATGGAAAAAGACTAACTACTTTCCCTCTGAGTTCGGGAAGAAAGCAATTTATGAGTTAAATTCCTACCATATTCTTTGCTCCTCAAAGCATGACCTTCAGATCAACAGCATGAGCATACACAGGAACATCACTGAAATGCAGAATATTAGGCCATTCCCTCGACCAATTGTATCTGTAATTTAACAAGGCTCCCAGGTGGTCTATATGCACAATTCAATTAAAGAAGTTCTTGTGAAGATGATCAAAACAAGACTTGGAACTAAATAACTTTGGGTCTCAATCTTATCTATCTGCAGTGTGGCTTTGAGCAAGTCATCTAACTTCTCTAGGTCAGATTCCACACCTATAATATGGAGAAAATTCTGTTTCCATTGTCAGGTTTCTGTATTGCTCAGTATAAAGTACCTAGTAAAATCAGGCTCCAAAATGTCCAAGAATTCTGACATAAATGCTATTATGATAATAGTCAGAGTTTAGATAACTAGGTAAGTATAAATGCATAGTGAAAAGTTAACAATCCTAAAACTGTTCTTAGAATAAAGGTAACACTAGAACTCAGGTCTCCTGAGTATCAGACTTTCACACACTGTGTTTGACTTTGCTGGGCTCTTCTCATAAAACTCATACTCACCTCCAATCCCAAGTCATTTTCTGAACTGCTGAGTTATAGATTCCTTGTCATAATGTCACAGTCATAGGGAGGTTAGTATTAGTCTGTGTGTCTATAGACACAGTATTGCTGTCATTTCTAAAGGCCAAATTGACAACTCCCTCTCCAATCATCCATATTTGTCTTCCCAAACTAGAAAAAGAAAGTTTCTTATTTCAATCTTGTGGATAGCTGTAAGAAAGAAATTTTTAAAATAGTTTATCAGAGTGAAAAATGCAAGGTGGCAAGTGGAAAAGACCTGTCCTAGAACTTAGCTTCAGCTCTAAATAGCAATGAGGAGTCAGAAAAATGAATTCCATCATTCATATTGGTCAACAGCAAAGAATTAATGAGGCTGAGGAGTCAAAATGGGGCTTCTTACCCTTACTTCCAATATTTCAGAGCCTCATAGTCATCATGTGCTCTTTATGTCTGATTTATTACCTTCTTGCTGCTATTTTAGCCAATGTCCCCTTTCTGTCCTTAATGAGGATGTAGAACATTTGGTCACCAGTCATATTCTCCTGTCCTTATTCTATCATCCTGCACCTTTTTCTTCATTGGCTTTTATAAATTTTTCCTATTGAAAAAAATTCTTTTTCTTGTTGTCTTTTACTTAAATAAGATATCAAACTTGTTTCTTTCTTTTATTTTCCTTAAGTCCTTTTCATCTCTTGTTGAGTATTTACAAGCTTTGCAAATATATTTGTAGAGCTAACATAGCTCTCTCTCATCTGCCAGTCTATCCTCAAATCTAACCTTATAACTCAGGGAGTTTGGTTCCTGTAGCACCTGGCACCAAATTCTAACAATGCCAACAGGCATCAAGGTAGTCTGTCACCACTCAGCGTGGCTCTGCTGCCACACCCCAATCCTGGATGCAGGTCCATCAGAGGCAATCACAGCTGAGGGTGAAAAGTAAAGATTCTGCAATGAGTTTTCACAAAACTGTACTTATTGCCATTAAAGCAAGTTGCTTAATATTCTGACATATCTTTCTTTCTTTTTCTCTTTTAGCAAGGACCTTGCTTTTGTTGGATGTTAATATCATCCTTCATGAAATGGTCTTTCTTTGCAAAACTAAAATGGCAACAACCCACAGTCAATGTGTTTATCAGTAACTATTACTAAATTTTTTTTTGTCCTGTGAAATCTCGAAGTTTGGGTATGAAGATAAGAGGTCAGAACTTGGCCTCCGTGGTGAAAGCTGGATTTACATTCTTGCTGTTACATTATTTTTTGGTGAAGGAAACAGAAAAGTTGATAAACCTCTCTAAGCTTTTCATTCATATTACAATGACTACAATAGTACCTGCATATGCAAGATTGTCAAATGTAGAACAACTACATAGTACCTGACTGAGAACAGTTATAAATAATTATGATTATTGCTGTGTTTCTTCCAGTATTCATTGAGTAAGCATTTAAAATGAGCACTCATCTGTTATTAAGCTTCCACTTCTGGTTCAAACTCCAAAACATAATCAGAGTCAAGACTCATCCTTGATTGCAATACAGCCCTACCAGCCACATATGAATGATGGGAGCAGAACCAGTATATCAATCGTGTTTTTCATTTCTTACATTCAAATATGCTTTAAAATCTTGAGGAAGAGACTGGCCTTTCTGAGGTTAGCTAATTCCTAGAGATAGCCCGCAACTATCTGAGCAGCATACCTCTCATATTCACACTACCTTTAACTAATTCACACACAGTAAACTAATTATTTCCCCTGTCCTTAAATTTCCCTGTCCTAGCAAACTTATAGGCCAGAGCCCATAAAAATTGTTCAAACTAAAAATCCTAAAATTTCTGTCCAATTCTGCCATCTTTTCACCGAAAGCACAACAAAAGCCTGTGATGATGCCCTCCCTTCTGTATCCAAACTAACCCGGGTGTTACCATCAGTGTGCAAATATACTAATGAAAAGTTCTCCTGCCACTCCAAATCCACTTGGTGTTAGTCAAAAATATAATAGTCTCCCACACACACCACTTACTTGTGGAGAACATGTTTCAAGTGCCCAGTGGATGCCTGAAACTAAGGATACTGAAACTTACAGATATCCTATGGCTTTCCTGACATAACTATGTAACGTTTAATTTATAAACCAGGCATGGTAAGAGGTTATTAACAATAACAATAAACTAAAACAACAATAATAATGCACTGTAATAAAAGTTATATGAATGTAGTCTCTTTGTCTCTGTCTCTCTGTTTCTCTGCCCCCCCATCTCTCATTAAGAGGCATCCTGAGATTTCCAGACTGAGTTTGTCAACTGATAATTGCAAACTACAGAAAGTGAAATAATGGATAAGAGAGTGTGCTATTTCCAGAATGACTGAAGAATTGATTGACTTCCCTAGGGTAACTTCCAGGATTGAATACACTCCCTGTAAAATGTTAGGACAGATTTAGCTTTGATTGTTTCCCTCCTGAATTGCGATGATAATCAGTATTGACTTTAAAAATTTTCAAAAACAGGATCCAATGATATTACAACAGTTCCTTCATTGTCTTGGAGTTAATAATAAAGCAGAACAAGCAGCATGCTAAGAATTAAGAAGCAGCCTTGCCACTGTTTTGCCCATTTCCTGGAAAGAAACTCATTTCTTATTAACTTACTTTCTGTATTTGGATGATGTTAAAGTTCCCCTTTCAGTTCTTCCTTTATATGATTTTATGACTATTACCAGCATTTCTTTTCTCCTTCTTTTGACACTGATTGATGGGGTGACACTATGAGGGATGAATTGTTATTGGCAACAGGAGTCTGAGCAAAATATGTGTATTTATTCCACACAAGACACAACGTGCTGAAATTCAAAAACTTGGGAGTTTTGTTTCTTTCTACTACACTGACTTTCCTCGAAAAAGCATTCTTGGCCAAAATAAAAGTTCCTTGCATTGATCTAAGAAATAACTTACCCTCCATAGTCTTATACTCACTTTTCACAGCTATTGTGGATGGTAAAATGGAGCAGAGAATTTTAGAGACTCTGAATTCCTCACTTTCTTGTTTCATTCTGAACATTGACTAGAATAACCTGCTGAGAGACCCCAATAAAAAAGGCTGCCTTTACAAACACTTTGCTTTTCCCTTCATTTATAATTGAGGTTGAACTTGTCAATAGAAATTTCCAAAACCATTCAGCACAAAACTCTTGGACAAGTATTTACATTCTTTCCTCCTCTCTTATCAAGAGCAAGACTATTTTTGTTGCCACTTAAAAAAGTAATAGCAAGAAATTGGAATCAAACCTTACCTTCCTGATATTGTTTTAAAAGTTACCTGCTGTAACAAAATACATCACGGACAATGAGAACTTGTCCCACTTCTTCCTCCTGCCTCAGCTCTTGAGATATGCTCTAAAGGAATTTCTCAAATGTGGTCCTAGAGTCTTTTTGTTCCCTGCTTCTCCTGCTGTTCCTATTCTCTTGTGCATTCTGTGACTTTTTTCTATATTTTCTTTCTTTTTTGTAACAAATGATCAGAGAAATTACTAGACTTGGACTCAGATTTTTCTATTGTTCTTATTGTATTCTTACAATTATACTCACATTTGTGAAAATGATCCTTTGTAGACTCTTATTAAGAAATATAAAGTAAAGAAGCAAATTTTACAAGCTTGTTCTTTTTCTTCATCTTGTCAGTCATAGTCAGCCATTACCTTCACATCATCAAACACTGAAAGAGGCTCTTTTCCTTATTTGTAGTGTTTACTTTATTTTACCTTGAAACATATGCAAATAAATATTAATTGAACCCAGACTACATAGATCATTTTTTAATTAACAGAGTTCACTGTGCTTAGCGAATATGATGATTAAATAGGACAATAAAATAGCTAATTCATCATAAAATTTATAAGTTCTTCACTTCAAAACATTTCAACTTAACATGCTTTTACTCATTTGAACAATTCAGCCTTGCAGTAAAAGACAGAAAGGCAACTAATGTGAGCTAAAGCCTCATATTTGCATTAGCATCAGTCAAGTAGAAGAAAACAACATAACCTATTTTAATTACATTCAAGGTGTTCCTTCTATTAATCTGAAAATTAACCATGCAAAAACAAATTCTACCATGAAATACTACCTACTGCATATTAGGAAGAGAAATAAAACCATCCTAAATATAAAGCAATATATGGTGAGCCTTTCTTATAAACTCTTGCCTAGTGGTTTCCCAGGAAACCAAAACTGCAGCCATGCCAAACTAAAATACAGACGTGGGTATTTCAAATAACTAAATCCAATTTTAATTCTTAATGAGGTCAATTCATTTTCTAATTTTATGCAGAATATCATGCTCCTTTAAATTGAAATTAAAATCTGATGTCCTAAGCATAAACATTGGTGCTGTTTGAAAATTAGCGCTGATTCTATCAAATTTGATTTTTCAACCCATATAATACATGATCTCCATAGACTGACAACTAGTGAACCACCAGGTAACCTTGCTCTTTGGTGTCTCTCCATGGGCTCTGCTGAATCATTGCCTTACAAGTGGTGTGCCAACTCTGGAACAAACACAAACATATATTTCTTCTCCAAATGCACCACTTCTGCCAGGAAACTAACAGATGCACCAACAAATGTTGCAAGTCTGCCTATTGAACGGGGAGCTCATTGAATTTCTATTGCATTTCTCCAGCACAAGTGCATTTGGAGCAAAGAAAGAAATTAAAATGAAGTCAGGTGTCATTCAAGAAAATTACAGTCCCGCAGAGGATAGTTTTGAGTTGCAGCTTTGAGTTGCCATGCTGTGCCTTTCACAGCTGCCTACAGTTCTCGTCATTAATAATCAGTAAATAAGATCTGCAGGTGGGCCTGGAAGGCACCCTGAGCCAAGAAGACCGTAGTTAGGGCTTCTGTCTCTAAGATGGGTGGCCAGGCTCATTTGCACAACCCAGCTTATGTTTCCACACAAAAGTGCAAACCTGCTTAGCATAGCTTCAGGGAAGCTGCCACAATACAGGCAATGCTAATTACTATAACCAACTGGCAAGGATGCATCCAAAATTAAATGGCCTGTGACTGAGCAGATGAACAATTTTTATGGCCCAGAGATCAGGGAACAGGGATAGTTTGTTAAATTAACTGACAGCCTCTTTGGTCTAAGTAGGTGAGTTGAAGTCATTTGAAAACTGTGTTTGCATAAGGTTACACAGCAGAGTCTCTCCTGCGTAAGTACAGTTCCCCCTGCAGTTTTATGTAGGAGTATGGCTACATTTAGTACATAAAATTCACAAAATTCCCCAATTCGGTTCATAAATGACCAGGAGAAGCTATTTCAAATCCCTGTGGGATTGATCTTTCACATACAAAGATCTGCTCTTCTTAAATTCACTTGAATTTGTGTAGAGAGGCTTTTAGTAAACCTACAGGACCCTGCATGAACAAAAGCTTTTAACTTCTAATTTCCAACATTGATCACACTTAGAAACCAAGCTGCTTCACCAGCATATCAGAAATTGCAAGTTCATTCCCAATTTTAATGTATATCTAAGCCTTCCCAGAAAATGAATAATACAGAAATGCAACCACAGCCTCTAAAATTTCCAGAGTATTGTTTGCAGCAAATAACACTCTTTGATAGGATAATTTAAGCCAGAATCTCCCAGCTTCAGCCCGACTGATACACTTGACTATGTGATTATTTGTTTGGGCTTGAGGTGATGGTGACTGATACGGACTGAGCTGTATGTTATGTTCAGCAACTTGCTTGACCTTTACCAACCAGATGTCCTACCTTTCCCCACTGTGGCAGGTACAAATATCTTCAGGCACTGCCAAATTAACTCTGGATAACAAAATCACTACTTGGTTAAGAACCACATTTATTAAATGCCTGTGAGGCTCTTCCTGACTCTACAAGATAAGGAATGAGTAAGGGTTAGATTGAGAAATAACAGTCAGATGTTGATATAGTTTTGACTTAGAGGACCATATAGTTTAACAAGGGAGACACAACAGGACACTTTAACACTGGTAAGGATTAAAATAGATGCGTATGTAGCATTCTCTGGACATATAGAGGAAGATGACAACTCCTAAAGGTTATAACAAGGCTTCTTAAAGGATGTAGCTCTAAGCTGGGGCTAAATTAAAACTGACCAAGAAAGATGGGAAAGAGAATTCTGGGTAATGAAAACTGCATGGTCAAAAATTTTGACGTGATAGTAACCATTGTAGATCACCTTATATTGTGGTTTTAATCCTGTGCGCTATCCATCCTTTTGTTTTGAATGATCACATTGTGTTTTCTTTCTCATTTGGTTTTATTCTTTTAAAAATTAAAAAAAAAAAAACTTTTGACATGTATAACAGCAGAGTACACCTGAATACTACTATATCTAGGTCTACGTAATTGTACTCATTGGTACCACAGTTTTTAAAAGGACATTAACATATAGGAAAAAAATAGAGGAAAGAGTGTGGTGGGTTAGGAGTAGAGCATGTTATGTTTTTTTGAAGTTATAAGAAAGTTCCTGATCACTACTTCTATAAATATTAATTTATTATCTAGTAGGAATACAAAGAGATGTGAGTCCTTGCTGTAGTGCTTACTATTGGTGAGATATCAAACGAACAGATGTGATTCAGAGAACAGCCTAAGTTCCACATTAAAATATAACTGTGTGTATTACTCCAGCCTTTAGAATCCTCTCTTCCTATACTGGATTTCTACAGGAAATATCAGAATTGCCAGTCTTCTACAACAGCCTTATGGAGGAAGACAAAGATCATAAAGACATGCAGCCTACAATAAACTTATAATTTAATTTGAAAGATAAAATATAATAAATCATACAAATTATGGCAAATGGCCAGGAAGAGTTACTGTCACTTAGAGTAGCAGAAAAGCTAGAAATAATAGTGGTCTTTCATAGTTAAGTAAGAATTTGAGATAGACCTGAAATTTGTACTGATCTTAAAATATAGAACATGTTAAAATAGTAGTGTGTGGACCAGTTTTTGATCATCATTCTAAGTACTTGAGATATTCAACATATAATGATAAAAGGGTTATTTTGGAGTCAGAGAATCTAGTTCATGGTCAGTTGTCTGCATTGCTTTTAGGGTTGTGGGGAGGAAGCACATCATGGTGGGAGCATGTAGTGGAATAAAACTGCTCACATCTTGGCTGGAAAGAGTAAGGAGAAGGAAGAGGGAGGGATGAGAATCCCATAATTCCCTTTCATGCTCCCAATAATCTAGACTTGTCTCTCTTCCCCACCTTTTAAAGTTTCCATATATTCTTAATAGTGCCTTCCTGGTTACCAAGCCTCCAAAACATGGGCCTATAGGATACATTTAAGATCCAGTCAATAGCAAATAGAAAGATGGAAAGCATTCTATGCAATGGAAAAATGGTGGCTACAGCAAAATAAATGTTAGGCTTCTACGGCAATGTCTGACACCATGAGTACAGTCAGGAGATATATTTGAGCAAATTAATGAGCTCCTGCAGGAAATAAAAGAGTAGAAAAATGTAGAGAACCTTTAAACTTGGGGGGAGGGAAAAAGTAGAGAGTGCGGGTGTGGTTGGTATTTACAACTGCCTTTGAAAAGTGAATAGATCATTGGTAAGAGTTGGGGAAAATTTGAGCACAATGGGACAGAGGCAGGAAAGAACAGTATATTCAATATGGCTGGAAAGTTCTGAGATCATATGTGTGATTCCCATACAGTAGATGAAGGACATAGCTACTTGCCTGGCATTTTTTATATTTCCTGATAAATATCATTTCATTTTTTTAGCATTATACTTACATATCAGTTTCTATAACATTACTGGAAAGTTGTTATTTTCTTAGAAAAAAATTAAAAAGTCTTTTTTATCATATGCTATATCTCTGCAGTAAATGTCAAACTTTGAGAAATGACTTCTGCTATACTCTTTTACTACTAACTTCAATAAAATGGCATTCACTCTTCTCAGCTCCACAGGATAGGCAGTAAATGATGCCTCTGACCACTGATGTCTCTGCCTCACATCCCTTAGGGACACTGTTGCCTGCAACCAATAGGCTTAGGTGTGTTTCTGCCTAGAGCAGGTAATAGTCTAGCTTAGAATGTTAGCTTCCTGCAAGTTAATTCCTTCTTGGTGTGGGAATTCTTTCTGGTTTTCCTAACACTTTATTTGGAAACATATAATTTCATATAAAAGGCATGAGATTGAATGCAAATTTTGCTTTTCTCTGATTCTTATCTCCAGGACAGAGCCCAGAGCCCAAGTTATAAAACTGAACAAATTTACAAAGGAAGACATTTCTGCCCATGTTTCTCAAATTTAGATGTATATAAGAATCATATGGAAATCCACAGCCTACATATTTAATAAGTAATATTAGACTAGAAACAAATGTCCATTTTTATTCTGATGCTTCTGATACACAACTGTCCTTGTAACGTTTTTCAAGGAATACAAAGCATCAGTTTTAAAGGATATTTTAAAATATTTTGGAAAATGGCCTTCTGGACTTTCTTTCTAAATGAATTAATTAGATAAATAATCAACAAATTAAACTTAATGTGTCAAGAACATTTAGTAGTTTAAAATCACGTGAGGAGTCCTCTCAAGAAATCTCCTACCACAATTCACATGGCTCAGACTCAAATCTTCCCTGGTTTCTTCCGAAATTTACATTTTGCAAGGGACACCAGGACTTCAAAAAAACATATGCAAGGAATCGCTTCCATTGAATATAAGAGAAACCCAAAATGCCTGTAGGTTGAGTGCCATTATTGGGTGAATTTAAGGCCTGATGATAATAGTCATAAAACTTTCATTTTACTTGATGTTTCTTCACTCTATATCTCAATTCTTTGTCACATAAACAAGCATACAAAAAAGTTAACAATACGATGTGGCTCTCCTCTGGCATTAGCCAAGATAGAACAAAAGAATTTGCCTCTTTCCAACAATTGAGGAATCAAGGAAGGGTAAAGCAACCACTTCATTAAAATTAAACTGTTACTCTTCAAAATAAACTTAAGAAGATGGAAAAACAAGCCACAAACTTGGAGAAAATATATGCAAAAATTTATATCTAATAAGGAACATGTATCTGGAAAATATACAGAACTCTTTCAATTAAGAAAGAAGATAATCTATTTTTTAAAGTTAGACCCAAAAAAAGACATTTCACCAAAGAATATATATGGATAGCACATTAAAATATCCTTCAGGAAACTGCAAATTAATATGATAATAGATATCACGACACACCATTAAAATGACTAACCTTAATGAAAGTCTGACTAGTGTTGAAGATGTGGATTAACTGCAATTCCCACATAGTCCTGGTGGAAACATATGATGATGAATCAGTGTGGAAAACACTTTCTCAGTTTTCTAAAACATAAACACACAAGTAACTTAGTCTGCCAATTGTAGGAGGGAGGCTGTGTAAATAACAATGCTAAAAATGGATCCTCTTAATCTTTTGGATAATCTGCTAGTATTGTTCACTTGCTGGGAGAGTGAATCAATAAGCAGAAGGAATCCTGACTTCTTATGCTTATCTCAGGCCTCACCTGCAAGGCCCAAAGCTCTGGTGCTTACCCTTCAAGATTCCACATCACTTCTCCAGATACTGAGCGTGCATGTTGCTAACAGCAGCGTGTCAGCAGGGGCTGTCAGTTGCAGCTGTTTCCCAACTGTTTACAATACAGCTACACTGATTCAGGCTGAGCTTATGTGGTTTGTCCAGGCACCTAGTCTGAATTTTTCCATCAATCTCTGATTAATGTACTGATGATAGCATAAGTTTCAGTGCCATTGGGAAAACTAACTGCAAAGTCTGGTCTTCTCCTTTAAGTTGAGTCAATTTTTTGTTTATAATTCTAGGCATTTTTGTTGGCCTGAATATGTTCTTGGTTTGGGTTATACAGTCCAGGGAGGTGAATCTGGCCTACTTCTGCATCCTCAGTTGACTCCACAGCTATGTGTGTATATAACTGGCTTGAACTCACTGTGTGGATCAGGTTGTCCTCAATCTCACAATGATCTTCTCTTGCCCTGGCCTCCCTAAGTGCTGGAATTACTAGTGTGCACTACCATACCTGGCACCAGAGCTTTTTGAATCTTTGGATTTACTCAGTAGACAATTTCATTATTTACTTCCTTTGCTATTTAAAGGACATATCTAATTTATTCCTATAATGACTAGAATCTTGATGGGAGTAAATAATATCTAATTCATCTTCATATATATATATATATATATAGAGAGAGAGAGAGAGAGAGAGAGAGAGACTAAGAAGAGAAGCTAAGAAGTTTTTATTGACTTCTGTTTTTTGAATGAATAAGTCTCCCTTTTATGAAGAATTACAATGGTTAACAATCTCATAAGATTGTGAATTAAATGAAAAGTATTGAATGAAGCTCTTTATAGTAACTTGAATTCAGCAAGTGGAATTCAGTAAGGTGGACATCATTAGTCTATTGAAAACAAATTTAAGGGTCATTTCTTCAAATTGAAATTGGGTAGGGTGATAGCACCAAAAGGATAGGTTATCAGCCTGAATACCCAATCTTGGTTACTGTGTACTGCAACTGTAGAGAGAATTAGAAAGTACTTTCTGGCAAACATAGTGTGAACAAAGGTATATGAAAGTATTATCACTGAAGTTCATAATGTGCAATAATTAAGCAAAAAGAACTTTACTGATCCCATCCACCAACATCACATGTAGACTTTTTCTTAATAAAAATTATTTTTCCTAACAAAATATCTCAATGTAGATATCTTAATGTAGAAACAAAATATCTCAATATCTTAATGTAGAAACAAACATACAAATAAGGCACTATTAGTATATGTTAGCAACAGTCCTTTTATTTAATTTATTTTTTTAATTTTTAAATTTTTTATTCTGGGGATCAACAGTCCTTTTATTTTGAAAGCAGGTTTTTATTTTGAAGAAGTGTTTCAATAAAGATATTTACATTCACAGCTGAAGACTAGTTATGAAATCAAATATGCGTGCTAAATTACCTTTTCACGAATACTCACATGTAGCAAATTAAAACATTAAATGAATTATTTAGATCAAAAGAGAAAAACAATATATAACGGAAGTATAACAAATACTCAAATAATAGCATATAATTAACATTAATACTAACCTTGACATAATTTAATATATACGTAAGAGGTCTAGACTCACCTCAAGATCATTTGGAATCATAGAATTATTAAGAATTCTAAGTATAATTGTGTAATAATAATAATAATACTGCTCATTTGAGCTTTCTGATAGAGCTCTGGATAAAAGATACTTGTTATAAAGATAAATGAAGACAGGTGTGAGGAGGAATAGTGTAGGTGCATATATGCATGTATATCATGATTATGGTATAAATACAGAACACATATATTTCTTTCCTATCTTGTCTTTCTTTTCTAAAATATTGCCTCTGTTTTTTTCTAGAAGCACAATATGCCCTAAACAAAATATTTTCAGTTTAAAAAAGTGTTCTAGACAGTTTGAAATTTAACTTTTTTCTAATCAGTACATACTTTGAATATAAGAGATATGGTCTTTTGTATTTTGAAAGTTTATTTCAAAATGAAATTTTAATCTGTTAAGGATTTATGATTAAATAATAAATAAAATGAAAAATTATGACAAACATCAATGAATTCAAAAATTTTTTTAAGCTGGATTTTTAGCTTAATAAACCAATTTTGCCTAACATGCACAATGTCCTGGATTTGATTTCTAGGACTAATATATATACATATATATATATATGTATATATATATATATGTATATATATATAATTTTAATTGTAGCTTGTTTTCATTTAACTAGACTGTATCTTCTGATGATTATCATCTATTATCCACCTACTTAATCAGTTTAATTACATATGAAAACTCTTAAATTTGTTCCATTAATCTCTTAGATACATTTTATATCAAAAATTGAATGTTCTGTATACCATGACATATTTTGTTTTCTAAAAATAAAATTTCTGAAGTGAAAGAAATCATTATAATTCAATCAGTTTTTCCCACACCTTTGGTACTTATGGCAAATACTAACCTAACAGTATACAAAGTGTTTAATTTTTCAGGCAATGAGTACTCACTTTAAGGCTCCAACACTGAATCTTTATTATGTTTTAAATTGACAAATAATTGTGTATATCTGTAGGGAACAATGTTATGTTTTGATATATCTGGAATGATTTGATGATCTGGAATGATTCAATCAAGATAATTGACATATCCATAAACTCACATACTTTTTTCTTGCAGTGCAGATATTTAAAATCTATGCTTTAAGCAAATTAAAAATATTCACTATGTTATTATTAACTATAATTGCCATGCTGTAAAACAGATGTCAAAAATTTTTCCTAAGTGAAATGTTGTACCCTCTAACCAACATCTCTCTGGCACTGTTGTACCTCTATTAGTCTGATATTTTTAAATTCCACAGATACATGAGATCATGATTCACATTACTAAATCTTAACTGAACTTACAAATTCTATAATTGCCCACATTCCACACCCACCTTGCTTTCCAACTGGAAGTCCTGGAATAATCCAACTCTCTTTCTCCTTGCCTACTCCCTGATGACAACAAACACTCTCTTACACAGTCAGTTTTCTGCAGGTGGAGAACCTTGGACATGAGGGCCTTGCTGTCCTTGGTTGTTGCTAGATATCCTGACCATCCTTTCTCAGCAATGGAAAAACTTACTTGAAAGATGACTTCTGCTCAGGGTCCCCATATTCCTATGCAGAACACATACCTGGCCCAAAGTAATTGCTCCTTACACTGTGGTTGTTGTGGCTATCATATTATCATACTATATATGTATAAGCATGCATGCACACACACATACACACATGCATACAAGGTAAGACCAAAATATATACTGAGTATTTAAATTTTAAAAAGGTTTACTCTACTAACAAACACATTGCATTAAACCCCCTCAAAATACTTTCTCTCACTTCCAACAAACTTATCCCATCACTCTTACCACACTAGGAAACAGTTCTGGAAGTCCTCTTTGTATTTATGTGATGTGACCAGAAAAAGTTATGAATGCTGCAGCTGAATGCCATCTACAGAAAGGCCAGCTCTTAAAAATGTTTTGGTATGTTCCCATTATCACATTCAGCAGGTCTGGCACTGTAGGGCTTCTGGCTCATCCCCAAAGTCAAAATGACTATGAAAGAGAAACATTTCAAATTGAATCCAGGCACTGAAGCACGTGACAGCGCAACTAAAGACACTTACAAAGAGGACTTCCAGAACTGCTGCTGAATGTGTAAGAATGAAGAAAAGTGTGCTTGAAACACAGGAGGGTATTTGAGGGGGGATTATTGATGATATGTCTTTTCCTGTAACAAATGTTTAAACTTAACTATTCTCCATACTTTTGATCATGACTCTTATTTTTGTGGTGCTGGGCATTGAACCCAGGACTTTGTGCATATTAGACAAATGCTTTCCAGTGACCTGCATCCCAAGCCTTATACTACTCTGTTTGATCAAGTGTTAAATCAAGTGACTCGAGTTCCTTGAGGGAGATACCATGTCATCTCTAAGTGTGACAGTTTCTGGAATATAGTGTACCCTTGATAAATAGTCATTGACTAACAAATGTTCTGGAACATATGTCAGAAAATTCATTAATGGCATTTAATAGCCACGTAGTCTTTGCTACCTCACTGAGCCACAATTCTCTAAACTCTAAAGCAAGGAGAATGACAGGCCATCAGACAGAGTTTTGTTAAGAAACATGTAGCACACATTGTGTAAATGTCTGCTGGGCTGACCCACTCACTATTCACACTGGGTTACCTTTTGCAGCTCTGCTAGAGTTACGTCTCTGAGAAATAAATTACAATAAAGACTTTTACTCAGTTTTTGCAGAGCCAAAGCAATATAATTGACATTAGTTCTTGAAAACACAGTATATGTTTATGCTTTTATGAAGGGTTAAAGAGGGGAAGGAATGAGGGCAAGGAAGGAAGCTATTCATCAAAACACCTCTGGATGATAATATAGTGTCTTGTTCAGGGAGGTTTGGTGGAGAAATATTAGAAGATTAATTTAGCCCAAGTCTTGAATTCAAAAGATGAATGCAGCTTTGACTGTTAACATTATCTCCAAAAAAATGTATACACTTCATTGTAGAAACACACTGATTATATGAAAAAGTAACATCTATCTTTTGGCCTAAACCTGTATAGTAACATACAAGCCTTCAAACTCTTTAGTGTAAAGTATATAAGATATCTATTGTAGAATAACCAGCACAAAACAGTATTTTCCATTACTATGCACAATGCACTATATATTACAGTTCTGTTGTCTTGCATAGAAATTATTATGCGGTGTTGGTTGCAATTAATGCAGATGGAGATGAAAGTGAGAAGATGAGAAAAGGGGCAAGACAGTAGAATAAATTCCTGAGGTCCTGCAGGTTAGCAGGGGACAAACACAATTCTTATGTAGAAACTATAGTCCATTCACATTGGCAGGCAGAAGAGAGAATAAGAGTTTTCATACTTGAACCTGCTTGTTGGTTGGCCTGTTTCTCACTTACAAGTTGATTTGGTGACATGTATATATATATATATGTAAATGTAAATTCTGTATGTATATAATATGTATATAATCTGTAGATTAAAACACACACATGCACATACACCCAGATACATGCACACATGCATACACACAAAATATTTGTGAGATAACCCTATTTGTAATAGCCCAAGACTTCCAGGACTCATTGTGATGAATCCTATGATTATCTAAAGCAATGTGAAAATAATTTTATTGTATTCTATTTTTGTGTTAAATAAATGAACTTATTTAATATATATCTTTAAAACATACCACATTATCCTTAATATTGTGTTGTCATTATTTTTAAAATACACTGAGAATCTTTAAAAAATAAAATCAAGTGCCCCAGCCTCTTAACTTCCAAAAGTTCCTTTTGTATACCTACACTTGAAAGGCTCCCCCTACTTCTTGACTTTCAATAAAGATATCAGACCTCTTTCTGAAAGTTAAACTTAGACATGTAACACATCTACAGGAGGAAACCAGCTCCAAGTCCATAGGTGGACTGCAGCTCATTAGTACTAATGGCATAGCTCAAGAGTAAACTAGCCACCAAAAGAGGAAAGTAGGGAGACCTTGAGGCACAGAAGTCTGTGTAAACACACATCAGACCTGAACCAGTACAAGAAACAGCTGACTGCACAGACTGCCAGATGCTTTTTCAGTGATATCTCTAGGATTTTCCACAGCTCAGGAATCACGTTCTCCAGACTATTTTCCTTTGCCTCAAAGCAATGGTTTCTCAGCAAAAAATGCAAGTCAGTGGAAATTGGTTTCCCTCTTGGTGAATTCATGAATTTGCATCCTTCTTTATGGATTCATACAGGTGAGTTTGACTAAGGTGAATCCAATTGCATCAATATATTCCAGTTGCTGGCCTTTCGGGCTTGGAACAAAACCTGATGCAGACTAAATTCATCAAAATAATGTAACCTGCAGGACCATTCACACAGAATTCCCCTGGTTTATCTGTCTATTTTTCAGGTCTCCTTGGGGCTCACTTATCTCTTGGAATGTTCCAGCCACTTCTGCCCTCCCTGTACAGGAACTCCTGTATCTGATAGTTGTTTTTATGCTATAATTACATTTAGCAATTAAATTTAATATTTATCTTTTTATGATCTAAGAAACCTTTCTGAAGTTATTTTATCCAAACTTCCTGATATAATGAGTGAACCTGATATAGCTGAGTGAACCAGTGCCTTTCAGGTGCACTCCACCCCAGGGAAGACACTTGACTGGCACACCACTATGCACTAGGGTAAAGTACAAGCCAGCATCATCTTCTACCTCCTTAACTCCTCAACCTCAGTGTCATTGAGGTTACTGTGCATCAAATGTATATGCAGTGGTCATGAGTGCTATGAGGAGGGAAAGAAAGTAAAGACACACAACAAAATGTTGAGGATCTTGATTTGGGAAAATAAATCCTAAATAACGTTTGGAAAAATGAGAAATCTACTAAAAACTGACTGGGAGCACTGTGCGTAGAGTCCAATTTTCAGGAAAAGCAACTTAACATGACTCCAGCCAGCTGTTGAGGATCCCATGGGTCAGGTGCTAAATACCTGTGTGGAGAGACGCTCTCAAATAAAACAAAATTATTTGTAGATCCTCAGTGAATAGAGAAAAACATCAGCTTTATCTGAAAGGTCCTAGCCTTGGCTTTCTATGAGGGAGAATCACCTTGGAACTTTTGCTCATATCTAGAATGAGAACAGGAAGAAAATAAATACTCTCTGACAGGCAACTTAAAGTCAAAAGTGGCATCTCAGAGCTGGTTTCCATATTCTGCTACTTTGACAGTTCGTGCTATCACCTCCATCTTGGTGGTTCTCTTACAATATTCCTGGAGGTGATACGTCCTTTATTCTCTAGCATTCTTTCAACAGGCATTGTGAAGCAACACTTAGCCTCAGGTGGAACTACAATATTCTCTTTAAAGTGACCTAATTTAAAACAATCACCCAATTTGCAATATTGTAAAATATTTAAAATTATAACTTGCTATGTCACAATAGCCAAGGGCAAGTCAACAAGATCATAGAGAAGAGAAATTACTATAAAATAGGCATTTTATGACAGAATAGAATATTTGGACTCAGTTGTTCCATTTTTTTTTTTTTTTTTTGGTCTTTTTCGTTTTTATCGGTACCAGGGATCGAACTCGCGACTGCCTGCTTGCAAGGCAGGCGCTTATGCCGCTGAGCTAAATCCCCAGCCCCCAGTTGTTCCATTTATAAAGTGGCCCGCCAATAGAAAGAACAATGGCTGCCACATCACTGCTCTGTCAGTAAAATATATGTTGAATGAATAAATGAAGCAGAGTCCTATTTGTGTAGTTCACAGATACACTGATCCCTTAGCCTAGTGCACCTGGTAGATAAAAATACTCAAATATTAATGGAACAAATACATACTCAAGTATATTTATTTATTCTGCAATCACTATATTGTGATTAAATTTGAACTCAATGTGCAGGTGAGGTGTTAAAACCACTCTTGCTACTTGAGAGGCCAGGTTTAGCTCCAAGTCAGTGCAGTCTGACCTTCCCACTAACAGCACAAGCCCCATGAGACAGAACTTTGTCTGGCTGACTTGTTCCTTACTGTTTTTTATAAACATAAATTAAAGGAAGGAATATAGCTTTGCAATGAAAGTAGACAACATGGATCAGTCAAATAAAGACAAAAACCACTGTATAACAGAAACTCAAGTTCTTCTCCTGTCATAGCAATTTTCCTCTCCTGCAGTAACACACATCTTTCCTGCTACCATCTCGAGACATTTTAGTTCAGAATTTCCAGTCTATGAAGACAGTATGATGCTTGACATCCATGCAAGTGGGCCAGCACTTCTGATTAATTTTTAATACAATCTTTATGAGTTTTCTAAGTTTTAACCACAATCCAGGTGGGGGTGTATAAATTTAAAACAAACAAAAATTGTCTTTCAGGAATGAAAAATAAATGTAATCTGAAATCAATATTTATGAAGTTGTGATTAATTGACTGATGACCAAATGATTACAAAACGTCTGTCTGAAACATCTACTCAAATTTATTAGCTTTGACCAAAAAAAATTAAAAAACAATCTGAACCGGGTCAATGAAAGAATAATGCATTCCTAATCAATTTTTAATAGCACTTAAGATTTTATATTTTTTTAAACTTGCTTTTAAATAATTTATCATTAAAATGAATCTGATTTAAACAAGGGGTAAAAGGTGTTCCATAGCTATTTGATGGTTTTCTTAGCAAAGAAATTCAATTATGACTGACTTTTTATTACTGAACTACTTTATTAATAATAATACATCTTGCACTTACATGAAGGCATCAGGCCAACAATCTTAGTCCATCAAATGTGATCCAGAATTTAACTCCAATTCTAATATTATTAGTTGCTTTACCTTAGCCAGATGTCAATTTCCTCATCTGTGAAAGGAAAGATCTTCCTAACAAGTCCTAAAAATCTTTCTAGTTCCACAAAGTTGTACTTCTAAGGGTTCAGGAGAACTTGGCTATTCCAGTACATAAAATTGAACTGTTGGGATCACAGGTTCCTCATGAGGCTATTAAGGTGAAATAGAAATTAAGCAAAGTCAGTGGGCCACATAATCGTTGCTTTCCTTTTAGACTAATAATAACATCATTTGATACATTGGTCCAGGCAACTTGTATTTAGAACAATTAATCAGAAAAAAATAGTAAGTATCCTTGGTAGATAGGAAATAAATGATAGTTATTGATCTTAGACCATTTGTATTATTTAAAACACGTCTGGGAAATGGCCTGAATTCAGAACCTAGAGAGAATCCTGTTCAAACCATATTGCTAATAATGTTATTTGGATATGTGTCTTTGTGTTTGTTTAGCCACAGAATTGTAAGTGGACAAAGCAAATATGTTGTGGTATAAATTTATATTTATGCATATAGCAATACATGAATTAAAATGTCTTTAAGAATATGTTCTAGATGTTAATTGTGGTTCCTACAAAGGAAAGAGAGGTGAGGCAACAGAATAAAGTTTGCTTATTATGTTACATATTTTTAAATGGTCTTAACTTTCCTAAATGAACTATGTTATTTTTATACTTCCCAAAAGACAATATAGCCTTCCATTTTGAGGCTAAAAGAAGGAGAAGATTGTTTAAAACAGTTTTGGCTTATAAAAAGGTAGACTGTGGCTAAGCAAAATAGTATTGTTTGCAGAACAGTCACTTATTACCAGATACTAGGTAAATTAGATGCAATCCTTGACCTCTACAAACATAGTCTATTGTAGTGGTAAACATATAATCAACTATAAAACAATGTGGTCAGCATACAAATACTTATATGACTACAGCATTAAAACTGCATTCACGCTAGGCATGGTGGTACAAACCTGTACCTAGAAATTAAGGGGGGACAGGATAATTGCCTGGAGTTCAAGTCCAGCTTGGGCTACATAGTGAATAGTTCTGGACTACACTGTGATACTCTGTGTAAAAAACAAAACAAAAGACAACTAACCTAAACAAAAAAAAAAACAGAAACAAAAACAAAAATCTATACTCAAAAGCTATGACAATGATCATAAATGTAAAAAAGAAATGTTGGAAATGGTTGAGATTGTAATATTCTATGTAAAAGACATGCAATTTTTAAAAGTTATCTTTGTGACCATGATTATTTACCAGGATATGATCACCAGGGTTATTTACAAACATGAACTTACTTATTTAGTAATGGAAAGTACTTTTTTAAAAAAAATGCCTTCAAGTCTAGCATGGTGACACATACTATAATCCCAGTATTCTCAGAAGTTTGGGTAGAAGGATTGTAAATTTGAGCCCATCCTGGGCCTTAGGACAATCCTGTCTCAAAATTAAAATTTGTAGAAGGGACTGAGGCTGTAGCACATTGAGAACACACTAGGTTCAGTCCTCAGTGCTGGGGGTGGTTGGAAGGCCGAGTGTCTCCTTGATAGTCTCGGGCATCAGAAGGAGGCCCTTAAACACCATGTCACCTACTATTGAGGGAAAAGTGAGACTAGGAAAGAAATCGGAACACTGAAACATAAGTTACCAGAATGACAGAAGGTGACAACCTGGAGCTTTCTCATTCTAAAATCTGGGCTCTACAGCCAACAATGTGGAAAACACTGGCATTTCTGGACCTCATGTAAATATAATTTTGCCTTCAAATACATGGGAAATAGACAAATCAAATGACTAGACACATGACCATTAAATGCAGAATCAGTACGACTATTTTACAAGCTAATTCCAAGAAGATGATGGTCTCCAGTTCCTAAGAAATCCTGTCAAGTTACCGAGTTGTTTGGAACAGTTCTCGCTACTAGGCATGAGCCAGTTTTGAACTGGAATTGGGAGTCTTCAGCAAATTCCTGACTGTTCCCATAGCGTGACTGCCAGTTCTTCCATAGGTATAGACTGTTCTCATTTAACACATAATCCAAGTAAGATGCTAAGAGATGAAAATAAGCTGCCTAAGGCCACAGAGTTTTGAGGGTAGAGGTTTCTAACCCAGCAGTCCACAAAGACCAAGTCCAGACATCCTTACTCTTATCCGCAGGCTGCTCCTTGACAGTATATGCTATCAGAAAGATTAATAGTAAAAGTTGTTCCTTAGTAATATTTCCAAATCTCCCAACTCATGGATGATATCTGTTTGCATAATTTATCACATCAATTCTTCCTCACTTAAAGCAAGTTGAAGTTAAATTTCCAAATCTGTCATATTCAAGATTCATTTAGGAATATATATAGTCTTTTTTACTCTTTTGTTGTTAGGAAATATCACTTTATAACCTCAGAATTCTCCCTTGGGGTTCAACACAGTGGTATATTTCATATCCAACAGTGTACTTGAAATAGAAGTGTTAAAATGCATTGAACAAGAGGATAGTCACACTATTTGTAATAGTTTTGGATATGAACCAGAGTCCTGGCTGATGAACCAGAGTCCTGGTTGGAATTCTAGTCTCATTTTGGTAGAAAGCAAGGAAGGGCCAACAATGAAAGCCTGTCTTAAAGGAAGAGCTGAGATTGAAGGTATCCTGAGCATGTCTGGATACAAAGGGGGGTGGGGGGGTGGGATTCCCCACTATTTTAAAAGTGAATTACTGTCCACTCTGGAAGCACGTTGTGTCACTTAAAATGGAAAAGAAGCTGACAAAGGCGGAAAGTTTTGAAGTATTACAACAGATGACATCTCTTCATTTCATGTCTTGACCCTGTCGCGCGTTTGTGCGGTTTCATTTTTAAAAGAAAAAACTTCCGCCCCGCCCACAATTTCCTTCGGAAAGGTCTCGGGATTTTAAATTGTCTATCAATTTAAAAGGTTTCTTCCTTTTAAATCTTAGTAAAATCTTCTGAATTGCAGTTCTAAAAGGCTTTTTTTTTCTTTCTTTCTTTTTTAATGAAGGAAAAAGGCTGTTCAAGGGTGCGTTTCAAAAACGCGTTTTCGTTTGCCCTCCCGGGCGGGCTATGGTCCTACTGGACCACCGTAGCCGACCTCGCGCTTCGCCAGTTGTGGCGAGGAACCGCTGTCGGCGGGACTTCCGTGTTGGCGGGATTCTGAACGCTGCCATGGCTCAGAGTGTGCAGAACGTAACATTGTCTCTCACTCTGCCCATCACGTGCCACATTTGCTTGGGGAAGGTAATGGGTGATTGCGGGCATAGCTACTAAACGGCGTCGGGCGTGAAGTCTCCGGCGGGGCCGAGGGCGGTCTCCGTGCTGGGCGGAGACGGGCAGGAGGCGCGGAGCTGGGAGGAAACGCCCGGCGCGTTCTCCTCTGGCGTGAGAAGGCCGCGTCCCGGGCGAACGCATGTGCAGTGATTAATGGCTTCGTCTGGGCGCCTTTCAAAGGAGGATGACAACGGGCTGGAGCTGAGCGAGGCGGCCTTGCCCGCCCACGGCCTCAGTGCGGCTCGCGCTGGCCACGGAGGCGGCCCTGGCGGTTCAGCCCCTCAGCGACTCCGCGTGGCGTTGTAGCCCATTAAAGCACGTTTCTTAGAAGTCTAGCCTAAGGTTCCTCACTCCCTCGGTCACCTAGAGTGTTCGTGTGCTGGGCCTAATGCTGGCTGGGGAGTCTTCCATTTATGATCCATTTTCTTGGCACTTAGGATAGCGCTTGCTCTGGGTTCAGGATTTGGAGAATAACAGTACCCCAGAGTGGTGGTTAGTAAGAGATCTGGTCTTTAAATCCAAAAAGTGATCAGTCAAGGATAGACTAGACTACTGTTCTTGGGATGCAGAAGGTACCTGTGTTTTGGCGAAACTATGGAGACAGTATTTCTGAATTAGAAACTCAGTTTTGCATCTTCTCTTGCGTTCCTCTCCCCTCTCATTTCCGTTTGTATCTACTATTAGGGTTTTTTTTTGAAAAGCATTTTTTTAAACTACATGGATTAAAGAGGGAAGTACTGGCCCAGATTTTTCCCTCGTGATTTTTTAAAAAAATGTTTTCAATGTGTGTGTGTCTACTTCCAAAGTGTAGACTGAAACTGCAGCCTCAGGGTTAGAATTGATAATGCTAATCTCAGTGCCAGCAAATAAGATCACCTGTCTAGATGTTTGAGGTTCACTGTGAAGTTACTGAGTTGAAGAAGTAAAAGGAAGTCAGTATTGGACAGCAACTGACAATTCTAGGGTACAGACAAAATGAAATGCCAGCAGAATAGCTGATGTGCAGTGAGAGCTCTTTAGGGGATGGCTAGATCAATTTTGATTAGAGAGAGCAAGGATGGTCTCATTGGGGGTGGTATTTGAGCTGTCGTTTGCTACCAGTTCCTACACACCTGCTGTTGGCAAGGAGAGGAGGGTGTGATGCTCCTCCATATTTGTTGTAGTCCTAAACATTTAGCTTCTGACAGATTCTCCGAATGTGTTAAATTCTGAGTGAAATTTGTTCAACAGTAGCTTTTGAGCTGATAAAAATATCGTGGAAAGATTTTCTTTTGGTATGCATAACTAATTTCCATTAGTTCAGAAGCTATGTTGTATAATTGTGCTGGAAATGTGTTCTGCGTGTTTGTTTTAGCAAGCCTATGCTTGTTTCTATTTAACAGAAACGATACCTGATGGAATATAGTACTTTGCAGATTACAGAATACTTTTAATTACTCTTTCATTTAGCCTCACACCAGTGCTGTGAGATGAACAGGGTTGTCTGTTTCTTTCCTCTGGAAGCTGAGGCTTAGAACTTCTGTCATTAGTATCTGCATTTGGTTATTTCCTGAAACATTCACTAAAAGTCAACCATGTCAGCAGACACTTACAGTGTTTGTTTTCGTATATTAAATTTAATCTAAAATAAAAATTATATATAAAATTAAAATATTAACATTTGTAAATAGGCATTCTTGAGCTATATAACTGTACAAATTACTTAACCTAAGTCTCAGTTTCCCTGTCTGTAAAATGGGAATGATAATGCTATCAACCTCCATCTTTGTATTTTGGAGAGAATTAAATGAAACATATGCAGTCTTTACCACAAAATCTGACATACACCATGCAGTAACTTTGTGTTTACTGTGAGCATTGAGGCAGGTCTTCAAACTGAGGAACCAGCCTTTTGTGGTGAGCAGTAAGCATTTTTTACAGTTGCTTTGTGAGATCAGTGCATTTCTCTAAATTGCCACAATACATTCAAGATTTTAAGCAATACTCTTTATGATGGTTGCCTTTTCTAATCCAGCCTGGTTGTACTACCTTACACTTCAACACATACCATATTTATGGGGAACTAGATATAAATAAAGTATTTTTCATTTGGAAAAGAATCAAGTTTTATGTCGCTCACAGTATTAAGGTTTGTACTTAATATTAAAAGCAAGCTTTTTGGCTGAAATAACCAGAAATGAAACCAGCTTCCCTGTAATATAGGGGTTGCCAAGGAATTCTACAAAAGGATTACTGTTTTCAAGGAGGACTGCCTGCTTTGCTCTTCACCTATATTGTTTTAAAATATTGAAAAGACAGGACTGGGAACAAAGCCTTACACAAATTAGTCTTCATTCTGGGTTGATAAAATTTGAAGAATGTAACCCCATAAAAGTATTGATACGGCTTAATTATCAGGGCTGCTATGTAAGTGGATATAAAGCATTCCTGGGATGAACATGAATGTAGGACAGGGGAGATGGATTATCTTTTCTTTAATCTAGACAGGAATGGGAACCCATTATTAAGTGACTTAGTTTACATAGTTTACGTTCGATAGCAAAATTCTGGCCCATAGCTGGAGGTTTCTTAAAATAGGATGTGTGTGAAAGGAAGAGAAATTCAGGAACTTTATTTGAAATATTCCTAAATACCCAAGGTTGAAGTGGTGGGTCCCCTATCATCATTCTTTAGCACAACCTGATTCCTTTTCATAGTTTTCTGAGTCCTCATTAGGGAAACCCATGCTATTCTGACAAGATTTTTTAAAAATGAGTAGTATTATTTCAAGAATATCTTTAAAGAGACAAAGTTGACTCTTGTTTCTAGTAAGAGTACCAAGAGTAGAGAAGTTGATTTTAAGTATAATTGTCAGACTAGTTGATTCAGCTGACCTATAGCTTATTTATTCCCATCACCTCCATTAGTACCCAGTCTCTCACTTCTTTTGAGCACTTGTTGTCTATTTCTTATTTTCAGATTGTTGTTTATGGACCCTGCTCCAAGGAAGAAACAACTTTTTATTAATTGAAAGATCATGTGACTTTACAATTGGATAGTATTGGAGACAAATCCAGGCTCTGGCATTTATAACACAACATTTCCTTGAGTTTGAGTTTGTATAGCTCACAATGTGTTTGGTATTACCAACTCCCATTATCTTTAGGAAGACTCGTGAATATTCTAGAATATCCTAGACTCGTGTGATTCTTAGTGGGACAGAGAGTATATTTCAAGGACATTTGGCAATATCTGGTTTTGGAGACTACTACAAAGCAGCTCTGAACAGGATTGAAAATTAACTAATTGGCTTTCTATGTTTACTATCTGTCCTAGGCCTCAGCCCCTTGCCTGGCAGTGGGAGCTGATTCATAGTAAGTGAACCTCTATGAATCACTGGTCCTGGCTGAGGCCTAGTGGCCTGTGAGGCCAAAGATACCTCAAAGGGCAAGATAAGGCCACAGCTGCGGACGCCTGGCTTAAGCATCAATTAATAGAGACTTCAGCTGCAGGAATTACTCCTACTGTCTCACTCCTACTTGTCTTCATGATAAGACAGTACTACTGAATTGATTTGATTCCTAACTTGGAGACATCCGTGAAGTGACTCCCAAGGTCCTGCTCATTGCCTGGGCTTTCCTCAGTTTCCTTGCCCCTTGAACCTATTAAAAGTGGGCAGTTCAGAGAAGTCTTTGTCTTAGCACTTGGAGTCTTGAGCTCAGTTAAAGGGTTTTGACCCTCCTGGAGCTCTAAATTCATATCACTTGTCTCATTTTTTTTAAACCTCTGCTGTACACTCGGGGATCTAAGTCAGGACCCAGTAGTCTGGAGACGTTTCTGGTTGTCCCTATGAGAGGTGCTACGGCATCTAGTTGGTAAAGACCTGAGATGCTACTTTCTAAACACGTAACAGTATAATGCAGGCATCTAATTGGTGAAGCTCAGGTATGGTACTATCTAAACATATAACGGTGTACAGGACAGTTCCTGTATTGGTTAAGTTTCCATTGCTGGGACAAAATATCTGACGTGCAGAGTTTTAATAAGGAAATCTAGAAACTTTATTTTGGCTCACAGTTTTACGGGAGTCAGTCTATGGTAAACTACCTCCAAGACAGAAACATCATGGTGGAATGGCATGGAAAAGGAAAAATGTCCATCTCAACATATCCCAAAAGAAAAGTAGAGAAAGAGCTAGAGAGAGAAAGAGTAAGGGCAAAAATACACTATTTGCAGTTATCTACCCAGTGACCTACTTCCTCCAGTGAGACTTTACCTTCTAAAGGTATATTCAGCTATGAACTCATCAACTGGTGAAGTTGGTGTTCCCATAATTAGTCATCTTTCAAAAGTCCCGTCTCTGAATGCATAAACCCTGTGGGGCAAATTTGTGGTCCAAACCATAATAACCTACTATAACAAAAATTTTTTAGTTCAGAATGTTAGTAGTGCCCAAGATGAGAAACCCTGGCCTAAGCCAATTCGTCTTATAGTAGGTAAGTCTAAGTGAGACAAATACAGTGGCACCCAGTTCACATACTTTTGTTTGTGAACTAAATTGTTCACAATTTGTGAACAGTTTGTGAACAATTTAGTTCACAAACAAAAGTGGCAGATTTTTGTTTTGTTTGCAAACTTTACATTGGGTGACACAAACACAAACTTGGCCATCTTTTCCAAAATTGTGAAATAAATAGGTTTGTGAACTGAGGTACCATTTATGGACAACAACTTTAAATTTAATCCAAGTACATTTGCTATTTTAAGAAAAAGGTTTGGTGGTAGTTTTTCCAAAGACTGAAACATCCTCAGATAAAAGAGATAAAATGGTATTCTAGGAAAGCAGATTCTAGGGAGACCAGTACCAAAGACTATTCCCCTCCCACCTCTGTTTTTGGTTTTACACTATTGGGGATTGAACCTAGGGCTTGAAACAAACTACATCCCAGTGATTTTTAAGATGTGTTTTTTATTCTATTTTGAGACAGGTTCTCACTAAATTGCTCAGGCTAGGCTCAAATTTGTGATCCTCTTGCCTCAACCTCCCAAGTATTATTGTTGTGAGGGTATAAGTATGTGTCATTAGGCCTGTCAAGAAAATTCCACTTTTTATATGGTACTCTTTCCTTTTCCTCGTTTGTACCAGCCTTAGGAGACATAATAGTAGGATACCTGTTCAGCATGATTACTCCAGATGAATTTAGAATTGTACATGTCACTTACCCTTGCCACTTTGGTCTTGCATTTTTATTTCAAAAGATTTCTATTTTATTGCCACAGATTCATTCAGAAGTAATTGGATAGAAAGATCAATAACACTGGCAAATTAAGATCATTTCTGTGTCTTGGGAAGATTTTAAAAATCTGTTTTAGTACTTTATGTAGCAGGATTTGGGCAGAGGAAGATGATAGATGAACAAAAACTGAGGTAGGCCTAGATTCTTTGTATTTTATTATTGCTGGTTACAGTCAAATAAAGGATAGGTAACTGTCATGGTAGTTCTTTTTCCTTTGTTCATAGTAGTTCTTTTTCCTTTGTAAGTTCTAGTCTTACCTAAACTTATATCACTGAAATCCTTGTATGATAAGTAGTTCAAATAGATAAACTAGTCAGCAGTTTCAAAAAGCCAACACAGTGACAGTGAAAATGCCAAATATTCAACACTGTAAATCATTACCAGGAGGAGACGTTGTTAATAGTTCCTAGTGACAAAGCTTGTGGTTGTTGTGTTTTTGTCATTTTGGCATATTAAATGGAGAAAATAATGTTTTCCCCACAGTTTGGCAAAGGCCATATCTTTTACTTCTTGAGGGACTTTCATTATATTACATCAAAATTCACTTATATTAATCCTATAGTCTGCAAAGTATTGTGCAGATGCTGTAGGTAGATACAAAGAGCAGGACACTGATCCTGCACTCAAGGAACCTGAGCTTTAATAGGGAGACAGGAGGTCTACAATCTCTAATTAAGGTACAATGCAAAAAAGAAGTGAACATTAAATAAGTGAATGAGTGCCCTATTAAACAAAGAGATGGTTGTATTAATCAGTTTTTTATCACTGTGACAAAAATACCTGAGGTAGCCAGTTTATGAGAAGTAATGATTTATTTTGGTTTAGTTTTGAAGTTTTCAATTGGTGACTAATTGGTCTCATTACTTGGACCTGTAGTGGCATAGTACATCAAGATGGGAACTTATGGAAGTGAAAACTGTTCGTTTCATGGGAGCCAGGAGACAGAGGAAGAGGAGGGACTAGTGTTCTAATATTCCTTCAGGGAATGTCCCCAATTAATTTATTTTCCTTCTAGCAGGTCTTATTACTAATAGCACCATAGGGTGAGGACTAAGCTATTCACTGAGTCCATCTCCAAGAATCCCCAAGATGTTAATATTAAGATCATTCCTCAGAGTCTGTTTTGAGACTCAGAGCAAACTCAGCCATGAACCCTAAAGAATCAAAAAGTAAATCACACACTTCCAAAATAAAAAAATGACATAAGATTAACATTCCCATTCTGAAAGGTAGGAATGGGGCATAGAAAGGAAGAATAGGACCAAAGCAAGACTAAAGCCCTTGAGAGCAAGGGTTAAATCCTAATGTTGTATGTCTGGTTTCAGCCATAGTGTTATAAAATGTGGGCTTTAAAGGGCTTAGATATCACCATTCCTGTGGCCTTAGTGGCTGCAGTCCACATGGCCTTCCCTGATGACTTTGCTGTCTACCTGCAGCTTTCTTCAAGCAAGCATTTCACACCAATGATTTCCTAGAGTCTTCTTTGTAGCTTCAGCTTCACTGTCAGTTTCACACATCTCCCTTGCAGGGCCTGTTTGTAGGGACTTCAACCCTGTCACACGTATCTTGGCCTTGCAGGCATTTCTTTAAAATCTTGGTAGAATCCTGCATAGCCACATAACTTGAAGTTTGCATATCTGTAGAACTAGATTATGTTCTTTGAAAGCTGTACCGTCACCAGTGAAAAACCATTGCTGTCTTGCCAGAGAGCAGTGAAAGCTGCTGATCCGTATTTAAGAAAGTGGCTCTGATACTAGTGTAAAAGGTGGATAGCTGTGAACATTTGGGAGCTTGGGAGGTCATTGCAGTACATCAGGAATTTTAAAAAATGAGAAGCTAACTTCAGTTTTGGGGTAGTGAACATTTGGTGGTAGGCTTGCCGTGTTGCTATTTTGAGATGCATATTCTTCTTTTCATGTCTGAAATCTGGTTGCATCTTAACAAGTGATTGCGTCTTATGATTGTAGTTCTCAGTGATTTTTATTCTTTTCACTTAGTGGTAGCATACATAAAATATTGGTGGATATGAAGGATGTATGTCTTACACTTTATAATTAATAGCAGGATTTGGTGACAGATTGAATGGTGAAAATAAGTGAAAGGGAGGAGTTATAAGCAGCTCTGTTTTAGCCCAAGTAGAGAAGTAGTAATGCAACTAACCTAAACAGGATGGAGTGTAGGAAGAAGATTGAATGTGCAGAAGAGCCAGGCTTATTTCAGACATGTTAATAGTTGAACAGTTGAGGAAGCTGCAGGATCCTTATATGGATCCTCAAGGTGTATAGTAATACTATTTGTGTGTGTGTGTGTGTGTGTGTGTGTGTGTGTGTGTGTGGAGGGGGAGAGGGGGAAAATACTAAATTAACCTATAATTTTCAAAGGCAGAAGTTGATGCCCTGGAACGGTGATGGCAAATCTTTTAGAGCTTTCAATGATACATATAGCCTGCTGTGAACATTCATACCATAAGTTTGGCATCACTGCCCTAGAAACTAAAGGGATTACTCTATTTGAAATTAAACAGCTCAGGCAAATTCAAAGAACAAAAATTGTTCCCAGGTTTGCCCTGTTAAAACCCTCTGCCTCTTACTGAGTGACGTCTACCATATACAGAGAGAGGTTTAGTTGAACAGAAAGGTATTAGCACCGTGTCATACATAGGAGTAAGAGAAAAAGTAGAACAATTGGATGGTCCATATCAAAATGTTGGCGAAAGCAGATTACCATCCTCAGTGTCCTAACTATATGCATCTCACTCTGTTGTAGTCAGGGGTTTACAAGAAGAACAAGAAAATTATATACAGGACACATAATTTATAGTATTACCCAAGGAGTCAAATACAAGAAGTGCAGGAAATCTGTCCATACAGTAAAGACCTAGAGAATACAGTTGAGGGCCTGGATCCCATAGCATTGTCCTGCATGTGTCCAGCTGAAGACCTAGAGCTCATGACTGTCCCTGCCATGAGTCCCAGGTTTGCCTAAAGCCCATGACAATGACTCATACAAGTCTGCTTCATGGATCTGCACTGGGAAGACCCAAAGGTCAGAGATGGAAACTAGAAAGTCTGTGCAGTGGGGTGAAGGACCTGTGCCATTGGGCTGAAGGTTCTGCACTGGAGCCAGGAAATGATGCTCAAAATAAGGACCAGCACTCCCCCAAAAAGTACCACAGCCATCCTCAGTACCTTAGTGACAGGAATGTCCTGAGGTCCTTTGATGATAATGGCTGAGTTCATATTAGGAAGCCAGCGTAACAAGCTTCTGTTGGAGATTGAGCAGCACCCATCTTCCCTCGTGCCAGGAAGCAATTCTCAAAGTAAGGACCAGAGCTCCCCCAAAGGGAACCGCAGCTATTGTCAGCAACAACAAGGTCCCACACTCTGATAACAGCCAAGTTCATAGCAGCAAAGAAGCTCACCAAGCTCCTTCAGGAGAGCCCACGTGATAGGAGAACCAGCAGCACCAAATGACGACAGCACTTAGGAAAACTCACAACGCTATTCTTCCTCTCCAGGTCTTCTTTTTGTGCTGGCAGCAATCCTCAGGTGGGCCATCTATACGCGGCACTACGCTGATTCAGTTCAGCTGGTGTTTCAGTTGCCATCAATTTTCAACCTACCACATTCTGATCTTGTTTCCATCACACTCTCCAACATTACTCAAGTCTTATCAAGATCTATCCATTGACTGTCTTTTTTCTCATTGTCATCATTACCACCTAAGTACTCATTTCCCTTCTTATAGTATTTATTATCATCAGTCCCCTTTCTGTCTTTCCTCCTTGGCAAAACCCCAACTCTGCATAAACCAAACTACTTACCTATTTCCTGTTTGAATATTGGTTGAGAAAACCATACACTTGTGCTAATTGGTCTTACTTTGCATTCAAATCCACAGACCTCAAGTAGGACCTTAACAGTGTGGAGTAGTCCACTGCATGTCTCTAGCAAATCGATTTTATTTCTCACATTTTAAAATAAGTGTTTTATTCTCCTTTTCTCAACTCTGTATCCCACCTCTTCTCACTTTTAGCTGATAATCTCATCTCATGTTTAATGATAAAGTATATACAATGGGGCTGTTGGACCATGAATTTCTGCATCTTTCGAATCAGCTTATCTTCCAACCCTTGTGTATTTGTTTTCACATTCCTGCTTGCCCTTCTGTTACAAAGGAAGACTGAACCTTAATTCTGTATAAAACAAGATCTCCCCTTGTGATTTGGATTCTGTTCCTCTTTGACTTCTTAGAAATTTTGCTATTTCTGGCCGCAATTACTGCCTCCTTTCCCCCTGACTATTAGCCCCCTCTCCCTTTTTTTGTTTTTATTGGAATTCCTAACTTGGTGCAATTGACGTGCTTTCTTCTTTACTTCAAAACATGAAAGAATTGTATTTTGCATCTTCCCTTCACCTTCCATTATCTTTCAGCCTCCAGTCAGGTTTCTTAATGAAACATTTGGTGAAACAGTACCATTTTTCAATATCAGATGACAGTAACTTTGATGCAGTTAAATCCCATAGCCTTCTTTCAGTTTATTGTCTCTCAATATTTTATGTATTTGTCACTATTTTCTCTTAATAAACTTCTTTTGACTTTTGTAATACCTTATTCTTCTTTCTGGTGTCATTGGTACCCTCTCTCCTTTTCTGTTTCCTTTACTGTTTCCTCTTCTTGCTATTATCTTCTGTGCCAGTGACTCTTAAAACCTGCTCGCTAGTCTTGTTCACTCAAAAATGAACTTCACATCACAAATTTAATATGACCATAACAAAATTCTTGATTTTTATTATGTGTGAAAATAGCCCTTCTCTGACTTGGGTTTTTTAAGTAAATGATATCACTAACCACTGAGTTGCCCCAAACCATTTTTCAGGTTGTGGAATTCTTTAACCTTTACTATGGGAACAATTACATTGAATATACTAATTGCTTTTAAATACATTTCTTATGGAGGGAAACATCTTGAATTCCTTATGTAATATGCAGTTTTGTGTTTTGAACATTGGCGTTCATCTGTTCACAGGTCAACTTATAAAAATAAAGTAAGTCACCATTATAAAAGTAGTTACCAGGACAAGGAGATGACTCTACCTTAGTTGAGCTTCAGGTATAAGATACTTCTTAAAATATTGCAGGGATATAGGATTGTGTGTGTTTGGTTTGCAAAATAGATACGATATTATATTCCTAGTGTTTAGTTTTGGATTGTTGTGCTTGTAAAAAATCTCATACATAAAGAAGAAGTTAAAACATGCAGGACCATATAATCTGGACCGTCACATCACTGAAACAAAACCTGCAGTGAAAATTCAGACTTGCTTGCCTTTTGAGATTGACCAGGAAGTGCCTCAGAGATGATAGTCATTCCTGGCTGCTGGAGTAGCACTTTGGAAAAAGAAATTTAAGATACTGGGCTTCATGATATTTTTGTTTTGTTTTTTTGTTTTCTTTAAATGAATCATGTCAAATCCTTTGAACCAAATGGATTAGAATTACATTTCTCTATAAAGAAGTTTAAATTGACCCTTAGTTGTATTCCCTGTTTTGTTTTCTTAGGTTAAGGAGCACCAGAGTAAGTCTTAGGAAGACAGACTGAGACCAGATAGCTCTTTGACTCTTTGCAGTGAAACGTGAATAATTACCTGCCTATTCTAAATAACTGTACATTGATGATTTCTTTGAATGTATGAAGCCTTTTCAGATTAATGAATACTCATAGTATCGACTAAGGCAGACACAGAGCAGCATAAATGTTTTCTCTGAGGAAAGTGGTTTGTGATGCTACTATTTCCCTTTGCTGTTCTAATTTAGTCTTTAGTGCAGAAGGGCTTTATTGGTAGTTTTGTTATTAGATAAAATATTGAAAATAGATATAAAATATCTTAAATCCCACAGTAGAAAAACTATATGGATCAGTTGCAAACCTATGTACTTCTCTGCTGTTTTTGTTATTTTTAAATTTATGCTGTTTGAAAACTATTAAGTCATAATTCTCTTCTAGAAAATTCCCCATGATAGAACTGTGGGGGACGGTGGCTGAAAAGATAAGAAGTATGAAATATAAATGACCTTTATTTTAAGAATGCAGGAAGAGACCCCCGACACCCTGGGGCATGGCATTCCTCCCCCCCAGGTCAGCAGAGTGGGGGCATACATGTAGTTTAGGTTGGGGGTGGTGCCTGAGGGGCATTAGTGATGCACGGGTATCTCATTGGCACTTGTTTTGGGCCAGGGACAAATTCCTAGGGGTGGGAAGATAGGGCCACAGGCAAATTCCTAGGGGTGGGGGAGATGGAGCTGGCTACAGTGTCCTGTTTGGGCCAAAATCCTTTCACCCCAGCCAATTACATGTTACATAATTTTAAGAAAACTTAATTCAGTCAACAGACTGATACCAAGTATCAGGCTAATTTCTATCTAGGACCAGGAATTTAGGTCAATATGACTGGTTAAGCCAAAACCAAGATGGGTTAAAATTGACACTTTTTTGAGCAAGAAAAAATAGTTCTAGGACCAAATAGCACTCTGGATCCAAATTGATTCTAAATGCCCCACCCTCTCACATAGGCAGGCTATATTCATAGCCAGAGAAAAGGAAGTGACATAAAAACTTGCTTGACAACAGCCAGCATTGGACATGGTGTGGAGAAGCATTATCTTACCGAAAGGAATATGGTCTTCCACTTGGCTAGTTGTGATTGGTCAAAGTTTGATTCTCGTAATTGACTGAAGCTCAGCTATCTGTTACAAGGACAGATTTTACTTTTTTGTTCTCTGTTTTGCCGTTGATAAAACAGCTGTGATCAAAACACTTAGTTAAGGCAGCAGAAGCTACCTAATTTAAATGCTTTGTACCTTAGTTTTCTGTTTTGTAATGTATATTAACACTACTGATTTGTCAAGGAAAGAGATCAAGACAATATGCACGTGAAAGTCTTTTGTAAAATATAATTAAATATAAGGCTTTATTATTTGTACTTGTTTATGGTGTCAGATTTGTGTATCTGACATATGTCTGTTGTTTAGGTAAAAACCATTTGAGTTTCGCTCATTTTTTGCAGGGCATTTGGGCTTTAATGACTGGTTTTGAAAATTCCTAGTAAGATGTTGTCTTAGTCGATTTTTATTGCTTGTTGTAACAAAATGCCTGACTGGGTAATATATAATGAAAATAAATTTATTTGGCTCACAGAACTAGTGACTGGGAAATCTGAACCACATGACACTATTGAGAGCCTTCTGGTTTGTGTCACAGCATAGCAGGGGCCATCACATGGCAGGAGTGAACACTTAAAAAAAGAAAGGGAAAACCATTCAGTCATCAGGTGAAATAAGACATGAGAGACAGCAGAGAGGTTGGGCTCAATCTTTTATAACATCGAATTCTCAAACTAATCACAACTCTGAGACCTAACTCCTATTTCAGCAGTTAACCATTTCATACATTATCCTCCTCTCTTAAAGGGCCTATGAGTTTTGCTGGGGACCAACCACATTCAAACTGTAGCTAGTGCCAAGGTTTAATGGCTGATTGCTATTATTCTGTAATATAGTAGAATAAATTGAGGAAAGGATTGTTATCAGCTGGATGATTGGGCACATGATCTATAAGGAACATTCTAATTTTGCCATCTCATAAGTAAGTAAGATAGTTTGAGAAAAATGGTGTAGCCTTAGTAGAACAAAAAGTGTTTCTGGCCATGAGTATGAATAAAAATAAAATATGAAGCAGTTTGTTTGTGGTATTAGAGATTGAAGCCAGGGCCTTTGCTTTAAGCTACAGTCTCAGCCTTTTTTTAAAAAAAAATTTTTATTTTAAAGAGAATAAAACAAAAGAGAACAGAACAAAGCAAATCAGAGCAGAACAGTGCAAGCAACACAGCATTTCACAGCAGGACAACTGGACATCAACAGTAGCTACCATAATGTCTCTTTTCTATGAAATAGTTGAGCATACCTTTACACACCATTTTTCCCCCCTTTTCTGTAGACAGGTGTTTTACAGAGTTATTGAAGCTAGACTCAAAGTTGTGATCCACCTGCCTCAGCCTCAAAAGTTGTGGGTGTAGAAGTACAAACCACCCTGTCCAGCTAGAATAAGTATTTCAAAATATGTGCAAGTTTCAGTGTCCGTGACCAGCTATCTTAGCTAGCATGTTTTCTGTACATGTGTGAGAAACAGTGTGGTCAAGAAAAACAGCATTCTAACTCATGTATTCACTCCTAAATATCTATTCTGCTGTATATTAGAGAAGCAATTTGTTTGCTCTAAAACTGTATGAGAATCTAGTTGTGACTATTGCCTTATACTAAAAATAATGTTTTTCTTTTTAAGGTGCGCCAACCTGTCATATGCATCAACAACCATGTATTTTGCTCTATTTGTATTGATTTGTGGTTGAAGAATAATAGCCAATGTCCAGCTTGCAGAGTTCCCATCACTCCTGAAAATCCTTGCAAAGAGATTATTGGTAAGGTTCTTATTTCATATGCATACATAGATTTTTTTAAATTTCCAGGTGTATTTTAGAAGAGACTTAAACTGACAGTTTTTAGTGATGTTATTTGATCAACATCATGCTGGTTGAATTAGTAATTTGTATAATGTATATGTGGAGTAACTGAGCCGAACAAGGCGTTATGCTTCATGGATCTGTATTCCGATAGAGTCTGTTCTTATGGACCAAAATGTTAATGGCTAAAGCAGAGATGCAGGGAAGAGGCGATGATGAACAGAAAGTTTAGGAAAGCTCACCTAGAATACTGAGAAAAGCTTTATAAAGTAGATGATCTTTAAGCTGGGCATTTAAGGATGAGTAAAATTTTAACTAGAAAAATTAGGGATACAGAGCATAGTTTTGGAAATGATCAGTATTCTACTTTGGATCTGAATACTGAAATCAGATTGAAAATGTAAGTTGAGACCTTATCGTTGAGAACCTTGAATGAGAACTGAGTCAGGGACTTATTTTGTGTTAGAAGAAGAATGAAACAAGGGAGGGGTATGATCCAGTGTGTTCTTTGAGCATATTACTTGGGTAGTGATATAGAGGTTGCATTGTAGGAGAGAGACAGGATGAGGCTGAGACAGATAGATTTTTGCTCAGGTAAATGAGAGTGTGAGTCTGGATTACAGGTTAAAAAGAAAAAATATTCAATGCCATATTAATGCAAGTGAGAGGTATTAAACTTGAACTGGAGCACTCACTTCAGCAACATACATTCTAAAACTGGAACAATACAGAGAAGATTAGCGTGGCCCCCACATAAGGATGACACACAAATTCATGAAGCATTCCCTATTTTTATACAGGAGATTGAAACTTGACCCCTATCACTCATCGTATACAAACTAAAACCAGAACAAATGAAAGATCTAAATATTAAAATAGAAACATATACTGTGCTAGAAGGTGAAGTAGGTAAAACTCTTGAAGGCATAAGCATAGGCAAGGACCTTATGAACAAAAACCTGACTGCATAAGAAATAACATCACGAATCAGCAAATGATTAATCAAATTAAAAAAGCTTCACAGCAGAGGAAACCACCAACAGAATAAAGTGACAGTCTACAAAATGGGAAAACATTTTTGTTAGCTATACCTCTAACAGAGGACTAATATCCAGAAAATATAAAGAACTCAAAAAAGTTTGTCTCCAAAATAAAAAAAGATCTAATCAAAAATGGGCAACTGAAAAGAATAGGCAATTCTCAAATGAGGTACAGATGGCCAGTAAATACATGAAAAAAATGTTCAACACTGCTGGCTATTAGAGAAAGGCAAATTAACATGATACTCATATTCCGTCTTATTGCAGAAAGAATCACTGTCATCAAGAAATCAAATAATAAATGCTTGCAAGTCTATAAGAAAAAAGGATCCCTTCTACATTGTTTATGAGAATGTAAACTGATACACAATATAGAAATCAGTGTAACATTTCTCAAATTACTGACACTAGTAAGTTCCATTTAATTTAGCTATTCCCATGCTAGGTATCTTCCCTAAGAACTAAAGACATCATATTACAGTACTGCACGCATAGCCATGTTTATAGTAGCACATTTTGTAATATCTAAATCTTGAAAGTGGCCTTTGGACAAAGAAGATGTATTTATACGAAATGGAGTACTATTCTACTATCAGTAAGGTTAGTTTAGAGTCACTTGTAGGAAAATAAATGTACCTTGCTGTCATAATGTTAAATAAAATAAATCAAACCCACAAGTTTAAATATTGCGTGGTTTCTTTCATATGGGAAACCTAACTTAAAGAGCAGATAGATAATAGGAAATAGGGAGATCGATTTTCTTTACATATGAGGATCAGTTGGCCAAGAGATGGAGGGAAAGGAGAAGTAAAATGAATTAGGGTGTATAATATATATATGTTTCAGTTCTCTACAATGAATGTAATTGGTATGTGCTGCAAACATTTACTAATAAAACTTTGTTAAAAATCAGAAGAGCTTTGAAAAAGAACACATTTGAAGGGCCTCTTTAATGTTTGGTTTTATTCTCATCTAGGTTTTTTTTTCATTCATTCATTTGTTCATTCATTCGTGTATTTTTCCTATTATACTGAGGATCAAATTCAGGACCTGGTGCATGCTTGGCAGTTGCTGTACTACTGAGCTACATCTCCAACCCATGTTATTTCTTTAAGATTGAAAAAATTAAATCAGTGCTTGGTTTTGCTTTAAGAAACATTGGAAGTAAATGTGAAGTTAGTCATATGTAGATAATACCTTTCAGAAAGCCTAAGAAGTCATTGTAGTAGTCCCAAATCGAGGAAATTTACTTTAAACAAGATTTTTACAAAAAAAGTACATAAGGGGGCTGGGGATTTAGCTCAGCGGCATAAGCGCCTGCCTTGCAAGCAGGCAGTTGTGAGTTCGATCCCTGGTACCGATAAAAACAACGAAAAAGACAAAAAAAAAAAAAAAAAAGTAAAAAAAAAAAAAAAAAAGTACATAAGGAAATATATGTTAGAGGGAAGAACCAGTGGGAGTTTAGAAATTAAAGATTAGAAGGAACAAAGTTGGCTCCAAGATTTCTTTCTTGGCTACTTGGTAAAATCTAGTGGAGGACTATATTATGCTGTGTTCCATTCTATAATGGTAACCTTTCTGTCTACATTTTTATTTACCAAACTTAACCAGAGAGACAGGTGTATTGAAGGGTCTGAATTTTAATGGCTAAACTTACTTGAATATTGCTTCCACTCAGCTTTCCTTTACAACCCTTTTTGCCTACTAAACAAAATCTAAATTTTGTTTTTGTTTTACTTTTTTGTTTTTTCAGTTCTATACACTGAATCCAGTACTTTACACATCTTAGGTGAGCGTTCTGCCACCAAGTTACAGACACAACCCCATATCTAAGTTACATTTCAAAAATTCTCTCACGTAAAATAGCTTAACTATCCTTACATTTGACTAGAATATCCTGAAATGAGCATCTGGAAACTTAATTTTTGATGTCATGATGCTAAGAAAGTAACTTCAGTATAAGTGAAGAGCTCTCAAAAAACTTAATAGTGTATTATTTCTGACAAGTTACAGGACACAGTTAATTTCATCACCGTGGTTCATTCTATGTAGGTTATTACAGTTAGGAAAAATACACATTACTTTTTAAAATTGTGTTACAAATAACCAGCAGTTTTTGAGTACCTTTATTATGATTCTTTAGAGACACACACACATATTTATTCTTTGTATAGTGTGTTGGTTGAGTACAGATATAGTAACTTGGTTTTTTACTTAACAGTTGTCTAACTTTCAGATTTACAGTAGTCCAAATACGAGAATTAATAATATATAGTCATTTCCTCCATTCAGCTTGCTGTGTAAGATCTATAGGTGAATAAACACAATATAATATGTAACTGAAGGTGTTTCTTGTGGTGTTAATATGTACTTTTCTCAGGATGAAGATAGAGAAAAAACCTAAATGGTAGGTTCAAGTGTGTATGTGAGGGAAAGTATAGCTAGTAAGCTGCAAAACCACATAATACAGTGAGAAAAAGGTTCATTTTCTTCTGCTCAAATCACAACAAAAATTAGGATCTTTTATTTATTTTTCCTGTAGGAGGAGCAAGTGAAAGTGAACCTATGCTAAGCCATACAGTCAGGAAGCACCTTCGGAAAACTAGACTTGAGTTACTCCATAAAGAATATGAGGTAAACTATACTTAATGTTTAAAATGATGTCAGCAAGGAGTTTGAAGTAAAATTGAGCTACTTCAGTCCCCAGACTTCTTAAATACCCAATGAAACTTTATTTTGAATTCCATTTTTAAAGTGTCTTACGTGATAAATTTTTTCTTTTTTTATTTCAAATAGAGGAAAATTTTATTTTGTTTTTTCTTCTTCAGGGAAAGAGAGACTAGGACACCAGAGGACAGGAACAGATGGAAGCATTTCGGTTTTTTTTTTCTGCTTTTTTTCAATTTAAAATTTATACCTCAACAAATATGTTATTTTATATTTGCTTCTTTAAGAAATTGAAAGATTATTGAAAAACCTCTTGTAACAGTCACTACGACCCCACACTTACTGTTTGTTTTTACCTGTAAATTCACTGATGATTATAAGCCTGAACAGTTCTGGTAAGATAAATGTGCATTGTTACTATCAGCACAGTAATTTTGCTATAGAATATACTATTTCCTAATTCCTATCTAAAGGTGAATGAGCAAACTGATTTGACATGATAAGAGAATTTTCCAAATAAATTCACGCTAATTGAATATACTGTTAAATAGTAGACATTTAAATAGTAGACATTAAATCCAGTTTTTTTTCATATCCTCTTTGGATAAAAAAAATCTTTATTTAAACTGTATACGTAGAAACTACCCTCAGCTGCCTCAAAATTATTTCTGAAATGCCATGGGCCATAAATAAATGATTTAATAAATATTCATATATGTGTTTTCTGCATATATGCAAATAAAACCTGTTTATATTTGTTAACATTAATGTAAACAAAGCAACTTATAAAACTACTTGACTTGAAATATAATTTAAAATAGTATAGAGCACAATGATAATGAACTCTAAAATATATCCTTACATACTTAGTATTTGTTAGATATTAATCAGACTTAACACTGAGAGATCACTAGCTGTATGAATCTGTTTTCTGCTGCTAATACCATGCAAGAAACTAAGGAATTATTTGGCTCATGCTTCTGAAGCTGAGAAGTCCAACCACATGGTACCAGGCTTTGTACTGCATCATCCCCTGGAACAAAATGGAAAGAGTAGAAAAGGGGCAGAAGTATATGAGCAACACAGAGAAGGGTCCTGATTTGTCCATTTTATTTAGAACCCACTCCCTTGATGAATAACGCACTCCTACAACTACAGCCTTACTCCATTTATGAGGGCAGAGCCTTAGACCTAGTCACTTCTTAGCAGTTTCAGCTTTTAATACTGCTACAATGGCAGTTAAATCTCAACGTGATTTTGGAGAGGACTTTCAGACTATAGCACTGGCATATGGTGCTACTTGGAGTTTATTTTCTGATAACAGAATTTTTAGCAGTTTAATGTGACATTTATAGATGCATAAATGACATCACAGAAAAGTTTTAACACAAGTGTTCAGTGGTTGCATTTAAGATAATAAGCAGTAAATCAGATATGATGACACATCTGTGTAATACTAACACTGGGGAGGTTGGAGTAAGAGGATCACTATAATTCAAGGCTAGCCTGAACTATGTAGTTCAAGGTCAGCCTGAACTACATAGCAAGACCCTATCTCCAAATAAAAAAATACATGGTTTGAGTGGGAAACTTAGAGCATACAGTACTTAAAATACTAATTGAAAAGCAAGAATCTAGAGAAGTTTATAGTTAACTACAGGTAATCTGATGTGAAAACTGGAAAGACATATGACTTCACTCCTATTTCAAGTATGGAGAAAAATAACAAAGATCAAACAATATTAATATTAATCATCTTGTTCAGCATGGTACTTATAATTTACCTCATTAAAGCAATTAAACATACCTCACATTTTTCTTGTGAAATGGACTCTATTTCCCCATTGTTTTTCATTTTTCTTTTACTTTCTGGATTATACCTTAAATAGAATCAAAGGTTTGACTTTTTAAACAAAACTAAAATTAAAATGCAAGCAGCATAAATGTCAGTTTTTATTAGAAACAATACATTTTGAAAATTTAAATTGTATATTACTTTTTCCCTACAAAACTATTATGTATAAAGAATCTACGTAAAGAAATTTGAGTATGATATTAAAAAACATTTGTTTTAACTTTTATGTCTGGTGGTCTATGTCTGCCTGATAACTGTGTGATACTTTTTCAGGATGAAATAGATTGTTTGCAGAAAGAGGTAGAAGAGCTTAAAAATAAAAATCTGAGCTTGGAGTCACAGATCAAGACTATTCTGGATCCTTTAACCTTGATGCAAGGCAACCAAAATGAAGACAAACTTCCAGTTGCAGATAATCCCAGTAAAATTGACCCACAGACTGTATCGGAGTGGAAAAAGAAACTCAGAACAGCTAATGAAATTTATGAGAAAGTAAAAGATGATGTTGATAAATTAAAAGAAGTAAGTTGTAGTGGTTTGAAAAATGTGTTATGGTTGTTTTTACAATTCTGTAGGCACCTTCAAAATTAAAAAAAAAAAAAACTATCTTCATTCATCATTAGATGTTTTGTGAGTGAAGAACAGAATTGCTCAGGTGGACATTTATGTGCAATAGGAAATTTTTTTCATTAAATGTCATTAGCTGCCAAGAAATAATCAGGTGGTTCCATTTGTGACTATAATTGGAGACTGTGTAGGGCTTCTATATGAGATTGCATCTTGTAGAAGAGTAACATCAGTTTAAAGTTTGTGCTCTACCTTTTGTGTGTTTAGCCTTGTTTTTTAAAGCTTGTATCAGTGACTACCTTGTGTTCCTAAAAGCAAACATACACATTTCCCTACTTATAAATGGAAAGGTTTTGACTGTATCTTTTGCAGTGCTATTACCCTTTTCAGATTTTGATTATAAATGGACAGTGAAAGTTTTGATGACTAACTTAAAAGTTGTCAACAGTTGCTTTAGACTGAGTATTCCAAACAAAAGAATACTGTGTCTTAGGAGGCCGATTCATTTTTTTCCTTAATTACTCTCCCATCCATCTAGCATAATAGAACATAAGTGAAAATGATAAACTTCTACAATTTTCCAGCCTAGAGGAAAGATGATCATATTCCTGCCTTCAGCACTAGTGGTGGCAATCAGGTGATCTAGTGCTTTCTTAAGCAAAGACCAGCCTTTGTTCAACTTCAGGTTTATCTAACCTGGATTCTGGTTGTGTTGAATGGAGATGGTTTTATAGTACTCTGGTCTACCACCATCCTATCTGCAGTTCCTAAAATATGGTTTTGTACTGAATTACTAAATCCTGTAACCTGAAATCATTATTGAGCTCCATGATATTTTGAAGAAATGCCACTGTATATCAGCTCTCAGATCCTCAGTGAGGTTAAGTAGCAGGGAAGTTATCTGTGACTTAGTGTTAGGCATCTTCCATATACAGAATAGATGCTGTTTGGGCTCGGAAAAGGCCAATATGAGAGGAAGAGAAAAGTGCTTTCAGAGAAGAAAAAGAGAAACTACTGACATCATTGTACCTAATTTGTTGCAAGTTTAGTAGAAATGTATTGTTTCTTTGTATATTGATGACCAGCCTTAGTATGTTAGAAGAAAAAAAAAAACATTATAAAGAATGACAGATAAAATGTTACTGTTTACCAGTCTGTAACTTCTCCTTTAAGTTGTATACTTCTTGAGCCATTCTAAGTTTTATGTGGTCATCTTCATAGTTGACTACATTTTTGGTAATGAATGCTTCTTACAGCATGGAACTTTGTGTGACAAATACTCTGGGGCACATAAGAATAATATGGGAAATATATTTAAAAGAAAAATACACAAAGCACAATCAATACCCACAGTTACCCTTAGTCTTCAGAATAATTTGGGATATTTAATAAGATCATTTTTATTACTTGCTGATACTAGGGATAGGCTATAAAACAGAACATCAGTAAATAAGAAAACCTGGACTACAGAGTCAAAACTCAAATGTGAACTCAAATGTGAGTCTAACAAGTGATATACTATAAATTAAATACAAGATTAAAAATAAAGTGTTAGCAAGAGTAAAATAAACTGCTATTTTCTGGACTGGGTGAATTTGAACTATCATGAGGCCTGATCGCTAGCTAATCAGTGTTAGAATAGTTAGCTCAAGTCTTTATTACTCTTAGGTGCTACTCATTAGTAGGCAAAACTCTACTCTTTGCAGCATTTGCCCATTCAACTCTCAAACTTGAAAATACCTGTTAGTTTGAGGAACTAACTGCCTCATAAAAGGAAGTTTTAAGATAGCCATAGGACTGCCAAGAGCCCTTAAAACATGGGGTGGTGATGCAGTATGCATGGGGAGGGATCAAATGAGTTTCTAATTTAAGCTCATCATCATCAGCACTAAGTGCCTCCCCTTATGGTACAGTGCTTGAAAGCTTAATTCATTGTGTAACTGAGGAAGTAAATGGCTTTCCTTATATTTTCAGAGGGGCAGTAATGGTGTTTATCAGTCACTTAAAGAATTAACCCTTCACACCCATAGTTGGTGTGAATCCTGAGCCCAAAAGAAACCTGGAAATCTAAGTAACTGTATTGTTACACTGTGTGCCCAAAAGAATGTTCTCTGCCCTTTTTTCTTGTCTGTCATGATGCATTTGTATATAGTTGGATAAGAAATAATTTCCAGATTTTCTGAAAATTAGTCAAAAGCGTTATCAGAGTTGAAATGTTTTTAAGCCTTTCTGTTTTAAACTTTTCCTTCCACAATGGTTCTTGTGACTCCTTAACTTTGAATGTAAATATTGTAATCAGAGTTTTCTTTGCCAAGTGAGTTGAGTTTGGTTGATTGTCTAGACTTACTCTTTGTTTGAAATATACAAATGCAATAACTAAGAAATTTAAAGAAATCAGCTTTTAAGAAGATTTTAAAATTTAAGAACATCGATTTTAGGTGTCCATAATCAATATTGAGCCACTATATTTTTCTAGCAAGTCATGTTTTCTTTGGTAACTTTTAGGTATTACATAATTCAAGAACATAAAGTCACATTTTTGTTTTTAAATTCAAGGAGGATTCTGTGAGATTTATTGGAAAATACTGACATAATTTTAAGATTCCTAGAAGTTGCAGGCCAAAGAACTAGGAAAGATTTTTGAAGAAAGAAAAATAGTTAGTTATAACAGATTGATCACTACAAAAATATTTTTAAATAGCAACCAAGAAATCAACTTCATAGGCCAAGAATTAATTCTTCAACATTAGTTTGCAAATACTTCCATGTAGTATAATAATTACCTTTTTTACAACATTCAGTTATATAAGAAAAGAAAAAAAAACACATAAATTTACCATTAGTATGTTGTCTTAGTGACTTTAACTCCCTAACAGCATTATTTCCCTGGACAGAATATTTGTAAAGTGCTTGGGGAACATGGATTAAAAATTTATAATTGTATTCATAGCTTCATATGTTATTCCCAATGTAATTGTTACGTTTCTGAAGACCATGTTCTAGCATTCAGTTTTCTGATAGTACTCTAAAAATGCAGGTGATTCATCATAGTTTTTACAAGGCACTTTTGTTTTAGCTTGTGCTTAATTATTTTCAATTCCTTTTTTTTTTAAGGTAAATAAAAAGTTGAAATTGGAAAATGGTGGCCTGGTGAGGGAGAATTTACGACTGAAGGCTGAAGTTGATAACAGATCACCCCAGAAGTATGTATTTTCCTCACAGAGCAATGTTTCAGGTTATATCAGTGTTTTAGACTAGGCTGTTGTTGTGATTGCACATGGTTTTTATCTAACTTTTCATTTAAGCAAGTAGCCTGACTTGCCTCCAAAAGTCTAGTGCATACTTTGTGTTATTAGTAACATTGTTGTCTTCATTAAGGCTAATTTTGAATTCTTATCCTTTTTTTATTTTTTTTTCCTTTTCTGTTGTTTGATTACTGAGAGATTGGTTTTATGTTAGTATTTACTTGGTTTTACGTAAAATTTTAATGGTACCAACAAATAGATTACAGTAAAGCCCTTTAGCTGTTTTCTGAGATAATCCTAGTAATAGTTCATGTTCATATAGGGTATGATCTTTATCAGGTACAGTGGTATGTAATGTAGAGCTATTATTACTCTGTTTACAGATCAAAAGGTGAAAGTATAGAGAGGTTAAATTAATTTATCTAAATCTGCACAGCTAGTACGTGGTGGAGAAGGCATTGGAGCTCTGTTAGTCCATCCGTGGAGTCTCTGCTCTCAACTATTACAAAAACAAGACTGTCTAAAATGGGATTCAAAGCATTGCTTGTTTAATTTTGGGGTGATCCGAAGCTATACAGTTAAATCAGTTTATTCTTTCTTTTTGCTGAAAGTTTTCATTCTATTCTAGAGGATAGAAGATTACAAGTGTTGATCTGCTTAACAGTTAATTTGTATGTTTCAAGTTATAAGAGTTAAAAAGGATGAAGTGCTGGCCAGTAGCACTTGTAGTTTTGTTTTGTTTTGTTTTCTCTCTCTCTCTCTCTCTCTCTCTCTCTCTCTAGCCAGGAGAAAAAAAAAAAAAGAAACATGTCGCTTTCTCCCACGGCCTGACTGCCTTGAAGGGATAGCATATCCACACTCTGCTCTTTCTTCTCATTTAATCACTAGATTTCATTTCTTTCTATTTTAAAAAGTCAAGGCAGGGATAAGTAAACAATGAGAATTTCTCCCACCAGAAACAGCTTTTTGCTTGTCATTTGCGAGAAAGGACAAGTTGCCCTCAGTAAAATTGAATGTGGTATGAAGAAATGGTAGAAGTAAACCATAATTATACACAGCAGATATTACTAACCATAGAGAAAAAAGCGTAACTTTTATTTTTAAATAATTCCTTCCACTGTACTCTCCAGACCTCTTTCTTTCCCTTCAGATAATATCCTACTTGGACAAGTTATTGGAATGGATTTAGGGAGTGTTGTTTTTATGTGTTGCTTTGAATCCCTGTTCTTATCATTTATTGGCAGCTTGCTTTGCCAGTCATAGCTATGCTTGTCCATTAGCCATTTCCCACAGCGTACTGAATGGAACTGAAGCTGGTTTTTTTTGTAGCTTTTACTTCTTGAAAAGTTGCCCACCAGATTGCAAATGTAATGTCAACTACAAGGATGTGTGTTTTTAAATATCCATGCTTTCATCCAGATAAAAACTGAGAACTCTCCTGAGGAAAACTGGCCTGTCTGCTCTCCAATAAGCAGCCACACAACTAATCCAACAACAAAATAGTAGGCTTTGCCATCTTTAAGTTCTGTTCCTTCCCTTTGCAGGAAAGGAACACTCTCACTTGAAAAACAATTTGAGCTGACCCCTATTCCAGATCAATTTGCAATGCACTGAGGTATTAAATGCATTGCATTTGATTTATAGCCTTGTTTATTCTGCATCCCCAAACCCTAGTGGAATTGAGAGAGACACTGACCACAACTGAAAATACTCAGATATGGTTCACCTGAGGAGAGCTCCGATTTCTGCGGAAAAGAATATGAAATTTAAAGAATTTAAAAGTAAATGCAAATAAAAATATTTTGCTTTACTTCCTCAGTATAGCAAGTACTTCAACCAGTTTTTTTGTTGTTGTTGCTGTATACTTGGCTAAATGTAAAGGAATACTTTTAATAAATGTCCTGTTAGTCTCTGGTGTATCTTACAAGTTGAGCAGACATATTGTATAAATTCTACAGTAGAAAAATACCATAACAACAGATTTATTTTCTTACACTTGTCATGGCTAGAAGTCCTAGCTGAAGTTTTGACAGGACAGTTTTTCTGTCTTACTTATGGCACCTTCCTATTATGTCCTCATATGGTAGGGAGAAAGGAGTGAAAGCATAGGGGTACTAATCCTATTGAGTTAGGGCCTTGCCCTTATGATGTCGTTTAAATTTAAATTACCTCCTACATGCCTTATATTTGAGTCCAGTCGCATTAGGATTTAGAGCTCAATATAAGAATTCTGGAGTACATGGTAGAACATATTCTTTTTTAAGACATTCAAATGTGCTATTCTTCAAAAGCTAGACTAGTGTAATTTAATGTAAATACATTACATTAATTTACATTAAATGTACAATTTAATGTAAATAAGAGGAATTTTAAACTTTATATAGAAGTAGATGGGTTTTTAAACATTTTCATCATTTCATATTTACTTAATGATTAATCCATTACATGGGGAACTAGTGCATGTACGTAACACATTTTAATGCTTTTTACACCGCCCTCTCCTCCCCCCATTTCTGTTTTTTTAAGAAGTGAGAAATAAAAAAAAAGTGAGAAATACTTTTTAAATTCTATTTATTAATTCATTTCTTTTTCATGGTGCTATAATCCCAGCACATTAGGAGGCTGAGGCATAGGATTCCATATTTGAGCCCAGCCACGGCAATTTAGCAACTTAGACTTTCAAAATAAAAATCAGGGCTAGGGCTTTATCTCAGTGTGAAGACCTTGGGTTCATTCTCCAGTACTGTCAAACAAAATAAAAACAGCATAATTATAATCTTTTAAATTGAAGGTCCAGATTACTTCTTTCCCCTGCTACTGTGTTTCTTTTATCCTTCCTTATATGCAATCTTAAAGTACCTGATCATTTTTCCTTTCTCATCTGCAGTCAGCTTAAAAGCCCTCTTGAGCAGTGGCCAGTTGATGGCATATTGAATAACATCTGTTTTGTTCTTTGTCAGAGCTTCATCATTTCAATATCTAAGTGAGTGGTCCAGAAAATGAAGGGTTTTTTTTTTAATATATTCATTATATTGAATTCATTCATTTCTAAATCAATTAATTAATTTTCACCTGGGGGAAATAGCACTTGTTTCTTCCTTTAGTTTATCCTAACATGAACTCCTAAGAGAATAGGATCTGTTATACAGAACTCAAAGCATGGTGATAGGCCTTTTGTTTTACAAGACTAATATCTGAAGAAAATTAACTCTCCCATACAAATGTTACTGGTACTTTGTTAGTTTCGGTTTGTTTGTTTTGTTTTTTACATTAATACATCAGTACTTTAAGGGTTTTAGTTATACAAAGTAAATACTCCTCCTGACTCCTAACATATAGCTTCTGTTGTTATTTCCCTTACTGCCTCGTAGTTTCTTTGTTAGCATATGTTAGAACTGCAGGTAATGAACATTTTGTGTTTCATGACTTTCCTTCTCTTTGAAGTAGTTGTAGTTACTGTTATATCTACTTTATTTTATAGAGTCCTGGTTCATGTTCTGGTCCTAATACAGCCTGTCAAGTAGAATGTGGTACCCCCAACAGAGAAAATAAGTAGATTTCTTTATTAAATCACTGGGGCAGGGGATATGGGTTGCTTTACAATACAAGTGAATTAAACTGGTGATGCGTGCCTAAATCTCAGGCATGATTCTGGAAGCTGAGGCAGGAAAAACACAAGTTTGAGGCCAGTCTAAAGTACATGATAAGACGCTTAGAAGTAGAATTAGAGACATTTTAAATGCAGCATATGAATCTTACTAGGATATTGACTAATATTGTCAAATATTGGTTGATACTTGATATCGTCAAAAAGATGTTTTTTGATCTTATGGGGTAAATTGGAAGATGAAGCAAGTATTAGATGATACCCTGGCATTACTATTAATTTTATGTAGGTATCATAGTTACTTAAAATACACATTTATCTCTGTCCATTTTGGCCCCTAAAGCAAATTACTCATACATTAGGTGGCTTGTAAACAGGAGACATTTATTTCTTAGCTGTTCTGTAGGCTGAGAAGTCCAATATCAAGGCCAACAGATAAGAGGTTAGATGAAAGCTAACTTCCTGATTCATAAGTGCTTTTGCTGTATCTTCACTAGCAGAAAAGCAAAAAGCTCTCTGAAAGGCCTTTTTAAAAGGGTACTCATCAGATACATATGTTTAAATATTATTTCTCTAGTGTAATGAACAGAAAGTGTAAATAAATACTAAAATTATAATAGATATTGGGAAACGGGAAGAAAATGTTCATATGCAAAGGGCAACAAGAAAGAGGTATGGAGAAAAGGGAAAGAAAAAAATAGAAAAGAAAAATGGCAACAAAGGTTTTGTAAATAAGGAAGAAAAGTGGTTGAAGGGAATTAGGGGAAAAAAGAATCAAGATATGTTATATACAAGTACAAATTCCCTATGATAAATGTGATCATTATGTATATCTAAAATGTACCAATAAAATTAACAAAAATATTAAAATGAAAGGATACTCATTCCATTTATGCTGTCTTTGCCGTGATGATCCAAAGGTCCCCCATGGTTCATTTACCACATACCATTTCCCAAAGACCCTACCTCCAAATTACCATCCCATTGGGAATACAATGCAATGCAAGAATGGAGAGGGGCACAAAAGTCTGTGACACCATTTCTTTTAGAATGATTACTTTAAAAATGGACTTCAGTGTATGTTAGCAAAAGAAAAGGGGACATAAGAATTAATGAGGCTATGATCTTAATCATCTTAAATGTGGGAAATGAGTATACGGAGGTTATATTGCTTTCTCCCTACTTCTATTAATGTTTATAAATAATTTTATTATAAAAAGTTAATACCAGCAAAACAAGGTCCAGGAAATTCATGGTCAAATGAAGTTAAGAGATAAAAATACACGAAACTCTTAAATACTGAACAAATACTAAACCAACTAGCAGAGTTTAGAGGAGAATGGCAGTATGAATATGGAGAATGGCAAGTGAATTGCAGTCCTAAGGAAAGTCTTAATGTGAGCCCAGCTTTAAGAGTGATTTCAGTGAGGAGGGCATTGTGAGTGGAAACATCTTGGGCTGAGTAGAGAACAAAGTGATTGCTATAGCTCTAATCCCTTTCCTTCCATAGTTGACATGCATCATGTTATTGCTCAGCAAACAGTGGCTTTCTTACCACATTCATCATACCAAAAGTCTTCTGCATAGTGGTCCTTTCTCTCCATTGTGACTGTTGGCACTATACATAAACATAGCTGACCAGCATTACTATCACTCTCTTCTGTATGCCGAAAAGCCACTTCTCAGTCTGGCTCTTGAGTGGAGAATGTCAGGAGTGTCATACGTTCACATAGTAGTAAACATCAAGAATGATTTGAAGAAGCTGAAAGGGACAAGTATGTATTGAGTTTCTCATATTCCTGTATTCCTTGACTATAATAACTACTTCTAGTCTGTATCAGCAAATATGAATGTATTTGTTATTTATGGCCTTACAAGTTCCTTAATAATTTTTGAACTTGAAGAAGTATGCAGAATTTATTTAAAAATCATTTGAAATTTCTCCTACCTTTCTTCTAGGTCTATTAGTTGTTACTTTTTTAATTTCTCTAGCCACTCTAGATAGGGATTGTGCCATGTCACCAGTTATGAGACTTTAGCAGAATAGCTATTCTTGTTCTTAGCTACTAATTCATCTTAGCAATATAGGATATAAAGCTTCATATACAAAATTTTGTAGGTTATTTAAATCAAACATGATTACCACTGGATTAATGACTTTTCGTAAATACATATTTGGGAATGTTATACATTGTATCATTGGTTTTTAGTGAGATCTGTTGGTTTGATAGTGTCTCGCTGCATGCCCATTTTACTGTATAGTAACCCCAAGGCTTCTGTGAGGAGTCCCTATTTCCTCTTAGAAGTATATGAAAGAGGATGATCCAAGAAGAAAAGAATATATTTCACATATTATGACCTGAGTGTTCTTCCCTTTTCATTGTTATTTTTTGTTTTTTCTTGAACCATCTTACTTACTTCCTTGGCTTTAGTAATCATCTATTTGTATATCAGAAGTTATAAGATAACTTTAAACCTTTAACATTAGCATCTCTGTGGAATTGCAGATTTATATTTCTGTCTGTTTTTGTATACTCATCAAGATCTTATATCTTAAATTTTTTAGTAAAGTATAAATCAAATTTTTGGAACCTCTTGCATGAAACTATGGCAGTAGTCAGATTCAGAGGGACCTTTCCTAAACATTTGATTAAAAACAGCCTCCCCTTCAGCACTCCCTTACTTTGTCTTACTGTAAGGCCATAATAACAAAGCGAAGATGTAGTAAAGTAGTAGTATGTGTGGATTATGAACGCAGGCTCTGGAGCCAAACTCTTACAACTGAACAGTGGCTCTGCCTGTTTACCATATCTGATTCAGGTGAACATATTTTACCTCCTTGTGTCTCAGTTTTTGTCTTCATTGAAATGGGGCCAATAGTACCTACCTTGCAGACTGTAATGAAGGCTGAACAATGTACAATTTGAGGTACACCATAACTTCTGGCAGTGTTACAGTGTTATCTTCTTGATGGTCCTTATTGATATAGGGGAAAGGGATTTCCAACCTACTGGATGTCTGATAGGAGTCCATGTTCTCTAAAATGAAAGAATGAATTTTAGGAACAACGTAGGTTAACAGCAAAATATATTTATTGAGAGAAAGAAAGTGTCTTTCTAAGAAAAGGGGTCCTGAGTGGGTTGCTGAGGATCATGCCCTTTCTAGGGATTTTTATAGAGCAAAACCATGAGGTAAGGCAGGTCCAAGGTAGGGACAAATTAGTACTCTGGAGGTGAACATGAGGTGGGACAGAATTATGGTCAATCAATAAGATGATGAGTGTAATTGCTCAGGTAAAATTGATTAAATCAGGATCACAAGTAGGGGAAGCACAAGCAGGAACAGGGCCTTTGCCTGCAGGGGGTTGGAATAATGGCTTCTAACTTCTTCAAAGTGATCAAGGTTTCAAGGTGATACCTATTAGAATATCAATCCCTGAGGTTTATCTTTAGGATGTGGATACATTTGTTTTGACTTCTGGCTCACAGTGGGAGGTTCTGTCACCAGGGTTGCAAGATTTCTGGTCACAGGGTTTCCTCAGCCCTATCTGAATTTAGCTGTCTATAACTATCACTATTTGAAATTATCTTGTTCATTTAATTCTTGACCTGTTTGACCTGTTGTCTCCTCCATTGTAAACTAGTACAGTCTCCAAGAATAAGAACTCTGTTAGTCTCTTTCACTTCCAAAACTCTAGTACCTAGAAGCCACCTGATAAATATTTGTTGAATAATTAAATGAATAAGTAAATAACATTGGATAAATTATTTAGGCTCTTGGGGCCATTGTTTTCTTTATGTAAAATGTGGATAATACATTCTTGAGAATGTTAAATGAAATAATCTATGTCTGTGGGACAATATATCACAAAGAAGTAGGTAGGGGGAGTGTCTTGTGTCTAAATAATTATATCCATTATCTTCCTCCTACCCCAAACAAAAGATTATTTATACTTTTCCTTAGTTTCTATCCTTCTTATTACTAATTGTCTTAGTTACTTTCCTCTCATTGCTGAGACAAAATACCCAACATCCAAAGCTAAAGGAGGAAAGTTTTGTTTAACTCAGATTGTAGAGATTTCAGTCCACAGTTGACTGTCCCTTAAAGCAAGGCAGAAGGGCAACAGATCATAGTAGTGGAAGACACCAAAAGCAACTAGATAAATGTTGAGAGTAAACCATAAACTTCTTTTATATGGTATGGGGGAGGGGGGACCTACCTGCCCTAGAACAGGGATAGCACTTACACCCTTAATCCTAGCCTTAGACCATGAATAAATCACAAACTCTAGATTCAGCCAGCTCTGAAAAGGCCCACCCCCCTGTGACCCATGAGGCTTTGGGAGGTCATCCAGACACAAGCCGTGATACTACTTACCTAATTCCCAAATATAAAAACTGGGTCATTTATGTTTCACTTTCCTTCACCCCATGCCTGCTTGTTCAGTGTGATCTTTCTCTCCTGATTCTTTTAAATGCTTCTAATCCATTTTTTTTTCTCATGCTTGCTAGTTTAGGTCTGCATTATATTTTTTGCTTTGTCTATATAACAACTGCTGACTGCTTGCCCTTTCCCATGGTGAACCCTTGATCATCTGCTTTATTGTTGCCTGAATTCTAGAATATACATAATGGTTATCTCAATCCTGTTGAATAACATTTGGTGGTTCCCATTGCCTTATGTTAAAGCCCAGATTTCTTAGTGTAGTGTATAAGCTCTTTGCTTCTCCTCTAGCGACTTGACCCACATCTAATTTTTTGGGCCATAGTTTTGTATCTTTGCTCTTGTCTTTTTCCCTTGCCTTCTCTGGTCCTCCCTCCAGGCTCTGTCTCTGTCTCTGTCTCTGCCTCCATCTCTGTCTCTCTCCTCTACTTTCCTCCCTGTTTCTCTCTTTTAAGAGTCTTGCTGTGTTATTGAAGCTGGCAAAACCACACCTGGTTTTACGTTGCTGGTTTTTATTTTTCCTAGTTAGTTCCTATCGTCTTCTGAAATGTAGCCTCGTTGTCACTCTGTCTCAGACCCTCCATAATTTCCTTAGGCAGAGGGAGCACTTCCCGCTTATTTTTCTAACTATTCTGGTACCTTATTTTAACAATCACATTGTATACTGACCAGTTCAATGAAAGAGGACAGGAGGTCAAAGATTCCTAGCATTTTCTCCAAATGAAGAGAAAGATTTCTTGAAGGCCAGAGATTGGGAATTAGAAAGAGAAAAGGGAAATGGAGAGGCAATTTTAGGGCTCACATGGCTTTTACTGCTGGGTTTCTTGTCCAAACCAGATTTTCCTACCCTTGTCTCCAGATGCTGACTCCACGCCAAGTTCTAGTTCACAGATCTGTTCTTGCTAACCTGAGTCTCCAGACATGCCATTCTCACTAGGGCCTTTTGCTTCCTCATCAGCATTGCTAGTGGCTGGCTCTCACTGTTACCCCTTCTCCACCTATTCTGGCCTTTTTTGTTCACATGATTCTGCCCTGACAAACCCAATGATTCCTAGTGTTTGACCCCATCCTGATCTGATGACTGATTCTACTATGCCCTTTGGTTTTCCCAGAAGGAGAACTTGTAGATTGTCAGGGGAGCCTGATGATACCCCAGGGCCAGACGGTGACAGCCAGTTGTGCTCAGGCCTCTCGGCTGCCTGAGGGGCCCTTCTCTGAATATTCAGCTCATTGGGGATGCACAGTTACTGCAGTTTTTTGTCAGCTTGTCTTTATTGTATTGATAAGGTATTTTGGGAGCCTGCAGTGGGTGCTAATAACTAAACAATAGGGTTGTCAGAGAGCTGAGGAACTGTTTGACAACAAGGATGAGGACTTCTGCCTTTTCTTCCTGAAAGCCTTGCTGCACAACCTGAGTAACTAGAATAATAATTACGGAAAACTGGATTACAGTTTTTGTTTAGTTTGCTTGAAATCATTTCTCATTCAGAGCGGGAAGAAGGAAAAAAAGAGAATAAAACTAAAGTGAAAAATGCATAAGGAGGTGATAATATCACTAGAGGATCTTTAAATATGGCTTATGATTCAGCAGAAATCACTCTTTGATACTATTGATGTTTTTGTTAAGGTTGTCATTTAGAGAGAAGAGGTATCCTTTACTCCATTTAGAAATATTAAAAACATGAAATAGTATGCCGTAAGAATATAATAAAGATATGAAATAGCATGAAAAGTTAGGATCTCCATTGATATAATGCAGACTTTAAGGGTGATCTCTTTCAGGGGTAGGGGAAAAGAAAATTGAGGCATTTCTACATGGAATCAAAAAGTGGAATATATTTATCACATAAGACAGAATTTGTTCCACAGTGAAAATAGTAGTTTGTCTCACAGACAGTACAGAGACAGTAGAGTATGGAATTAAGTGTCTTATTTTGAGCAGTTTTCTCCAGTGTGGTGCCCAGAGAGAAAAGGAAAGAAGCCTTGGAAATGGAGGCTAACTAGTTACAATTTCCAAACAAGTCTCTGTCAGGACAGGAGCTAGGAAAGGAAGTAGTATGAAACAGTTTGGCTTTGTATTTCTCCTTATGAATTTTGCTAACACTGTATAGGGGTCAGCCCCTAGCAGAGACTTGCCACAAAAGGAACTATCCTATTCCTTCTTAGCTTCATATTCTGCCCAATACTCAGGTCATTGTTCTGAAGAGTTTCTAATTTCAGTATCATATTCCATAACTATAACTGAATGTTTGAAAAAATAAACACAAGAGAATTTGTAATTACATTACTATGCCATGTGTGGTGGTGCACACCTGTAACTCGGCACTCCAGAGGTGAAGGAGAGACTGCTGAGAGTTCAAGGCCAACCTTGGCTACATAGTGAGTTCAAGGGCAGCCTGAACTATGTACCAAGACTCTGTCTCCAGAAAGAAAAAAGGAAAGAGTTTGTGCTAATATCATTTGGAGAATTTTTTTTTTTTTTTTTTTTTTTTTTTTTTTTTTGGTACCGGGAATTGAACTCACAACCTCGCACTTGCCAGGCAGGCACTTGTGCTGCTGAGCTAAATCCCCAGCCCCTATTTGGAGAATTTTTTATGTCCATATCTTATACTCTTGAGTAACTGCTTTGAAGATAACAATATAGTGTGTTAACTATTGTTATTCTCCTATTATTTTATGAAATTTTGTTTTTTCCATAAAAATGTTTCTATTAATAATAGGAGCTATACTTTGCATTGTAAAGTAGGTGAGGAAAGGTATCTACCTTGTTTTTTGTTTGTTTGTTTTTTTGAGGATGGAGGCAAGAGGAATTACTGCAAGGTGATAATTCTCATTCCTCATCCCATCATGTCATCTTTGTCTTTAAGGGAACAATTGTGGCATATTTTGTTCTTGTAAATATTAAAGCAGTTTGTGATTAAAACCTAAGATGCAACATTTCTTAGTTTGTATTTTTTTTATCACTCTAAACTAAACCCTAAGACAAGTGGAAACCTATGAGATATTTAGGTTCTAAATTTTGCATTTATAATTGTGCTCATTTCACCTAAGAAACACCTTTTTTTTTTTTTTTTTTTTTGCAAAGATGTCTGCTTATGTTTATAAGGTAGATGGATTAGTCATGTATTCTTCTTACACTTAGCACATTTAAACCCAGTACTTTGATTTCATGGTTCTGATTAAAACTTTGTTCTCATGTCTCTGGTTAAAATATTTTGGTTGGCATATACCAATGTAGTCCTTTTATGCTATGCTTCCTGCAAAGCCACTTTAATAAAGGATTTTGGAAGTATCAAAATATCTTGAATTTGTGCCTGGAACATGATAGTTATTTGATAAGTGTTTTTCGACTTTTGCATACATACCTGTATGTCTTCCTACACTTTTCTAATTTGTTCTCTGTTTTTATTAGAAAATGTATGTACTAACACACAGCAGTGCTAGTTTTTTTACTGTATGTACAGACTTCCTGCTCGGTAAATATTGTAGTTTGATACATTTTTAGGACCTGATATTACTGAAGAAGAAATCTTATATAATATGGTTTCAGACTTGGTATTTGGTATTAGAAAGACTTGAATTCTAATCTCATTGCTGCCACTTCATCTACTTTGCAACCTTGGACAAGATCTTTAACCTTCCCTAAGCTTCTCATTTCCCATCTTGAAATAATAATGAAAATTAAGTGGGATAATACACGGGAAGCATATAGCAGTGTACTTAACTCCAAGTAAATGTTCTTAGTGTCTCCACTGTCAGTAGTAGTCATCTATACCACTGTTAAAGATTTGTAGTAATCACTTTGTTACTTTCCAGCTTAAAGTGCACTTTGCTTATCTTATTAAATTTTATTGCCAAGGAACAGACTTGTTCAGGAGAGAATAATTTCTACCCGTTTGTTCTTTCAGTATGCCTCATTATATAACATTTTTGTGAAACTGACCTATACAACTAGGATGGCCTATAGATGATTTTTTGATTAACAATTTCTTCAGGAGTTTAGCATTTTCGTAACTAGGACCCTAATTTTAAAAAGAGAAAACTGTCTTAAGGGAACATTATCAAGTTGTACTGCGTAGCAATAGATCAAAATGCATGGGCTGCTTTCCAAAGCTTCCCTAGTAGTTTCAAGACTGAATGTTTCTTCCCTACCTTCCAACACACACAGAGGAATGAAATAGATAATGGTAATGTACAAATAATGCATAGGAAGCCAGTGAAATATAAAAAGGACTGGGGCATTTGAGCCCACTCCCCCATCACCAGACACAATTTTGCATTCCTACAGTCCTGGTTCTCTCTGACCTATGTATACTTTGTGCAAATACACACAGGCAGAAGCCAGTACTGGGACTTTTCCTTTGGCATCCCACTCTATCAAAACTCATATTCCTGATGAGCTCATATTACAGGCTATTGGCTTATGTTCTGTATAATCAAAAATAGTTGCCAACTCAAGGGATCGCTGATAGACTGTATTTCAGGAGAATATATAAGGGGTAATAAAAATATTGTGAATGTTTAAATCTTAAAAATTATTACAGTAAAAGGCATTGCTACTAATCCTGCTAAGAATACTCGTTCACTTTGAGCACACTTATCCCATTATTCTTGCTATTTTCTGAAACAGTTCTAGAAATCCTCTTTTGTGAATTTGTTTAGTTGCACTGTAATGGCTGCCTCCATGTGCTGAAGCATTTCCAAATGTCTACCTTTCATGGTCACTTTGGGGAAGAACCTGAAGCTGTATGGTACCAGAGCTGCTGAAAAAGGTGGATCAGAACACAGTGTAATGTTTGTATGGAACTGCCTTTCTGTTGGATGGCACTCGACATCAGCATTATTTTTAATCACATCTCATAAAACCATTAATGAAAGAAGCTTCCAGAACTTCAGAAAATGGCAAAATGATAGGATAAGTATGCTCAGCATGAGAGGGTAATGTTCTCAGCAGGATTAGTAGCAATATGTCTTCTGTAATTTAAAAAATTTAAACAGCATTTTTTTTTAGCATAGCTAAGAGAGAAAAAAGCAGTGAAAATTTTACTGCTTTTAACAAAATATTTTTAAAAGTCAGGTATTGAAAAAATACAATTATAGCTATGTAGACAGGTAGTTACAAGAACTTCTAGTCTATGAGTGGATCGTACCTTCTGAGAGTAGCTGTGGCAGTTCTTTGAACAAAACTTTTTTGAGATTCACATAAATGTATTTGGTTTTCTTCCTTATTAGTCATTATTGTGATTTAGGTCATCTACATTTGTGTGGTGGTTTCATGCCATAAAAATGACTATGTAAGCTAAAATCATGCAAAGCATTCTTAGTTAGAAAAATTACAGTTGCTTTTTGGGCTTTAGTAATTTTTGTCAAAACATTAGCACTTACTATTCATTTTAAATGTATTTGGACATGAAGAAACAATAAAACTAGCATTAGTGAACTCATGTTTATGCAATACAATTTGAAATATTTGCAACATTGAGAATTAAAGTGTTTTTATTTTATAGAAACAGAATATTTCATGAGGTCAGGTGTGTTCAGGGTGGTATGGCCTTAGATTATAAAATGTTTGAATGGTGCTTGTCTGTATTTCCTGTAAACATCTTCCTCTTCATCAGAACTATGTTTCTTATCTTTGTCGTTAAGTTTATCTCTACTAAATTCCTCTGGCATATTTAGTCTCTCAAATGGTTTTGGATTATTGTAATATTCCAGCTTCAGCTATTTCTTCCATAACTACATTTAAATTTAATTTTAACTGAGGCAGGAGAATCATTGCAAGTTTGAGACTAGCCTGGGCTACAAAATGAGCTCAAGGGCAGCCTAAACTGCATAGTGAGATCCTGTCTCAAAAAGACAAAAAAAAAAAAAAATTTAATGTGTCCAGCATAGACCTTTTTTAATTTCTACATAGCACCTTCATCTTTGTTGGCCAATTTTGTCTTTTATATATTTCTATGAAATATTCTATAGGTTTTTCATGGGAAGGCTATGTAGTAACACTCTGCTAAAGCACAATAACCCGTCGCTGTCGGACTTTGAAAGAGATGACCTGACTAGTTATTGATTGTAATACGTATCTTTTGTTTGTGTAGTCTTTTGTGAATTGAACAGCTAGAAGTGTGGGCTTTGTAATATGTATCTTTTGTTTGTGTAGTCTTTTGTGAATTGAACAGCTAGAAATGTAGGCTTTGCTTTAGTAGATACTCACAGTTAATACAGGATAACGTGGCAACTGAAATTTGAACCACTTTTGTTGGGTAACTAATGATATTTAGCTAACCCCAGGATAACTGAAATTTGTGCATACTGAAATCGTGTTAAGCAAGAACATCAGCACCAAAAACCTGTGGCACAGGCTAGACCACAAAAGTTATTCCAGACTTAATAGTGCTTGCACTTTTACTATTACCTCAGCTAGGAAGTGAGGAAAAGATGAAATTAAAGATTCATGAGGAGAGGCAAGAACTCCCTTTCTGTACCCGCTTGTTCCTCAAGAAGGACTCTAAAGTTTGGTCAGCCTTGCGACACAGTGAGTATGACGCTCTCATTCCTTTTGTTGGGGTTTACAGCTGGAGAGGTATAAGATTCACAACTGGTTGATAGTAGCATAATACTAGAGCTCTTTTGATATTTGGCTTCTGACATTTATTTTGTACTTTGTGTGTTTTCTTCTGATTATCTTCAGCAACATCGTGTTGTTTCTATAAGCAATGAGAAAATGTGGTCTTAGGAAACTTTTGTTGCTACAGATCCTCTTGCCTTGGTTACAGTGCCTCAAAGGAAAATAGGACTTTCATTTTTCTTCTAGTAGCTGCCTCTCTACCTTTTTGGAAAAGAGGATCTTCATTTTCTTTTCTCATCCAGAATGTGCTTACTTAATGTTGTTGCAAACTGAAAAATCCGTAAGTTTCTGCTAGATTTTGGCCGAATACACTTCCAGTATCAGTTGCAGCTCCCAAACTAGTGTTTCTCTGGCGTAGTGAAATCTTTGGCCATCACTTCTACTTTGACAATCAAAGCGTTTTGGTCTCTAAAGGAATGTTTATAAAAATATTCCATTTTGAAATTTTCACAGGAAAAGGAAGTATGGTAAATGATACTAGAAATCCCTCTGGCTTGCTCTGGCATTGCTTCATATACTGTCATCTGCTCTAGAAATATCTGGAACTCATATAAGAGAGTAGTAAAACTCAAAGACAAATAAATTCTTCGTTGTCTTATTCCATGGAAGCATAGTATCACATATATATCCCTGTTATTTTTTATGATGTATTGCCCTTTGCTAAATTTAATATAGAAGATCTTCAGGATAAGCTAAAAAAAAATCTCTAACACCTATGTCAAAAGCCTCTTATTTTTGTGTTCTTTCACTAAGATAAAAATGGAAGTTTTTTGAATGAAGCTTTATAAAATGTTATAAAAGTTATACTGTGTATGTGTCACTGTTCACTCTGTTGCTTTACTTGGTGTCAGTGAAAAGAAAGTAAACAGTAAAATTATAAAACAAATCTAATTTAGCAATAGCATGATGGTCATAAAATGTACATGTGAAGAGGAGCAGAAGCCTTTGGTTTACTTATCATGTGGCATAGGCTCTGTCTTAATGTAGGGCACTGATACTGATGCATTTTAAAGTAAGAGAATGACAGTTATTAAAGAAATATTTAACGAGACTGCTGTATACTGGGAATTACTGTAAAGATCTATCAGTGTGCATAATAAAGTCAGGCCTCCTGCTCTTCTGGAACATTCACTCTAATAGGCAGAATCAGAAAACAAAGAAGTTACATAGACTGACTCATTAATTGGTCAGTTCCATAGTGTTCACTGTACACTTCTGTCAGTTTGCTTGACTGCATGGGTCTCTTATTCAGAAAGTAAAATGGTCTGATCACTTAAGGTATTATGAACCTGAAATGATTGATCATTGGGAATTAGAGGCAGTGACTTTTAGAAAACAGCCAGCTCCTTCCTGCATGATTGTCTTTTTCATGTGTACTCTTTTGCTGAACTCTGAAGTAACACCAAGATGTTAAGGACATTACTGACTTCAACACAGAACTTTTTGTTGAGTCATGTGAAAACATGAGAGTGGGCATGTAGCTTACTGGTAGAGCACTTACCTAGCATGCACAGGGCCCTAGATTTGAACCTTAACAATGCAAAAAAGAGAAAACCAAAAATACAAATAATTTAAAGAACAAAATACAAAAGAGATGGTAGAAAACAAGGAGATAGACTTTGTGCAGATGGGGAGGGTATGTGTATTGTGCTGGGGAGACCAAGGTACAGATCGGGGGGTAAAAGGACCAAGATTCAATGAGCATATATACCGTTTTCCTAAGATGAATGTAATTATATATGGCAGAGTTGTGCCAACAATTTAAAGGAGTTAAGGGCTAAACACAAAATCTTAAAATGATGTTGTGTTTAAAATTTCAAGTTAAAACCTGGAATAAGCAGCCACTAATAATTGAAAATGCTTTCTTCATTTGTCACTAGTCTTTATATAGCCCTGAGTTACCAATGATATCCTTTAGTAGCATTATTTGATTTTAAATCATTTGATTTTTCTCATGTGAAGATACCTGTATTATAAAAACTATACTTGAAAAAAGTTTTATCTTGGTAAGCAAATGTAAATTTGATACTTTTGCTATTTGCATTAAAAATGCTATACAATTTTTCCATTTAAAAACATGGGTTATTTGATTATGTCCAAAATGTTACACCAAAGACTCCTCATAAGCACTTTTGTCAAATCCACTTAAAATTAGTCTTTGCCTACCTTTTAAAATATTTTCTTGCAGAACTACACCTCTTTCAGGTACTACATTTACAAGCCAGAACACTTTAACAAAAAGAAAAAAAAATACTCCTATTGTTCACTTAAGCAGATACTCACTGTAGTAAACTTTGTCTTTATACTGGAGAGCCCTGTTACTGTTGCTTTTGTTTTTGTTATATCTATGGCTTCTACTCTTGTATTTTAGAAATTTAAGAAAAGATGCTCTCTCTGGGAGTTTAGTTAGTTGCAATGAATAGATCAATATACAGCAATCATGTCTTTTAAAGTCCTTTCTGATCCTGAGATTTTATAATTCTATATTTACTTGTGCCTCTACTTTCTTTTCTTATAGAAAAGAGTGAGAATCATGTCAGTGCCTATCTAGGAAGTAAACTGAGCCAGGAGGTTAGGAGGTGGTCAGCATTAAATGAGCATCTAGAATATGTTGTAGTAAGAGGCATTTACTGTGGGCTTCTTATACATTTTTATAACTAATTTAATTATAAGTATTTTTATATTAGGAGAAAAGAAAAAAATAAACCCAAAGATAACAGATTTTATACATTACCTTTTTCAGATATCTTAAATAGATGATCCCTAAATTTTTAGAAATGAATCAATATGTAAATCATCAAAAAAAAGTGATTGATTAAAGCTCTTGAAAGGAATTTTTGGAGAGAAAAACTTTATTTTATGAAGTTAGAATTTTTATTGTTTCATTGGAAGTAGTTTCCTGAAAGAATTTTTCTTAGTGGCAAAATACAATTTAAACTATTTTATGGTCATTAGAACTGAAACAATCTTACTCCTATTTGTGTCCCTAACCCCAAATACACTAATTTAGCCTATATTAAATGCTCAAAATTGTTTTTATAGCAGAGCCTAGTACCTATTCTTTATGCAATAAGGGGAAAAAAAAGATAAGTGAAAGAAGAAGTAAAAGAGTGAATTTTTTTTTAGTCACTCTAAAATGTTCCCTTTCAGAAAATATAAAAATGTTTTTATGTATTGGAACTACAAGCACTGACTTTGTGTTTCAAAGTTGGAAAAATGAGATTGATGTCCTACACAGTTGTAAAATGCCAAAAATAAGTATAGCTGAAATGAATTAAAGCCCAGTGCTCGGAAAGGCCAAAGAAAAGCTTCATATCAAGGATGGCTATAATTGAAAAGGTCCAAATAAGTATTTAAAACCACCCCTCCTGGGACTTCTAAGATTTCTGAATTTCAAATTGGTGTTTTATGTTTGACAAGGTGACATTGTATAAGAAATGTAAAACACTGCTGTGCGATAGGAAAATGATTGAATGTAAATATTTCAAGATGTGGACCACTGTTCAAATGTTATCATAAATCTTTGCCATTGTTTTAGGGGATAACTTCATGCATATATGAGCTGTATTGATAGAACTGGCTTTTAGAAGAGAAATCATCAGTTTCTACCTCTCTCCCACCACTAGTCTGATTGTACTATTAAAATGACCTATTAGATTTTTGCTGTTATTACAATATGCATATTATTCATAAGTTAGTGGTACAGCCCTTTTCTGAAGAGAGTTGGAGGAGATTCTGGCCTTGCTTTTGTCCTATTTCCTAAGTAGTGTGAAATATCCTTATTAGAATGGACTTGGACCGTTTGTATTCTTAAACTTTAAAAAAACAGCTTGAACTATACAATTAACTGTCCTTCCATTCTTTCTAGATTTGGAAGGTTTACAGTTGCTGCTCTTCAGTCTAAAGTAGAACAGTATGAACGTGAAACCAATCGCCTTAAGAAAGCCCTGGAAAGAAGTGATAAGTATATAGAGGAACTAGAATCTCAAATTGCACAACTGAAAAATTCAAGTGAAGAGAGGGAAACTATGGATGCCATTTGCCAGAGAGCACTTTCTGCAGATGGTAAGGGAGGCAGTGAGGAAGATGTGGCATCAAACAATCAAGGTGACAGTGCCAGAAAGCCTAGCTCATCCACCTTAAGTTCTTCTCACCTGGGAAAACTTTCCAGCAGCAGACTCTCTGACACCAGTGCTGCGAGACAGGAAATCACCTGCAAAACAGAACCAAACCAGCATAAGAACAAAGATCTGTATCAAAAACAGGTAGAAATAATGTTAGATGTATCAGATACAAGTATGAATACTTATTTGGAAGGAGAATGGGGTGGTAAGCCTAGTAACTGTGTTGCCTACAAAGATGAAGAGCTTTATGATCTTCCGGCTCCTTGTACTCCTTTATCTCTTAGTTGCCTTCAGTTAAATACTCCAGAAAATCGAGAGAGCTCTGCAGTAAAAGCAGGAGGTTCCAAGAAGCACTCAAATCATCTCAGGAAACTGGTGTTTGATGATTTTTGTGAATCTCCAAATGTTTGTAATAAGGATTGTTCAGAAGATGATGTAAGTAGAAATGAAAATGAAAAGAAATCAGAATGTTTTGCTCCCCCAAAGACAGCATTTTGGGATTGTTGCTCTACAAGCTATGCCCAAAGCTTGGATTTTGAAAATTCAGAGGGGAACATAATAGCAAACTCTGTTGGAGAAATACCTTCAAAATTGAGTGAGAAATCAACCTCATGTTTATCCAAGAGGTTGAATTCCATTCGCTCTTTTGAAATGAACCGGACAAGAACATCAAGCGAAGCATCAATGGATGCTGCTTACCTTGACAAAATCTCTGAATTGGATTCAATGATGTCAGAGTCAGACAACAGCAAGAGCCCTTGTAATAATGGTTTTAAGTCAGTGGATTTGGATGGGTTATCAAAGTCATCTCAAGGCAATGATTTTCTTGAGGAACCGAGTAAGTTGGATGAAAGAACTGAGCTCAATCTTCCCAAAAGTTCTCTAACTGCTGATCAGTTAAAAAATGGAAATGAATGGAAACCAACTTCCTTTTTTCTTCTTTCTCCATCTGACCAAGAAATGAATGAAGATTTTTCACTCCATTCCACTTCTAATCCAGAAACTAATGAAATCAAACCCTCAAGCTGTTTATTTCAGACAGAGTTTTCCCAGGGTGTTTTGTTAAGCAGTTCACATCGACTATTTGAAGATGAAAGGTTTGGGTCATCTTTGTTTAAGATGTCCTCAGAGATGCACAGTCTTCATAACCACCTTCAGTCTCCTTGGTCTGCTTCCTTTGTGCCTGAAAAGAGGAATAAAAATGTGAATCAATCAACAAAAAGAAAAATCCACAGCACTCTGTCTAATGCCAGCCCATCAAAAGCGACTAAAAGTTGACTCATTAGGAAGTTGTCATTTGTGTGCTTGTCCTGAAAGGCATATAAAAGTTTGTAAAATTGCTTTTTTTCCTTTCATAAATACAATTTGAATTGATAATCTTTAGTCAAATGTCAAGTCAGAATAGTGGTTTAACCTATGCCCACACTGAACCTTTTACATCATTTTGAAAAGACTTTCTGATCTTTAATTTGGGGGTGTTTTTGACCAGAGAAGGAAGGGAGAATTATTTGTTTGTTTAATGAGTATGTGTGTCTGGGCTAAGTGTGTTTTGTTTCTTGAATCTTATTTAACTGTTAGATACAGTGGCCTATTAATAAGGCTCAGTTGTCTTCAAAACTTTTAGTATTGTCTATGCACTGATCATAAGACACTTGAATTTCTTTAAAACTTCTACAGTGGAAATTCTCTTTGTGCCCCTTTTTATTTATGTTTAGTAATGGCCCAGTTTTATGTAAGACTGTGATGGAGAAATAGTACTCTGACCGTAGTCCAATGTTCATTTACTTTTTCTACAGTTTTATGTATATGTTTGCATTTTTTAACATTGTAGTTTGTCAAGTTTTGTCCAGGCTTATCCATGTTCTGTTACTATAGAAGAATGCAATTTTTTACATAGAAATAACTTTTTATATCAGGCATCTTACATTTGCTTTTTCATTTTATGTCAGGCAGCTTATATGTGCATATTCATCTTATGTCAGATAGCTTATATTTTGTATTTAAAATCAGAGATTGAGTATACTTTGGAAGATATAGAGCAGTTAGGTTTGTTGGAGGAGCTTAAACATTATAGCTTCATTGTTTCAGATGTATACATGCAAAAGCATCTTTGCCAAGTTCTTGGTCCACTTATCTCCCAGGGAAATGTTTTTGAAATGATAAAGTTCTTATTTGCATGTGACTGTTCTTTGTGTAAACAGAATGCATGATAACATTTTTGCTTGCTTTATTTTCCATACTTAAGAAAAAGAAGTTTTAGTTGGCTAGTAGACTTTTATCTGGGACTTTTTTTTTTCCTTAAAGAGTATTGAGGAGATAAAGATAGGTAATAATGAAGCACAATTTGTAATTTAGGCTCAAAAAATTATATGATTCTGAACATGTTTGGTATGCCTATGAAAGCCCTCTGAAAAATGGGTTTGTATAGTGATGACTTGTTTATCTAATGTGCACTGAACCTTTTACATTAATACCATATTGTTTTACATTAATACTGCTTGCTTTTCTATGTGAATTGAATAAAGGATGTCATAAGCACTGTATGTTTTAAGTGTTTCAAATTTTAAATTAGCCTATATGGAAGAGAAGCACTTATCTTTAATCACTTCTAGTAGAGGGTCATACCAAATGTGGCCTGAGTACCAGACCTGGTGTATACCTGTTTTTGAAAAGCCTGTGACCAAAATGCCAGATTTTATTTTTTAAGAGAAAAAATATTTAATCCAAAGAATAATTCATGGCACAAGAAAATTATGTGAAATTCATATTTCATTAATTTCTACATAGTCTTACTGGAACACAGCTACACTTCTTTATTTACATACTGCCTATGACTCCCTTGGACTATGAGCACGGAGTTGAATAGTAGCAAGAGACCATGTGTTTCACAAAACCTAGAATATTTACTGTCTAGTCTTGTACAGAAAATATTGTTGATCTTCACTATAATAAACACTGAAGATTCAGTGAAAATAAAAAGGTAACAAGTCACTTTTATTATTTGGAGAATCATGCTCTCCACTTTCAGAAGCAGTAATAGCCAGGAAAACAATACAAAGCATACTCATGTATTTTCCAGTAATTGTTAATTGTTTTATGATATGGTTATATATTAGGTGATCAGATATAGAAATATAAAATTTTTCTGTCACAGGGTACATTTAAGGGTACTATGATCTGAATGCCTTGCCTCCCTCATTAATATATTTAAATAATTCCTATAATAATGATATTACAAGGTGAGCCCTTTGGAAAATGATTAGATGAAGACTCTGCCTTCATGAATGGGATTAGTGCCTTACAAGGAAAGACTTCCCTTTTGCCAAGTAGCTCTATGAGGACATGGCTAAGGAGGTCCTATCTTTGCAGCAGAAAAGTTCTCATCAGATAGCAAATCTGATCCCTTGATCTTGGACTTCCCAGCCACCAGAACTGAGCAATTTCTATGGTTAGTAAGTTGGCTAACATGTAAAGTATTTTACATTAGCTCAAGTGGACTAAGTCTGGGATGACTGTCATTCAGTTCTTTCTATAACCAAGAATATGTGTTTTTAATCCACATAAATATGTAGTGACAGTGTGTTGGGAGTATGTAGCCAAATACGGTGGTCTCGTAGATTTTCCAGCATACCTATTATATCCACATACTACAAACAAAACACCATTGAGGTCAAGTATTTGGCTAACTTCTAATTCATCCCCTTTTCAAACCCTGTGTGAAAAATAATGGTTATCCCAGTTTACAGGGAAGTAAATTGAGGACTAGTGCACGCAGCTGGAATGAGGTAGAACTGTGTCTTGGAACTGGGTCTCTAGGTTATGCTCTTCCTGTCCTATTCTGGAGTACATATTTCCAAACAAAAGAATGGATGGATGTGAAGTTCGCAGAGTATTTTTGAAGTATTTTGGGGAACATTAGCATGTTTCCTTCAAGTAATGTTTAACTCTTGCCTGTGTTCCTGGGTCTGATTAAACAAACGCAATGGGAAATTGCCACTTCTAGGTTTAAAGAGTCACAATAACTCGATATTTTTTACAAATTTAACCTTGTTCTCCCTATTAGCTTCACTGCACTGCATCAGCTTTAAAATATCCACTAGCAAGTAGTTAGCAGATGCTTAGTTCATGTTTTTATAAAAATGGCTTTTTATTGTTAATCTTTCTAAAATGCAGTGACTATAAGAATGTGACAAGACTTTTTATTTTGAGAGGGGTTTGGTTTTTTTGAGACAGAATTTTACTATGTAATGGTGGCCTCAAATTCAGTGATCATCCTGTCTCAGCATCCCAGGTGCTGGAATTTTAGGCTTGCACCACTACAAGATTGCTTCTCTTTTAATTTTGAAAAACCATTTCACACTGAAATTCTAAGACTTCTTTAAAAGTCAGATGACCTAAAAACAGAAAATTGTGGGCAAAGATTTACAGTTTCTAAATTTTAAATCTTATTTTAAGTTCCTGTCATTTTCTTGGTATCTACATTGGTTTGAAACAACTAAACGTACCAGTGATCAAAAAGAACTAGGACTATATAACATTTAGGAACTTAACTTTCTATATGCTTTTCAATTATTCAAAATGTAATATATGCATAAGATTTTTTTCCTCTCAAAAAAAGATGTACCTGTGGCTGGTATTTGTAGAGCATCAAATTGAATTTAGCAGTTGATGTTGTGTAGCCTGTTGGAAGAGTTTCCCAAAGCCTAATAAGAACGTCTTTCATGCCTATTTGTAGGAGCCTGCCATACAGCCTTTGCCTATCACCATGTAACCTGATCCCTTTAATAATCCTTGGCAGAGAGAAAACCTTTTAAGCAATGATTTCAGAGTGCACAGTGAACATTTACTGCCTAATTCTCGGAACCCCACTCATAGCAAGGAAGCATCTGTTAAGATGCAGATTTCTTTTAAGAATCCATCTGAGCATCAGCTAGGATAAACTTCAGTTTTGTGTGCCTGAAGCAGTCTAGAATACCTTGAGCTACAGCTCCACTTTTGAAACAAATTAGATTCCTAGGTCTGCTTACCTTAACAGAGAAAAGAACCTAATAAATGTTTGATTAAACAAGTGTGTAAGTGTGAGCTTTTTATATTTATAGTTTGGAGTGAAAAGACCCTCCTCATGGGACATGCATTTGACTTCAACATTCATGGAGGAAGGGGGATGTAATTGTGGTCCAGACTGATTTTACGTTTTAAAAAAAAGTCCTATCAGGGATAACTTGAGCAATGAAAAACTGGCAGGTTCATGCTGTTCATACTGGATTCTTAAAGGATGAATAAGAGTTTGGCGCTGAAAAGGACATCTTTTAGGCTGGAGAGGGTGCCTGTTTAGCAGCTGCCTCAGAAAAAGTGTCCAAGGACCTACATCCTAAAGTTTGGGCTCCTGGTTGAAAAAGGTTTTTCTCCTATTTCTCTAGCCTGAGGTTGCAAACTGGGTTTCTCCCGCTGCTCCGGGTCCTGTCCCAGCTTCCTAAACCGGCGGCCTGGAGGCGAGACTGACTCCCTGGGCTCCGGAAGGCTTGGGAGGTGGCGGGGCTGGCGCATCAACTGTCCATTAAGCTGAGATTTGGCCCTCCAAGGGCTGGCCCGAGCAACCTTGCCTCAGCCCCGAGGTCAAACTGGCGTTGAGTGAGGAGGTGGAGTCCGGTTCGCCCTCGTTGCAGGAACCCTTTAGCCTGCGGAGCCCGCAGTCCCTCACCTCCCGCCCACTCCCACCCCCCAGGACCGGCCTTGGCCCCCCAGCGCGGGCTCTGCAGTCTCCAGGGCGCTCACTACTAGTCAGTCCCAGCCCCACTTGAAAGACGGTCCGTGCTGCGGGTTCCTTTCATTTTATTACCATTCTGGAAACCTGGCGATTAAGACTCGAAACCAACAAAGAGTTTTCTTTCCACCTTAACCTTGCACACAATCCTTTAACAAATTAATTAATCCTAATGAATTAACACTTCATTTATTTAAACGCGCTACAGTCCATGAATTAAATTTTCATGCAGTGATTAAAGGCTGTTAAAATATGCATGATTTCGTTAAAATTTTATAATAAATCAGGGCAATGTGTTACATGACAAGGCAACTATTTCCCAGTCCCTCACAAGGGGCTTTGATTTGTGCGAGCGGCAGGGAGGAGGGGCTGCTGGCGGCGCCCGGGAGCCGGGCGACAGGACCCAGCTCTGCACTCTGGGCTCCAGACTCGCTCCTCGTCGTTTCCTCCTCGGCTTGCAGACCTTTCTGGGGATCCCGCTCCTGCTGGTGGGAAGGAGCCTGCGGAGGTCGCCGCCGGAGTCCGTGTCCCGGGCCTCGGAGCAGGCACGTCCCCTGCCGCCCGCTCACGCCCGCTGAGCTTGTGCATCCCGGCGGTGCGCGGGGCTGGGTCGGCAGGCTGCTGGTGGTCTGGGGACACGGGCCGGTGCATCTGTTGTAGCTTTTGTGGTTGTTGCTCTAACCTAGCGACCTGGAAACGCCTCCGCTGACCGGAGGGGCAGGAGGGCCTGGACGGGTGTGGCGTGTGAAGAAGCGTCCTCTGCCCTTCAGGGACGTAAATCACAGGGGTCCGCGGCCGTGTTGAGCGGTACAACTTTGTTCACTCGGGCTCTGAAAGCTTTGCAAGTGACTCTGTCAACTGGCACGCGGGTGGAGGGAGGAGAATCCTATTAGAGATACAGTTGTCAGGCATCACCCGTAGGGCTTTGGCAAGGTGGATTTTATGTGCACAGAGAAATGAGGGTGCAGAGATATACATAAAGATCGGTATATGTAACTCCTAGAGAGTGACTGGCAATGAATTCTGTTGGGACATCCAGGTCGCTAAGTCATCAGCGACATCTCAGAATGGGACACCATTTAGAAAAATGTCCCCGCTGTAAGTGGCGTTTCTTTTAATGGTCAGAGGGGGGGAAAAAAAAAAACAACAACAATGGATTTGTCAGTGGTTTGTTTGAGAACTATGTCTGCTAGCCCCAACTAGACAGTCTGCACTGAACTGGGAACCTTAAAAGAGAGAACATCCCAGTCCAGCAGACCCAGGACTTCGCTCATGCTGGCATGTGGGAACCCTGTGAGAGGGGCTGCAAGAAGAGAGGAGGACAGGGCCCCCAGGAAATCTCCAGATGCTCACGCTGCTGGAGGGCCTGTGGACCACAAAGGGCTGGGCTACCGACCACCATGTGCTATCCGGTCAGGGTTGAGGCCTAAGGGGCTGTTGGAGGAGGTCCCTTAAGGAGCCAGTGCAGGTCCCTGGGGGAAATAGGGTCGGGATGCTTAAGGAATAGGAATAAGATTTGCGATCAGAGCTGTCCAGGCAGAGTTCTAGGAAGACAGTCTGAGGGGAGGAAAAGCACTTCACCAGTGCTTACTTGTTTCAAACTTAGGACAGGCCTCAAGTGAAACCTGTACCGCAGGCCTGCTGCTCCCTGGCCAGAACCTTCACACTGGCGGCTTCCAGGGTGAAACTTGCTTCTTTTCAAACTAGACAGTGCCTGTCAGCTAGCTATATACCTGATGCCCCACCTTGCAATGACCAGACCTCTGGCTTCAGATGTCCAAACCCAGTTACCAGGTGGGGCCAGAATCCCAGGTTCCTGCTAGAGTTTAGGGTCCCACTGTTCCCACGTGGGCAGATGAATTTTTTTGTCCACATTTCCTAAATCAAATTGCAATCGAGATTTGAGTTCAACACTCCTGGAGGTAGAAGACGATACTAGCTGCTGTGTCAAACACTAACTTTCCCTGAGTCCCCTGGGAAAAGAAAAGTAGACCCCAGATGGACAGCCTCCATCTGCCAGGTCTTCCCCAGCTGAGTGGAGGGCAGGTCAAAGGGGAGGGGAGTTTGCCTGGATCGTCCTCCCTCCAACCAACCAGTTCATTCTCTGAACTCAGGAAAGGGGTGCTGCCAAAGGAAATTCAAAGTGAAGTCTGCCAAAGGAGGAGGAGAAAATTAATTAATGAGGGAAAGAAATGTGTTTCTGATTCAGATGATAGACTCCTTGTCCCTAGGGGCGGAAATTCCTTGGAAATCAATAGCTGTGCATTCATTATCCTTCTCTTGATAAAATGCAAAGCTATGAAATGATGTGAAGGGGAGGTGGGGGGGGTGAGGGAGTGAGGGTGGTGGTGTCTGTGCTGGTCATTAAACAAGAAGGTGGGGGAAAATGCCCAGAAATCTATGCCAAGGCTCAGACCCCATGTGGGCATCATTAGCACAGGCAGGAACCAACTAATTACAACAGTTGCCAAGCCAGGAAAACAAAGCAGTGACATATGGGTGAGCTGAGTCCACCCCACCACACACACAGACCCTTTCCTTTTACCCCTCTTGGGCTTAACATGATCCAACGTCCAACAGGAATGTGTAGGCTAACTTTTTAAGCATCACCTCATATTTATTCCCTCCTGTCACACCTGTTAAATTCCTACCGTAATCACCCTTTTCCTGTGTCTTCCCTGTGTTTCCGAACTATCTTCTCTTGGTGAGCACATATCCCTGCTTTCATACCTCATTTTATCTCTAGTTCTTGCTAGACTAGGTAGAGCTCAGCAAGTCTTTGGGAAAGAGAGAGTAGGTAGCAAGTAAATGAAGGAGGGGTGAAATAATTGGTTTCTGAAAAGGAACAAGCTGGAATGAAGATTAACAGCTCTGCCTGGGGCAAGCACACACCTCCTGCCCAGTCTCCACCTTCCTTGTAAGGAAACCCCATCCGGGATCTTCTAGCAGCCCCAGCCAACCCTGGCTTGTTAGAACACCCCTGCCTTTTCCTTCTAATCCTCCCCAAATGACCTCTTCTTTTCTGTTTTGTGAGCTTTGCTACACATGCATGGTAGAAAACAGAAGTGGCTTCAATGGGCATCCAGTTCACAAAAGGAGGAAAATAAAGAACCATATATCCATAGCTTTCATACGTCTAGTCCCAGGGGAGGAAAAAAGTAAGATATTCTTGAGAGGTCTAACTTCACCAGAGCTCAAAAAATACTTCTGTGGTCCAAAGAGAGGTGAGCTTTGGGAGTTTTGGCAGGATAGTAAACTCTCCACCGTATCTGTCCTGGAGTGAAGGACTGCCAGTGTCTTAGGGGTAAACCGAGGTAGACCGGGTTACTTAGAAACTCTCTCCTTCCCCACCCGCAGTGACCATAAATCTAGGCTGTTTGCATTTCTGTGGGCCCTGCACCTATAACAAAGTGCAGCGTTTCTCCGGAAAGTGGTTGATGACTGCTGGCACTAGACATTGGAAGGGTAGGGTGTCACGGGGGGGGGGGGACTTTCTTACCCCCCACCAGAGAGCTCCCCATCCACCCCAACGGGTGTCAGGAAGGATTAGGTTAAACCGGGACACCCGCTGCGACAGCAACTGCAAGACTCACTCTTCCCCTCCAGCGCCTTCCCACTCTCCGTCCATTCCCCGTTGAGATAAAGTTGCATTTAGCGCTCCCAGGGGAACGCATAATGGATGGAGCCGCGGCTCCTTCTCACACCAGCGAGTGAACATCCTTTTCACTTCCCTCTCGGGCTAGAAGGAAGGGAGGGGGTGAGAGCACAGAAAAGAAAGGAAAGAAAAAGATCAGAAAAGCCATGGTGACGCCTGTGGGCTCTTGGATCTGAGTAGGTGAGTGGGGATGCTAAATACGCACGCGTTTATGCAGAGGAAAGATAAAATCCACGGGTGTGCAAGTCCATGGGTTTATAGAAATGAGCTCTGCTCTTTGATGAAAATATAGACCCCCCTTGGTATGGGAGAGACTTGAATGAAAGATTAGTTATCTGATTTCTATTCCCTCTGTCGTTCTCCAGGTCTCTTGTGGCAGATGTGATAACATCTGGGCCATTATTATCACCCGGGACAAGCAGTGAGTCCCTAGAGGCTCAGGTACCTGAACGGCAGCTCTCTAAGGAGGGCCTCGATCTGTTTGCCACACGAGGGCCATGTAACAGGTTGACTAATTGATTTATTCTTCCTAGGTCTTGATTTCACAGTAATTAAAAAGAAACTGATAAAGGCGGGGACAGACTGTGTGCTTTTCAAATTCATTTGAATTAATGTTTTGAATCACACTTTCCTATAAGTTGGCTGCCTCTTGTTTTCTATTGAAGACCTGTAAGCAAAAAGAGCTCCGAGTCAGTCAAAATGATGGAAGAGAAAAGGAAGTTCCCTTCATCTGTTACTTTTTTTTTCTCTAACAGTTTTCTTTTTCTAGAGTTTCCAGAATAAAGTGTGAGTGTGTGTGTGTGTGTGTGTGTGTGTGTGTGTGTGTGTGTTTGCGGGCTTAGGAGAGGAAAGGATCATCGCTACACCCTGTTAACTGTTTTTTCCTTTTGATGCCTAGAGCCTTCAGATCACTCGGATTCGTTTGTTGAAAAGTGGGTTTGTACATGGTTAGAGACAAACAATAAGAGAAATGCACAATTTCATTTCAACAGCCTTTTCCGAATAAAAAGCACATGCTCCTGTGGCTTCTAAGTGGCTGTCACTGGTGGTGCCTGACACAGTTATATTAACAACAACAACAAAGTATGCAGAGGAAATTAAATTATGTGGAAATCAATAGCGTCTGACTGCTTCAAACAAATGTCTGTCACCGCGATTATTCTCCGGGAACCTATTTATAAACCTTAAAAGAAACAGATTCTTGCAGCAAAAGAGAGCACCGTCTTCATTTCTGTATTACTTTTCTCTACATACAGAGGAATTCGCGGGCATAATTTAACAAACAAACGCCCAGCTGCACACACTATATAACTGCTTGTTAGGTATCCCGGAAAGGAGTTATGCCTAAGTGAGGCGCGTATATTCAGAGCCTTCGAGGGAGAGGAGGGAGAAACCCACAGAGGGGAGTGTGCACATGTGGCCTTTCTCCCTGCAAAGGTGCCTACCCTGAGACAATAGGCCACCCGTCTAATCTTTCCAGACCCGCGGTGGAACGGGCACGCGCGCAGTGCGCATGCCCGAGTAGCTACAGGTGCATCACCTGCGCTGTCCTTGCTGGTGGTCACTATAAGAGCGGCTCCCACGCGCCCGTCGCTGCCCGACGAGTGCGCGCGCGCGCAGACGCACGGCGCCGCCGACAGGAAGAGCGCGCGCCAGACAGACGGAGACAGCTGATGCCTGTCAACGCGGCGGGGCTGCGAGCTCTCGCGAGAGCTCCCCGGGCCGGCCGCGAGAAGTGGGGCTCAGGTGTAAGAGGAGTGCATCCCTTCTGCGCGCGGGGCTAGAGCTCTCGGAGAAGCGGACCGCGAGGCCGGCGCGCGGCGCTCTGCGCGGCCATAGGGAGCACCGGGCGGCAGCAGGAGCGGCGGGAGCCCGCGGCGCGGCCGCCACCGTCCGCGGCTGCCACCTCGGAAGGAGGCCGGGGACCGGCGCGCGCACTTTCCCGCGGACTTTCGCAGTGTTTGTGGATTTACATGCCAAGCGGTCAAGATGATGTCCATGAACAGCAAGCAGCCTCACTTTGCCATGCATCCCACCCTCCCTGAGCACAAGTACCCGTCGCTGCACTCCAGCTCCGAGGCCATCCGGCGGGCCTGCCTGCCCACGCCGCCGGTAAGCGCCCCGCGCCCGTGGCCCGGCCCGGCCCGCGCGCCCGCCCCTCCCCCGAGCAGCCGCATGCGGGCTGCCGGCCCCGTCCCGCAGGGTTGGCGGGGTCCCGCGGCGGGCCTCGCCCGGCGGGCTGGGGTCGCGCGCCAGCCTGTCTCTGCCTCGGTGTCGAGCGCCTGCGACGGAGAGGGGAGTTCTGGGGCCGCGACTCTCGACTTCCCTGTACTTTCTCTGTTAATTTCACGCCTCTGAAAGGCGGTCTCTGTGCGTGCTCGGGTGTGTGACATGGGTCCCCAGCTGCGAGTTACATCTCCATTTCTTCTTCTTCTTCTTCTTTCCCCCTCCCGTTTCGTCTCCCACGCCCGTTCCTGGAATGTGTTCCTGTGTCCCCCTTTTCCTTGTTCCTCTGCGACCCTCTTCATGCTCCTGTCCTTTTTCGTCTGCACCCCTACTGTGTGTCCCCGTTCCGTTTCGTCTTTCCCGCTCTCCACTCTTCCCACCCTCGCTGTTATTTTGGTTGCTTTGTGTTTGCCTTTTGCTTGTTGTGTTTTCCGGCTTGTGTGTGTTTTCTGCTTTTTGTTTCTTTTTTCTTTTTTGGTTTTGTGGCTTTTTGTTTTTGTTTTCGTTTGGTTTGGTTTGTGTCGCCTGCAGCTGCAGAGCAACCTCTTCGCCAGCCTGGACGAAACGCTGCTGGCGCGGGCCGAGGCGCTGGCGGCCGTGGACATCGCGGTGTCCCAGGGCAAGAGCCACCCTTTCAAGCCGGACGCCACGTACCACACGATGAACAGCGTGCCCTGCACGTCCACGTCCACCGTGCCGCTGGCGCACCACCACCACCACCACCACCACCACCAGGCGCTGGAGCCTGGTGACCTGCTGGACCACATCTCCTCGCCGTCGCTCGCGCTCATGGCCGGCGCTGGGGGCGCGGGCGCGGCTGGCGGTGGCGGCGGAGCCCACGACGGTCCCGGGGGCGGTGGCGGCCCGGGGGGCGGCGGCGGCGGCCCCGGGGGTGGCGGCGGCCCCGGGGGTGGCGGCGGCCCGGGGGGTGGCGGTGGCGGCCCGGGCGGCGGGCTGCTCGGCGGCTCCGCTCACCCACACCCGCACATGCACGGCCTGGGCCACCTGTCGCACCCGGCGGCGGCGGCCGCCATGAACATGCCGTCCGGGCTGCCGCACCCCGGGCTGGTGGCGGCGGCCGCACACCACGGCGCAGCGGCGGCTGCAGCGGCGGCAGCGGCCGGGCAGGTTGCGGCGGCGTCGGCGGCGGCGGCCGTGGTGGGCGCAGCGGGCCTGGCGTCCATCTGCGACTCGGACACGGACCCGCGCGAGCTCGAGGCATTCGCTGAGCGCTTCAAGCAGCGGCGCATCAAGCTGGGCGTGACGCAGGCCGACGTGGGCTCCGCACTGGCCAACCTTAAGATCCCGGGCGTGGGCTCGCTCAGCCAGAGCACCATCTGCAGGTTCGAGTCGCTCACGCTCTCGCACAACAACATGATCGCGCTCAAGCCCATTCTGCAGGCGTGGCTGGAGGAGGCCGAGGGCGCGCAGCGAGAGAAAATGAACAAGCCGGAGCTCTTCAACGGCGGGGAGAAGAAGCGTAAGCGGACTTCCATCGCCGCGCCCGAGAAGCGCTCCCTCGAGGCCTACTTCGCTGTGCAGCCCCGGCCCTCCTCGGAGAAGATTGCCGCCATCGCCGAGAAACTGGACCTCAAAAAGAACGTGGTGCGGGTGTGGTTTTGCAACCAGAGACAGAAGCAGAAGCGGATGAAATTTTCGGCTACTTACTGAGGGAGGTGGGAGGTGCTGGGTGGGGGCTGAGCGGGAGCTGAGGGGGCCTTTCAGGGGGTATTTCCTCTGGCCTGCTTCCTCTGGCTTTTGGAGTGTCCGTTATCCTGCCTGCGTTTGGGAAGTCTCTCTTGCTCTTTCCTGCACCCCACTCTACTCTCTTTCCTTACTATCCCCAGCCCCCTAGTCTGGAGGACAGGGGTGCTGGAAGTGGAGAAAAGAGTATGGCCAGGGGAGATGGGGGGAGAGTCTAGGTGAGTGGGAAGTGGGGGGAAGGAAAGTGGAGAGTGGACAGGGGTTTTTGAGGAGCAGGATGGTTCAGAGGGCTAGGGAGGGGGGGAGATGTGGGAAGGGTTAGGAAATGGACTGTTTTTGACCAGAGACATTTATCAAAATCTCCTGGGGACCAAGGAACTATGTACAAAATCAAACCCACCAACCACAAAAAACTAGACAAATAAAGACAACAAAACAAAAGCAAAGAAAAATGTTTTAGAAATTTAACTTCGGGGAGCCATAATATGCAGCTTCATTTACCCTCAAGGAAGAGAGAAAAGAGCATTACCATAATTACCACTGCCCCAATCCTATACCAACTGGTGAACTGAGTCAAAAACCAAACCAGGTGAAATTCAGGATAGTGAAGCTAGTTCTGTTTTCGTGTTTAAATTTTCCCTCAAAGTCCCTCTTTCACCTCATCCACATCTTCCTTGATTTATTTTCCCTGTTCCAATGAGACTCCAGTGACTGCTCCACAGTGGCTGCGCTGGGCAGTGAGTGTGGACACAGCTGAGAGGGGTGTGGGGTTGAAAGGTGGGCTGTCTGGTTGGAAGGACTGTGGCACAGGCTACGTCCTGAGGCCCTGGGCCTGGTTGGGAGAGGGCCTTTAGAGTGAGAGTTACAGTCTGCGCTGTTTATAAGGAAGAATTTAAGAGTCTCTGAAATAATTATTTTATTCTAAGAAAAGTAAAACGATTATAGCAAGATTGTTCTCTTTTGCTCATAGCTAATTACAGTATCTAAAAAATGGACTATTTTTAAGTAAGCTCCTGCTCCCTTACAGGGCTTTGCCTTAGCTTGCCCTTTATTTTTAAGAATGGCTCCTTTCACACTATTTGTTTTTTCTTTTTTTTTCCCAACCCACTCAATACATTGATGAGTTGTAAAATGTTAGGAGAGAAATTTCCTTCAATTTTCCATCCACTGAATAAGACTCATCTTGCTCTTCTAGGTCCTCTTTCCTCTTCTCTTGGAAAAGATGGATGAAATGTTGAGAAGTTTCTGCTTTCAGTTGGGGCAGGACTTGGCTGTGAGAAAATCACCTAAATCCCAGAAGAGAGCAAGATTTAAAGGCCCTCCCCCTACTCCATTTATTTCAAAGAGGTCTGCATGTTCCCCTGGGGAAGGCAGAACAACTGTTTCCTTTTTGTTGCTATTATTATTCAAGAGTCATTTATTACTGGGGATAAATGTTGGGTAGCAAGAACTTTAATTTGCACTATCAGTTTCCCAAATAGAAAACCATGTATAGTATTTCATAATAATAATCAAGTTAACTTACAAGCTGCTGATGGATCAAAAAAGGAGAGACAGTTAAAGGTGGTGAGGTAAAATGCCTGCTTTGTGTACAAGAAACTCTTTGGATCTCGTATGGAGGTGGTTTATTACCATCATTTAACCATAACTAAAAAATTATTAATACAAAACAAATGGGAAAAAAAAAAACCTTGCTGTTTAACAAGACTGATATGCATGATTTGAAAGGTGCAGAAAGAAACACAATTAGGTCTCACTCTGGTTAAGCATTATTTATTTAATTATGTTGTATATCATTGTTTGCAGCGGTAACATTCTATGCATTTGAAAATGAGCACTAAACTGGGCTAGCTTGCTGGTAGACCGTTTTTTGTGGATAGTGTGATTTCACAGTCTATTGCCTGTGTCCACTGAAAACACAACATTCTTGTCATATCTTGTATTTAGAGGGGAAAAAAAGATTCTTGTAAATATTTTATTTAATGCACACATTCACACAGTGGTTACAAACTTCCAGTGTTAATCCTAAAACGTCTCACGGATTGATCTACCTGTCCATGTGTGTCTACTGAGCTTTCTCCTTGGTTATGTCTATGCTTTATTACATTCCTCCTCCCCCACTTCTATCAGAATCACTTCTGTGCACCACAGAACAAGAGGGAGATGTGTCCTAGTACACCTACAAATAAAACATAACTGAAAGAAGAGCAGTTTTATGATTTTGGCTGCATTTTTGTGTTTATGTTGGGCCAAGTCTTGGTAGAGTGGTTGAACAAATGAGGCACTTCAACCAGATATCTTAACCAAACAAAAACAAGGGAAGGATGTGAAAGAGGGATTAAAAAGGGGGGGGGATTTTTTTTCTGAATTAAAATTCAAAAGTGGTGCTCTGATTACAATTCGATATTAGCTATATTTATCAAAGTTCTTTTTTAAACTGCAGACACTCTTAACTACAGCAGTCCATCAGAATGGTGGATAAAAAATAACCAGGCACCTGGAAAAAAACATTGGAGGGTCAGGGACAGTGACATTTGGGGGTTTGAAAATGTTGTAAATAAATGGCTTTTCTTTGAAGGTTAATAAAAACCATCTACTGATCTGTCCAGATACCTTGTCAAATGCTTCTGTTCATTTGGAACATTCAGTGTGCTACCTATAGCTCCGGAGTGACCAGAAAGGCTCTATTTCCTGGTGATCTGAGACTAGATCAGATGCCAAATGTACAAAGTTTCTTAATAGCTGGGATTATATCTTCTGAAGTCATCCTATTTTAGCTAAATCTCTTTAATTGCACCGGCAAATCTGTGAAACAAAACACTTGATGTTCAAAAAAGAGTAGTGCATTTTAAAAGCTGTGATTTTAAACAGTTGTTAATGTTTTAAAAAGCACTAGATATTTTTAAAAATAGATCTCTTCCATCAAAATTGATTTGTTTCTGTTGTTATTGAATTATGTAAATTTCTAATAAAATGCATTTGTAAAAATTCACATTATTTTATAGAAAAGTATGACCAGATTTCATTGTTGGAGTACAAGGAATGAACAAATGAAACTATTTACAAAGGTTTTTTTTTTTTTAATTTGCCCAAATAGAAATGTTGCAAATACATTTGTATTATATAATGGATAATGTATATATTAAAAATTTAAGCATTTGTTTTGTATTAAGTGAAATCCTTAACAAGAGAAGACGTTAATAAAACATCATGAAAATCCATGTTTTGCAGAGTTTCCTATTTTATGTAGTAGGAAACTGTGCAAAACAAAAAATGTTTTGCCTTTTAGTGACGGAATCTGTAAACAGCTAGAAAGAATAAGACCATTCAAGGTACCTTTAACTGTCAAACCATGGAGAAACAAACAAAAATGTCTTTCTGAAGTGAAACAAAAAGCTTGGCATTAAGTGGTAGTTTGGCTTTTCAAAGTTCTCTGGTTCTGAAGAGCTGAACTTCACGCTAAGCGGTGGGTAGAAATATATGACTTGGCATTCTTTTAAAGAATAATCTCAAAATAAGTTTGAGAGTGGGAGCAAAAGTGAGCTCCGTTTGCTTTTCAGTTTCTGAGGAAATCCAGCAGCAGAGTAGAAAAAGCAGAAGAAAAGCATTAAAATGTGTCTGCCACATTCATACCATGCATTCGTTTTAAATTGTCTCCTCCCTAGCCTTGCACTGAGTCCTGCTCCTTCTCTATGTCTAACAAACAACGTCCTCAAAACCCATCTACAAACTTCTGAATAGATTTTTGTTTGCTGCGTGTTCAGAAATTGCTCTCAACTTCGATTGTACTCATAAATAAACCGTAGGCACCCACTGCCGTGATTGTATTGCTTTTTACTGACTTGTCATATTTAGACTACTTGGGTCGGTTCCCACACGCAGCACGCTAGGCCGAGGACACCGGTCAGCCCAGGGCTGCCTCGCCGGCCAGTCCGGCCTCCCTGCGTGAAGGAAGCACCCCTGCTCTGCCTGTCAGGTTTATGGGTCCCGAAGTTGAAACTGGGGCCCTGGCCCTGGCCCAAACCAGTGTTCCCCCAACCATTCTAATGGCTTTGGGGTCCAGAGTGCTAATACAGGCGACGACCACAATTACTATTGACAAACTTCTGCCGTCGGTGTTACTGCGGCCGCAGTCTTAGCCCCGCGAAGGGAGCCCCACAATCCTCGCGGGCTGTTTCAAAGAAGACCGCGAGCTTAATTGATTTTTTTTAAAAATTGCAGCCGAAATCTAATTCTCACAGGGGCCTCTTTTCCACCTGAGAGATAAGCCTTGTCGCAATAATTACGCTATTTAATATTTGATCAAACCTTCGCGCCACTGCGGCTGCGGCGCGGGATTGCTCACCCTGCAGCGGGCGAGCGGCGCGGCCACGAAGCAGCCGGGCGCGTGCGGCGGGGGCGCGCGGCCGCCCCGCTCGGGGTGCCCGGCCCTTTGCATAATTCATGGCCTGAGAGTTCTGGAAATTAATAAAATGAATGATAACAAGAAGCTAATTAAAAACTTTCGTAATTGTTGTCAAGTCAGCTTAATGGGAGACAGCCACCCCTCCCGGATTCCCCGGGCGGGCGGGGCGCGGGGCGCGGGCGAGCCTCAGCCTCCGGGACTCCGCCCGTGGTCGCCCAGGCGGCCTCGCGGGGCTGCTCGCTCCCCGTGCAGCTCGCAGGTCTCCTCCGAGTAACTTTTGCACTTCGGGGCGTGTAGGTTGCCGTGTGCCGTTTCAGTCCACAGGCCGAGCTGACTGGGCCGAGTCTGCAGCCTGGAGAGGACCCGCTGTCCTACGCAGCACCCACCCAGCCTGGGATCCCAGCGCCACCAAGCGTGCGGCCGACCCGCCGCGGCGTGCGTCCGCGCCCTTTCTCCCCTGTCCGGAGCCTCGCGGCCCAGGGGCTTCTAGCTGCCTGAGGTCTCAGCTCCGCTGGGACAGCTGGGAGACAGCCACCGCCCTGGCCCGGGCCGGGACTCGGCCAAGTCCTAGAGGACCTGAGTGAGTTAACAGGAGGCTCCGGCCTCCGGCGCGCGTGCGCAGGGCTGACCCGAGGGAGCAGACGGCAGGGAGCGGGGCTGGACCGGGCGCGCACGGAGCGCGCGGGGAGCGCGCCGAGCCGCACATGCGTGTTGGGCGCATCGAGTCCCCCTTGCAGAGTGACTGGCTCCCCTGCTCAAAGTTAAGAGCTGCTGGAGGTCCCCTGCCACTCCTTACTACCTTTGAGGACGTTCTCAAAGAAAAAGTAATGGACTAAAATCTCACAGTAGTTAAAAATAGTCTTCCACAAGCTCAGGATGCCCAAAACAACAGTCACCCTAAAATGCTACAAAACTTTCAAAATTGCTTTTACACTAGAAAGAAAAGGGAGGAATACGATCTTGAACTTGACTTCTGTTTTGTTGCTAAGTGCAACAATACCAAATCCCTGCTACAGATGTGGATTTATCAGGCAAGTATTTATGTCCCAGGGCGAAAGCCTGGCTGGCTATTAGGTTTTCATCTCGGGGAATTTAGGGTAATCTTCAGTCGCAAAGCGAAGATTGAAAATCTTGGGTTTGCCTGAAGCCGGCAAAGCAAAGTGTGGAGAAGAGTATCAGTGTCCCGCAAACACGGGGGTGAGGCGAAAAGCATCCGGACCGTGTCTGCATCGCGGGAGGTCGCCTCTTTCCGGACCAGAAAGGGAAGAAGATGGAACAGGTGAAGGGAAACGGGAGGGGCTAGGACACAGCTGGAAGGGGAGTTAGTAATAGACGGAGAGGGAAGAGACTCGTTACACTGATGAAGGCAAACGAATTACAAACAAAAGTTTGTTTGATAACGAACGAACGCCTGGTCTCAGTGCAGCGTAATGTATACAAACTTTTGTGGACATGGATCAGAATAAAACAAAATGTTGACAATTTCCAGCCGTGGAAATTCACTTACACCAGTCTCTTTCTCCCCCGCCCCGCCAAGTGCTGACAATAAACATTTAATGAAGGCAGAGACCTGGCTGTCTCCAGACAGTGTCAGAATACTTTAAGCAGACCATTAGCGTGGCTTCTTCCACTTCAAACGTCGCGCGGTGCACACTAACAATATATTTTAAAAATACAACATGTGAGACAAATAATACCTGCACAAGGATATCCAAAGTGGTCTGCAGTGGTTCTGATACCCCTTACACGTACCAACAGAAACTAATTCATTGTCTATTACTCGCGCTTAAAAAATGTTAAATACAGTTAATGCAATATTAATCGCCCTTTGGTGATATAAAATGCAATATTTTCAGGCAGCTATTGAGCTTTTCTAGAGGAAGAGCTGATGAAAAGAGTCACAGCTGAATAGTGGAGCGAAAAAGCCCGGTATTTATTGCTTTTGTTTGGCTTTTGGCTACAGAGACAGGAACCTTCTAATGGGGTAAGGACATTTATTTTATCTGCAATCTATTACTGCGAGAACAGGGGCGGCAGATGGGGCTGGTGCGATATTCACAGAGTAATTTAGAGCAAATCCTAATAACTAATAATGATTTATGTTAATTTTGATCACTTGTGCGACTTTACTAAATCGTTGTGATGACAGAAAGAGAAGCTGTATATGACAAGGATCTTTGAGGTTGGCACTGAAGCGCAAGTGTCCAGCGCCTTGCGCAGTCTTAAAATGTATTTTTTGAGTAAGAAATGGAAATGTGGGAATTTTTTTTTTTTAAAGCTAACAGGGTGCATTTGACACTGCGCAGAGGTATTTCCTGGGGGCTTGCCTTTCTTCCGAAAATGTACTTAATGACTGCCACGCCTTTGACTGGCAGACACTCCCTGTTTTAAATAAAGTGACTATGTTTCAATTGTTTTATTTTCTTATATAAAATAAGGCGGCGCGCGCATAAGTGTGTGTGTGTGTGTGTGTGTGTGTGTGTGTGTGTGTGTGTGCGCGCGCGCGCGCCTGTGCGCCCGCGCGCATTTGGAACGGCGGGAAAAAGAGTGTATTCTGGGGTATGAGTGTGAGCGAGAGTCTTCCCTCCAACGTGCGACCTGAACCCGAAGCGTGAAATTAGTTTTGGCGCCTACCACTGCCACGCCTTATGCAAAACTTTTATCAAGGTCCTCACCAACCATTTGGTATTTGTTTGTTACTCTCTACTTCTCCTCTGTACCCCTCCTCCAAAGGATTCCAGGGCTTTTAGTGTCTCTTCTCTACTCACCCTCTTCGAAAGTGGCACCGATTCAAAACCCTAGGGGCTGCCAACAAGATCTACTTCTGCAAAGGAACAGGATGATTTTCGAATTTAGGTTGCAGTGCGGAGCTCTGCAGAGGGTCGGAGCGGTTTTGAAAGGGAGGGTGCCCCTTGCTCCTGGCAATTTACTTTCTCAGTTACCTTTTGCGTGTTTTAACGCCTCCAGGCTATGGTTTGAAAGTAAAACAGCATCAAAGCACTTCCTTATTAGCTCCGTATTTGAAAAATCCGAAGATGAAACTACCTAAAAGGTTTAATAGGGCGGAACAGCATTTATTTGCCAAGCAAACAGCCAGAGTACAGTTCAAAAGGGGTACAGTGGCTGATCAGCAGGAGGCTAGAGGAAGAAAAACGTGGGCAAAGTGAATTTCAAGGTTCAGTTGCCTGGTTAAAGTGAATTAAATAAACTTCAAGTGAGATGTATGCTTTGATTTTTTAATATCTTTCCATATATATATACATATATTTACATTTACATATAAACACACACTCTAGATGCTTTCCTCATTTTTCACATTAGTTATCAAGACTTTTTGTTTGTTAATAAACTTTCAGATTTTGCAGATTAAGGCTCACTACCTCTCCAGAGATTTGATCTGCACATGATCACATCTATTAAAATTACATCTCATTATATTTTTCTTCTTTGAAGGATATGGATGTAAAATGTATTTGATATTTTTCTACCGGGGGAAAGTCAAGCTACAGGATTCAGAACAGTGTCTTTGTTAAACATTATGCGATGCTTCATTTTTGCTTTTGAATCATCTCTATCAGTAACTGTATTGTTAATGTATTGTTAATTGTTAGTATTCTGGGCACAAAGAAGATTTTAAGCAAAATACATCTTTAAACAAAATAAATCTGAGCAGCTGACATTGCCTGTTTACTGATAATACTTAAGAGTGGCGTGCGTTTGTGAGCCAGGAAGCTGAGCCTCCACGTACATATCCATATACAAACAGATGTAAGCACATTTTTATCCCAGTTGTCAAATGCAACCGAATCTTGTCTCTAAACTTTATTCCGTTTTTTTTTCTCAGTATTTCAGCACCAGAAACAGCTCCCTTAAAATGGGAGAGTGGTGCATTATTGAAACTCTCTATCAAACAGCGCTGAGGTCCTGCCTTTCTGCAAAAGCTGGCCTGGCTGAAGTCTGACTGTCTGACTGCACATAAGCCCCTAATATGTTAATGGCCGTAGGGGATGCCTAAGGTACTATCTCAAGCTGCTTCGCACACCATATGTCAGGCCGTTAGCCACATGGATCTATTAATCAAAAGGAGCTGGAGAGGGAGAAGGTCCTGGAAAGGGGGGAGATGAGAGGGTGGGGGAGGGGGAGAGGCAAAAAACATTTTAAATTCTTAACCTCATTTTATTTTATTTAAAAAATGAGTCTTACTCATGTATGACTAAATCAGTATGGATCTCTTTTCTGGCAACTTAAAAACTGTTCATTCATATCTATCAAATAATTAGCATAGTATCTGGCCCTGTTAAGTAGAAGAAAATGTTGCCTAGAGGGTCCTGTTTAGGGCTCCAGTACTACAAAACTTTTATAGGCAGGACTCTTTTTGTACAAAAAAAGTTGTTCTTGTTATGTATATTGTTTTATAGATGAGCTTAATTAAGAAGTGTTGGGTAGGAAATAGTGAAAATGTATATTTAGGAGATGTAAGGGGGCATGGAGGAAGAGGTGCCTGGGGAATTTCTAATGAATATAAATTTATTAATATATTTCTGCATGGACAGTACATTTGTCACAAACTTTAGTTCTCATGATGAATGTAACACATTTACATTTGTGTCCTTAAGCTGACTACATGGTAAATAAAACTCTAAAATATACAGGGTGGTAAAAACTATTAAATGAAAAAAAAGAAGAAAACTACCTTCTTTCTCATCTCTGCTTGTTTAGAAATAATTCTGCCTTCTAAAGTTCAAAGTATTTTGAGGGGGGCTACATGTCTAGTTTCAAGAGTTTGCAGGATCCTAGAAGTAATTGTGTCCTCACTATGAAGAAGTTATAAATGAATAAATGTGTTAAATCTGTAAGAAAAATGTTTAAATAATGTTTTGAAGTGCTGAATATATTTGTCATGTGCATAAAACTTGTCATTCTTAGGTAAATCAAATGAAAGCTCACATTTTAAAAGACTAGAGATTGTATTAGAAGCAGCACTAAATGGAAAACATTTAGGTACTTAGATTTAAAAATTGCATTCTGTTATATGCAATGCTACTTGAGAATGAAGAAAATATAAATTTAAAATTAATTTAGGCATATTTATCTATTATTTTAATTGGTAGTCAATAATGACAGGCCACCTAAAGACTTAATTTCTGGATTATAAATTTTAAGATTTAATTTTAAATATAAATTATAAATTTTAAGTTTTAATACTTAGGGCTGGTCATATAGCTTAATGGTGGTCCACTTGCCCCAGGGTCAGTCCTTGGTACCACCAAAAGTAAAAACTAGAAAAATAAAATGTATAATTAATAATAGAGCTTAGGAAGAAATATTCTTTACAGTGTTTTTGAATATTGTCATGGTTAGTACACTTATGCTGCAAGATTAATTTATAAGATAATGGAATGACTGAGTTTATTGACCTTAGATTTTAAGAAATATATATGCAAATGATTGACTATTTGTACATATTTAAGGGTGCAAATTGTTCACCTATACCACAAGTCCTCTGTCATGAATGTACTCTCACAGTACTATGTTATACGGGGTCTGTAAAGGATAGAGAGTGAGAGAGAAAGAGAGAGAGAGAGAGAGAGAGAGAGAGAGAGAGAGAGAGAGCAAAATGTTTTTATTCATGATTGAAAAACACATTAAGGATAACTGTGAAAGTGCTCAAAAATAAGAAACAGAATTTACAATTCTGAGAGATATTACAATATTTATAATATAAATGTGGAATAAGTGGGTGGGTACATAGGATTGGAAGTATTTTTAAAATTTTCCTAAAGGCATCTATTTTTGTATAGACATAAATTCTCAATTACAGAGAAAGGTTAGCACTGGGAGGTGCCTTTAGTTAAAAATCACCACTACTTTACATTATTTGATTTGGCTGGAAAATCATGTATGACTCAATAAAAAAGGGCATTTAAAGAGAGAATTGTACTATATTGTAGAGAGAACTGAAATCAATCTGTAAATGAGTAGGATTTCAAAGCACCATATTTCACTCAGAAGATGATGAATACATAAAGAAAGGGACATCCAGAATTTCAAGAGGAGCTGGATAAGGAGAAACAGTTATTATCTTTGAATTTTGGTACATGCCACTAGCCTTCATTTCGTTCCCTGTAGTTAGAAGGTAACCCATATATCTGTCGCTTTGGGTTTCCAAAGACTCGTAACTTAATTCCTTCAGGCTATTCATCAGCACAGTAATTAAACTAGCAAATGGATGTAAATAAAGTGAAATTGGTTTCATGACAGATGAGGCAAAGAGGCCTCTGACATGAAACAAGGCAGGACAATAATGATTTCAGCAGCATCAAGCCATGGAAGCAACCTCAGCTGGATTTATTAGGTGCTGCAAGTGATTTGCTGGAAGCGGGCAAGACAAGAGCACTGCTTAATTTGACAGGAATTTTGCATCCTAAAGAGCATATTGAAATATAAGTCCAGGGACAAGTTCAGGCATACTGTAAACAGGTATTGTACTGAAGGTGCTATTTAGTATTTTACAAAGAAGAAAGAATGCTTTCCTCTCTAATAGAAGGACTTCATATGCACAGCTCATTATTTAACCTGAAAAGGTGGAGGGAAGGTTGGGAAAGTAATCATAAAATTTTTCTTTATGTACTCTTTCAATGCTACTGTTCTTTTAAAGCTAGAAATTGTATTTCCAAGTTTACTACCAGGAGAAATACCTGAAACAATAGATAACTTAAAACTCAGATAGTGAAAACATTTGTCCAAATTAGGAGTACATGCTTATTTAGGAAGAGAATAAGCAGGGACAAAAGCTTGGGTGAATCACTTATTTTACAGAGTGGAATCATTATTATATTTAAATAAAATTCAGGATAACAATGTGATGCCAGTTTATTGCCTCTAGTGGTTTGTTCCTGAGCACTCAGAAAGCAAATTTCTAGCTACAAAGAGAAATTGCCTCACCCCCTTGATCAGACAAAACCTTAAACATAAAATACAGATTTGTTCTGGCGAAATAAGCAGTTCTATAAACTAAAGGGAAACCAAACTATACCTGAAAGTCATGACATAAGAGAAGGACAAAGTAGAAAGGATGGATTCTTCCTGGCTCAACAGGGCTGAAGTAGAAACTGAGTCACTTTTCCTCTACATTATGTAAGTCATGCACAGAATAAAGATATTCACACTAGAAACAGACTAGTTCCTTTCTTAATGGAAATACTAGAAATGAACTGCTTTATATTTAAGTGTAATCTCAATTATTTAAGCCTTCTTTCAGGAGGAATAAAGATAAGTGACTCCTCCAAAGCCTCTATGAGTGGTGCCTTCCCTTCCCACAAGATTTGAACAATATTTTCAGCACTTTGGCCAGCTTCAGAGGTGTGTGTGTAGCTAAATACTCCTGAAATTGTTCATGCAATTTAATTATTCAGCAGTGGGTTTGGATCCACGAGTGGAATTTTAACAGTGGCAAGACTCCTCAAATCTTTCAGATAGGATAATGGTGTGCAGCGGGGTGGAGGGGGGGATAGGTTATCAAAACTTAATGACAGTATGATCTTGAAAAGAGAAACACTCAGCGCACTATCCTTCCGTGGGTAGCTTTCAGGCCACAAAGGAATTTATTATGGAACTCAATTGGCTTTTTCTCTGAGCCTGTCCTTTTATTTTTTTAAACAGAAAAATATGACTAATTATTTTAAAGTTCTTTTCCAATCACAAGGCATAGGCAAGTCCTATAATTATAATACAGGATGAATAGGGGAAGCATATGGAGGAGAATGTCAAGAAGAAGGTGCCAGGGGCAGATCCTCAGAAATCTGTATTCATTTCTGGCTCTTATTTGTTCAGTAATCTCTACCATCATAACTAAATCTTGAAGCACTGATGTAGTTCGAGTTGTTGTTGACTTAACGTCAAAATTCAATCACTGGCGGTTTTGCATCAGCCGGGCTACTTATTTGTCTAATAAATCCGTCATTTTGTAAGAAAAATATTTGAGCAGCCGTACTTGACCTCTTGGTATCCACAAGTCACATTTATTTCTCCCAGTTTACAAATGCAAAATCGAGATGATCATCTAATGCCTAGAGGAGCTGTGCTGATTTCTGATTGGATTTTAGATGGAAATGTCTATTTTAAATACCTTGTGATTAAATTGTACCTATAATAGAATCTATGCATTTTAAGCTGATTCCTGCTTGGAAACTTAACAACATGGACTGCTAGTCACACATAGCGATGTCAAAAGCAAAAAAGCGCCCCCATTTCAAACCCAACTTTCCCCAACAAATAATAAAAGCGAGCCTCAACTGAAAAACTATAAAAACAAGTCCCCCCCCCTCCCCGCCCCTTTAAGCTTTTTGATGGATCCTTGGTACCCTTAAAAATGTTCTAATTCAGGGAGGACAGGTCATTTTCACCCCAACCCCAGTGAATTCACACAGCATTGCTAATCTCTCTCTCTCTCTCTCTCTCTCTCTCTGGTACCAGGGAACTGAACTCACGTGCTCACACTTGCCAGGCAAGTGCTTACAGCCCGCTGAGCTATCTCCCTGGCCCAAGGGGCTATTAATCTTGAGTCTAGTCCAGAGACTTCCACAACCACTATCAGGTAGTATTATTACTTAAGGAAAATATTATGTCAACGTTAACTGAATTAATTTTATTCTTCAGTCTAACAAGGTGCTTAGAAATTGATTGAAAATAGTTGTTTATTTCCTGTCCTTTCTCTTTTGAGAATTTTTTTTTTTCTTTTAAGGTCAAAGACCTAAGTAAATTACCTTACTGCAGTCTTTGGTAAAAGGCACAGTAGTCTATGAGAGAGCTCCTTTTGGGAAAGAATGAACCACTACACCATCTGTTGTTGCAAAGAGCTGGAATATAGAGACGTGTCCCACATCAGACGGGAGAACTGATTTTGCCAGTTGGGTGGTGAAACTAGGCGAACTGGGGCCTCCGTAACCAGGGGTGAGAAAACCGAGCTGCGCTGATCTTAAGGCGGGACTTACAGCCGTCCCGCCCGCGGTCAGGGTGGGGTGCGGTGGCAGACGGAGCGCACTTTGGCCAGGAGGGGAAAGAAGTCTGGAGACCCCCTTTTCTCTCTCTGCCATGTGTGCGTGCTTGTGTGCGTGCGTGGGTGTGTGCGTACTGTTCAATAACTCGTTTAATAACTAGGGGAGGTGTACGGGAAGTGTTGCTTTAGCTTGTTTATATCTGAAATTATCGCGGTGGTTCAATCCCATATATGCAACAGAGTTTAGGTCAGAGGTGGTCAGTGAAAGGAGAGGATCCCTGACACTCTCACCCCAGCTTTACACGCGTTTGTGGCCCTTAGCATACCCACATGGCCTCCTGCTAAGTTTGGGCAGTCTTATCCCACCCCCTCCCCCAACTTTTCACAGCTGTTGGGTTACTATGGGCAGCTCTGAGGTCTCAGTTTCACTGTGACGAAGGCACTGGGAGTGCCATCCCTGCGCAGGGCTCTGGCACCGCTACGGAACAGGTAGGGCTGCCAGGCTGCCAGGAAGCTTTTGCTCCCGGGGCTGGCGACGCTGGCTTACTAAGCAGTTGGCGTGGGGAGTGCGTGTGGAAGCAGGTTCCTGCAAAGGGAACTCGCTCCAGTCCTAGAGTGTGCCAGGCACTGTCCGGCGCTGCTCCATTCCCGGCTAAAACCTAGAGGGGTCGCTAGTGAGCAGCAAACTGCGCGCACACGCTGCCAGAGCTCAGCGGACTTCACCCGTAACTTGCCGTGAGCTTGCGCGCCCCGCCCCAAGCTCAGGGGGCGCTTGTTGTTAGCCAAAGCTACCAGGAGGCCACTGGGATCCACCTATGATGTTCATTTTTTGAGGCTTTCTCATAAATATGTCACTTTGCGTTCTAAGCGGGCCCTCCTGAATCTGATTACTTCATTTTCCCTCCTGTGACCTGAAGGCATTTAATACATTCAGAGAAAGGAACTGAAGGAGTTAGGGGTTCAAGTCCAGGCCCAATGTTCCGTTTGAAAAAAAACAATCAGCAGGACCATCCCTCTTAGCTCCAAGCCCTGTGGAGAAAGAAAGACCCAGACTGTATTTCTGGATTATGCCAAGGGTCTGACTGGACGTATAGTTCAAGAATAGGAGGTAAAGGAAAAATAACTAAGCATGCGACAAAATCGGCCAGACTTAAGGGACAGACTTGCTCAATATTTACTTCTGCCATAAAGCCATACTCTTGAGCCTTTCAGAATCATTAAGCCATCTTGCTGTCTTTACAAGTTCTCCTTAGTTATATAGAGCAACGTGGTAGAGGAATCATTTCCTGGCTCTGTCCACTTTACCTTCAGATGTGGAGACAGATTCCAGATGGAATTTGCATTGACACTGGCTGGTGAGGGGAGCGGACAAGTGTCTGGGAACACCCATTCTCCTCAAGTTTTGTTGCATGGGGTCTCAGGCTGACTTCCAGATTCTCTTCCCACCTGTGGTAATGGGGAGGAAGACTATGTTTCACTGATGTCTTTTAATTTCTCAAGTCAGCGACTCCATCAAACCAGTATCTAGAAGCTACTGATTGTAAATGTGCAAATATTACTGATTGTGAATGTGCCCTTTCTTGAAGAAACCTTTTTTAAATATTCAGGATTTCTACTGATATGGTTTCAGTTTTGCTGAGTGCCAGGGATAGAACTCAGGACCTTGCATAGCAAAATGCAGGCTCTACCAATGGGTCCCTTTCTCCCCCATACCTAGAGGGTCTAAAATTTAACCTTTCCCTGTATAAAGTAGTTAAAGTTTGTGAACTTTTTAACAGAAGCAAAAACTGGAATAAAAGGAAGAAGTACTTTGGTAGTTTGAAAGTACTAATGTTGGCTTGTGGTAATAGATGTACTACATTAACAACTATTAACAACTTATACAATCTTAAATCAATATGAATTAATTTAATTATGATTTGTAATTGCATTATGTATGATCAATTTGAAACACTGCATTAAAGATAATTAGAGCTGGGCTCCGTCACTTGTCACTCCCCTAATAGCTTAATGAAAAGGAATGTCATGTACCATCTTTGAGTTAAACCTGTAAATTAGAATAAATGCTCATTTTCCAATAAAAATGTGGTAAAATAATTATATACTTAATAGACATTTTTATGACTCAATTGTAAATGCATAATATATTTTTGGGGGGAATTGTAGTATTATTTTTTCCATGGACCTACTTAAGTATTTATTAGGGTTGATTGAGCTGTCAGTGTTTTTTCAGGAACAGACCTCCAGGATTTGAATGAAGACTAACTTTTATGTAAAAATATCATGCTGTCTTCGAAGCTTGTGCCAAGAGGTCACTGCAGATGGAGGTCTGAACTTAGCATAATGGGTTTAACATTCCCATGACATCATCAGGGAATCTGAAAGGAGTCTAAGGATAATCAGAGTGGTCATTCAGAAGAACAGTAAATATTTTATGAGGATATATAGAAGACAGGAAAGATGGTCAGAAAAGGTGATTCTAAGCTCCTTAGAGTTCTGTAAAGGAGGCTTCTCAGTTACTCACAGTTAAAAGAGGGCTGCATATTCTTATATTAGCAAAACTCATTTGAGAGATTCACAATGGGACCCAGATTAGTTACCAGCTTGTATAAGATCATTTTGTTCACTAAACTCATATTTTCATTACAAAGTATTTATCTTTTATTTTCTTGCAAACAGAAATATATATTCATCATTCCCAGGACTACTTTAGTTTGTTGATTTCTTGGTATTATCAAGTATTATGAGACAGGTTCTTTACTTTCAAGATTATTATTGAAATTACCACAATCATATTAGAAGTGTTTGTGAATAGATAAATTCAATAAGCTCTGTTAATTGTTCTAATTTTTTGTCCTTTATTAAATAATATTTGAATTCCTGAATTACTGTTGATTTTGATGGATTCACCTTTATTCACTACCAAATTTCCACATCCAAAGCCAGGCAGTTATTTTAAAAAAATCTATCAATCAGGAGGGACAGTAAAAAGTCCACAAAACTACATGATTCATAGCTTTCAGTGCTTCTTAAAAATTATGATATTTTCCTGTCAGATTTTACATGAATGGTAACAAACTTATTTTACCATTTTTTTTTTCAGAATATGATTCAGCACTTTTACTCCAGTTTATTCTTATTCATTATTATGTTATTGTTTTTTATACCATTTTGGAATATGTAGATTAAATTTCTATTATTAACCATTAAAATGTGTATTTCAAGGTCCACTTTAAAAATGCCAGCTGGAATAAGTACTAAGCCTGCTTGAATTTGTTTAGTTTCATAAAAAATTCTCTCAACATTTCTAAAAAGGAACAATTTCTGTTCTTTGAAGACATAAATGTATTAGGTGTTGAGAATGGTGAATAAAATAATTTAAACTGTAAAATTTAATTTTATCTCCCCTAGTCTTGACCTTTCAATGTATTATCCGTCCTTTATAGCTCAGATGTCATGCTATGGAGGCTTCCTTGGTCTTCTTGTGAGGAAGAATATACATGTGACCCCTGAGGCATTTTCCCTCTTTCTTCAGTCACGATCTCCCATTGCCTTCTTCTGTTTGGACATGTTTTGTTTCAGTCTTTTCTTCTAAGGTAAAAGCGTCTATCTTTACATTTCCCAGAATGCATAGCGCAACATTACATAAAGTAGATAATAAGACTTCACTCATACACAAATTAACGGGCATGCAATTTTTTTCCTGATTATCATATTGAACAGATGTAAATAATGCAGTTTCCTGCTTCTTTTTCAAATAGCTCCAGTTTACCCTGGTGATTTCACAAGTAGCTGGATAAATGGCAACACTGATCTTTTCTAACTGGCTTTATTCTCATCTTCACATTTGAACTTAAAATTTTGTTGTGCCAGTTGGAATTTGGTTTTGCAAAAAGCATTGCGGTTTTTAAAAAGCACTGTCAATGAGGATAATATTGTAAGTGTTTTAATTTTCTCTATTTGATTTGTGAAAATAAAATTTGTACAACTTCATGTTATTGCAATTCGCTATCAGCTATTTTTATAATTATGAGATCTGATTCTTTTGCCTATTATTAATGTCATCATGAGCAGATTTTGCCTTAAAAATTTGACACTATATGGTCATCAGATATTAACCTGAGAATGTCTCTGCTTGATTTATTCTTTCTTTCCCCTTTGCACAGTCACTGAATATTGCAATGTAATGATTTCTGCAAGTGGACCAGTCAAACACCAAATAAATCATTCCTTTGTAAGATGCAAAGTTTAAAGCACCAGTTAGCAAGTTTTGATTCTTGGTTAATGGGACTCAGCAAATTTTATATTCTGACACATTTTATAACCCTTCAGAGTAGTTACAGTAATTATAAATGGTTTAACCTTCACACCCTATAGGTGCCAGCCTCTGCTCTAAGTTTCTCTGAGAATATTTTTGCTTGCAATAGAGTAATTTTTAATGGTTAGTATTATGATTTGCTCAGTGCATCAAAATAACACTGGGTCACTGACACCTATGGTTTATAATAAGGGAAGAAATAATGTTCTTAACAAAGGAATGGATGCTCAATATAGATCTTACTAAAGAAACATAAATGAGATTGGTATTTCTGTTTTTAAATATAAAATCTATCTGATATTTTAAAGCACCAGAGAAATTATATTTGCAATGACTTATAATTCTAGTTCGTCAACTGAGGGAATGTCTTTCATGCTCTAAGTTTTTCTTTGTCTACAGGAGATAAGAAAACAGAATGTTTCTAGGTTCAATGCTTTTTACATTAAACAAACCCCAAAAGGGGAAATGAACTGGTTATGATTCTGTACATTAAATTTCATGACTTGAAGCCATAGTGACCAAACATCTTGTTAATCAAAATCCATATTTCCTTCATATTTTGAGCTGTTTGCCAAACAAAGGGAAGGCAAAAACTCTACTGTTACTCATTTCTGCATTAAATGTAAAAATGTTAAAAATTAGATTAGGAAATAGATGAATATAATAATCTTACTTTCAATCATATACTGCCAACTAAGTATTTGAGACTGAAAAATTGCCCTAATGAAGCTATTTGAAGGCTTTTGTGGACAACTGCTTCCTCTTTGAAGATTAAATGAATGATGTTGATGTGATTAATCTTAGTACAGGGAGTGATGCAGCAGCTAGAAAATACCTCGGTGATTTTCATAATTAAACTGAATCAACATTTCAAAGAAATGCCAGTGTTATCACTTGTATATTAGTATTACATTCATTAGACAGAAGAAACAAATAATTTGAGCAAACAAGATTTTCCTTTTGGTGTATTGAGACTTCTGTCATGTCTCAGAGTATCTTACCATAAATCATCATTACTGTTTAATTTTGTTCTTCCCTTTTTGGCCATTTTTGTACCTCTGTGTGCATGTATAGTGCAGTTAATGATTCAAGCATCTTGCTTCTCTTTTACTTATTTTGAAATTTTGAATTTTATCTCCTCTTAACCCCACTTCCAAAGCAACTGCCATTTCCCTAAGATCTTAGATATATAATTAAGAAATTTGGTTTCTATATTGTTTGGACATTATATTATGCCTATCTTATATCTATGTCTGAATAACTACTATGAAGACAACAATATGCAATGTATTCATTATTGTAATTCTCCTATTAACCTTTTTTGAAACACTATTTTATTGTTATTTTTATCTTTTTTTACTTAAAATTTTAAAAAAGCAGTTTGGTTTCTAGTAGACTTCTGACAATTGTTTTGGTTACCTTACAAAAATGAAGGCCATAGCTCTTGTATCTTCATGTATCTTTGATATATTTAGATCTCATAGTGCATTGCTATCTTGACCCATTTATTAATTATAAATAATTTCTTTAAAAAGATTTTTTACAAGGATAATCCCAGAAGAAAACTATACTTTTTAGTATTTTACAAAGAATCCAAATAAAGAAATAATCAGTATAATTTCCAATCAAACAATGAGGAATTGTCTTATAGATTGACTAGGAACAGTCCATCAGAGTTTTTAGTGTAAGTACAAGTTAGGTTTCAAGGGTTAAGATTTACTGCATCGATAGGAGCACAGTGTGTTACTTGTTATATCAGCATTTTAAGTTATTTTAAAGGTTTCTGGGTGACTCGTGGTAACCCTGATATTTGCAGTACTCTTCTAGCAGTTGCAAAGTCTTTCCTTTTCTGTTGTTTAATAGAAATAAGAAAAGCTTTCTTTAATCTGCTGAGTAAAGGACTTGTGTTTCTCTTCAGGAATCCTAATCTGAGTTCAACCTATCCTCTCAAGTGAAACGAATTTGGTATCTGTCATGGACTTAATGATGATTGAAAATATTGTACTCAGCCCCAAATATGTTTTTTCCTGTGACTTTGTAATGGGCAGAATGTTGAAAGTACCAAGTACAAAATAGCTCAGGAACAAAATTAAACTAAACAGTGCACCAGAATTGGTCTAACATGCTGATACATATTCCCTGAGACAAGGACTCAGCTAAGACACAGCCAGTGGCCTGTAATGTGTTGGCATTCTTCGCCAAATTGCCTTCATGTTTGTGCCTAAAATGCTAGATAGTTAGAACCTCTGCTTGGAGGTTGCCAGCTAATCATAAGAGCAGATGAAATACAATACTGGGTTACCACGTTTGAGACTTTAGTATGTTCAGTTGAAAGACTTTTTGGCACACAGACTACCCAGATCAAATCTAAGTTATTTATGAACCAAAAGCATAATTTTCTCTCAGCTTCTTGCTTCCGTGCTTGTAAGCACTAACCACTATAGACACAACAGGTAAGGGGGCAGGAGGAGTGGAAACTCAGGATGCTGAGACCTGCTGGCAGGAGTGCTCAGAAAGTCTGCCCTCTACAGGGTGTTTGCTAAGAGCCATGGGGAAACCTGGAGCCTGGCTAGAGGCTGAAGGAGAGAAACGGAGCTGTGCAGGAAAGCAGCCCAATTTTCTCAGGCAGCCAACAGTCCAGTACACTAGATGCAGATGAAGGAATAGTGGGTGTTACAAAAGGGGAGCACCAAGTTCAGGAACAGACCATAGCATGTATATGTAGAGTAAACGATCCTAAGTCAGTGGGTCATGCAAAAGGAAAAAGAGAAAAATATGGGAAAACTGAAATTACACAAGTGGTGTAGAAAGGGGACATTATTAAATAAAGAATCCCGTTCTGATGGTGGCATTGACTCATGAGAAACTATATCCTTGAGAAGAAGCAGCTCATTTGGAGACGACTACAAATATAATTCGCAGACTTATCTGCTGGCCAGTTCCAGAGAGCTGAAGGAGGTAATTGCTTAATAAATCATTTGTATCCAGCACTCTTTTTTCTTTTTTGGAACACTGTACAAAGTTGGAAGTGATTTCAAAGGTTATAAAGTCGCTCCTTGTTCTCTTCCAGTCTTCTGGCATATTCCTGATCTATCTTACTTCACCCCTTTTTAACTTCTCTGATGACACATTTAGACACTCCTGCCTGCTTCCGCATCATTATTTTTGGTCAGGTTATCTTTAGTATCACCTTTCTCCAAGAGATTATTTAGATGCATTTCTCTTCTTGTACTCTCCTTTCTGTTCTTTTTATAGTCAGGACACAATGCCTCCTGCCTCACAGCTGATTTTCCATAATAATGATATTCCAAAGAGAAGGTGGCATTGCGAACATTTTACTCAGCCTGCTTGTCCTCCAGGTGGACCTCCTGGTTCTAACCACATTTCAGCTTAAATGCAAGTTTGAAATATCTCCAGTGGACAGAGATCACAAAGACAGAGTACAAATCAAAATGGACTAATGATTCGTACTGAAACTGGCTCTTTTGGATGTTATTCTCCCATATTTCCTAAAAATAAACATGTATTGATCTTTACCCTGCAGTATTTTCTCCTGTTCAATTTTACCAATAGAGAAACAAGCGTTTAGCGATCCTCTACACTTCAAGTGAAGCTTTGCTTCTGTTGGAATGCAGCAAAACACATTTTTTAACCCAATATGGACTTCATCCTTGTAGGAATTCAACTTTTGCTATAAATCTCAGGATTTCCATAAACTTTTCTATTTAACTATCTCATTTATTTTCTCACTGTTCTAGAGTACTCTGGTGCTGCTGGCTTCTCCACTACCCTAGCTATGCTCCATGCTCAATGTTCTTACCAGGATTCCTTGCTTTTTGCCTGGCCGTGGGACTACATTTGCCAAGTCTCAAGTACATTTGACCTTCTCTATAAAGCCTATTGTAATCTCATAAGCCCTAATTTTTCTCTTTTATCTGTGAATTCATACAACTATTACTATTGTATACATAATTATAATTTGTTGCATAAGAGCATAGACCATGTAATCAGAATGCCTGGATGTGAATTTTGATTATCATTTGCAGAGCTGCAGAAAAATTCTATAAATTCCCTATGCTTCACTTTTCCCATTGGTGAAGTGGTCAAAATAATATAGTTACTGTACTGGCAACAGGAAAAGTTAATGCATTAATATAAAGCCATCTAACGCAGTACAAGAGTGCACTATCTGACTAGAGTAAGCATACAGTATTTGTCATAATTTGTGTCCTTGTATTTTTGTTCAGTCATTCATTAAACAATAAGAAACAGCTGTATTTTCCTTTCTTTATCAGTTCCTGGAATGGCAAGAGAGAACCATGCAAAAAAGAGACAGTTACTACTTGCTTATGGATTATGTCAATTTAATTACAGTATTGCACTAAGTAGCCAGAGAAATTTATTGAGGATTAGTTAGATTAAGAACAATGTGATTCTATTTTATGTAGGCTCTAATCTTATAAACACCCCCAAGCCACAAGAAATGTCACAGGAAAGTCAGCAGCTACCCAAATCTTTGTGCTGAGACGAAGAGGTTTTGTCCCTATTACTGCCACCAACGAATCACTCTTATTCAGCATCCTTTTTTTTTTTTTTTTCTAAAACACTGTAAGAAGTTGGAAATTATTGAAAGGTTGTGAAATTTCTCCCTTTTTAAAGCACAAACATTTTATTCTCATAACAGGCCATTAAAACTATGGTAATAGCTCTTTGATGAACTGACATCATTCTTGCACAATTTTCAAGACAGAAAAAGACAGTTCAGCCTAAAGTTCCCACATGGGTTCCTAATCAAGGTTGGAAGGACTTTTAGAAAGCATGAACAGCCTATGACAGTGATACTGCCTGGAATGAACTCTGTGTGTGTGTGTGTGTGTGTGTGTGTGTGTGTGTGTGTGTGTATGCATGCGTGCGCATGTGCACACGCGCAAGTGGCAGGGTTAGAAGAGCAAGTAGTTGGGGCAAAACAATAATAAATTGGGGTAAGAAGAGAAAAGATGAAAGTTTGGGCAGGTATTTGTTACTGTAATTGGTTATTCTGTTATCTTAGCACAGGCATAATAGAAACATTACATGTAGAACACAGACTGGATTTATATAGGAATCTACTGCATTTCTTATTCTCAATGAAAAGTCAAACATAATTTTGAGTATGTATACACAATCATAACTATGTATAAAATATACCAATCATTGCTCTGTGACTCACTTTTGATTTTATTGAATACATCAATTTATCTTTAAATGGCTGTATGGAATAACTAAAATTATTCTTTAAAGAAAGTTTAACTAAACAACTGATGTAAAATAAGCTTCACTTACAAAAATCACACTACCATTTGTGGTGAATCTTATTTTTTATTTATTTTAATTTTTTATTTTTTTGGTACCGAGGATCGAATTCATGAGTGTGCACTTGCAAGGCAGGTGCTTATGCTGCTGAACTAAATCACTAGCCCCTTGAATCTTATTTTAAAAATAATTTGTTTTCTATGGGTCATATATAAAATACTCAAATACTGTAATGTTTATGTAGCATCAACTAGACCCCTACTTCCAATGTTAGTTTAACTGTTGTTCAGGGTTAATCTCATTTCCTTTTGGAAAACACGTATGAAGAAATTTTTTTAATCAAAACTTCCAGAGGGAACACAACAAATTTTGTTTCTGCTTTTTTTTTCTTGTTCAACCTTCTTCCTTGACCTAAATACAATCCAGTTGGACTGTAAGATTCAGAACATCTGTCTGAAATCTTTGCAGAGTCCCTTTAGGGACTTAGTTTTGCCCTTTATTGTATATTACTAACCACAGTAGAAGTCACCAACACATTTGGTTTCCCTATGGGTCCTGAAATGCCTAAGTGTCAGTGGCAGTAATTTTTGCTTTTAGGAATACTCACTTCTACATTTTGTGTTATCAGCTCATAGGTCCAGTGATGTATGGTTGATTATATTAGCAACAATATCTGTTTTATAACCTTTTTCTTTAAAAGAAATTTTCCTTTTTGAGTTGGTCAGTGCTTTGGATCCCTAAAAATCCTATTGTTCATTGTTCCTGTTCATTTATGTGAATTGGATTTGCAGTGCCACAAACCTAGGCAGATATGGTTTCAAACACCATAAATACATCAGGTAAGGCGTTTTATATTGCCTTGGAAATGCTGAATCTAAAAATACGTATAGACTAGAACTCTTTACCTATTTGTTGTAAATGGCATCATGTTGTAGTAAAATGTGAGACACATAACTGAATTCACTTAATGTAAATTGTCAGCGTAACTTACTATTGTAATTCTCCTCAATTACTTTTGATGAAGAAGCAACTCTGAATTAAGATTAGGTATCTTGCCTTGCTAGCCATTACTTGATAATCAAATAGATTATCCACTATTTAATTTCAGAAGGGGAAACACACTCTGGAAATACTGGAGTTTCTAATGCAAACCATTGAAATGGGCATGATTTGGTTTTTTATGTGGAGATAAAGATCAATTTTATTTTTATAGTGGAAAAACAATGCTGGGGGCTGTTGTCAACTTACTGAGACTTAATCAAAGATTAGCTGATTACAAGTACCCTGAAGAACAAGAATTAAGGGAACAAAACTGTGTCTAATTTACTTTTTGAAGATGGGCTCAAAGGTCTGGAATGGAGAGGAGGAGGCTTGGAACAACCACGTGGTGCCGTAGAAAGGCAAGAAGAAGGAGTAGGATGTGCTGTGTGTCTGAATCAACTCCCTACCATGAGTGTAATCATCACGTCTTACAAATATGAACTGAAAAAAATCAGGGAAAATCAAGGTTGCAGAGTATGAAGACTTTTGTGATTATAGGCAATTGGGAGATATAGGGGTTAAAAACAATGATGTACATGTGTAGGTGAAATTAACTGTGAAATTAATGATGATTCTACATGGGCTGGCTTGTTGAGCAGAGAAATTTGGTAATGCATAATAAATAGGAAATTAAGGAGATACTCCAGTCAGATGAGTGAGTAGTTTATCCTTCATCTTGCTCACTTTGTGATGTAGGATAGTTATTTTACACATTAGTTAGTATAATGTACAACTCTAAGCTCAGTTTTCATCCATTTATTCATAAAGTTTAAGGTTCAGAGAAGGACTGATAGTTGACTGCTTTAGAGCCATTTGGAAGATCACGTTTAAGTCCATACTCCATGAACGGAGTAAGTGTTCCATATTTCAATAAAATAAAACAGTGAAATAGCGAAAACATTAAAAACAAATTTACAGTCTTTAAAACAATACTGTCTGGGTGTGGTGACATGCCTGTAATTTCCATACTTGGGAGGCAGCAGGAGGATCATTGTGAGTTTGAGGCTAGCCTGCACTACATAGTGAAACCCATCTCAAAAACCAAATCAAAACAAAAAATATGGGGAAATGGTATTTGTTTTTCTTTTTGTGCTGTCAGTACTGAGCCAAGCACTTGACGGGTCTTAGGCACCTCCTCGTGTTTGGTAGTGCCTGATGTGAGACAATTTCAAGATGACATTGGGTTATTTTGGGGCAAAATAGATTCCTCAAAGGCATTTATGAATGTAGTTAGACATGCTGATTCTGCTCATTGTGTTTCATTCTTATCATAGGCAAAGTCACTTGTCACTGTTTTGCATTCATCGGGCGGTCTGTGTGGTACACAGGGGCATTTGTTCCACTTGCTGCTATCAGTTCATGTCTGTGTGGTCCTAGCGCCTTGGAAGAGATACTGATCTAGTGACTTGCTTCTAGTGAATGGCAGAGAGCAAGAGTTACGGAACGTCACTTCTGAGGTTAGGCCGTGAGATGACTCACCTGCTTGGAGGTGCCCTTCTGCCTATTCTCTCGGGTCCCTTGTCCTAGAGGAGACAAGCTACCTTGTGAGCAGTCCTATGAAGAGGTCCATGGTGAGGACCTAGGCCCTGAGTCCAGCAGGCTGGAGACAGATGACAGTGCGAGCGAATTGAAAACGGATCCTTAGCAGCGGCTGTCTTGAAATGACCATGACTTCAACAGATGGCTGGCTGCAGCCTCCTGAGAGAGCTTGCATCAGAAGGACTCAGCTGAACACATCCGAGGTTCCTGAGCCACAAAAATTTGGGCCACTAAATTGTTTATTGTATTACATAGCTAAATTTTGATGTGATTTATGTAGCAATAGATAACTAGTACAATTAAAATAGAAAAAACCCTACTCAAATGACATGCATTGAAAAGGAAATTTTCTTTGTAACAGTTTCTTCTTGTTGCTGCTGAGGGTTCTAAAGGCAAAAACTGACAGGAAGAAGAGCACAAGACTAGGGAAACAGAAGAGGGGAGGCCAAGAAGAAAGAAGCGGGGTGAGAGAAAAGGGAGAGGGAGAGAGAGAGAGAGATTGCAGCCTTGAAGAGCTGACCTGACTGCATATTTGCTTCAAACATATGAAGGCTGGTTATATAGAAAAGTATAAAAAATTTATCCTCTGTGTACAGAGAATATAGTCTTGTAAAAGAAGAATTACAGTATTCTAAATCAATAATAGTATTAACTGTTGATATTTTTTACTTCTTTTTAAAATCTTATTTATTTATTTTTTACCGGTACCGGGGATCGAACTCACGTCTGCCTGCTTACAAGGCAGGTGCTTATGCTGCTGAGCTAAATCCCCAGCCCCAACTGTTGATATTTTTAAAAGCATTTGAAAACCGTGAAAAGGTATTTTTTAGAGGGAAAGTAAAAAGGCTGGTAACATTTACATTGTTATGAAATTTACTGTATGCAAGTTCATTTTAAATATGATTTTAAATCTTTTACATTAATTTATTCTAATGACTGCAGATACTTGCTGGCATACGTAAACTTGTTTCATTCCTCTTTTGGAAATTCATATTGCATTCACCTGCCTGTACATTTGTTTATTATATTTGTCATGTATCTAATCACAGTAAGTTTCAGTATTCTGTGTGCTTTCTAATACCAAAGAGTTAAATTATCTTCAAAATGATATTCTATTTGTGAGTATATTCTGTCTGAGAGGATATTGAATTTTATTAACTATGACTCTGAAGCTTCTAAAAATTCTTGGGCTGAGAGAAATGTTTTGTGTTTTTTTTTTCCTTTATTCTAGCCACATATGGTAATTTTTTGAATCTATTATTTTTATAGCTTGTCATTTAAATATGAATATTTTAGAAGTTAATTGCAAAGATCATAACTGTGATAGCTGCAAAAAGCACATTGAAGCCAGTTATATCTTTTTAATCAAAGACAGAGTCTGAAGAAAATACTTTTTCATTTCTTCCTCCTCATGATAATCAATGCATATTTATTACTACCCACAGGCACTGTACTAATATCTGTATACCTTTTTTTATTCATTCAGTGAGAGGTTTCTAAATTTACCTAACCAGTGAAGATTTAATTGAAGTAATCATTATCATCCCTTAAAATTGTAGAGTGCTTTGTAGTTTACAAGATGTTTTCACATACATCAAGTCATTAGTGATTCCCCATGACTCTCAGGGTAAAAAAGACATTTGTTATTATTCTCGCTTATAGAGGATGAAATTTTGGCTAAGATTATTTAAGTGGTTCCTAAAATCATACGGTTAGAAATTTTTTTTTGGTTGGATCAAGTATCTGTCCAAGCGCCATGCTCATTCTATACATTGCTTTTATTTTGCAAATTCCTAGCAGGTAAAGTCAAACCTTTTTTTTTTTTTTCCTTTTTAACTAATAATAGTGTTGCAATGTGAATGACTAAGATAAATGATTTATTCTTAAATGCCTAGTATTAAGTGTGGATGAAAATGCTACTTTAAGAGTCAGTGTTTTAGTTTACCTGAAGTTAATAATTAAGCTTAGTATAATATGAGTCTCATTAATAGGATATTTTCTTGGCATAAACTTAAGTTTATAATGCAAGTTACTCAACAAATGATAAAAGAAGCTTTTTGGTTTCAGCCTGCAGTACATTTAATGTTACAAGAATTGACATACTCTACACTGGGGAGTGTCTTGTTAAAATCCAGTCCAGGGCTTGATTGATTGCTCTACGTGTGTTAAAGAGTCATTTTACAAACATTCACTTTCTGTGTGCAGGAAAAGTCAGGTCCCCAGTAATCTTGGCTGCTGTGTATTTGTGTGGCCTCATCCTTGCCTCCACCTAGTTCTTGTTAGGAGTTGGTATGTCTCTTATGTGGCTGCCTGGCTTTGAGGCAATGCTTTAGTTTTCTAGCAAGCATGTCTGTCATATAGGACACTGGTATATATACTAATATTTTTTGGAATACATAGTAATTACATGTAATCTTAATCATTTTTACTCCTCCATACTCTTGGCATCATGTACCCTGCCTTCTCCTGATTTCCTTGCATTTCCATATAGTCTATCTTCATGTTTTTACCATATCTTTTTTTATTTAGCTATTTAAATTATATTTTGAGTCTCTTGTGTTAGAGAAATCATGAGATTTTAATCTTTTGCTCTGATTTATTTCACTTAGTTCAAGAGCCATCCATTTCCTCACAAATGCCTAAAGCTTAAAACAATTAGCTACCTCATGCAAGTGGCCTATATGCTCCTCAACTGATAAATGAATGAAGAAAATGTGGTATATACACAATGGAGTACTACTCAGCCATAAAGAAGGACATGTTTGAGTCACTTGTGGGAAAAAGGACATTGTTATTGGTAAACAATTTCAAGTAGTAAAGAATTTCATTTTAACATTTATATTTTAGGTGCTTAGTAAAAATTTATTAGAATAATCATCAAAATACATATGGTCATAAATGAAAACTCATGAGCCCAGAGAAATGTGGTGCCCAAGTGACTAGGGATGGACTTATTATTTTCTTGATCAGAATTTCCAGGTTAGGCATGGGCTTGAATACTCTTCACATTAGTGTTTCCTAGTCAGTGATTGAAGAACAGTTGCACATTTGGTAACAGAGGATTATATTACTGTTCTCCCAGTACATCTCTAGAGGAGCCTCATTTTGTGCAAGGGGTGAAATCAGGGCTGAATGTCTTTGTCAGAGAGTGATTTTGATCATTTACCCAGAAAAAATGATTGGGTGGAGCTAAAATTAATTTGTTGGCTAACGAGATAATTTAGCATTTCCATTTTAACATACTTTATGATTTCTTTTTGAACAGAGACTTGCTGTGTAGCACAGAGTAGCCTCAAGCTGTAATCCTTTTGCCTTAGTCTCCTGAATGCTGGGATGACAGGTGTGAACTACCATGCCCAAGTTAAAGTACTTTATAATCGCCGATGAACTCTTCCCCACAGCGGGCCTGGAAAGAAAGTAGGCGGTAATCTCCACTGTACACGCGAGGAATGCGAGACACAGGAGTAGTGATTCACTCAGGTGGTTAGCAAGTTAATTGAAGAAGGAGGGTTCATTCAACTTTTAAGCCTGGCTTTCTGCAGTTGGGCTCTGAAACCTGGTGGTCTTTTGTAAATGGTACTTACTTCTCTTATTGTCCAGATGTGGCTTAATGTGAGTTTGAGAGGTTTGCATGAAATGAGGTCAAGGGTGTCAGCTCTTGCTAGATGTCAGGTAAACAGAGCACTGAGGACCAGAAGGCTGATTGTGGAAATATACCACGATGGCCTGTGCTGATTTTTGCAGATTTTGCAAATTCTGCTTAGGAAGATTTTTTTTTTTTTATGGTCTCAAGGTCTTTGCTATCAGTCTTGAACTAGTCTTTCGGGAAACCATTTTTTCCTGCAGGCCCAGTCTTCTGAGATCATCAGTTCATACTTCTAATAATTTCTCATTGAGATTCTAATATAAGCGAGAGTATCATAAAATTTTTTTCTTGTTACAAGGAAATGAGGCAGCAGCTCATTCTTGATTGTTACTTATAGGGAATATGGATCTCCAGAAACTCTGTGTCCTGTTTATTTCTCTGAGCTCCTCACGTGGGTGTGTATATTTTTTATATACTTCTAACAGTATAATGGATACTCTTGGAAATTCTTTGCTATTTTATGTCTCTAAGATTTTATCATGTCTATTTAATCAAGGTACTTACTGTTAAATGCTTTTTAATAAAAGAATAAATTTAGGCCATTTGTTCCCCCAATAAATGGCCAAACTTTCCCTTCCCAAGAGGGGATAAAAGAAGCAAAGTGAGAAGAGAAAAAAGGACAAAGGAAAAGAAGAACTGAAGAGAAGTAGGGCCATAATTCTGAGTGGAAGCTATTTCATTACTACCTTATATAATCTCATATGCTCTCATTAATAAATCTTGTAGATGAAGAAATGAGATGAGACAGAGAAAAGGAGAAAGAGACATAGATAGATGGAGACTCTAGTGGTTGTCCAGGTGGCAATATATCAACATTTGTAGGTTTAATTATAATAGAACAAAACAAGTTCCATGTTGAAAAAGAGCATCTCTCCTTAGTCTAACACTGAGAAGGCTAAGAATGGAACTACCTGGAAATTTTGTAACTGCTGCTTTAAAGATTTGGCTCCCACATTGGATGCATTAATACCCCATTTTTTTTTCCCTCTAAGAATCTTCCAGATTTTCTGCATGATTTTGAGGAATGTCATCCCAATTCTTGGTTGACACAGCTCCTATTTTCTGTCATTTAGTTATGACAGCCCAAAGTCTTACAATGGGAACATACAGTTATCTTTTCCTGGAATTTCCTAACAGGAGGCTTAGTGCAAGTTCCACAGTTGAGATACTTCAGGAGGAAACCTTCCTTTATTGACAGACTGAGTAGATGCTACATATCAACTGAGATAACTGTGATATTTTGCCATTGTAAATTAATATGACTCTGAGATCTGCATTCCACATGAGTGTGTAACACTGGTTAAATGAGTTTTTTTTTTTTTTTTACTTCTTTGAGTCTTAATTTCTTTGTCTCAAAATAAGAATGAGATTATGTATGGATAAATTATGAAGATTAAAATATATTTGAAAAATCATTCAATTATAGGGAAAGTTAAAAATGAAGCAATTTTCTTCTAAATAAGAAATCTTTATGGAGAAATATCCACTAATTGGTATAAAAGGAATTACAGTATGATATCTGAAAATCACTATTTTAGGAGACATTATGGTAGCCATTATTGATTTCCTATTGTCTAGTTTTGAAGTCCCATAATGCTTCCATTCTTTTGTTTTGATTGGTTTTATACTATCTTGTTTTGTTTGAATTTATTGTGTGTGAAGGTAGGGACAGTTATTTAGAAGAAAACAAGAGACATTATGGTAGTCACTATTGATTTCCTGTTATCTTGTTTTGAAGTCCTGTGTTGCTTGCATTGTTCTATTCTGATCTGCTTTGTTCTGTTTTATTATCTTTAAAATAAAAACAAATTTAAAACTCATTGTTTTATAGTTCCTAGTGTCCTAATTGATTCAGATGACTATAAAGGTGCTAAAGCCGTTCAGTAAAAAGTTGAAGAGGAGGGCCTGGGGATTTAGCTCAGCGGCATAAGTGCCTGCCTTGCAAGCAGGCAGTCGTGGGTTTGATCCCCGGTACTGATAAAAAAACAAAACAAAACAAAACAAAAAAAGTTGAAGAGAAATCGGATATTCATGGTCTAACAAACAAGAGAAGTAAAAGTTCACAGCAGAGAAGTTAATAGTCACCATTTTTTTTTTCTTTGGTGGTACTGGGAATAGAACCCAGGGCTTTGCATCTGCTAGACAAGAGTGATACCACTGAGCTACACTTCAACCTGGTGTTATCATTGTTACCCAATGGCCAAGTTTACCATAATTTTTAGATGGATAACCTGGCATTGTATGGTACTCACAATTAAATGAGAACAATCCCGTGCTGTCAGTGCCTGCCAAAAATTCTTTCTCTAAATCTAAGTATCTAACTGACTCAGAGATCTGCATTCCATATGAGTGTATAACACTTACTGGTTATATGAGTTTTTTTTTTTTTTTTGACTTCTTTGGGTCTTAATTTCTTTATTTGCAGTTTGAGGAAATATAGGATATGGAGGTTTGTGTTATAGTTCTCACGGGAAAACAGCTAGTGAAATATACAGTCTTGGGGCTGGGGACTTAGCTTAGCAGCATAAGTGCCTACCTGGCAAGCGTGAGGTCATGAGTTTAATCCCGAGAGCCAAAAGACAGAAAACAAAAACAAAAACCCAGAATCATGACATACTATATGTACTATAATATAAAGAACATTAGACATGAGTTCTTTAAAATCATTTTTAAAAAGCAAAGGGAAAGAACTGTTCTATATTAAAGAGAGAAATTATAACAACTCCAAGAAATATATAGATTAGCAACAAGACCAATGACAAAAGAGATATAAAACATTTTGGGTTTTTGGTCAAAGACATTAGGAAAATACAAATAATAACTGGATATGAGGTAAAATTTGTGGAATAAACTTTCCCATAACAATTAGCTCTCATAATAATTATAAATTTTTCTTAGGTGTAATGATATTGTGGTACATTTTAAAATGATCATATCCATACAATATTTGTACACAGAGAAAGATAAATGTAGAAAAATGTTAATAGTTACTGAATCTAAATGGAAGGTATAAAAGTATGCATGATAGGTTTTCAAATAGTTATGTTTGGAATTTTTCATTAGTTATGAAAAATTAAAGGAACTATATGCAAGATTCTCAAATTAAAATTTTATGAAAAATACAAGCTATCAATGTATCAGTAGTGTGTATAATGAATTGCATGAAAGTTTTGACTAATTTTTTGACATTGGAAGATTAGGGGCAAAACTTATCTCAAAAAAATTTACATAGAAAAACAAACAGTTCAAATATTATCAGCAAATAATTGTCACATACAAGGAAAGTATATTTTTCCTTATATTTCTTGAGTACAAATCTTATTAGATTTACAAAATCATCAGTCATCTCCTTGGTCTAAAGACAGTTCTAAGTTGGGCATGGTGGTTCATGTCTATAATTTCAGCACTTGGGAGGCTGAGGCAGAATTGCTGTTAATTTGAGGCCAGCTGGGGCTACATAGTGAGTTTAAGACCAGCCTGAACTACGTAGCAAGACCCTCTCTCAAAATAAAGCCTAACAAAACAAAGCAAAAAACTCGCAAGTATACATAATGATGCACTGGGGAGAACTCAGGAACATTATATAACAGTATATTGCACTGGTAAAGTATTCTTTATCTTCTTACTCTGAATGCACTTACAGTTACATAGGTTTCTCCAGCAAATATGTCCAATCATCTGACTGTATTCACACAGTATTTCTGAGAGGTAAAAGCGCCAGTGGTTTATATCTCTATTTATCAGTGAAGAAGCTGAGTCTATGATGGAACTAGGCACAGTTGTGGAACCAAAAATAATTATTACAACTAGCTCAGTTGAGTGGGGAGAATTATTCATTACATTAAAACTGTGTAGTCATGGTAGCACATATGTATAAATTCTGTGATATTTGTATTAAGGTTAATATATCTATTCCAATTTTTAAATATCAATCATTTGTCATTTCTTTGAGGTGAGAATATTCACCTTTTTAAAGCATTGTTGAAATATGTTGAAATATGGAATACATTATTAATAGCACAGTGCTATTAAACACCAGAATTTATATTTCCTGTCTAATTATTCCTTCCCAGAATGAGGGGAAATTTTGTTTCAGAGTTGACAAAAATTCTTTGGAAAAAAATCAATCTTTTATACTACTGCTTAGATATTTTGACATTATTTATGCTTATAGTTCTGAAAGGCTAACTTGAATTTTAAAGTTATCAGAATCTTTTAATAGGCTATATAATTATGATGTAACTTCATTGAAACTGAAGTATTACCTCTAGAAGAACCAGCTGAGTATACCACGAAGCTAGTTATTGTTTCCACTGAAACAACAGAAAAGAAGAAATCAACAGTCATGTGCAGATATTGAAGTAGCAACTTAAAATTATTAAACTATTTACTAGCATTTTTAAAAAAGTTAAAGGATTGTCAATATTTTAAAAATTGAATTAGCCTATTTCAGTCTAAAGTGTTGCTAAATAATGAGATTATTTCTCACTATTTTAGTCTTTGTTTTCCTTTCTTTTTTTCCGTGACATTAGTTATGTGTAACTCAGTAAAAGATGCACTGTGCTATGTCGATGGAATAAAGGTCTTTAATTTTGTGTTAAATTGTATAAGTGCAATACAGATGCAATACAGATGCATTGAACATAAATGACACATATATCTAAAGTCTATTGTTGTTTTCACAGCTGTCTTATTTTTTCTGCATCACTATCACATGACAAAACACTTTATTTTGCTTTGGAACATGTTTGTTGGTGCTACTGTGATACAAGAAAGCAAGCAAAAGTCTTCTTTATGGTTGGTTATGGGACCTCTCTCTGTCTCTCTCTCTCTCTCTCTGTCTCTCTCTCTATGTGTGTGTGTCCCTGGTGTTTGCATGTTCAAATTTCCTCTTCTTATAATGACAGTAGTCATTGTGGATTAGATTCTACTTGTATGACCTCATATCACCTTTCATGAACTCTCTGAAAGCCCTCTATTCAACATAGTCATATTCATAGATACTAAGGGTTAAGACTTCAGTGTTTGAATTTTAGGGGAACAAAATTCAGCCCATAACATTATACTAATGACTTTCGTGGAGAGTTTGATCTTACTGCCAAGGGACTCGAATTAATGCTTATCCTAACAACAGCTATGGAACTAGGGTGATATGAGAGCATGGTCAAGCTGAAGGAATGACTTGAATCCAATACACGACAGTGCCTGAACTGGAGCTCTTGTCACTAACTTGATATACTTTGATGCTTCCTTAATAGTATAGAGATCTTTTGTTTTGTTATTGTTATTATTCTTATCTTTCTGCATATTTGAGCTTGGTATGTATCATGCTGTAGGACATTGGTATATCCTTGCTTACATTATCAATCTCACTTCTTTTGGTTTTATTTATAGCAGAACATTATTTTTGTTTCTTTTTCAATAATACCAGTCCTCATCTTAGTTATTAAATGGTACACAATCAGTGACCAATTTCTCTCAACTTGATATTATCATCAAACACTTCTCTATTAAACTTATTTTGTTCTCTATTAATAAATATAGTATTTAATATACATGAATATTTGATGATTCACTTCAGTTCACCAAGTATTTCCATTTTTTCCATCAATTCAGGCAAGGAAGAAATTTTTTAAAATACTTAGTCTAAGATGTGAGCAGAAATAATTTAAAAGTTTATTTCATAGTATGTCATGCAAATGTAACCTAGTTAAATTATCCAAGATTTAAAAATTTCAATAAATATTTTTAAGTTCAGAGAAAATATTAACACATCATTTTAAGCTGTAGGCTAATGTGAAATCTAATATGGTTTGCCGTTTCCCAGAATTCTTCCCAGCTCCTCAGAGGCAGCTCTCTTATTCTAGTCTGATTGGTGGGCTCTTTTGAGAACTGGTACTGCAACTAGCCAGTGGCCAGTTGTTACTTTTCAAATGTCTTTTGGTTCTCAAAAGCATTCGTCCAATTAGCTACAAAATAAGTAGGAACTAGTGGTCTGTCATCCTAAGAGGAGCTTCTGTAGGCACACAGGTTCTTTCTTCATCCCCTCTTGTCCTCTCTATGGAGGTATCTACTTGTGTATTAACAGATTTTACTATTAGGGGGTTAGACGTAGCTGAATTTTCCTGGTAAATAGTTGGATGTTTTCTTAGTTGTTGTTAGTGAGTCTTCTGAGTGTACATAACACATTACAGTTCAACTTCAGTAGGTTATAATTTTCAGGAAATGCTTAACTGATTTATCCTAAGAGAAATACAGAAAACTTTACTTTTCAATACATTTAGGTCTATACAGAATGAATATATTTGTAGGTCTATACAGTATGAATATATATAAAATATAAATGTCTATTTAGGATATTTATTCAGTCTAGACATTTTGTTTTCTTCTGTACAAGGGATTGGACCAGGGCTTCCATACTGGGTCAAATCTCCAGCCCCTTTTTAATTTTTTAATTTTGAGACAGTCTTGCTAAGTCACTAAGTTGCTTAGGCTAGGTTCACACTTGCAGTCTTCTTGCCTTCAGTTCCCCGGAGTGCAGCCAGCGGTTAGCAGCCCAGGCCACCACACCCAGCTAAATTCTCAATGACTTTCTACGGAATGACTCACGAACTGATTGAATGAGTTACAGAAAAAGGAAGCAGCAGTAAACTGCTGTTTTCCTGTTCTGAGAATGCAGCTTAAATGTCTCAATTTGTTTTTAATGTTACATCTTGTTTATCTTATTATTTGGTTTGCTCTTTCCAGTGTAAGCAAAGACCAGGACAAATTGAGTTGATTAATTGGTTATTTGGATTTAGATGTTAGTACCCAATATTAGACTCTAGAATCATATTGTCTCCATAGAATTGCAAAGAATATCTTAACCTCTGAGCATTCTTTATTTAAAATTTATTTTTAACTCAACAAGCCTTAGTTGTCTTTTAAATCTTATACATGAAAAGGACATCTACCAATAAGGTTTTTCTATGTTAAATAATGCTATGTAATTAGAAGCTGTAGCTGTGTTTTGTCAATATGAGTGTGGTCAGTATCATCATTTTTGCTCAATGCTTATTATAGAATTTAGTGGATTTCATATATTCTTGTTCTGCTTTCTTCTTTGTTGAACATGGACTCTGATCCCATTAAAGGCTTCCACTTCTCTTTCCTGTGTGAGACCCAGATGAATTATCTGTCTGTCCATCAGTCTGTCTAATCTGCTTCTCTGGTCAGGTGTTCCTAATAGCCCCAGGTAAGGCTGACAAGCATTCCTGATTATATTCCAAAGAGCTGAAACTTTGATTTGTTACACTGCCCCTTCCAAGCCATTATCCCCAGGTGAGATAAAGGATGGAAGTGGAGTTCAGTGGTCCACCAGCAGATCTTCTGATGTTTCCCCTGGGGCGAAACTAGGGAAGTAAGCACGTGACACTTCACTGAGTTGATTCTCCTGGGGAAGAAACGACACAAAAGCACAAAGCTTTGAAGGACTCTGGCCCAGGGCAGAAATGTGAGTTTGACAGAGCCTGGGAACCTGGAGTCTTTCCTTCAACTGCAGTCTCTGCTCCTCTTCTCAGTTCTCAAAACATACTGCTCATCATGCTTGTTGCTGCCCAGAAGAGACTAATAATGCTCTTTCCCTTAGGCGCTCTACATCTATTGAAATAGGCTGTAGTTTGTCAAGGTAGTTTAGGTTCACAGCAAAGTTCAGAAGGTGCAGAGAGCTCTGATATGCTCCCCTCCACACATGCACAGTGTCCTCCACCGGAGTGGCATATTTGTTACAATTCATGAACTTACCCTGACATATTGAACTACCCAAAGTCCATATTTTACATTAGGATTCATACTCATTGTTGTGTCTTCTGGGGGTTTGGACAAATATCCTATGACATGTATCAAATATTATACTGTCAAACAGGATATTTTTATTGCCTAAAAACTTCTGTACCCTTCCTATACATCCCTCCCTCTCCTTTTTCTCCATCACTCCTTTTACTCTCCACACTTTTACTCTCTGTAAATTTGGAAATGGTCTGAAGGGCAGGAATATCTTTAGCCTAGATCTATTAGAAGACCAGTCTTTTGGCACAAAGGGAAAAACATAGCATGTCAAAGAACCTGGAGCAAGTGGGCAAAAAAGGAAGCCTTGCTTCCCTTCCTCTCCTCTCCCCCTGTTCTGTCTCCTGTGGCACAACACAGCTTAATTCTGAGCTAGGAAGTGGGTGGTGGTTTGTTCCCACTGGGAATCATCACCAATTTCCACAACAGAGCATGTGCTGCCTGTGACTCTCCTAGGCCTGCATTTCCACATTTTAAAAAAATACACTGAATTAGAAAAGCAAAATGAGTGCTTCTCACGCTACCCCTGAATGACTCTCCATGTAAAATACTGTCTGAATAATCTTTAGATAAATCACCCTAGAGAGCATTTACCTTTTCTGCTACATCTGAAACAAACTACTTCATGAAACACCACAAATGAACATTTAACAAGATATGCCAAATCCCAATAGATCATTCAAGAACTTCCACTTTTACTCACAAACAATCCTTCATCTAGATTGGAAAGAAGGAAAAGATAGTATTTGATTCTTTCCTTTGATGAAAAGGGCAAACTGAAAGTTCAGTAACTGTGGATTTTATATTCCCCTCGCTGTGCTGGGTAATTTTAATGTGTGGTGGTTCCTTCCTCTTAAATAAATTTGACTAAAGAATATTATTAGTAAAGAAAAATAAAAAAGAGTCCAAGAAAAGAAAATCTTTTTATGACAACTCACTTGTGGTTTGGAAGTGTGCTTTAAATGGTAAGATCACAGTAAGTAATTTAGCTGAAGTGTAATAATTGGGTTCCAAGTGTTATGATTGATACATTTCATTGAAAATAGCACCCTGAGGTTTTTCCAAATTAAAGATGAAATCTAAATAAGACCTTAAATAACCCTTGTGGAAATACTTTATTGTACCTAATAACCACACAAAAATATGCTTATTTTATCTATAGACTCGTTCCAACACATTATACCTATTGTTACTTCCATTTGAAAGGCATCACACTTGGTTTATGTAAAAATAATAGCATTCCTAAGTATTAATAGCAAATAAGAGAGACATTTATAGACACTCATACATCATTTATAAATGACCCTTATGAATAAAGTGTTACAATGATTTCCATTAGCATAAGTTCCACAATTATGGCCTGCAAAAGAGACACATTTTTCTTTCCTGAATGCACATATAAAAATCTGTCATTTACTTTGCTGAAACTTTGCCATAATGCTTCAATATATTTCTGTGCTACTAAATGACTATAAACTGAAATATATAAATGCAGATGTAGCCTCCTGGGTATGTGGGGATCTATGTGGCGCGTAGGAAGTTACCTTGTCTGGACTAGAGCACATGACCGTGCTGTCATGAGCTCCTTACACTATTTAGAAAAGCTTTCAGGACTGACTTGGACAAAGTAATTGGAACCTAAGATGCCTGTGAGGAGCTTTGGTCTTGGGTTTTCTCTGTCCTTAGCATCTCTTATTGCAGGACCTTGAGTGCTAGCTTCCTTTTCTCTATGGGATATTCAATTTTGGAGTAAAGTTGGAGGTATACAGAGAGAGACATCCTTTTGTCATGGGAATACAAAATCTTGAACTTTAGCGGAGTCCTGCTTTGTGACAGCTCCTGTATGTCCATTGTTTTGCTCATTCTTCATGACCACTGTATGTATCAAAAAGGGTCGGATATATCCTGGTGATGTAACTATGAGTTAGTAGTTTTATAGTCTGTTTTAGATAAATCTAGATCAAAGAAGTTATATAAATTGTCTGGGACCACATAGAACATGGTAAAAAGGCTTTGCACCTAAATCTATGCTTGATCCTGTAATTCTGTTTGAGATTAAAGAAGAGAGCTCACTTGATTTCTTTCCATTTACTATCTGCAGCCACGTGGCCTCACTGAGCAGAGGAACATTTTGTGTAGGGCACTATGTTAATTCTTTCTTATGATGCCAGGGGACTGCTCGGGCTCTGAGTTAGAAAGCTTGACCCAAGGTTGTTGCCAGAAGGAAGCATGTCCTTGAATTATTAATTGATTGTAAATGGTTATCTCTTGTCATAGTCCTGCCATCTCTTTAACAAGATTATTTAAAGTGGGTAGGATGTTCTAGATATGGCAGGTCATTTTCATCAGTTACTACCACAGTCCTTTTTCTTGATTTGCCAAGATTTTGGAGGGCAAACCCATGTTGCTCCTTCCTTGTTTCTTTCCGTGGCTCTCTAACAAAGGTTTTTTTTTGTTGTTGTTGTTGTTTTCTTTTTTCACTCTCTATATGAATGAAAGCATATAGGAAACAAAAAAAAGGTGGGTCCCAACAAAATAAACCAACAAATGAAAAAAAAATACTGTGAATAGGCAAGAAAATAAAGAAAGGAAAAGAAAAAGAGAATATTCTACCAGGAATATATACAAAAATCACCAATGAGCATTTTAGAGGTAGAAGGCAACCATTTGCTTTACTGTCAGTATTTATCCAGATAACGCATGGTGGTTTAGAGTCAGCCAGGCCTGAGTAAGTTTTCTTTATCTTTTTTTTGGTGAGGGACAGGGACTGGGAATCAGACTCAGGACCTTACGTTGCCAGGCAGGCACTGCACCACTGAGCTATATTCCAGGCCCCTGCCTTTTCTGAAGACATATTTGGACACCTTTCTGGACTCTCTCTTAGCAGACATGAAATTTCAGGGAAATTATTTTCTTCCATATGCCTCAGCTTCCTCATTTACAAAATGGAGATGAGTTGGTGTCTACCTCATAGAGTTCTTGTGAGGATTAACTGAAATGATGTGTGGTTCAAAGATCACTTCAGGTGAACTGTAGTTACTATTGCCATTATTTAGCATCAAACTCAGATCATATGACTAGCTCACAGCACGCCTGACAGGTCTTTTAAGTCCGTTTCTTGTTCTTGTATATCTCAATCCAATGTCAACTGTTAATATCAGTCTAAAATGTTTATAGCTGACTAGGAAAAAACTTCAGAGTATGATATTGCTAATTTTAGCTTTACTGAATGTTTCTAGTTGTTGCTTTATAATAGACTGTTTGTCATTTTAGTGTTAATTACATAGCTTTAATCAGTATTCAATCAATTCTAGAAAATGTTAATTTTTAAATTTCAGGCTATATTACCAACCATTTATCAAAAATATAATCTTTTAAAAATCATATTATTCATTTTCATGAAACTTATTGGCTTAACCCACCATCTAATTCCGTAAGAGTTTGTCACTCCAAAATTATACTTTTCCCTTTCAGAACAAGTCAGATAAGTGACCTATTCTAGAAAGATTTATCAGACAACATGAGTACTGATGTGATTTTCATTAAGAAAGCGGTATTGCTATATACAAAATGAGTTCTAACTTACAAATTATTTATTCTTTACTGTTTTTAGATTTTAAGAAAATCAAGTTTCTAATGAGACTAGTGTTTTTCCATGAAGTTTATTGGTGACAAAAAGTCGTGAACAAAGAATAACTGTTTGTTTCAAAAAATATACTTGTTTAATGTCTTCAAAAAAATTTGAAGACTGATGATTTCTGAAGCCAAAAATACTTCACTTGTAAAGAAATAGGAGTCAGAATGAAAATTTTAAGGTTAACTGTGTTTATATGCATGAGTGATTATTGTATAAGGATATTAATAATAAATTATAGGGATTTATAAATAAGTTATCTATAATAAACTAAACTAAGACTTCTAATTTTCTCTTTTACTTACACACATCAAGTTATTATTTAACTTTAAGCTGTTTAGCAATTAACTACAGATGTTTTCTAAATTTTATGGCTCTCCACTGGAGAAATACAAATTTAGATATCTACTGTAGAAGACATTAATTTATAATCTTTCTCTTATAACCAATAACCCACTAGAGATTATTTAGTTAAATATTACTGTAGAAATATCTATTTATGAAACCTGACATTTCATAATTACATTTAAATTCTTGAGCCTAGTAGTGTGGAACACCTTATTTTCACCGATCAAGATAAACTGCATGTAAATGACACGAGACCTTCAAATAGTTTTCAAAAATCATCAGACCTGAAAAAGACCATTTACGCCACATAATTGAAATTGAACTGCTGGTGTTAACCTGAGCCTGTCTTTTCTTCACTTCGTTCTGATCTTCACATCCCTAAGAGAATGTGAAAGCCTGCCTGCCGCCAGCACATCCTGTTAAATCTGGACTTTGTAAAAATATCTTAGGAAAGTGAAAATAAAACGGACTGTAATTATTAAATCTCAGTGATCTGATACTTATGAGGCCTTTCCTGACTTCCACTAATCATATTGTGCAATGGGACCAATATTTACTGTTACACTTGGATTCCTTCACGAGACAGAGGGTTGCCAATTTTGTAGTAAATTGAGTGTGTCAAAGACTTGGATGAGTGCCAGTGTCAAAACAGGCACAGAAAATGTGTTCCTGCTGCAGGTGAGAGGAGACTAGACAAACTTGTATTATTTCTGTCAGGTCTATGATAATTAATTTCAGCCATATTATGTGAATTAAAATGTGACAATTATTCATTCCCTGGACTGCTTTCTTGGACGAGCTCCAATTTTCCTACTCTATTTTGGAAAAAGGCTTAGCTAAAATAGGAGCAAATCATTAAGAAGTGATGCATAGATGGTGTACTTATTCATACAAAAACGATGCTTTTAAAATGTGATTTTAAAACATTAGTGGATGGGAAAATGTATATGAGAATGGACCGTAACTCTCCCTGGCACAGCTGGAGTGCTGGATGATGAAAAGTAAAAAGAACGAACTATTAGCCGGCCTTTTGGGCCTGCCGTATGGATCTCCATTCCTCACACAAACCCGTGTTGGCTCATTTGCTGATAGCTGTGATTGACTGTTGGGTCGTATTATCCCCTGCTGTTCCGCCTCCCTCACTTCTGGGGATATCAACAGCAGGGATCGTCAGTCAGGGCTCAATTGATTATCCTCAAAATTTGCTCCCGCTATTGACCATAATGGGAGAAAAGATTCGTGCCTCTGAATTATTCAGGATGAAAATATACACAGAAGAAATCGATAAGGCACATCTGATATTAAAGACAAATTAAAACAGGCAGTAGAAGGGAGCTTGAGGCAGCCGCTACATACAAAGAAGAAGGCATTTTGGAGATAAAGGAAAAATGCTTTTGGTTTTTTAAAAAAGATGTTATAGCTGTCAAAGCTTTTCAAAATTAATAGCTTTATTAATGGAAGCATTAGGACTTCCTGGACAGCTTATTCCTTGTAACCGTTGGAATTGTTTTTGAGATTCCAGATTTGTAATTTCTAGTCTCACAGTCTTTTACACTTCCCTGTAACATGCTGTGCTGGAGGGATAAAGTTATAGAAAAACACTCAGGTCAAAACGAAGATGGTAACACACATCTAAGGTCAGGCATAAGGCCTGAGACAATTTGACAGGGGTTAGAAGTTATCCAACAGAGAAAGAAGTGCCTGTCTCATGTTCACCTTTGTGAGATACATACTTACTTCACATTCTGGACAGAAAGAACCCACAAGCCTGCCAGTAAATTTGGGGGATGTTTGAGAAATCTCTGAGTGGAAATGTCTCCCTGTTTAATCTGGATTTTTTGAGAGAGAGAGAGAGAGAGAAAGAGAGAGAGAGAGAGAGATCCAGAATGATTTCAATGGCAGTGAAATGAATAATTTTCCATGATCTGGAAATCTGGTTTCCTTTAGTTCCTTGTTTATCTTCATTAACTGATTATGTTTAGCGAAAATTATCTAAAATGCTTAGCTCTCCATCTCATCCTATCAGAGTTTAGACTTAGTTGTTCATCTGTTTTTTCTGCAGGAGACAAATTTAGCATCTAGCCTGAGGAACTTGAGGCAAACACTCACTCCCCACCCCATTCTCAGGCCCTGACTCCAGGCTCAGAAACCAGAGGGAAGCACAAGGAGATTTATTTATTAGGAAGGTGGTGACCATCTCTCTTGACTCCTGGTAGAAAGGTCACTCAGGAGTCTTCCTCTGGACCGCTGAATGAAGAGACAGTTCCTTCACATGCTTCTCTCTTCCTACCCTACTTCTGAGGTGAGGTCTGGGTGGCTGAGGAAGTGTAATCTTTGTCTGAAACCAGCCAGTGACTGGTGCATCATAGGGCAGCACCTGGCCTGCTAAGATGGAACTTCTCCACTTTCATTTTGTACTCCCCTCTTGATTTTCTATTTATGGGGAAAATCACTACTGTTAATCAATTGCCTATTTTTTTTAAAGCCAGAGGATAAAAAGTATTTGTGAGTTATGTCTTGTTCAGTTTCAGTAGATGAATGTACAGCAGGTTTGGACTTTTGCTTGACAGCAAGTAAGAGGAAAGTGGTTCACCATGAGTTGTGGGAAGATTTTTTATAGCATTCTGTGACATCACTGAGACTGTAGAGCAGGGTTTTGTCACTGCTTCAGGGATTTCCTTAGCATGGCCTGTCTCTCAATTCAAATTCCTGCCATTAAAAATGATCAGATCAGAGAAGAGAAACATCAACTAGCTCACCCTCATGCTCTGAGATTCCCAACTTTCATTTGTTTCCCATGCATGCAAATCACAAATTTTAAATGCAGTCAACACTTCTGCTTCCTACTTTCTAAAGGTGAAACGCTTATGATTTTAGTCCAGCTAGTTCCCTTACGCCTGTACTTCTGCCTCCTTGCCCACACAGGTGGAGTTGCTTCCCCCGTTGGTGGGAAGTGTGAAGAATTCAGCCAGGATTTGTGCACCTGCTCTGACAGCATTGCACTTTTCTCTCTTCCCTTCCTGGCCACAGCCAGGGCTTTCCCAAGGGTGGGGGTTGCACCTCCCTTTCCTCTTCAAGGACACTACTCAGTGATCCTTATTTCCTGCATCATCAGTTTCTGTATTTTTTTCCAGATGATTCCCACTGGCACACAGGCAATGTGCTGTTTTTCCTAGCTTGAAACAAACAGAAAAAAACAAGTCAAACAACCACGAACCTTTTCTGACCCCATTTCCTCTTGTTGCTGTTCATTGTTTCTCACCTTTTTCAGGCAAACTCTATGAAAGAGTTACCTGTACTACTGTCCACAATTGCTCTCTTCCTCTGCACTCTTTGCAACTTTTTTTCTGCAACAATTTTAGATTTACAGAAAAGTTGCAAAAATTGTACAGGGAATTCCCATATGCACTTCACTTTGCTGCTTCTGATGTTAACATTTTACATAACGATAGTACAATGATCAAGCTTGAGAATTCCCATTATGTTCTTCTTGTCTCCAGACAAGGTCATAATGATCTCCACATCACTAAATTCAGAGGTCAGTTATCAAATCTTATCTTCCTTGACTTACCAACAGCATTTCATATGATCGATGATTCCCTCCTCCTAATCCCTTGGATTCCAAGTCAGCACTTTGTATTCCATCTTTTGCTTTATTTTCAAACTGTGCGTCTGTTTAGTGTTCGCTGCTGGTTCTTTTGTAAAGTTCTGACTTTTTCACATTGAAATCACCCAGAGCTGAATCCTTGGAGGACTTCTTCTTTTTCCTGCATCATTCTGACTTCCTTGATGACTAATCACCTTTCTTGGCTTTACGTAGCACCTATACACGGATGGCTTATGTACTTGGTAACTTGAATTTGAGCATTTCCTGCACACACTAGACTCAAATGTCCAATTATCTACTGTTAATCTTAGATATTTAGGCATATTCAATGCAACATTATTAAAACTGCACTTTCCTTTTACACTATATTTCTTTTGCCAGTTAAAAGCAACTCTGTTCTCCTAACTGTCCAAAACAACTTAGAGTTTAGAAAGAGTTATCTCTTTCACATATCACATCTAATCTCTTAGTTAATCCTATTGACTGGTCACTTTCATTACCTTCTTTGCCAGGGATATGGCCCAAGTTGCCCTGGTCTTGTTTGCAGGTGACGGCCACCTCACTGATCTCCTTGCTTCTGTCCTAGCTGCTTAGTTACTTCCCACTTACAGTGGTCTTGTTGGAGCATTTAATGGATTGTTACCACCATAGAACGGAGGCCCTGTGTGCAGGATGGCTCCCATCTCAGCGAGAGTAAAAACCAAAGCCCGGACAATGGTGCACGAGGGTCCCTGTGGCTCAAATGCACTCTCTGTAGCTTTCCAACCTCTTCTCTTTCTGGTTTTCACACAATGTACTCTACTCCAGCCCCATTTGCCTTCGTGGTGTTCTTGGAACATTCCAGCCCATTCCAGGCCCTTTTCATTTGCTGGTTCTCTTTCCTGAACTACCCCTCCCCCCTTTTTTGAGCATCTTCATGGCAGACTCCCCTAACACCTCCAGTTCTTTGCTGACACGTCACTTCTCAAAGGTTTACTTTGCTCAGACTTAAAATTACTCCTCCTCCTGCCCAAGAGTCCTTGTCTTCATAACCTATATTTTTGAATTGTACTTATAACCACCAACATCTGCACACTTTCCATGTAATTTATTTCTTTCTGCTAAAGTATAAATTCCATTAGATTAGCAACTTTTACTTTTTTTCTCTCAACTATTACATTCCCAGTGCCTCCCACTTTTCCAGCAATATGGTAGACTTTCAAGAAATATTTTTTGCATATAAAGGCAGGAACTTCTCACATGTCTGGTGACACAAGCAAGGCAGGTATTACCATTGCCACTCAATGGATGGAGAATAAAGCCTCCATATTAAGTCACTTATCCAGAGTAAATGACAAGTCTGATACAGGAAAGCTCTATCCTGTCAATGCCAAGGGCATAGGCATTTCCTACATGTGGCATTTAATTCAGGAGAGGCCCTCCATTCGAAGATCTTGGTGAACTTTGTTAGGTGAGGGTTTTAAGAACTGACCCAGGGGCACAGTCATTGGTTATCAGCTCATTAAATTCTTTGGATCCAAACTGCTTTTCACAAGAGAAGAATTCCAAGTAAGCTCTCACTGCAGGATGACAAGAAAGAACATTAATCTGCCAGAACAGCTGTTTGCTCTTATAAAATACATCAGTCTTTATAATAATGGAAAATCCAAGAGGCAGCTTTGCTGATTGAATTGAAAGTCAATGGGAATCAAGGAATTGTCCATGTTGAATTATTAAGTAACAATTTCTAAATTAAGCCTTTGGATGAGCAGCAAACTGGACTGAAGATTGCACAGATGTATGTTTTCTTCACTTCCCTATTAGAAGTTATATTAGATGTATGCTAGCACATCAATCAAAGACCCCAACACAGGTGTGTGAAATGGCCATCCATCAAATGGGATCTTTGGCCACTCCACAGCAGAGTAATTTGGAACCTGTTCAGTGGATAATGCACAGGAAAGGGGAGAGGGTGTGCAGAGCTATTAGTTGAATTCAAAAGAGCACAGAAAATATAAATTGATGCTGGAATGAAATCAGAAGATATACTCAGCAGTTTGCTTCTTCTGATTTAGACTGCCAGTTTGAGAAATGGAAGAAATAATGCAGGCATGTGTGGAGAGAGTCCATTTTCAAAAATAAACTTTTCTAGAACATTTTTGAATCAGCAGAAAAATCGAAAAGATACTTTTATCCCTCACAAATCTCCCCCATTGTTTTCTACATTAATATGGAATATTTATCACCATTAATGAGACAATATTGACACACTATTATTATTAACTAAAGTCCATATCTTATTCAGAGGTCCATCACTTACTGTGACTTTGCTTTTTCACACTGAGGATACCACGTTACATTTAGTTGTCAGGTCTCTTTAGGCTCTCTTACATACGATGATTTCTCAGATTTTTCTTGTTTTTGATAGCCTTGACAATTTTGAAGAAACAGTATTTGTGGAATACTTGTAATATTTAACTTAATTTGGATTTTTCATTATTTAGTTGGATGACACGTTTTTGGAAGGAAGACCACAGAAGTATCTGTCATTATATAAGGTACATTATATCAATATGGCTTATAACTATTGGAGTTAAACTTGAACACCTGGCTGAGGGAATGTTTCTCAGATGTTTTTGGTGTAGTTATCTTTTTTTTCCTGTCTCGATACTATACTTTTGGGAAGGAAATCTTTATATGTAGCCCTACTTAAGGAGAGAGATGCTCTATTCCACCTCTGTGAGAGTGCAAGGACTACATACTATATTTGGGATACTTTTGTTCAGAAAATTAGTTTTTTCTTTCTTATTTTCATTCATTCATAATTTATACAGTCATGGAAAATTATCTTGTATATTGGCTGTGATCTAATACTACTTTATTATTGCTAGGATTATCTCCAAAAGATGAAAAATATTTCCAAAAGATGAGAAGTATAAAATAAAAAGCGGCCTTTATTCTGAGAACACGGAGAGAGGTGACCAGCACCCCCACCGCTGGCATCCAGCGATCTCTCCGGGGGACACGGGCGTGGGGGCATATAAATAGCCTCGGTTTGGGGTGGAACCTAAGGTGGGCATTAGGGATGCACAGGTAGCCCACTGGTCCTAGGTTTGGCACCATATGTAAATTTCCAGGGGCGGGGAGATGGCATCACAGGTAAATTCCTAAGGGCGGGGGAGATAGGGCTTCCTGCTTCCCATTGAGGCTTTCCTGGCTACAGTGTCCTGTCTGGGCCAAAATCCTTTCAATTATTATTATTATTATTTACTCATTATTCCAGGCTCAACCTTTGAGAACCTCTCAATGAGCTTCTATGTCCCTCACCATTGTATTTTTATTGTAAATGCCAGGCATCACTCACACACACACAGATTTGTGTATGTACACACACAATTTTCTGTGTTATATAATCGTTTATGATTAGGGTTATTTGTATGTTTACAATAATATAAAGATAAACATATCTTTATATTGATGCCTCTTAACTTTGTTACTATATGGGTCCCTCTAGTTTCTACTCCTTACTTATCCTTCACTCCTACAGTGAGAATCTGGCTACTCACCATTTACCTGTTAAATTGCAATGTAGATGCACAATATTTTCAGGATTGCTAGTCCTTACTTAGTTTTATCAGCTAGCCTATGGTGCTGTTATATAGTTGGCTTGGGCATTGGTCTTACATACTATACTCTTTTCCAGTTATTCTCAGCACCTCTCCTTTGGTTAGGTTGTTTTATGCATTGACGCCTACATGCTTCTGTCACCTTCTATACTTCATCCTGTTATTTCCTATCCTCCTAAATGTCTTAAAATAGTTGCAGAAATAAGGTTCATTCTTAGTGGTGTAAAGTTTTCTGGGTTTTGACAAATGCACAGTATCATTAATCATAATTATAGTATTATACCATATACATTAGGTGCCCTCATAGCTTTCAGCTATTGTGTCCTCTCTTGCTTTCCTTTCAACTCCTGGAAACCACTGAAATCTACCATCTGTGTAGTTTTGCCTTTTCCAGAATGTCATATAACTGGAATAATATACAGGATAGCCCGTTTTAGTTAGCAATATGCATTCAGCACTCTTTCATGTCTTTATATGGCTTGATACCTTATTATTTTGTATCACTGAATAGTATTCCATTGTGTGACCTGACCATACTGTTAACCTGTTCATCTATTGAAGGACTCCTCAGGGTAGGGACTGAAGCTCAGTGATAGAGCACTTTCCTAGGATGTGTAAAGCTCCAGGCTTAAGCCCAAGCAAACAGTAACAAACACATGTTTGTTCATATCTGGTTAGGAAAGAGCTTTACAGGCATATTTGTGTGCAGGGTTTTATATGGACACAAGTTTTAGACTAGGTAAATACTAAGGAGCATGATTGCTGAATTATGAATTAATGACTATGTTTAGTTTTATAAAAAGCTGCCAGACTGTCTTCTAGAGTGGCTGTACTGTTTTGTGTTCTACTAGCAATAAATGGGAATTCCTGTTGTATCACATCCAGCTAGCAGTTGAACTGTCAGTTTTTATATAAGCCATTCCAACAGGTATATAGTTGTGTTTTATTATTATTTAAATTCACATATCCTTAATAACAAATGATATTGATCTTCTTTTCATATTCTTATTTAGAAAAAATACTTTTCTGGATTTCTTGTGCTGAGAGTTTACCATTTTTTAGTCTGAACTTGAAGAGATTGGGAAAATGAAATTAATGCACTGTTTCTCTTTTGTAACATTTTTTGGCTGAAAGTAGTTCTGACATTATTACAAAATGGGTCGTGGGAGATGGCAGTGTTCTACTGATATGATTCTACTCTGTACGGGACTAATTGCAGTGAAGTTGATTTGTGTTTCAGGTAATAATGGTTTTGAAAATTTGGAGAGAGTATGACTTTTCAAAGAATTCTCCCAAATGATTTATAAAATTCTGCTTTGTTTCTATCTTTTCTCCCTCCAATTAAAGGGCACTGGACAGTCAAAAGGTCCACCTTGTAGTCTGCCATGCTTCTGGCTTTAATATTCTGTGCTAGATTCACAGAACTCTTTTACAGATGCTAAGCATTCAATCCTGAAGGCTCCACTTCATCATCAGGTAATTAGTATTTTCATTAACTTGCTTATTGTCAAGGAAAATGAGCCTTGATCATCTAATTTTTCCTCAATGAGCTGAATATTGTAATATATCTATAATTAATGTGCTTTATGCCACAAACGTGTAATGGAGTGGAAATCGGAGACTGCTCCCAGCAGTCACTGTCAGTAAATGTTTGATGAATAAACAGAGACTTTCTAATGGGAAATGGTGGCGACTTTTATAAGCAGACACAATAAAGACTTTATTAACATACTTAAGAAGCATTCTGGGAAATAGAATTGAATGTGTTATTACTGTAGGCTCCTTTTGTGAAAAGTAAATTTTACTGTCCCCATAACAAATGTTTACTTGTTTGATGCAAGTTGTAGTATCAGTACTTTATGGCGTATTCTATGTTTAATACAATGAAGCTTATATTTGTTACATATCCCTTATGGATTTGAGATTATGAGAAGAAAAAACAAGTACCAACAAAGCTGTCTCTGTTAATTACTGGAATACCTGGTTTGCTTAGAAAGGAAGCAGTGTACCTTTTTCAGCATTTTAAGGGCCCCAAGACAAATTTCAAAGTATTTATGTTAGCTAATAAATAGAAATCAGTGTGTGTATGCTTGATTTTCTACATAGAGTCTATTTTTAAATAGTGGGTTAAAATCAAAAGATGGTTTAAAGACTATGACCATATGTTCTAAATGCAGAATCAAAAAACTTGTGGAATTTATTGTGTCAATATAGTTTTCTGTGGCTATGAAAACAGTGGTATGACAAATTACCCTTTCTTCATTATTTGTTAAGCAGAATCAGAAGGACAAAAGGGACCCTGACCATAGTTCTGTCTTTATTCTAAGGATGTGGCATCTGCACTGGGAAAGCTTTCAATGATTTCCCCAGGGACTTATAGCTAGAAAATGCCTGCATGGAAATCTTCTCATGTTATACTTGGCAATGGGCATGGATTTCCTGGTGGTCAACTCTTATGGTCATGTGAGCAACTTGCACAAAATTGCCCGTAATACTGGGGAATGGTGACCTGAATCTTACACAGGCGTGCAAGGGTCACTTCCAAGTCTGCAGTAACTTGATCCCACTCTGGTTGTAAGTATTCTGAGAAACAACCTAAATTTAGAAAGTGAGCATCATGGGAAGCATCTTAACTATGACAAGCAGGAAGCCAGTCAGTCTTCACATTATTAAGACAAGTGATTTCCTAAAGTGAAAATCAGATCGTGGTACTTTACCACTCAAACCGTGCAGTGGCTTCCCATTGCTCTTGGTCCAAAGAGTAAACTTTCTGTAAGGCTTGCAACCCCTGCTCACAACTCTACCATTAGAGCATTCCGCTTCCTCCCTCTGTGCCTATCCATATGGGCCTTATTTCAGGTGCTTAAATATATCATATCTTCTTTGACAATGCTTTAATTGTTAACTCCACTTATTCACTATTTGGAATTTGGTTCAAACATCATTTTCTTGGAGGTATATTCTCTGGTACGATGTGTTTTCTCCTGTGTGCTCAAAGAATTGCCAGTAAATGTTCCTCTCAGACCACCTCATCTCACCCTTGTGGTGATTTGCATGAGACCTGTATCTTTCCACTTACTGGAGATTTCTTTGATTTTGTATTATACCTATTTTTCTTACTATTTTATCCCTACTGCCTCACACAGTATCTGACACTCAGAGGTCTTTAAAAGACTTAAAAGAGTTAACTTATACAAAGAGCATTGAAATATAGTTACATTTCAAGATAGTAATTTCAAAGTACTTCTTTTCTAGATGGACTATTCAGATTACAAAGATGTTTATAATCCTTACTCTACTGCTACTGATAGTGTTTGTGAAAATGTGCTAATCTTCTAATAGGTGGGGTGAGCCACTATTTGGGAGAGAACTGAACATGAACACGAGGTAGTAGAAGCAGAAGAATCAGCTCTCTTTTAGAAGATCTGTGAAGAACCAAGCATTTATTTTGTTTTGTTTTCATCTTTAGAGTTAGGTTAGCTAAATTAGCTATTCAACACAGATTTATTTTGAGCTCGAGACTTTTCATTGCCTATTGAACAATCTACTTATTTTTTAGTCAAATCAAACACAACTATTGAATCTATACTTTTTCTTCTCAAACCTGGTCCTTCCTCTGAGTTTCCTATTTCTGTAACATAATGTATTCTCAACTCCCTTTGCTCTCTCAGTTTTCAACTCCCATCTATTTTTCCAACACTTCTGGTGGCACTGGCTTTTAATCACAGTATTCTGGGAGGCTGAGGCAGAAGGATCCCAAACTGGAGCCCAGCATTGGCAATATAGTGACTTAGTGAGATACTGTCTCAAAATAAAAGGTAAAAAAAGACTGACTGGGGATAGAGCTCAGTGAAAAGGCCCTCAGTTCAATTTCAAGTATGGAAAATAAAAACTTTTCTCTAAATGTCTCCCCACACTTGTCTTCCTTCTACCCTACAGTGTCCCAGATTTGAACCATCTTTAGCAGGACTATGGCCTCTGCTTTCCAAGTGCTTTTTCTGTTGCTCACAACTTTCCATAATAATTTGTCTACCACCACCAAAACCTGTCTTCTACTATCACCAGAAGATTAAAAGAAATCAGGCTTCTGTCCTATTTAAAAACTTTTAAAATTTTCTCTTCTGGCTAAGTATAGCCTCCATTATGAAGTACAAGCTCTTTAGGACTACAAATAAAGCTTTTCACAATATTATCTGGTCTAGGACCAGGGATATAGCTCAGTGGCACAGTACTTGCCTGCCAAGTGTGAGGTCCTGAGTTCAATTCCCAGTATCCCCCCACACTCAAATATTATCTAGGCTTATCCAGTGGTATTAGTAGTCATCCTGGACACATCCCCTAAATTATACATGTGACAGACACATTGTGTTTTTGCACTGAACAGATAATCAGGTTGTTTGTATATCTAGACTACTGTAATACCATACTGAACACCGGTGTACTGATCTATCTCTGTGCTTGTGATTTCAATTCTTTTGGATTTATAAACAAAAGCGGTATTGCTGGATCATCTAGTAGATCTGTTTTTTGGTTTTTGAGGAATCTGCATATTCTTTTCATGATGGCTATAACAATGCATCTACAGTGTACAAGTGTCCACTTTTCATATGCTAGTCAACATATACTATTTTTTGTTTTTTAATAGTCATATTAATAAGCATGACATCACAGCTCATTGTGATTTGCATTCTTCGGATGATTTGCAATATTAAGCATTTTTTGTGGGCCTGTTGACCGTTTGTGTGTTTTCTTGGAAAAATTTCTATTCAAGTTCTCTGCTCAGTTTTAATTGAGATTTTTTTCCTATTGAGTTGAGTTCTTTATATATTCAGGATGTTAGTTGCTTTCTGGGTATGTGATTTTCAAATGATATTTTCAACCATTTCTTAGGCCACCCTTTCACTCTGTTAATTGTTTCTTTGGGATACAAAAGATTTCCAGTTGTTACTTTTTCTTCTCTTTCCTGTGAAATTCCAGTTGTTTTGAACTGCTGCTTTTGTTTTCAACATAACATGACCTTTCAGAAAATATATTCCTGCTTAAAATCCTCCTAAGGTTCCTCCAAATTGTCAGAATCACACCTAGAGAAACTTAACTCTTGTGAAGATTATACTCATTTGTGATAAATAAATAAAGTTTTGGGTTTCTGAAATGAAAGTTTTTGATCACTTCAACCAGCTTATAATTTTCTGAATATGGCATGGATAGTAAAATAAGACAATAGGGTTAGCTAGTGACTTCAGATGCAAAATACCATCCACATTAGCTTGCATTACTCTTGGTTCTCTTAAAATAACAGAGCAGGAAATTTTAAAAAGGCCTGCCACTATGTACATGAGATTTTGAGTCAGAGATCTAAATTAGAGGTCATAAGTGGGTCACCTGGGGGAGAACCAGACTCCAGCCCTTTCCCGTGAGTCGGCACCATTTGTGGGCTTCGGGGGAGGAGAACAAGAAGCCAACAAGAAGTCAAGCCCTCCCTGTGAGTCAGCGCCATGCATAGGCCACTTTGGGGGAGAGCCAGGTGCCAGGCGCTTCCTGCATGCAGGCTGAGAGACAAGAAGAGCCAAAGTCGCCTTCCCCCTCTGCCCCATGTAAGCAACTGGCTGATCCAGAGAAATACAAGCTGCAGTGATAGTTACTGAGGTAAAATACAACTTAATGCTTGTAATGTTTAGTGTTTACCTGACTTTGCAGGCCTAAAGCCCTGTAGTCTGATCATCTATTCAGAGGATAACAATACACACTGTAGCATATATGGGGGATCTCCTGAAGGTGTTAGCCAGTGTTAATTCCCTGTTATCTTGTTTTGAAGTCCTGTCTCATTTTCATTGTTTTATTTGGCTCAGTTTATTCTGTTTTTTTTTTTTTTTTCTTGTTTGATTTTATTATATCTGGTGGCATGGGCAATCATTTCAAAGATAACAAGATCTATTATGGTAGCCATTTTGGATTTACTATCATCTTATTTTGAAGCCCTTTATTTTGTTCAGTGTTTGGTTTTATTGGTTCTAATGTGTTCTATTTTGTTTGATTTTCTGAGGGTATGGGCAGCTATTTTGGGGACAGAGGGGGGCATTATGGTAACCACTGTTGATTTCCTATTGTCTTGTTTTGAAGTCCTGTGTCACTTGTGCTGTTTTGTTTTTGACTGGCATGGTTCTGTTTTGTTTTGCTTGGTTTTATTCTATTTAAAATAAAAATCAGATATCCTTTCTCCTCTATCCTTTACTATGATCTTGGGAAGTTGCTTTTCTTTTAATCTTAGCTTTCTTATTTGTGTAATATTAGATAATACCAACTAATATCAGTATGGCTTTGAGGGTAAATTGAGGTGTAAGTAACTTATAAATTAACACAATCATATTTGGTTTGTTTTATTCTGGGTCTAGGTTTCACAGTCTTATTTATACTTTATGATTTCCTTTTTTGTCAATATAATAAAAATATTATTTGTATTCTTAATACATTTCCAATATGTCTTACACATCTTTGCCTATTCTACAAAACTTTCAGCACAGCAAATAACTAACCTGTTGGGTCATGCAGAAAATATTGTTTGAGCTGAATTAAAACCTTAAAAATATTTTCATTCTTGAGATGGGGAGTTAGATGGGTTAGGAGTGTGACATTTGCATTTTTATTGTGCTTTTTCCAACAATGCATGTTTATACATATGTTCATAAGCATCATTTGAGAGGAAAGGCAGAAAAAGAATAATTTAACTCTTCATTCACTTGGGTGGTGTTTTACATATAGAAGTTCATTTTTAAATCTTTTACTATTTTACTATTTCCTCTCAAAAATCAATACAAATTTGGCAACAACTATATATTATTATTCTGAATGTTGTACACTCTTTTTATTCCATGAAGACTATCTCAGAATATTTACATGGCCTCAAAGAGTGAAGGTAGTGAGAGTCCCCAGTGCACCTGGGTTGAAGAGCCACGAAAGAGAAATGAGAATGTATGTTCTGCAGCTGGTGCAGTAAATGTTAGTGCCCTTCTTTGCTCTGGCTCACAACATGTGAATTTGGGACCCTATCAAAGCCTTAAGTCTGGTAACTAAGTTCTAATACTTAGTGGAGTGGGTGGCTGCTGCTGCTTTTTGATTGTAGGACTGGAAGTCTCCAGTAGAGCTCTCAGTGACTTCTGAAAGCTGCTGTAGCTAAAGCTGCTGAAATCCTCCAGGTGAAATGAATCTGGAACAGGGCGTGAGATCATTTCAACTCTGTTACTTAGCAGTTGTGTGGCTTCTGACACAGTGCTTAACCTTCCTGAGTTACTATTTCCTTAGTAAAATGAGGTAAGAGACAGGGTAGATGGCAGCATTAGAGATAGTTTCTAGAAAATATCTAGCACAGTGCCCAACACATAATCACTTCTTGAGAAATGATAGTGTTGCTCTTCTTTTCCCTTTCTCTTTTCCTCTTTCTGTTTGACAAGCAAGTAAGGGCTACAATTTATCTCATGACTTCAAAAGCTTAGTTTTAAAATAAGCATTTTCAAACAGTTTAAAAATTACAAATATTGAGCACAATAAAAAGAGGGTGATTCAAATTTCCATAGATTTTAAAAATCTGTTACACAGTTTTGTCTGGAAAGTCAAATTGAGAGTCACTACTTGGAATTTCAAAGAGAAAGATAGAAGTAAAAAAAATAGGAAGTATTTTTGTGTATTTGCCTGCTGGCTGGAGATGCAGCTTTTGCATCTAAACTGAGAACTAGATTAGAAAAATGTATTGATTTGATTCATTTCAACTATAAAAACTCTTAATATTATCCTAAAGGTTTTTTTTCTATTTTAAAATTAATATTTATCTTTATTAGTACGTTTGCAGTACATTATTACATTCATTGTGTGGAGGTGGTACATGTACATAACACAGCTGAATTCTTTTTACTTCCTCTTTCCTCCTTCCCTCCTCTTTATTACTTGGTGCCTTTTCCATTTGGAAAAGATCTCCTGTTTTCTGTCAGTTATCTTTTATTTTGCTCTTTAAATTATTTATATTTTGGATTTTTCATATAAGAGAAACCATGTGATGTTTAAGCTCATGTGTCTTATTCCTCCTAACATTACAGAATGAAGTTGCATCTGTTTTTCTACAAATGATTCAAACTTATCCTTTTTTAAGACAGAGTAGTACTTCATTGTGTATAAATACTACATTTTTTAGTTCTGTTCATCTGTGGATGGATGTATAAGGCACAGATTTAGCTGTCATTAGTTGTGCTGCTATAAATATGGGAATTCATGTATCACTGTAATATTATGCCTTTAGCTCATCTGGGAAGATACCATACCTAGAAGGGAATAACTGGGTCAAATGGAATTTGTGGTTTTAGGTTTATTTCCCAATCAGATTTTATTGATGCATTTTCGATATACATAATTGTCACATTCATCATAGAGAAATTTCAGGGGGATGTTTATCTTTTTGAAAATATCTTGCTAAACTTTCCCCAAATCATTTCACCTCCACATCATTGTATCCAAAGACTCATCAACTGTTACTGTCTTGTCTTGTTCAAAACAATGTTGTATTTCTTAAGTGTTAATAAAAACATTGAGATCCAATAGTCAAAAGTTCTAAAGAACCTAATTTAATGACCAATGACTATATATAAATGACATAATACAATACAAATGGAAAAGTCTTCATGATCCTCAAATAACAAGAGACTTGATGTGACTCACTTCTTTTCTTAGGTATTTCTAAATGATTGCCCCAGATTTTACTTGTTACATTTTTCTATTTTAACGTTTTATCTTTAAACAAATTCAGTGACATGAACACAATCCTTCAAGATAATGCTACTGAAAAGAATCACAACCCAAAACATAAAGCTCATAAAAACTTTTAAAAATATCTGAAATGAAAGAGCAGGAAGCATTATTATTTTACTGGGTGGAGACAGAGGGGAGAACAAAGCAGGCAGAATAACCCAGGTAAAGGCATCTGCGTCCTAAGGCGCACTGACACTTCCCTAATGGACTACGGTGCACATAAAATAATTAGTCATGCGGAGGAGGCATTGCCAAGGTTAGAATTGAGGTCTCTGGTTTCTAATGGAAATGTTCCATGCCTGAGCTAAAAGTACAACTTCCTTAACCCGAACATTAGGGAATCTGTCACACTTAACTCAGGGGTTCAGTAAAATATCAGATAGAGTTCAGCACTTTTATTTCTCAGGGTATTAAAACTATATATAATAAAGAAAAAAAGGGTTGTGATGGACTGCTCAACAACAAGGGTGGAACATCAAAGAAGTTTAACTTCGAATTTCTGAAATAGGAAAAATGTTCTCTTATTATAGCTATTTATTTTTATGGAATTTTTGTCATTGTTTTCCGTGTACTTACGAGGACACTAAAATAAACTATAAACACATGCATAAGGAAAACAGACAACTGGAAGGACAAAGACTTGATTACATTTCATTGCTTAGTTAATAATATTAGGTCAGTGAATTCACTTATTTTTGGTTCCTGAGAACAGACAGTTTAGAATCAGTAGTCTCTGAGGAAGCACCTGGCTGTTAAATTATATAGTTCCTTTTTCTGTGGCTACTTATGGAAAAGTACATTTTCTTAAGGACTGGGTGGTGATGGAAATATAGCTATACAGTGTCTAGGAGCCCATGAGGGAGATACACTGCAGCAGATTCCTGGCAAAAAGCATGCCAACCAAGTGCTTCTGGGGCAAACGCACAAAGTAAGAGTCTGGATTTCCTGGGGCCATGGAAGCAGATGAATACACTGTTATCACCCAAAAGTAAACTCAATTCTTTCTGCCTATTGATACATTAATTCCTAGGAGTTAGTAATATACTTTACTGGTACTTGAAAGATTTTGCCCAGTAAACAGGATTCTTTGCAGAAGAAGCTAAAATTGAGATGGAGGTGCTGTATTAATTAAATGTTGGTGGTAGTTTAGTCTTTAGAAGTTCAGAGAGGAGAGTGGGCAAAATAGGAACAAGCTTATGGTGTGGGATGGTTGCTATGTTATTGAATTTTAAAAATCTAGTTGGATTTTATAACCTTTTCTCATTTTTAATCTTGTGAGCACCTTGAGACTGGACAGTGATATTAAAGCTCACTGCAATGGTCTGTGCAAAGACACCTTGCTTATTTGGTGATGTCTTTCATTCCTAGACGAGATGGGTTGACTGTCCTCATCCCAGTAACCCCCATAGATAGGTGGCGAGGTAAGACTGGAGTGCTTCTAGGGTCACACTGAAGTGTTCACTCTGTCTTTCTGGGAAACTTCTGTACCAGAATGTTCTAGATCCTTGGGGCTGGAGCATCCTTTTCTTGTGGATAGCAGTCTTCTGTGGGTCCTGCTCTCTGCGGTTTGATATTATTGATGGTTACCATGAGAGGAGAGTGTTTCTTCCCAGAATGAAAGGCACACGGACAGTACCACATGGCTCACAGATACTTTGATTTGTAGAAATAGCAAGTCCCAAAGTGCAGCCCTGAGGAAAGTGGGAGGAGGTGATCAATCCTTCCACCCAATAATCAGCTGTGTTTCTATGGTGTTGTGACTTATGTGTGGCAGGATCCTGTGCTTGGCAGAGATTACATATTAATGTCTTGCGAGGGCTGGAGAGATGTGGTTGAATGATCAGGGAAGAAACATGAGAGGATTTGCCTGGACTTAAAAAGCCTGGCTCTTTGAAATACTGTGAATTTTCCAAAGCATCAATTAGCTCAGATAAAAATGCAAATCAAAGAAAAATTTCTCAATCTTTTAAAATATAAATTCATAACTCAGTTTCCCGGCCCATCTTTTAGGTGCCCCCACCTCCATTTCCCCCATCAGTATGATGGTAAATTTTTACTTTTCAGTTTGCTTATTATTTTAGGAAGGTGGATTTTAAAAACAAATACATGTTTTGAATGGGTACATAACTAGAGAGATTTTTAGAAAAGCCAACTGCACAGGGAACATTATTATTAGAATTTTATATAAGTTATATTAACTAAAATATTACAGCCAAGCAGATACTAGAAGTAAATATCATCTTTGGTACAAAGTGATTTTGGATCTTTGATTCTTCTCTCTTTGGCTCTCCATTTTCTTACTTGTTTTGCTTTGTGAGATTGAACTGAGGGCATTTACATGAGCTGCATCCTCAGTGCTTTTTTAAAAAAAATTATGAAATAGGATCCCACTAAGTTGCTCCAGCTGAGCTCAAGCTTGTGATCCTCCTGCCTCAGCTTCCTAGAGTTCTGGAATTATAGGCACAACACATGGCTCCATACCTATAAATGGAATGATAATTAAACCTATTTCTTGTAGTTGTGGGAATTGATAAAAATATTAATCTAGAATGTCTTGCATGCCTTAGAATGTCTTACAGCACCTTAGAACATTTTACAAAATATTAGCTATTTTTCTAATTATAAGGAGTATCGTGATTTCTTAGCTCTGTTTTATTTTTCTTTTCTACTCCAGAATTTTATGATTGGGGTTCATTCAGGTGGAATTAGTGGACTTAATTGAATATGGACATATCCTCTTACTCAGTTTTTACTTGTAATAGCTGTCATAACTCACACTACCATTTCATGAAGTTGTGCTGTGTGTGCCACTCACAAATCTTTCAAACCAGTGTAAAACCCATGGTATACTTTTTAGCACACATACACTGACACTGTAATTGGAACAACTTGCTCATTTTTTTGTTTCCTCTAGTTTCTTAATTTTAAAGTTTTTGTTTCTCCAATGTATTTTTTGATTGAGAATTTGTTTTCTATCATAGTTTTATGGGATCTATAATGAATATTTAATTGCTTCACCCGTCTTTCATCTAAATTCTATTAATTAAGCTTGGGTATGTCTTCCTTTTCCCTTGTGTTCATGAAGCACTCTTTTAACTTGTAGCTACTTTAAAAAAACCCTACTTTAAATCTTCAATTTCCTCTTCTTCCTCTTTCCTGTCTCTTCTGCCTGTTTTTATCTTGAGGCCCAAAGCAAAGCAGAGAAAGCCTTTTGCTCTTTGCTCTACCCCACTGGGCTACGTAGGGCTCTGCATCCTGACAGAATAGATTGCCAGAGACTTGTTCTAGCGCAGCGATATTCCTTGTAATCCCCTTGCAGTCTGCAAGTGTACCAGGTGCATTCTTTGCCTTCCTTGGGCACATAATTACTTCCCCTCATGCAGCAGAGCTTCCTGTAGGACAATCAGATAGCCTCAGTGTGCAGAAGCCAGATGATGGAGAATACCTGCCAGCACCTTCCTTCTATGAGGCTATTATCCTGAAAGAGAGGTTTCACAGTCCGAACACCAGCTTTAAAAATGCCACGCTCAAATTCTGACTTGGCCATTTGTCCTCATGTAAGGTCTGGGCAACGCCTGAGTGGCAGAGCGTTTGGGGAGGGGAGTGTTGCTGAGCACAACCATGCTGTGAGGATGTTTCCAGTGGTGAAATAGCTCCATCACCCTTTCACCATGGATGCGCTCTGACCTTAAATATAGGCACATAGTATTCAGCCTTTATACATGCTCCCCTGACTTAAATTGGCTGGCTTTGCTTTGTTTTTCTCTGAAATAATATTTTACATATATCAGAACTTTATTTTTGGAAGACATCCTTTGACTTTTCTGCCAAATTTTCTTCCACTTAAAAATGGGAAGAATGTCATTGTTGCCAAGTACAGCTGGTGATCCCTTGGCTTTTTCTAAAGGTAACAGGAAGTAGAGTCAGGGCAATGCTGGGCAACCATCATGAGTAGATTTATTTTGCTTTCATGTTTCTGTATTTTCACATTGAAATGAGTACATCATGGAAGGTCATATAAGACATGGGTGGATTTGAACTTGGCTTATGTATTCTTTTTTCCTTTGGAAAGCTCTGTACATGCTATTTGGAGGAACAGCTCGGCACTGGGGGCCTTTCTCAGTCTTGCGGTAGTTCAGTGTCAGTCTTAGCAGGAAGTGGACTTGAGAATCAGGCAGCACTTCACTCAAGCATTGAAAACATCCTGAGTCAGGGATTCTTCTCTGAGCCCTACCCTTTCTAAAGACCGAAACTCCTTTTATTTGCATTTTAGCCTTTATGTTAATTAAATGGGAATTAATACGTGTGTAAGAACTTCAGAAATTTCCCAAAGGCTCATTATAAATTTAGTATAAAAGAAGCATAAGGATTTTTTTTAAAGATAGGGCTTTCATTAATTTTTTAGGTTATTAATAAAAACATTTTTACGAGGGCAAGTTTAATGTGAATGCTGAGATAAAGACATCAGTTAATATACTTCAGCTATGTATTCAATAGACTCCTACAAGAGAACCCATGCGTGTGTATGTGTGTGTGTGTGTGTGTGTGTGTTGAGGTGAGATGGTTTGGTGGTGAGAACTAAATATTGCCAAAAGCCCCCCGAATCATAGTTCCCTTTCATAAGGAAAAGGCTGCCAATTTAATCATTTGTATTATTTAATTGTTTAGAGCCTTCTCTGCTATCACAGAACAGAGCAGAAAAAGATTGCCTTTAGTGTATGTAAAAACAGACCTGAGCATCTGCTTACTTGAGAATTTATATCTGTTTATTCATTTGTGATCACCAGCCAGGTAGCCTGATCAATGACGATAGGAAAACTTTATGAGGAACATTGCACTCACTGACTCCACAGTTTCCACAGAGATTGAGTGCACAAAAGTAACTCCCAATAAAGCATGAAGAAGACATAACTCCTGTTCTAACTGAATTTAAATGCAGGCACATTGTAGTCAGCCTTTATAGGCTCTCCCCTGACTTAGTGTCACTGGATTAGAGTGGAGAGGGGACACACCGGTGTCCCAGTGAACATGCATCCTTGCTCTGTGCTTAGAGTCATGTACTTGTGTCACAGTGGCTGCTCCTTTGTCAGGGAGCTCATGTTTTTTATCAGACCATACAGAAGTGGTAGTTCCTTGGGAATATATTTCTCCTAGAGATAAAATCTCCTTCTTTCAGCATTTATTTGCACGTTCTAGTCCTGTTGCTCAAAAGGGCTCTGAAGTGGCCATAACATGTATTATGTAGTGCTTTCAAAATTGTTGAAGGCTGGAGAGTTCAATGGTGGAGAGCTTGCCTCATATGCATGAGACTCTGGGTGCCATAGCTAGCACTCCATAAACAAATAAGTAAAAAAAAAAATAGTTGAAGATAATTTCTTGACTTTCCCAATTAATCTATCTTCCTGGACTGAAGAGCTCTAGTTACCTTATCATTTTTGACTATGTATTCTAACTTTTAAAATTCTGGATATCTAAGTTGTCTCATCTCTGAAAACCCCGCAGGCTGACAATGTTATTCATCAACATATGACTCCCAAAATGATGTGAGGAGCTTGGGATCACACAGTACTCTGGAATGATTCTTGGATCCTGTATCCTAACTGCTAGCTAAAATATTAAAAGAGAGAATTCCTTATAGCCAAATTGCCTGATAAGGCAAAGTAGTCAACATAATGTGATGGATTCTCCCTAACTGTCACAGTCATGCTTCCCAAACCATTGGTAAGGGGAGCACTCCCTCTTTGGTTTGCAGTTAGATGATTTTGTTTAAAATCAGTACCAGGGATCAAACTCAGGACCGCCAACTTGCATGGCAGGTGCTTATGCCGCTGAGCTAAATCCCCAGCCCCTGCAGTTAGATGATTTGCTGACCCTTACCAGATTACCGGCATCTTCCCGTTTCAACTCTAATGTCATTCCTACCACTTGAGATTGCTCAAGTCCTTTTTGTCCTCCAGAATTCCATATGTCACTCCCAGTGCTATGGCACATGAAGACTTGAAAAACTGTATGTCTTTTCTCTTCATGCAAATCATTATCAAAATGAGTTACTAGCATAGATCCACCCTTATAAATTCTTCAATCTACTCGCGTATTCTGGCTTTAATTGTACTGTTACTGCCAACAAAACCATTGTCATCTACATGAGCATCACATGTAGTTTGTTATGTCCCTCTGAAGTAAATATGTCCAACATTTAGTCACTTCTTATTTCATCAGGTGTCAACTCAACCTCCTTCATATAGCATGTATTATATTAGGTGATGAGAATTCAAAGATCAAGGCTGCTGTTTTCATGCAGTTGACCGTGTGAGGAATAAAATAACCAAGTGAAATAATTATATTGGAACTAGTGGTATGAAGAAAAAGTAGGGTGATGAGATAGAGAGTTCTAGGCGGGGCCTCTTTTATGTAGAGCAGCCAGGGTAGATATCTTGAAGGAGTGACGGGAAGATGAGATGGAGCAGCAATGAAGAGAATCTGGAAGAACATTCCAAGCAGAAGGAACAGTTAAGGCTCTGTAATCGGAATGGGATGAGTGTGGTCCAGGCAAAAGGCCAGTGGAACCATATGTACCATAAGACAAGAGAGTCATAGTGGGAGCAAGGAGGGGAAGGAGAAATAAAAGTGATTATGATGTGGTATGTACCAGTTCTCCAAGATGAATAATCATTGTGTATCACAAATATATACAGACCAAAATATCCACCAAATATGTACAGACCAAAAATGAAAAAGTTATGGAACAATACACATAAAAAAGAAACAAAATTGAATTGAAGAATTGCTTGGCTCTTTCTTTGATATCTGATAACAACTTAGCATTTTAGAGTAACAGACACATAACTTCCCTTTCCACATTTGCTTATCCTTTTTTTGGTGATCTTGAGCATTTACAACATTTTATTGCAAACTTTCTGACTATAATCTTAGAGATTTGTGCCTATTTTTATACTTTTTCTTGATTATAAGCTCTTTCTGCTTCATTTGGTACATTAAAAAATCTGAGGTCATAAGGGAGATAGTTTTGCATCTATTTTGGGCATTTTGACCTTCAATCTCATTTCCTTTTCCCTTAAATTAGCCTCACTTCCGTAGTCAGAATCATATATTTTTAAAGGCTTCCATTCCCTCTAGAATTATGCTCTTTTAAAGAGTCTGCCTCGAGATCATTTTAGTTTTGAGAATCTGTCTTTATGGGAGACAGAATGGGAGAGAGGAAAAGCATAGATTATCTAGTGTCTGAAAAGTCTGTGGCCAAATTCTAACCTGATGGGGCTAAGAGCTGATGGATAAATATCTGTAGAATAAGGGAATGAATGAGTGAGCTGTGACCGTCAGCAGTCTCTAAGCCTTGTTCTCTCATGCATAAAGGGATGATACAAATGTCTGTCTCCAGAGGGCTGCTGTCAGGAGTGAACTGGCTGGAGTGTGTGTGGAGGCACTCTTAATAACAGCACCTTTTTTTCCCAGCACTGCATTGTTCTGGGCACGCTCCAAGATCTAGGTATACTTATAAAACTGACTGTCCTGGTGATTGGATTTCAAAGAATGTAAACTTTTATTATCAAATTTATTTGTGCACATATGTTGAAGAATCACCCAGGTTTATAAGTTTTGTTAATAATGGTATCATTTAAAAAATGGTGTCAGGGACCAGGGACTTAAGCATGAGGTCATGATCCCCAGTACCCCAGTACCCCCCCCAAAAAATTGGTATCACTAGCCTTCTACTCTATCATTCTAGACTTATCTTTTTCAAAGATGGCCATTTAAAGCCAATTCTTTTGGTAATTACCTTGATATTTCTAAATAATATATATATGTTACTGTTTCTTAATTTTTCCAATTTTGGGAATTTTCTGTTGAATTGCCTAGTAGAAAATTAGCACCTATTAATCTTTACTCTCTTGTCTTCAGCATACACAAATGTCTACTTTTGGTGCCCAATATCCCCAATAGAATTATTTTAAATTTTGATTAGGCTAGTATTTAGCACAAACATTATTTTTGTTCTAGATATCATTCCTTTCTTACATGTTTACAAATTATTTCTTACGTATTTAAACATTATTTCTGTCAAACAATTTCTGATTTCTTTTCTCCAGATTTCTGTATTCTTTTCTCAGATTCACTCCTGGTTGCACAGATCTTTTATCAATACTCTTTATTCATCCTGACAAACCAACAACTGCATCTGTTTGAAGAAGTCTCTTCTACAAGCGATGGCCCTGCACGAGCCAGTACTGGCTGTTCTTGACTCCAGCAAACATCTCTTTACCTTTGGGGTTCCCTACACTTATCTGAGTTACATCACTTGTTCCTGATTCTCAGTTTTATCTATGTAATCACTGCACTAGCTTTAATAATTTTCTGAAAAAAGCATCTAAAGGAGAGGACCCCCCCAACATAACCCATGTTTAAAAATGCTTTTGTTCTACTTCACAAGCTTTTTGATGGCTTAGATTTATTCAAGTATACAAGACGCTAACCAATTTTCCTTAGAATTTTCCTTTCACAGAGAATAAAATAAATACGATTAGGTTCATACAAAGAATTAGGTAAGATTGGTTCAGACTTTTCAGCAGCAACGCTGCAATCCAGAAGGCAATATAGTGTTAAAAAACTTGGTTTTCTGTGGTTTCAGTTGATTTCTAGAAGAGATTAAATTTAAAGATACATTTTAATGCAACTTTTTTTTTTTTATTACCTGAAAGCCTCTGTGTCTATCTCTTTATGTGGGGGAATGAGTATCTCTAAGAAGAATAGAATCAGTGTCAGAAGAAGGTAGTAGCCTGGATTCCATTTGGCTTTCAGTAAGATTAATCATACAACTCCCTTCAAATGATTTAAGCTAGATTCCTGGAATAGAATCGTTACGATAAAATAATGAAAAAATTTATAAAATGCTGATACATAAGACCCAAGACATAAGAAGCATTGGCCGACTAGAGATTTGGTGGAGAAGGAAAATGGCTTTCTAGGAAACACATGAAATTTCTTGAGCATCTGACATGAAGAGCTGACATGAATGCACTGGCAGCAGTGCTAGGACCTGTGGGTAACGCATGTCTTCATCATGGGGCTCCTGGCAACCTCACCGCACAGCTGCCCTTTCGGTTATCTGCAGAGTAAGATAATCATTGCGATAGTGTTCCTTGGAACCAGGAGGAATTCCTTGAATTCAGAGGGAGACCTTTTATGGGAATTCCCAGATTACTTCAAAGGAATTTGAAGAGAGTCTGAATGTTTAAAGAATTGTTACTGGAGCCATAAATATTCTATTTTGTTCCCTTTATAACTCTCCAGCACATCCATTCTTCATGGTCATCAAGAGATATTCCTGATGCTGATAGATGATATGCTTTGATATTCCAGATAATGTTTACTTTTTAATAGACAATTAATATGAGATCTCTTGAGCCAAATGAATGAAGTTTTGCTGATCAAAACTTAAATTCAGCAAGAGTATTTGTTAGGAGAGTACCATTTCATGTGCTTCTCCCATTTCTGTAACTGGTTCTATCTCTATTTGCCATATATTTTTCTATTATTTCTTTGGGCCCCTCATTTCTTTCTTTTTGTTGGGTTCTCTAAATTGTTTTCTGAATTCCAAAGTGGTCAGGAAGGATGTTATATCTGCATTTTTAGGGTTTAGAAACTAATTCTTTTTGGGCACTTAAAAGAGGTACAGAAAAACTCTAACTGAACTGGCTTAACATTTCAGACATTTAACAAATGCTAAGAGTTTGTATCTCAATTGTATATTTATATAGTTGAGCACTGTAGAATGTGTCTTCAGGGTGCTGTTGCAAATAAGCTGTCAAGTGTAACTGGGTTATCTGGGGGAAAAAACAACCCTTGTTGCTCATGCTGCTTATAAACGTCCTAAGAAACGTTCACTAATCAAATCAATTGGGCAGTTTTAAAATTATGAAGTACTGTGTTATCGGTTCAGAAATCCACAGCTTAGGCCTATTTACACTGGAAAAGCTATTTTAAAACTAAAACCAGAAAATTAATAAATTATTTTAAATTTTTACAACTGTTGCTCCTTTCCCTTTCTTTTTTCTTTACTTCCTTCCTTCTTTTTCCTTACCAAATTAAGTTGTTTTTAGTCATTATATAGTGTTTAGTATAAATACTAGACTTTTACATAAAATCTATACTTTTTAATTCTGCTGTTCTTATTGATAATTAAGCATCTTTCCCCAAGTATCTAAATATTTATATGATTAAGTAATTTTTATTTTGAAGATGAAACATAAGAATTCCTAGAATAAATTTTTATTCACTACATCTTGTGAGGACAGTTAATAGAATAGTGTATTAGTTTCAGTTGTGCTAGAGTTTGGGATAGGGAAGACCACAGATATCCAAGGGTTCTGGGAAGACAGCCTAGAAGGAGATTTGAATTTTGCTTTTGAAAACAAAAGGAATGTCTATCAAGGGAGACAAGGATTGAGGATACTCAAGAAGAAAAAGACAACAGGGAAAAACCTGGGCTTGAGAAACAATATCTAAGGCAAATGTATAAGCATATAAGTCATAGGTTCAAAGAAACAACCCAGGAAAGATATTCTGGTAGAAACAATGTACTGAGTACCTCTTCTAAGCCAGACAATGTACTGAATATTTCATATACGGATTGAGAATGTAAGGGAAGGTATGCTATGAGAAATTAGGAGAGGCCTTTGAACAGAAGACAGAGACTTATCAGTGTAGGATGTATAGGAAAGGGTAAAGTTCATGAACATTTTGAGAAAAACAAGATTCATAAGTATTACAGCTTGTATCTAGATGTCCCCTCAAAGCCTCATGCAGTCATAGGTGGGGCTTTTCCTTGGAGGCTGGGTCTAGAGTGCATGGTACTGTGATGCTGGGATTGATTTTTGCTAGGTTAAGGCTGCCTCACCCTGGATACGAGTGCTACCTGCCATAAGGGTGGTCAGCCTGGATAAGGTGTGAGGGGTAGAAAGAACGTTGGTGCTTGTTGCTTGTCACTTTTTGCTTTGCTACTTCACTGCTTGCTGCCTTCTCTCTGCCATGAACTGTTTTTCCTTTGTGATGCCCCTCTGCCACGTTGCCCTGCTTTGGAGCCAGCCAATTACCAACTGAAATCTGTGCAAACTGAGAGCCAAATAAACATTTCCTCCTTTAATTTTGGGTGTCAGGTATTTTGTTTCAGCAATGAGAAAATGAGAAAAATAACCAAGATTGTAAAGAAATGTGTACTTTGCACTATTGCTCAAAGGGTTAAGAAAACCTTCAGAGAAAAAATTTCTGTAGTATCAACTTTCATTCACTAATTCAGTAGTATCTGTGGCAAACTTTGCAATCCATGCTAACTCAGGAATGGATTCCAGGCTGCTATGAATAGACCGTACGAAAGGCATAGGCTTTCTCCCAGCGTGCTTTGCACAATAGCACAGGCCTATCTGTCAGGCTGGAGTCAGGACTCAAAGTGTGCAGGGCTCTCTTGATGGGGCAGGAAGCCGTGGCGGCCTCAGGTCATCATTATGGACACTGGCTATCTTTGAACTACAGATTCACAGAAGTGCCAACTATTAATAGACAGGAGAAAGCAGAGTTTACTGTAAGAGCCTGACAAATATAGATTTGAGATATCATTATATTGCCAATTTCTCTTCAACCCACAAAAGCTTTGTTGGTGCTTGTGCATTCTCTTTTTGCTGATATTACTAGGAGCTCAGAACAGTTGGCCAAGCACAGGGTGGACCCTAGCTCTGTCTTCAAATACAGAGCACAGAAAAACAAACTATAGGTGAGGCCCCACTTCTTATATTCATTTATTTATTGTCTGACTTTTCAAAAGACCAAGCATTGCTTCTCGGTCTCCTGTTCTTCTCCCACTCTGAGCAGCCCAGAGCACTTGGGCTTAACATTTATTTTCATGCATGATTTACAAGCAATCTGTCTGGGAATTCTGAAGCTAGGTCCTTCACTAGTAGAGAATCTTGAAGTCATGTCAGGGAAAGATATACCTTTGTTTAAAGGGGCAATAAATGGTTGTGGAGTCTCCTTAGAACTTTCTAAAAAGACTGCTGTGGGCAATTGTTTGAATGTCTTCCAACTTGAAGTATGTTGTTTTGAGTCTTTATAGAGAAGGTACATTTTGAGATTTTCACACTGATAGACTCATCCAGAAACAGAGTAAAAGATTCACGAAGTGTTACCCATATTGTGGCTCTTTAAGTGCATAAAAGATAAAATAAAAAAAATTTACAAATTTTAGAGTTTCATCTGTGTTCTGAGAAAATATCCAAGTGATTCTGTACCTCCATTTATGAAAACATCAAAACAAATTTCAGATACATTTTTCCAGGATGATACTATTAAAATACCTGTGCATGCAGAGATGTAGGCTTGTGGATTTTTATATAAACTACAGGTGTCACTTTACAATTTCCACTGGAGTGTTATTTTTCCAGGAAGAATAAGCCATTATGTAATTATGACTTCAGACTTCTAAAATATTTTCCCTGCTATGGCTATTTCCCTGCTATTTTCTTTTCTTTGACTTCACCCTCTAATTTATTTAATACTATTCTTTTTTGTTTTCTTTCTAAACATTCCTGCTTGTAGGTATTGTTTTTTGTTTTTTGTTTTTTTTTTTTTTTTTTTTTTTTTGTCTTTTTCCTTTTTATCGGTACCAGGGATCGAACTCATGACTGCCTGCTTGCAAGGCAGGCGCTCAGGCTGCTGAGCTAAATCCCCAGCTCCTGCTTGTAGGTATTTAAAAGTCTCTGGTTTGCACTTTGTTTTATTTTAGCCCTGAATTTTATGGCCATTTTTTTTTTCAATCTGTAATTAGGTAAATCTAGGTTTTATACATATGTGCAATGCCAAATAATTTAACTTGAAACTAGGAAATAATGCTCCAGGATTTTAACAGTGTGGCTAAAATCATAGGCCTTGTAATTGGGTTAATTTAGCTTTTGGCTTAGTTAAGTGACTCAGAGAAGGTTAGATATTACTAGGATGGCTGAATAGTTGGCCAGGCACAGAGCTACCTAGATCTGTCTTCAAACACATAGCGCAGAAAAACAAGTAAATTCTAGGCGAGGCCCCATTTCTTGTATTCATTTATTTATTTGTTGTCTGACTTTTGAAAAGACCAAGCATTGCTTCTTCGTTTCTTGTTTCTCTCCTGCTCTGAGCAGCCCAGAGCTCCTTTCTCTTAATCTGTAAAAGGGTCTCTATCATCATCCCCTCTGCTAGTGTCATTGTTACCCTCTGTTTCATTCTCCTCCTTCCCCTCATCCCCACAATCCATCACCTTCTTCACCATCCTCCTCCTCTTTGTCATCATCATGGTCATCCCTAAGGGGTTAGGGCGGTTGTGAAGAGTAAGTGAATTAAACTTGAATCATTCTGAGTAGGAAGGTGAGCAAACAGAGACAAGATTCTAAGTTTGACCCCAAATTCCTATCATTTTCCTGGATGGTGTCTTAAACTGTAGTTTGTATGTTCTTCTCTATTGTTAAATACTCAGTATTGTTAAATACTCTGATGGATCTGGGTTTAAATTCTAGTTTCATTTTAAGCAAGAAACAGTTTGAAAGCTCACATTCTCATGTGGAAAAATAGATATGAAATTATAGTGGCCATCTTGTGAGGCTGTGAGCATACCTGAGATAATGTCTATGAAATGTGTACACATTTAGGAATTCCTTAAATTACTGAAGGAATGATCATTCATGTTATTGTTTGCAGTCTTCTTTCAATGAATGTATGATACTCATAAATAGCTATATCTACACATTAATAAAAAGCTTCTCTGCATACTGAATAAATTATTGAGAGTAATGATAACATCTCTCTAAACATTACAGAAATTAAGGCATTTTAATTGGCCTACAATGCTTTGAGTCAGGTAAACAAGAAAAATTAGTTGATATATTAGACCCTCTTCTAATCATTGCAACCTTTTATTTTAAAAATTCTTCACTGTAATTATTTCCCATGTATGTGAATGTAGCTGAGCAGACTGATTTACATCCCTCAGGTCTTTTTTCATGATTGCATAATTATTTGTTCTTTGATTTTCAAGGACTAAATTATTGCTCTCTATTTTATAATCCTTTTTTAGAGGGGTTGTCTTTACTCTGTGACTGGGTACTGGGGATTGTTTAGATGGCTGAAAGCACGCTTTTTCACATCATGTAGCTTATTGTTACCATAATTTGCTAAATGTGGCTATTGCCACTGCTAGCCTAGAACAAGCTGAAAATTGAAAATACTAGGACTTATGATGAAGGATGGGAGAGACTGGTGCTATTTTCTCATTGTGTAAATGCAGTCCTTCCTGTGGCTGCTGTGGTTGTTTTATTGGCATTTCTGCTTGTTCTTCCTTTCTATCTCATTGGACACAGGCTATGTTTATTGTTGTCTTACAAATTACCCTTCCTCTTGGCATTTGCTGTTGCTAATTGCCTACTAAGTTCCCCCCATTGGAGTAATGAGTGGCAATTTGGTACCTACCTCCACACAGATATTATGGTTTCTTATCATTATTGTACTGCATCTATTTCTCCCTTATATTCTCTTTATTTCTACATAATGTTTTTTTTTACATGAAAGAAACAGAAGCCATTTATATTCATAATTATTTCATCCCTTTAAAAGCAAGGCAAAAACAGTATCGTCCATGTGTTCTGGCAATTTAAATTAGGGAATTGGAGTTACAGTTACTAACATTTTCAATAAAGCTTGAAAATTGTCCAATTGTACAAACTATCAGAGCCTCTTCATCACTTCTGCTAGGGCATGGAGCTGAAGCTTGTCTTTGCCTTAAGGAAAAGACACTGGGATTTCTGAGTGCCAGTAGTAAGCTGCCAGGCTGGTTGGAACCCTCTTGTTGGTCATCCAGTAGCCCATTTCCGATCAACAGCTGTGCCCATTGACAAGTACCCCCTTTTGTGGTGTCATTTGAATCACTGAGAGTCATGAGACAAAATGCAACAGCGGGAAGTGTTTTGTTACCTGAAGATTAGCTAAGACATGGCAAAGTTATTTTCCTGTGTTTACTTGCATTGTACTTTTACCTATAAGCATCTGTGTTTTCACAGAACATTCCCATGGCATCCTCCAGAGAGTGGCTGACTGCTACTGCAATCACCCTGACATTACTTTTAGTTTAAGATTTTAATTACCTCTTCTTGAACTGAAATTTTCTCCCCCTTCTCTTCACCCTAATGCCATCCCTTTCCAATACATTTTTGCACACCAACCAGAATTTTCTCAACAGAAATATGTCTACAACACTCCCCTGTTGTTTAAAAACCTATGTCATCTGTAATTCGATATGATGATTGACAGCAGAAGCTTTGCAACAAGGGGAATGTGGCTGGACAACTCTGGAGGGTCATTCTAGCTGCACCTCACTTCCTTTCCTGAACACTGGGGTGATGGTACCTTCTTCAGAGAGTTACTGTGAAGATTACTAATGACATGTGAAGTGCTTAAAAGAGCCTCTTGCACAATGAGGGCTCTCAGTAAATGCTAGCTCTCAGCTATTTTTTAAAAAAATAGGTGTGATTGATTTAAAGTCAGTTTTCCTTTCAGAAAAGGGGAAAACATTAAGAGAGACAATTCATGTGATTTGGCCTCTTCCTCTAATCCATCAAAACTTATTGCAATTCAATTGTAAAGCAACTGTAATTTGCTACAGTACCAGGTTATTTTATATTCAAGCAATCATGACTATTAGAAGACGATTCCATTTTTAGAATCTGATTTTAGGAGGTTGACAGCAATGTCAACATAACATGGCCAAAAAAGAAATACATAAACAGTCAGATCAAAGAGACTCAGCCAGAAGAGAATCATATTCAGAGCAAGAGAGAAGAAATGTTCAGAGGAAAATTAAAGAGGTTGACAACAAATTAAATATAATCTGCAAGAACATTTTTATTGGTAGCAGAGGCTTTGTGGGTTCTGATTCTTTTTTTTTTCTTAAACAACCACTCACGTGAATATCTTTCCTTTGCTGAGTTCCTTCCTGGGATGCACCCCAGTCTTTACCCCTGCAGTTTCTCCCTTTCTTTGCATTTTTGGTCTCCAAATCTGCTCACAGTGCCTTTTTTCACTGCCTCATCCTGAGGCATCGCTCATGATTACACCTATCCTTTCTACTGCTTTAATTACATTATTTTTCTGCATAACACTTTTACTGCAATGAAATATTTGTGTATTATCTGTCTTCTCCACTAAAATGACCATTGCCTACAGGCATATGCTTTTTGCTATTCAGAGCTAGATCTTTGAGTCTTAGAATAGAGGCTGAAACTACAGTATTATTCAATAAACACTGGTAAACGAGTAAATAGACAGTAAATTTAAAGTCTTAATCCCAAGAATAAATGATTCAAGGGTGTTTTTCTACTTTGTTAAGTGTCAAATAACCTGACCTCTCATAAGTTGAGATTTCTTTCTAAAATTCCTAGTCAAGGAAAAACTCTTGGATACCCACTTTCTCTATGGATCATATATATATAATTTGTTCAGTTATTGGCATGTAGCAAATGTTTATTAAATACTGGTTACTATTATAAGTATGAGAGATTAAAAATTAGATTTCAACTCTAAATTAAACCTGCACTATGGCAACATGCATGTACTACTTGAAATGTTGTCTTTGCTTATGCTCCCATTAAACCAGAATGATCACACTCACATTGTGAGAAACAGGTGGGCATTGGATAGCTGAGCCTAATTAATGGGTATAGTATTTCAGTTATGCAAGATGAATAATTCCTGGGCATCCACTGTGTGTTGTAGCTATAGATTATAATAGTGCACTGTGTACTTTAAAATCTGCTGAGGATAGATCTCACATCAAGTGTTCTCACTATTATAAACATTTTTATTTTATTTTTTAAATAAACATTTTTAAAAAGCTGCAGAGTATGACACCAGCAGAGCCTCAGAATCACTGCTCCGTAAATTCCTTCTTATTCTGAAATTCAGTGCAATACTTTTTGGCAGAGGTTTCAAAGGCTTTCCCTGTGTCTCTCCATTACGCACATTAGACTATTGCCAGCTGTGCTTAGAGGGGTACGGACAGAGGAGCTGGGAGTCAGGAGACAAGGGCTCCTGGTCCAGTCCCCCATTGCATGCTGCTAATTGCATACAGTTTGGTCTTCTGCTAGCTAGATTTCCCGTCTATCACTAGGGATAATGCTAGTGCCTCAGTAGCATATTGTAAGGAGAAAACAAAAAGGACACAAAAAACGCATTGACAAATATAAGCTTAAAACTTTGAACAAAGCAACATTTAGATAGTATATTAATACCCTCTTTTTCCACTGCCTATAAAGACAAAGAATAAAGAAAGAAAAAAAGGGAAATTTTTCTAGTTATTTCAAAATGCATTCCTGTATTGAGGACTTGAAAAACTGATTTTATCTTCACTTTTAGCTTTAATGGCACAGTTTTCTAACTACCACTAAAAAAACTACCTTAATTATATAAATATGGAAGGTCCTTTACAAAAATTAAGGATAAAGATAAGAGAGATAAATCACGTACAATATATCCTATACATTTTTCCGTATGTTTGCTATAAACATACCAAAAGACACTCATGTTTAAGAGACATATCATCTTCTTTTCTTTTTCCATCTCTCTTTTCTTTTTGATTTCTCTACAGATTTTGTAAACTTTGCAGAGGCTGTTTTTGCACATTGAACTTAAGTCAGCTTCAAATGGAAATACAAACTGCCCTGCTAAACTACTGTATTCAATGAAGAATAAAATATATCACTTACCGCATTATTATTTTTGCAAAATGCTATTATGCAAATATACAGGCTTATCTAACCTTAAATAGTGTGAGTCAAAGATGCATTGAAAGTGAATTTATACACATCTACTGAAGCAATGCTCACAGCTGCCTTGCTTTAACAGACAATTGCATACCCTCACTTACAGGGCAAAGAAGGAGCCATATGTCTGTTTTAGTGACTCCATTCTGAGATGGTGCACTCATTCCTTTTATTATATTTTCAAATAAATACATATGGGACCCGTCAGATGTCAACAGTGGCTCAGAAAAAAAGAGTACGAATTAGTCACACTGGCACACAGGGCTCAGGAACAATGAACGGTACTCTGGAAGACCCTTGAACACAAGCGTATTTGCCTCTTAATCCAAATGAATAATTAATGATAATTATCATGCTGCAGTTATTATCTGTGATAATAATATATCCGTAGGTGAATAAATTCAATCTGCTACTATGCAGAAATGGCAACTCATAATATTCTTAAGAAATACAGATATAATTATCAGTATTAATGGTCAAGGGGAAAAAGAGATTTTTATATAAGGAATTACAGCAAAAGGTCTCAAGTAAGGTAGAAATGAATCCTCCTGATAATTTTCTTTTCCCACAGCCATCATCGCTGTGGGCCTGCTGTGGTGATAGTGGGGTTCCTTCTGCTGTGGGTAGGATCCATTTAAGTAAAAGCTTTGCCATGCATTGTACATTGCAGTCTGCCCAGAACATTTGCATTACTGCTCTTTAGAAAACGACTCTGGTATCTTGTGAAGGGAATGTGAAACATGTTAGAACAAGTGGGGTGGGTGGACCATCAACTTCACAATTTGACACTTAAAGGAAAAACAATCCAGCAAAATAAGATGTAAAATGCTTGGTTATTTGACTGGTGGGGGTTGGGGCAGCACTGATTCATGGTGTTTATAGATGGTGGCTGCTCTTTTTAAAATGCCCTAATGACTTAGAGTCAACCAGTGAAATGTAAAGTAACTGTGGCCTGTGACCTAATCCTTCCCCCTAGTTCTCATCACTGTCAAGGGGAGAGCACGTGCTCCATCACTGCGGGTGTAGTGTGCACTTGTGCAAAAGCAGGTACAGTATATACACCCACATGTATATAGTCCTGTAACTTTCATTATAGTTTAGATTTAGAATATTTCCATCATCCCTAAAGACGCTTTCACACTTCTATGTAGTCACTGCCTCTTTTAATATGTTACTTTTAAAATTCATCTGTATCATTGCATTTATTTATAATTTACAATGGTCCACTGTTTGGTCTTATCACAATCCATACAGTCATCAGTTAATATATATTTAGATTCTTTCCAGGTTTTAATAATTCTGAATAAGGCTGTGATAAAATTTTCTGATTAGTAAATGTATGGGCATATATTTTCATATTTCTTGGACAAAATACCTAGAAAAGGAATTGATAGATCAAATGGTAAATGTATATTGACATGTGATTCAAGTAGCAGTAGATGGCATTCCATTTGCTCTGTACCCTCACCAAAACATGAACTTGTGAGTTTAAACATTTTTACCGTTCTCGGATATTGTAATGTCTCATTGTGTCTTTAATTTTTCTTCTGCTATTGGTCAATGGTAGTGAATATCTTTTTCAAATAGTTATTTAGTATCTTGTTTGGTAAATTGTTAAGTCTTTTTTTCCATTTAAAAACCTTGGTCTATATGTCTATTTATTCAACTGTGAGAATATTTTGTCTGTTTTGGATGCCAGTACTTTATCAGATGAATGTTTTTTCCTATTCTGAGGCTTATGTTATAATTTTGTATAGAGTGACTCAAAAAACAAGTGTTTGTAGAAAATTTTTGAGCCTGTGTGAATTTAGTAAGCAAAAAAATGAAGAAAAATGTAGATTAATATTCCTTCTTTCCAAATAAATCACTGATATTTATTCAGTCCCCATTACACATCAAATGCTAGACAGAACATGCAAAAAAAAAAGTATATAAGAATTGACTTTAAAAATAATAACTGAATAGCTTGTATAGTTTAATATCATCCTATAGAGCATTATTTCAACACGACTATGGCTGAGTATTTTTGTCTAGAAAAAATATTTAATTACATAATATAATTATAAGAGTAATTTTTCTTTGATGGAGCATTGTTTATTTGAATTCTACTATTTATAACCTTCATAGAATTGAAGTGCATAAGCAGAAAATTCAATGTTACTTTGAATATTTGTATGTTAGTATCAGAAAAAGTAAATTTTTATTTGACATTGGTAGAATAAATCTGAAGTATTAGAAGACCATAAGATAGTCAACTCTAGAGAAAGCTTAACAATTAGACATTAAAACTATTTTTCAATAGTAACACTAAAAAGTTCTAAAAAAAAGCTTTCAAAGTTTTGCACTCAAATTTCTCATTGCCTCATGAATACACAGTATAGTTCTTATCCCTGATTGGTTAAACAAACAAGAAAGATTATGAAACTCACTCATGCAGCAATGTTTGAAACTTTATCCTTTTTTACTCTTTTTGTGCTACATTTAGTTCTTTTATATTTATGTGGAATTTCTTTAAACATGTATTTTTTACAGTAGTTTAAATGCTAATTTGATTTCCATCTTCCAGGAACAAAAGTTTATCTTTAGAGAATTGGGTATTTTTGTCTTTAAAAGAAACTATTTTCACATTCTAATCTTGTTTTAAAATGTAAGCATTAATTACTTCCAGAAGATCAAAAATTATTTTGTTTTCATTTGGAAAAGGAAAGAAAAAAATACAGACTCTTTCAGAGATATCTTTATGAACTATTAAGTTCTGTTTTTACCTGAGCTGAAGAAAAAATTCCACAATGGGAGAGCTCATTAGTTGCTGGAGAGAGGATGACAAGGGAATGGGAGTTCCTGTCCTTGAGGGCCTTTGCCCTTGACAATGGGAAAAATGATTTAAATTCCAAAGTAGAGTCTCTGTGATGACACAGTTACTTGTTTCTCCCCTGATGTGTACTGGGCTTGTAAAATCACCTTACTTCATTGGTAAAGTGACTTGGCAGGGATGGGAGACTGCAACATGTCACTGGACCCAAAATAGTTTGAATTTGACTGGTTTTTCCTTAGAGAAGCATATGTTTTCCTAGTTCAAGACAAACCTTAAATTCTTCTGGGTCTAACAAGATAACAACAATTCATTTAAAACTTTGAAGCCCTGTATTACTCTCACCTTCTGGTTTTTAACTGATGTTCCCCTATTCTGTTTTGCTGGATAGTATCAGGTTCGAAAGTTTAGGCATCAGCTGTGAAGATAATGAGATTCATTATGACGCCCATTCTTGTTGACTTTTATCTACTTTTGAAGACCTACAATGTCTCCAATGTTTTGGTTTTGTCAGTTTTATTCTTCACTGTTTTGTTCAATTGTATTATAACTAACGATATAGGCAATTCTATTAGAGATAGCGGGAGGCATTATGGTAACCATTGTTGATCACCTTGTATTATGTTTTTACATTATCTATTATGTCCACCCTTTTGACTTGACCGATTCTGTTCTGTTATGTCACATTTGGTTTTACTCTCTTCCAAAAAAGTAATAAGAACCGTGGGAGCAATGAAACCCAAAATGTGTAATAGTCATGGTACAAAAGAGAGGAAAAGAAAGTGCTCCAAACTATATAACTGCATGTATATTTAAGTGTATAAGATAGAAAATGATATCACAGAGTTTTATTGGATCAATGAACAGAACTGTTTGCAGTATCATTGATGGAATGTCCACTTTACAAGCTTTAATTTTGTGACTTGAACAATTATTTCTAAGATGACAATATGTAATCCATTAACTAGTGATTTCCTACTGTTCATTTTTTTTCTGTAAATCTGTATAACTTGTACCCTTTCCCTGCTTTTTTTTTCTTTTCTCCTTAAATAAAATTAAAAAAAATAAAATAAAACTTTCTAATTCTAATCAGTCTCGTGATGCCTTTCATTTGGAGTCCCTGAAGTAAGATGTGACAGTGATCAGCTAATGCATACATATCAGCTTTACAGAAGAATTACTTTTCTTCATATTATTTGAATAATTGACTAATCAGTATAGAATCATAGGTTACAAAGGACTGATTAAACTAGAGAAATCATCTTGCTCACTCCTTTTTTAGTGAGATGAAAAGGTAATTTTGAAAGATCTTCCAAAATCAATCCCTAATCCAATTCATTGTTTAATTCAATTATTCAAAAATACTCAAAGCCAGAAATGGTCTCTAACTTTTTATGCCTAAACTCGGTTTATATTCTGCTTTTCCACAGCCACTTTACTCTGTGTTGAGTCCCTTGTAGATATGAGGCCTTAAGTTTCCTTCAGCTTTCCCCAGTGTTTCAGTTGTCTTGGTGACAGAGTTATGAATCTACCATGATTATTCCTTTCTCTTTCACAGACGCTAACACAGGGCAAATTGTCATTTTGATAAAGGTCTGACCAGAAGTGATTAATGTGGATGAAGTGATTACTTTTGTGCTCCTTAATATTTGTACTGTTTTGCAAAAAGTGCAGCAACCTTCTGTTAACATACTGCCAGTTTACTCTCCACTGTGAACCTCTGATCTTTTTTGATTTGTACTGTCTTGCTGATGGCTCCTTAGTTTACCACCTAAGTGGGTACAATAAGAATACACACCCATTTACTTTCCAGCTTATAGTTCTGCATGTTGAAACTCCCTATTGGTTTCTCTCCCCTTCTCTCAATAAAATCACTCAGAAGTGAGATTCTGTCTTTTGGTGTTATGGAAGGACGTGGTGGGTTGGCACAATCTTTGTGGTTCCTTTTTTTCCTCAGTATAATCTTTCTGTAATTACAAACACAGTGTGGCAACTAAAGTAAAATCCTGGCAGAGTTCTGGACACCACTGAGCAGCGCTGAGAGTGTGAGATGAGGTCAGCACCACAGACAGCAGCCCTACTTTGGAGGTGTGGAAGAGCTGGTGCCGCGTAAGGACCTGTGGAGTCTTTTTGTGATGGAGGAATTTGGAATTCTGAATCTCTATTAAAGAGACATGTAAGGCATATGCTAAGTGGGTGTCAGTGTTTAACTTGGCATTTTGATCACTTCTTTATATTCCTTAGATACTTTCTTAGTTAAAATTTTTATGATTACTAAATAAATTATAACAGGGTATATTATAACAGGGTATATTGCTGTACTGCCAGTCATAATTTTGGGTATTTTCTGTTTAGGGTATATTCACTAGCTAAATCTAAGACTGAATGATATTAATGATAATTCTTTAACTTATCTTGAAAAATATATTCCACCTCCTAAATTTATGTATTAATTTTTTGTTTTTTTGGTACCGGGGATCGAACTCATGACCTCATGCTTCCCAGGCTAGTGCTTAAGTAACTGAGATAATTCCCCAGTTCTTCTACCTCCTAAATTTAAAATTTTGTTGTTCTGAAGAGCCTTTTGACAACTTGCAAAACTACTTTGTGTGGTGTTAAAGTAATAATTACGTCAGACATAGGTATTCTCATAAATTAATCTCTTCATTTCTCAGTAGTAGATGTGCTGCCTGGTATGTAGAAACGGTGCTATTGTGACAATGGTAATGCAGTTTAATGCTTTGAAGCAATGAATTTACCTTGATCTCTTATGTTCTCTTACTTGGGAGAATGCATTTTTGATCAAATAAGGCCTGAACTGCCTATTCAAAGTTAGAGGACCGGTCATAGAGGTGTAATAACCTAAATGTATGCAAATGAAGTGTACACTTTTTAAAAAAAAATTAAAATGTTTTAGGAAGACTTTGGGAATATGAAGATCCCTAAGTTTACTACTTTAGTGGGCATTTTCAAAAATATGCACTTGTGCCCACATAAACTCTTCCCATTTACAATTATAATATTGATATCTGTCTTGGTAATAGGAAATGGTCTAATGTGTGGTACCTGCAGCACATATTCAAAAAGTCATGCTTTATTTTTGTGTGTAATGCCCTGGAGCAAGATGACCTAGTTTTGACTTTCACCATAGTTGTCTGGAGTAAAAATTGTGTGATAAGTGCGTTTGTATTTGGTTCTTCTCATTTTCTTTCTTGACTCTCTTCCTTTCATCTACCCGGACCTAGTGGCCCTCAGTTACTTGGTATTCTCAAACTGTGTGCTGTTTGCTCAGAATCTTCCACTAAACTTTGACCACTTGGACTTTGCTTCTTCCTGGATCCTATATTCTAGTTCTTTTCCTTTGCTCTATTGCTTTCCATGCCTTAGATTGTTGGAGTTAATATGATTTTTATAAAACTGAAGCCTTCAAATTCTCTTTGAACAATTAGTGTTTTGAGAATTCACCATATGCTTGCAGAGTTGATGGGAAATATTTTAGGTGGTTTGGATTTATGGATCTTGTGTATGTGTACCCAAGTACTTGCTTATACAGATTTGGCTAACTCGAAATTATGACTGGCAGTACAGCAAGAAAGCAGTTGACTTGTTTACAAAGTATGGCACACCTTCTCTCAAATTGGTGGTTTTCAAAAAACACTTTCAATGTAGTATTCATTCATATGGTCAATTTTTGTATGATGATACAAATCCTTGAAAGAAAGCAGAGAAACAGAGAATGAAGACAACAGATTGGAGAGGGTCAGTGTTGTTGCTGTCTTATCAACCAGTCAGGTGGGCTCTACCTTACTGGCCCCAGCCTATAGCTGGCTCCTTGTGGCATTGCAACCTGCAACTGATTCTAGACTGACAACCCATACAGCTGATGAATGCCTTGTTTTGGCAGCGCTGTGCTTCTAGAAATTCACTCCTGGCATTTGTCAATTCAGAGAAAAATTTACTGACTAGCAATACTTATCTTTGATATACACATATGAAACACACAGAGAGACAGATGCAAAGGACCTCAGGAATGCTTAGAAAGACACTGGTACCTATGTGTTTGACAAAGTCTAGGAAAGCCTTTCCTGAGGAGATAGTAGTCAGTTTAGCTTCAAACGATGTAAAGGAACCTATAAGGTAGATGGAGTAGATGGAAAGAAAATCCAAGGTTAGGGGAAATTTCCAGTGTGTGGAATGTTGTGAATTCATTCATTTGCATGGGCACATGAGAACTTTGTACATGGATCCTAGCTAATTTCATAGTTTTTCTCAAACCAGCACATAGAACCAATTTTCTCCCTTCATATCTGTCCCAATTCTGGTCATAATATTGTACTTTGGCCTTCACCAGTAGCTTGCTTATTCTGATTGTTTGTATACCAACAATATCCTTATATTTTGTAAAATAGCTCATAGAATATGCTAAATATTTCTCATAAAAATGTAAAATGGCAATAATACATGATAAATATGTTTCCTATGATATAAAACAAAATGTATTAGTATAATATGCAGATTTCTCTTTAGAAGATAGTGTTATCAGTTATGTTATCTTTTGGTATGTAAGAACTCATATACCCTTAAGTAGAGCACTTTTATCTGTATATCATCTTTTAAAAATACAGTTCTTGACATTGGCATCCATTTTTTTACTGTTATTTCTTGAAGTTCTGGGTATGAAAGTCTAAGGGCACATTTCACTCAAAGAATTAGTCTGGAATGTCACACTCTGGCACATTGACACTTTACCCAGAAAACTATGATGGATTGGCAAATGTAAACTCAGGTATAGCTGAGAAGTCTCAGAAGATAATTAATCTATTTTGATGAGTCTAAATGTTGCATTTCCTTCCCTTAAGAAGAGAAAGAATTTCTCAACACCTTGAAAATGCAGGCCTTTCAGGTTCTTTGAAGGCATGGATTTGTACTTGGTGTAATTGGAGTTCTCCATTTCTTCCACCACAGTTTCCACCCATAATTTCATCAAACTCAGAACTATTAGTCTTTGTCATTGATACTCTATCTTCATAATCCTCTTATACTTCTTCATTATGATGCTACCTATCAGATTTTTCCCTATAGTTTGTCCCACAAGATCCTATCACTTTTTGTTATATGTATTTTTCCACTCATTTCTTTCTCATGGTTTTAATAAACTCTGATGTGTTCTGCTTTCTTATCATCTATAATTAGCATATTTCCATAGTAACAGGCAGTTGCAAAACAGAAATCATTCTGTGTATCAGCGACTGCTGAGCAACCTCTGGATGTAGCAAAGAGGGGCCTTGACCCTATTAAGAGAGGAAGACTTTTCTCTGCTTGGCAGGATCTGTACATTTCATAGAAGATCTTGTTTCCTGCAGGAAAGAATAAGTCAGTGTACTTGGACTCAGGCATGCAAAATCATAGTATTTAATAAACTAAGAAAATATTGAAGAAGACGTAAGATAAATATCTAGTGCTGTCTTTCTGCTCCTGGTTTGTAAAGATTAGCAATTCTTTGATCAGCATGATGCTTGGAAGTAACTGGTAGCAAATATTTGGTAACATTTACCTTTACATTTCACCTACAGAGCTCAGTAAGTATGCTCCTTGGGGCAGAATCTAGTAGTAGTATACTGCTACTTCTAGTTTTATGAGATTTATTTATTTTTATTTTTAATTATATGTTTACTGTTTTCAGCTAGACATCAACTCATGATCATAACATATTAAGCAATTATAATGACATTAAATATTAGCGAAATCTACTAGCAATTTTTAAAATAAGGCATTTTGTAGTGTATATAAGAACAAATTTCTGTGTATTCCTATATTTCCTATGCAAAGCTATGAAGATACTATCATAAAAAAATTATGTATTAGCCTGTATGCTACGTTTTTGTATATATTACTTTAGAACCTCATGACGACTTTTCAATGTAAGACACTATTTTTCTAATTTTGTGTGTAAGAAAACTGTGGTTCACAGAGACTGGATAATGTTACCTAAGCCAAAAAGTAAAAACTTATACTCTTGGGTACTTGGAACCCAGACTGTGTACAAATATACATTTCCTGTACATTGCTAAATAAGAATGCTTGTATGAACCGTTATATAGATGCAAAAGTATATACTTCTGTTTTCATAGAAAGAGCTTGATTAGTGAGAAGTTAGGATAAAATTTGAAATATCTTGAGTTGAAAGATGAAGTCCTGAAGCAACAGGTGTTTTCCCTAGATGTCAAGAAAGCAGATGATTTAGCAACATATGGAGCCTATGAGAATAGGACTTTATCGCTTGAAAGCAAGGAAATCCTGATGGTAGGTCATGTGTAAACTTCTAGGATTCGTTTTGCCCCCCAGCCTGTAAATCTGTAATGATACTGCTATGTGAACTCTGTTCTTGATGGTTAGTGGAGATGAATAACTTGTGTCATGCTTTCCCATCCCCATAAACGTAATGCTAGCAGATACATTTTTCTAAATTTTATGAGGTGGTAGCAATTTGTGTGCTGCATTTCATAAATCAACAATGTAAAGGTTGCTTATACCAAGATGAAAATGTGCTTATTAGACACAGACAAAAATTAAAGCCAGGAAGCAATTAATGGAGGAGAGCCTTCATCTATCTGTCTACTTTATCGAGGACTTTCTAAAAATCCTCAAATTCCTACATGTTTCACATTTATCTCAAGTCTAACACAGTTATGCATATTTCTATAATAAACTTTATCTCTAACATTAAGACTGAAGCAATTTATCTAAGAAGCTCTGGATAGACAACTTGTCATCAATGGCCTGATGTCAGCTCTTTCTTTGAGTCTCCAAGACCAGTGAATTTTGTTTCCAAGTAGCTTAGTGAATTTCTTATGCTTTGCAAAAAACAAAACATAAACCTCCCTATTGCTTCAGTGTCTTGAATGTCTATGCAGTTTATTATGGCATACATATTTCCACTGCTGCACTATTCCCAAATAAACTTAATCTTTGGAAAATCTGTATTTGGTACTTAGTTTGACAAAGATCCACTTCCATTTCATACTTGATTTAAACTATGAATAGTATAATCATCTATCAGAGTATCAACAAGATACCTGGTATCTAAGAAAGAAGAGCATATTTATTGCATGACTTCTACATGCCCATTACAGTATCAGATGCTTTTCACATACTATTGGTTGTGGCTATGAGGATACATCTCTCAGATCTTCAACAAGCAGCATGACTGACTGACCACTACTGTTGTGTTTAATCATCATTGTCATCATCATCATCACCATCATCATCATCATCATCATGATGAAATTCATCATCATGTTTGAATGGAGGCTACACTTCACACCGGCTGCTCCAACCAATGGCTAAGAGGTGCAAGGCATGCTAATGTATGTCTGTTTCTGGGAAATAGAATCCTCTGACAAGTGACTTAAGTTTCAAGTTTACCTATTAGTCTTGCATAATTTTCCTAGAACAACAATGAAGACAATTTTACTCAATCATTTTTTTGCATCCTCCTCTTTCAGTGCAGTGAGACGGCATCACCACTGAACATCTCCCAGCCTCTCTGTTTTCTCCCCCTTCTGATTTTGCAGGTATTTCCACTAATGACCTCTCTCGATGCTGGCTTTTTATAGGTGATAAATCAACACAGTATATAATTTAACTTTGTCAATCTCACGAGCTGTTCATGTTGATAAGACATTGTGGATAAACTACTCATTCTGGTCACTCAGTTAACTAGTGGCACAGCCCATCTCTGTCTGCTCTTATGGTCTACTGACCCTTCCCATTGCATGACCTTGCCTGGCAGACTTTATGGCCACTTGGTCTAACTGACAGTTTCTATGCAAAAATGGAAGAGGCAAACATTATTGTAAACTTCCTTGAAAAATACCAAGGAGGCAAGTAGTTAATAGAAAATGTTCCCCTTTTCCATCGTCTAACATATACTTTTAAGCTTTCTTATCTGTGTAACCTGCAGGGAGCTGTCTGGAAACATGGATGTTTTCCTTTTCTTTTTTTGTAAACACCACCTTTTTAGGTAAATCAGAACCTCAGGTGTTGTATCTATTTTTCAGAGTTACCATGCAAAGTTGTGACAGTCTCTGGGGAGTGTGAGGTCTAGGAACCAATGGAGAGATCATAACAGAAGACAAGCATTAGATTTTCAGGAGCTATAATGATCATACTTTGAAAGTCTTAGCATTATGGAAAAAGCAGCTCTCCTCATTTGTATCCCACAGCAGTGTGAATTTTCTGAAGGCAAGAAGGCCTTCTTCTTAGCATGGATAAAAGCCAGGGACAGAATGGGGCTGCGGGCTACTTGTGTTACAGTGGAAGCCAGCAGCAAAAGCCATGACAGTCAACTCCAGGGAAGCCCCGGAAACTGGAACTGATTCCTAATAAGCCACGAACCCAGGAGGAAAGGGAAGAAAACAAAGGCAGACTTTTTTTTCATCTTCATCCTTTTTAAATATTTGCAAGAAGGTACAGTTTACTGCGATTCACTCTAAAACCTGCTAAGAATTTAAGAAGACAAGGAGCCCAAGGACCTCTACTGGAGGGAATCCTTGAAAGATGTGTCTAAGATCTTTAGCACCAGGAGAACATTGATGTGTTTTCCTCTTTGATTTGCAGAGCATCTTTTCATTTGATTAGAAAACTTCATCCTTCTCAGAGCTGGTCACCCATCAATGGGTGCTACCAGGTGACACATAGGCGCCCTTTGCCTTTCATTCTCTGTGTTTCCATGGTCAGGCCCCAATTGGTCTGTGGGTGATTTTTTTTGCCCAGGATGAATCTAGGACCTTGGATTATTGGTGGAGGCTTCTTCAGTTGGTTTTTCCTCTCTTAACATTTTTTTTTTGACAATGTCCTGTTTACCACTCCAGCTTCATCTCCTGTGCTTCTTCACATCATGCATTTGATAAAACAAAATGCTTTCCATTCTGCAGCTTCCATGACCTTTTCTCCCATATTCCTTTGTTATTGCTGTTCTTTCTGTAGTTACTGCATTCTTATCCCTCAGCAATTCCTCTCTTTTTGCCTATTTGGTGTGTATCTCATTCCGTTAAGACTGAATTCAGATGCAACCTCTTCCATGATGACTGCCCTGAACTTGCCAAACTCAATTACTTCATTCTCTGCACATTTTGGTAATGTTGCAGAGCTGAAATTAATTTTGCTTTTGTCTGAAAATAGATTGAAATTCAACAATTTTTTTCCTAATGACTATTAAGTGCTTGATATTGGAATGATCTCTCTCATATATAGCATTTATTGATTTTTTTACTTGACACAAAGCCTGGACAGGATGATTCCTTTGGATTGAGATGGACGATTATTGCATTCTGAAATCACTGAACTATTGATTCTTAAGGAGAGGTGATAACCATGGAGCAGGGGCATTTTTAGTTACTGCTCATAAAAATCCTGCTTAAAGTCTCTGATTTCCCCAGAAGTTTTGGAAAATTGTGATTCCTCTTCTGGTTAACCCCTGTGACTCTAGGATATGTGTTAATAATCCATAGCAAGGATTTTATGGAAGCTGCAATATCTGGCCACAAGTAAGACCTCTGAAGGCCTCCAGGATCAGCAGGCCACAGATTCCACCTGAGCTGGGAACCTCTCAGTCTCAGTCACTTATAGAGTTGAATGTAAAGTTAGTATATTTATGTAATGCAAAATGTACCACTATTTAATGTTTATAGGAGTTTTTATCTGCTTCTTATAGCCATGACCAATTCTATAAAACAATTAGTATTCTGAAAAGTAGATCTATTTTTCACTAATACAACGGTCAAAAGATAATATTTGTAATGGACAACTCTTTCTTCAACTGCCAATCCACACCATAAACCACAGCCCAGGGGCCAAATCCATCTCGTTGCTTGTTTTCCCACATGTAGTTTACTGGGACACAACTGTGCTTTCACATCTTGTCCACGTCTACTTTCGCATAATGATTGTAGAACTGAGTAGTGAGAAAAACTCTATGCCCTACAAAGATGAAAATATTTACTCTCCAGTCTTTCATTGAAGTCTGCCAGCTTTTTGACAACAATCCAGAGTTCTGCCAGAGACCATCAATACAAACTCCTCAGTACTTAGTTGGGATTACAAATCTGTAAGATCCAAATATCAGGCCAGCTTAGCTTCCTGAGCTGCTGGTGGGACTCCATCTTATGGGCCCTATGTGATTAGAGTGGGGGCGTTTCCACTTAGCTTTTGCTACCAGAATGTCCTGAGCCAAGAGTTCTCTGTGGAGAGGGAGGTGCTTATAGCTTTAGTTTTTTCTATCCTTAAATCCTCTTCACTCTGATTTTCTAAGTATTGATTTTAGTTTTATGTATGTATATTGGGGGAAGGAGGGAGAAATGTTGGGAAGGCAATGTTACAAATTTATACTAAGTGATATTCATTCTGCATTTTCATATATGATTGTGTAAAATGAGCTGCTTTTATGTCTGTTTCTGCCACCTAGTTTAAAAACTTGTGAGGGCTGGGAGTGTAGTTCAATGAAAAGTGCACGCTTAGCATGTATAGAACTCTGGGTTTGTTCCCTAACACCATGAAAAACAAAAACAAAAGGGAAAACAATGATTAAACAAGTAACAAAACTCTTTGGAAATAATAACTGCATCATGAAATACATAGAACATAATAAATGTGCAAGGGTTTTGTTCACTTGTGCTTTGTTTGGCTTTAATAGCAAGTTAGTTTTCTTTCTTTCTTTCTTTCTTTCTTTCTTTCTTTCTTTCTTTCTTTCTTTCTTTCTTTCTTTCTTTCTTTCTTTCTTTCTTTCTTTCTTTCTTTCTTTCTTTCTTTCTTTCTTTCTTTCTCTTTTTTAAATCAGTACCAGGGATCAAAATCATAACCACACACTTGCAAGGCAGGCGCTTATGCCACTGGGCTAAATCCCTAGCCCTTAGGGATTAGTTTTCAAAGATAGTTTTCAAAGACAAGCAAGTTTTCAACAAAATTAATAGGCAACTGTAGCATCAATAATAATTTCAGCAAAATATATAAAGTTAGCTTCTTGATTGAAAAAGCTATACTCAGTTTTCTTGCTTTTACTAATAAAATACTCGTTGTTACCAGCATTTGCCCAGTGCTCAGTGTACATAGGTGAATCTGTTTATTGTAGCCCTCAGACAGATGATGCCTTGCTTGAAGATGGTGTACAGTCTGGGCCAGCGATGCCTGCTGGGGTAAAGGGGGGAATGTCAGTGAATGAAGCAGGTGGCTGTGATGCAACATGGAGTCCCGGGGACCTATGTGTGAAGGCTTTGTCTAACAGAACAGCTGCTGCTCAGCACTGGCCTTCGGCCTCCAGGCTCAAATGTTCAGCCCACTACTGCTTGAATTCCCAATACTTCAGACCTGGAAATCCAGACTGGCAGTGAAATGTTGTAAGATTAATAAAGTTCAGGAGTAATAAAACATGCTGTGGGTTAGTTAGGTTTGGCAGTTGGACCAGTCTGCCAACTCTGGGTTAAGAACAGAGGTCCTGGGACTGACTAGTTGGATCACTCCCAACTCTGCCACGTTCTGTTTTATCTTGAGCATTTTAACCTTGTTAAGCCATAGTGTCATTGACTAAACAATGAGACTAACAGTGGAACTGACTTACTGGATTTAACCCATATTTGCCATATGTAGCATATACATAGAATGGCTATCTAAGTATATGAATATTTTTTAAGGATGGACAGCTAGTAATTTTGCATCTGATATTTGTAGTAAGTCTTTACAATCACAAAGGCATATCCTTTTCTTCCAGGGCAATCTTTTTTTCTCATAACAGAACATTTTGGTTTTTTCCTAGACATGGTTTGCCAATTAGTTATCATAATAGAAGCAGACCAACAATTTTATGAACCATATGAAACTATTCTAGTGCTAGGTATAATTGATGGAATAAATTATTTCTTCCAATTTGCTCAAAAAGTTCTTTTTAAAATTTTCATTGTTTCCTATGAATCAAGTTAAGTTTCTTCTTATAAATGGACATGTAGCTCACATTGACTTCAGAGGGAATTAAGAATCCAGGGATAGAATCTAACTTGAAGAGTTCTAATTTTGTTTATTTTTAGCAGACAATAATAAAAACGGCATATCTGCTCAGAGTGTATAACAGTAAGCATTCTTGCTAACTTGGTCAGGTGTAGTATCATAACTAAGGGTCAGTGTGAGGAATTTCTGTATTTCACTAATAGGTACAAAGACCCTTCCTTTAAATGAGCAAGCATAGTTGTAAGCATCAAAGATAACAAGCAACATCATTTAGGACAAAGGATTTCACTGGAGCCAGAAGGGGAGTCAAATATGCAGTATAGCTGGTAAATAGCTTGCTATTTCTATCTTTTCATCCGATTGTTTTTTACCAAGGCAAATGGTTAGTATAGTAAAGCAATATATTCTTAATCAAATCTTTTTAAAATATAAAAATTTTCACATACTACCAGCAGAGCTCTTCTGTTCTGAAAGAGTTGCATAAAACATTAGTTTCTTCAAATTCTGAGACAATGTAGATAGAAGCCTGGGCATGCAAATAGAAGACTTGGACTCTTCCATTCTGCACATAAACATCTATATAATTTTGGGGTCATTGACTTCCTGTCTCTTGATTACAGGCAGTGAGTCTGCCCTACCAACAATGAAGTCTTCTGTGGAAGGTTTTTGTTTTTAGATGAAAAGAGAATTGTTAGTGCCAAAGTTCCTTCTTGTGTGAAATGGTATTGGTGTAGAGAAAATATGAAATTACAAATACTTTTTCATGGGGGAATTATGTAGTGTAATTACATGAATACCAGTGTCACATAATATTAATTTTTTACTTCCTTTCTTTCTTCTTTCCTTCCTTTCTTCCTTCCTTCTTTCCATCAGTTTTCCTCTCTCCTCTGTTCTCTCCCTCCCTCTCTTCTGCCTCCTTCCTTTCTTCCTTCTTTCCTTTTTCCCTCAACAGTACTCAGCTCTCTGGGCGCAGAATCAGAAATCCACATGTATTCACCTAGGACTGGTAATTACTAATCACAGAGAGGAATTCAGGAAAATGACAAGGAGGCAAACATACTAAGGAGTATACAGAGGGAATTCTTTCCTTGATACACATGTTGCAAAACTAATGGGAAAGGAAGTGAGAAGGCAAGGCTAAAGGAGGCTGGCTGTTATGGTGGAAGAAATGTATATTATTTTTAATGTCTTGAAGATGTCTTTGTTGCCCTGATTATGATAATAGAGCTGGGTATAAAACTTCTTATTGATTTATTTCTCTACCAAAATTTGAGAAATGCCATTGCAAACTGTTGTACGTTTTTATAGAAGTAAAATTCAATATTTATTTTTTACTCTTTCACTGATAACACTTAAGGTCACATGATTGCCCATGATAGTCTATAGTTTATCATGTACTTTGATATACAATGTTTTTATTTATCATAAATAAATTCAGGTATTTCTTCAATTTTGGAAAAGTTCTTGACATATTTCTTCAAATACTATTTTTATATGGCTTCCTTCTTCTGGAATGAATATTATATATGTTAAAGTCCCTCTTTTTATATTCCATGACTTTTTGAATTTTGATTTTTATAAAATATAATTTCTAAAACATTATATTTCAATGAATTAGGTCAGGTCTAAATCTTATTCAATCTTTTGATAAAAAGTTAAGGTATTTAATGGGTTATTTCTAATAAATTTATTTTTATTTATGCTTGATTCTATATTTCCTTTCTATTTAAAAAACTTATAATGCTTCAAATGTAGAGCACATTTTTCCATGGGAAAAACTTCTATAACTCCCATGAAAGTAAAAAAATAAAGTATTGCCTGCCTCGTAGAGTCTTCTTTAGGTCTTTTCCTTACTTCTCCACAAAGAAAACCAGTAATTCTGGCACCATCATGTAGATTTACAACTTGTTCATTGACGTTAACTTACTAACTTAGGTTTTTCCTGGAAGTATGTGAAATTCTTACTGTTTCACAGGCTTGCCAACAATTGATATTATTAAATGTTTTTAGCTTTAACCAAGGTAGAGTCTGGTACCTATGCTGTTGGTACTTCATTGTGAGTTTGGAACCTTAATGTACTTTATTGATTCATTGCATACATTCTTTCATGCACGCCTATAAAGCACTCTTTTTTCGCAGTTTAGCTTGTATTTTTCTAATTGACTTTCTTTGTCTATTTTCAGTGTGAGCTGCTTTTTGATTAAACTGCTGAAGTTCTTCTTCCGTGTCATACCTCACCCTTCCTACTTTTTAAAGTATCTTTTTTCAATTAACAAAAGCGCTTCACTTAATATGGCACTATTCATATTCCTTTTCTTTAATAACTGAAGAGGTAATTTCTTTTCCTAAGATCATAAAGCTATTATGCTGCATTATATTCTGTTGTTCTTATTATTAATTTTCACATAAATATCCACATACCACTTGGAACAGATTTTGTCTATGGTACAATGTAGAGGTCACTTTTCCTCTCTCTAGATATTCAACTAACTCACCAACATTTATTAAAAACACTACTCTTTCCTCACAATTCAGCAGTGATGTCTTTATTATGAATAAGTATTCCTGTGTTGTCTGTTTAAGACCTTGGTCTATTTGTCTATTGTGAACCATCCCACACTGTCTTGCTATGACGTTATGCTAACCAATATTGAATGGCAGAACAAGTTGTCTCACTTTTTTCCTCTTTAAGGTTATTTTGATTATTCTTGGCCTTTTGCATATCCAAATATAAGTAAAATACTACTTTTAGAATTTGCTTTTCAAGTTACCACATGAAACGGTTGGGAGATTGAAATTACATTGCACCTACAGATACTTTTGAAAACTACCATCTTTATGATATTGACTCTAATCCATGAGCATGAATTACCCTACAAGCATTTAAATATTTTTATTTCCTTTAATATATTTTTGCAATTTTTTAATTAAAGATTTATAATTATTTGATATACTCTGATGTTACCATAGTACTATTTTCTTTTCTTTTTCTTTCTCTCTTTCCTTTTTTTTTTTTTTTTTGTATCGGAAATTGAACTCATGATCTCACACTTGCCAGGTAGGTGCTTATGCCACTGAACTGAATCCCTGGCCCCACTAATACTATTTGCAAAAAGTTATTACTTTTTACTCTAGTATATACAAATTTATCTGACTGTAATACATTAACCTTTATCCAGAAACTTCATAAACTCCATTTTTTCTTGTTTGCCAACTTCATATTTTATTCTAATAATTTCCATATATTCTTTTGAACTTTCTGTGCATAAAATCATACTACTGAATAATGCCAGGTTTATTTATTTTCTGTTTATTTACATACTTGTATGTTTTCCATGTTGCTTATTATGTTCAGAAAAGTTTTGAAGAGAAGTGATAAGTGCCGTCTATCAATGTTTGTGAGAATTACCATCACTTTTAATTTTCATCAAATGACATGAAAAGTCAATTTTTAAGTATTTTAATATCATAGAAATCAATGTTGAAGCTAAGTGATAGCATATTTATTCTCAAATATTTGTATACTGATTCCTGGTCATAAAAACAGTAAATTTCACACAATTTTAAAGAAAAATACTAAAATACATGTCAGTAGTTGGTTACAGTGTTTACATGTAGTGTTTCCACATTTAAAGTTAATTTCCAGTGCTTGTATTATGGCTACTGCTATAATTTAAAAGCCTTAACCACAAGAGAAGGCATAACTACCTACAAATCGATATATTTATTTTAATTTTCATTTGTGAAAATATGTTTAGGTTATTTGTTTGAGAACAATTTTCAACTCTATAATAACCTGGTTTTCAATAAACTTTATAGTTTTCAACTTTTTATAGGCGGCAGGAAATATGAAAGAATCTCTAACTTTGGGAATTAAATGCTTAAAAATTTAGCATTTTATTAGATTTTATTTTATTTAACATTCTTGGACATTCATAGCCATCAGCAATTCCACTGTAATTTCAGGTGCTGTTGGGAATTTGGCTTCTCAGTGGAGCTGTTAGTTTAGGAAATCTAGTAAATGAAATAAGTATGTTTAATAGCACATGTGAATGAATTGTTCTAAAATTGGTTTTGATGGCTTTGTTTTCATCAATTGAACTGGTTCATTCAACATGGTTGTTATTGTTCCTTATATAAGCACATTTTCCTTTCTGTGATAAAATTCATGATTGTCAGAAGATATCAATTAAAAAACATAGCATCATGGCCTTCACAATGTCTATAGTAGTTTTACTTTATCTATTATGTTCTAATGAAATCTTTTATTGTTGATCCTAGGAACTTACACAGTTTCAAATCAGTTACTCCCACTGGGTGGCTGTGCCCTGGTTACTCCAGGACCGTTTCCTCTCTTTTATCCTGATATTATCAGGTAATATATTTACCCATGATATTGCCGTGTGTGTGTGTGTGTGTGTGTGTGTGTGTGTGCACTGAAAGTAGGGAGCATGGATATATATGATTAAAATATATTTTACCTATGGAATTACTTTGTGTTTGTAATGGAATTAACCACTCAGTGTGTGAAAATTGTGTCATCTTGAAAAGAGTTTAGACTGGTATCACTACAGCATCAAGGTACAGGACAAATTGGAGATGAATAAGAAGGGAAAGAAAGTGGGCCAGGGATTTAGCTTACTGGTATAAGTGACTGCCTGGCAAGCACCAGGTCATAAGTTTAATCCCCAGAACCAAAAAAAAAAAAAAAAAAAAAAAAAATGGATAGAAAGCAATCACATGAACCTTGGGTGTTGAGCTAGCATCATGGAACTGGAGAAGGCAGGGGAAAACGGTCTTCTAAATCATCCAGCAGGTCTAGAGACCTCTGAATCTGCTTCCAGACTCAGAGTTTTGGAGACTTAAAGAGAGATGTGGTAGAGAAAGTTATATAAAAATCAGGAGGGACAGGTATAAATTAAAGGTGTGAGGGATTAAGGTGATTTTCCCCCAAGGAAGTACAGATTCTTTAGTCCTGGGTCTGAACCTACATACAGATGGGAAGATGGGGACAGGATGGGGAAGAGGATGGCGGGTCAGACTGTGATATAAAACTGGCCTGGCCAAATGGCCAGGTGTGGTGGCACATGCATGTAATCCCAGGACTCCAGCAGGCTAACAAAGAGGGAGCGCCATGAATTTGAGTCCAGCGTGGGCTGCACAGTAAGTTCAAGGCTCCTCTGAACTACATAGCAAGATCCCAAAACAAAACAATACAAAACAAAACAAAACCAACAACAAAAATGAGTATACAGAAATGAATTAGAAAATGACAATAAATCCTTAGAAACAGTAGGAAGAGATGAGTACATTGAGAGTGAGAAAGAAAATGCATTGAATTAGGGAGGCAAAAGAAAACATGCGTTTGCTTTTCTAATTCTTTGTTCTTCTCAAAGTTGAAAGGAGCTGTGGCTTCGTGGTATGACGCCGTGAAATCTCACCCACGAGATTTAGGGGTCTAAAATTGGAGGGCAATGATAACAATGTTTTATGGTGGCATTACTGTCTTCTCCTCAAAATAAGTAACACACAACCCTCTTATTTCAGCATGTTTGATTTCACATAATATGTTGTATAGTGGCTATTCATATCCCATATCTCATCATATATTAAGCCAGAACTGAGAGACCAAGGAGACATGTGATTTTACAGTACCTGGGTACTAAGAGAATTTCATTCATTCACTAACTTGACTGCTCATAAAATATCAGTTAATAGCTTATTGAATGCCAACAAGTAGCCCAGACTCTGGAAGTACGTAAGTGCGCAAAATATGTGGAATTTAATTTGTAGTAATGAGAGTGGTACAAGGAAAAAAGAAAAAACACTTATGTGCTTTCTACATCTTCCATTAAGTGTCAGAGAATAAGAACCAAAACCAAGTTATTTAATCACTAGTTTTTAAGCCATTTTTTCATGTAAATCAATTATAAAACATACTGTACACAAGACATGTACATATTCATTTACATGATTGCTAGGAGTTGGAAGATAAAAAGTAATGATTCCATTCCTTTGGAAACACAATTTTGACGTAAGACAGCCAGTGAACACAACCACAATGTAGAATTTGAGCTCTGATTGAGATGAAAGCAGGACCCTGCAGAAGGCAGTAGGGCAGTTTCCTCGTGAGGAAAGAAGAGGAAAGGCATTCAGCACCCTCGAGCACCTCTGAGCTGGCTTCAGAGAGAGTGGGAACTGGCCAGCCTTGCTGGCGAAGGCGGTGGTGTCCAGGCTGGAGGAGAGCACGTGCAAACCCGTCCCATGACACCCCCTGCTACTGTCTCTTCCTCACATCTACAGGCTTTTCTGGAACTCTATTCTTTTCCTTCTTTCTGCGCACAGCAATTTCCCTTGTTTGACAAGAGATAGAACAGAGATGAGCTTTGGGTGAGGTGCGTGCAATAATGGGAAAGAACCAAGAAGGGGTCTTCTGGAAAGTTGGGATGTTTAGAGCTTGATGCAGATGTCGGTTACATAGCTGAGGACACGTGCAAAACTCCATGTGTTCATCAGAGCAATTTCTGCTCTTTACTACATGCACGTCAGACCTCTCCGAATCAAGAAAAAAAGAAAAGGAAAGAAAAAAGACTTCCAGCCTAATCTGACTTCACTCAAGTCAGGTCTATGTGATTTACTTTTTCATGGTACAATTTATCCCTTGGTGCCAGAAGCATGCTGTTTATATTTTGTGTAGTTTTTATTCTCTGTTCATTTTTTTTTCTGTGAAAATCTTTTCAGAAACCAAATTTAAAAGGCCATTCATGACCTTGATTTTGTCTGGGCTCATATTATGTCTCAGAGGGAATCTCTACTTTCTTAAACTAGGATTACATGAATCCAAACACAGGGTCAAATTAGTTTTACTTTTGCAGAAAATGCATGTATCGTGTGCTTTTGTTTTTCTCTTTGTGTTATGGAAGGAGACAATTTTGCTGTGCATGCACAGTCCAAATCTTCACTGAATATTGCCAAGAATACATGAGTTTCGAAAAATCTAGAAAATGTTTGTTTCTATCTTGATTTGTGAACTTTTAAAAGAAGGGGAAAGAGTACATTTAATGGATCTCATTTCTTTCCTATTCCTCAAACAGATTAAAAGAAGAGAATAAATAAAACAATATTGAAGGTTGATTGAGGGATAAAACACTCACAGAACAAATTTGACTTATTCAAGTTTTATGAATTTCCAAATAGCAGGTTTAAGTAGATTTGCTGAAGCTTAGATATATGTGTCTGTCAAGCAAGAGAACATTTAAAGAAAACAGTTCTTTGTATTTTCAAAATTGAATTTCTAGCTTAGCTTTTGCTCTTAGAAAACATCAAGTGAAAAAGAAAAAATGCCATTTATGTTGTAACCACAAGACAATCTCTATGAGAGATCTAATCTCAGGAAAAGCAACTCACAGGTCAGTTGATCCACCATAAAATATAAAGAAATGTGCCTGGATTCTTTGCAAACTGCTCAAACTTGGTGATATTTGATATCAGCTAGGCAAAACTCATCAGGCAACCCTCTGGGGTTCTCTTCCTTCTGTGGAATCCTCTAATTAATTCTCTCATCTCATCAGCAATGACACACTACTTTGGGCTCCAAGACTTACTATGGGGGCCTTTTTGGGTTGCATCCTACATCCTTAAGCATTACATGGTCACAACTCTCTACCTTTAGTTTCCTTCCTTGATATTATGACTTCATCATCCAAAGTTTATTTGTTCATCCCAGAAAGAAACTAATCAGAAGTGTCTATTAATGTAATTTTGCTAATGGAAGATATTATCAAACCATGCTGCCACTTATTGCTTTTACTAACCTGATGTTTATAAAAGTACTTTGTTATAGGACACTGGAAAAATGCATAGTCATATATAAATGAATAAGAAGTATTTATAATTTTTCTGCATCTTTCCAAGTATTAAGTACTATTAACTTACACATGTACACACTTGAATACATATATTTCACTTAAAATATTTAAAGCCCTTTGTGCCTGTAAATATATTTCCATAGTATGTTTTTATGTATGGTAAGTAGACCATTTTCTAAGAGCAAACTCACTTATTTATATGATTTCTTACTACTGGATATGTGGTTTGTTTCTGGTATTTTTTCTCAGTCAGTTAATAGGTAATCCTTAAATGTCATGTCCATTTCTTATAATACTTTTCTTAGGAAATAATTTACATCTAAAATCGCAAGGTCAAAGATATGTATTAAAAATCCTAATCACTTTCTGAGTAAACCACTTTTATTTGATAAAGGAGTATATCCCCATTGTAAAAATCTCAAGTAATATATGATGAAAGTAAACTTTTCCATTGGAGATAATGGAGTTCTTTATGTAGGCAATCACAGTGGTGTATGTCTTTTGTTGCTCTCTGGAAGTATCCTATAGCTACATCTTGTAACCTTTCTTTTTTCCACAAGTGGATAGACATACATTGTCCTGAATTCCTACTTTACAAACTTAAAACTGTGTATATTGGAGCATCCTCCAATGTAGAACACATAGCTCTAGCACGTGTTTTTTCATGGCCATAGAGTAATAATGGTATGACTGTGAAATTTTGTAAGTGAGCTATTAAAGGAGTTTGGCTGTTTTGTTTCATTTGTTGAGACAAAAACAGCATTAACAAACACATACAACTTTTTGTACTATTTTAAGTTTTTGACATATATTGCCAAACTATTAAGGGACAAACAAATATTGGCATGGAAAAAATACTCTTCCTCTTCCTTCTTGTTTCATTTTAAACAAGAAGCTTTTTACAGATGATATTTAAAGTCTCAACATTGACTGTAAAGTTGGCTCCCTCTAATCAGGGGAGAAACTTGGCAAAGGCAGTATCTGTTCTGTCCCTCTGCTGGGGAAGCCACCCCCTAGACCTCACACACAATGCTCGATATGGAGCATGCTGCATACTCCAAGATGCTTTAACCTCAGGCAACTCCTTCTCTGAGGAAGGTGCTATGATGCGGGCTGAACAAATCTCTTGGTGGACTGCTTTGCCCGTTATAGCACCTGTGCTTCTTTTCATGTCTCTCTGATTCTTTAAGCATCTCACATTCTGAGGTGTTCCATTCCTAATCCCTTTCATCTACAATGTAAATTCTATTAGAGCAGTGGATTATTTTGTTCAAGGTTACATCCCTACTCCTTGTCCATAATACTGGATCAATAACTTGTTGTAAGAATGATCATCCAGCAAACAATGCAAGTTTCCAAGAATCTCCATGTTCCCCCACATAGAGCATTTGCCACAAACTTCACACCATTGACTTGTGCCTTGTCACTCTGATTAAAACAGGGATTTTCCTGTATGAGTACCAGATGAACTTCAGAGGGTGTAAGAAACCCCAGGGGCTGTAGGTGTGAGGTACATATGTGACTGTAAATAGGTGGGAGAGAGGGAAAGTAGAAGGGTTTCTTAATGCTTGTAGAAAAGTTTGATGGAATTCTCCAGAATGATTCAGCATAAATTATGTGGAACAAATGTGTTGGGAATGATTCTTTCCATGTGACAAGAAAACTAGGTATGATGTCTTGACTGCAAATAAACATTCAACTGATCAAATGGAATCTGGGTGACTGCTAGGCAAACAATGTCATGAGCAGAAAAGAAACCCGAAGCAATCAGAACCATGATGCTTCTTTAGGGTTTGCAATGACTTCTGGAGTTTTCTGGAAAAAGAGTGTGATATTTATGTGTTTAACTTAAAAAATAAGTAAGGTTAACTTACAAAATATAAAAGATAAATTACATTAGCTATTTTGATTGGTACCACTTCTAGATGAATAAAGAGGATGAAATATATTTTATAATTTGAAAGTTTTCATGTGATCTTTCTAATTTCAAGAAAGAAAGATGAGAAATTACAAAGCAAGTTAATAAAATGATTTAACCACACTGTAAATTACTCTCCCTGAAAAGAGGGTCTATGTTAACTGATATTTCTTATATGACATTGTTACACAAGTGAATTATGGGAATCAGTGTACGTTTTCTTTAAGCAGGAATATTTAAAGATGGGAAAGGAAGTGGGACTGGGTTTAGTCTTCTAATTAAGTGGGGTGCTAAGACTATGAAAAACCCAAGCCCCAGGAAAGGGAGACTGTTGGAAAATTATACTGTAGAGAAGAAAATGTTCATGCAAATCTTTGAGAAAGCTATCAGAAAAATATTATTCCCAGAATCAGTATTAATATATAACTCAGGAAGGGCTGGGGATTTAGCTCAGTGGCATAAGCACCTTCTTTGCAAGTGTGCGGTCGTGAGTTCGATCCCTGGTACCGATAAAAACGAAAAAGACAAAAAAAAAAAATATCTAACTCAGGAGCCAACCATTGCTTAGGAGGAAGAAAGAGGATTTGATTGAATGAATATGATTAGATTCCAAGAATTGCCCATGAATTCAATATTAATTTAGCATCTACTATAACTTAGTGGTAGTTACTGAGGAAGACAGTCTCTTGACAAGTCTAGCAGATGCAAAAAAGAGTTTCCTAATTAAAGTACAGAAAATTTAGAGTGTTGTGGTTTATTAAAGGAGAAATTAAAAGTGGGACAGATCCTTATCCTAATGAATTTCATCATTAGTAAGAATTCTTATGTGCTGCAATTCCAAAGCAAACACAGGACAGGGCACATGTTGCTGGACCTTCATCGAGACTCTCTTTAACCTCTGACCTACACTTCAGTTGAAATGTAATGAAAATTAGTGATAAAATGAACAAATTACTCTACTAAAATTTTAAAGGTTTACTAATAGGACATAGGTTGTTAAAATACATGCAGAGTATTTTGCCATTAAGCTGCGGTATGAGGGTCTATTAACTACAAAACAAATGTGACTAGAGATTATTTTAGACATCTTTTTAAAATTCTCAAAGAAGGCACAAGATAATCGAATACATGACACACACTGAGTTTTAAATCATGAGCTATTTAGAAATAGCAATTCATTGCTTATTTTTTCACTTTCCATTTTTCTTATCAGAAATAAAACACCCACATTTACATGATACTCAAAATTTTGCTGTATCATCAGATGGAAAATTTATAATAAATATTTAAAATGCCTTATCAGGAATGAACTTACTGTTTCAAATATTGGAGATATAGTATTATTTGTAACTTTTTTGTTTTTTCTTTTCCTTTTTAAATTTTTTTATTAAGACACATTTATAGTATAAACTGATTACATCCATTGTGGAAAGTTAGTACATAAGTATAACACATTTTTAAGAGAATGTCCATTAGAAAAACATTCTAATACATGAAATTAGCTTTCTAGTTGTCTTAGATATTTACTTATTTTGTTTCTTGTTTTAGTCTAAGTCTTTATTTTTCTCTGGTATTGGGAATGGAAGCCAGGATCTTATACACTCAAAGCATGCACTTTACTAGTGAGCTACTGTCCTAGGCTAATCCAAGTCGTAAGAGAAGAGTTATAATAAACACATCAGCAAAAATGATCCTAGTTTCTATCAGTAGAAAACAGAAATGGTTGCTATCCAGTTATATGTCCATAAGATTAGCAAATAAAATAGACAGAGGTAATCTTCAAAATAGCGCTCTCCCTTCTTTCTTCTCTTGCCTCCTTTTTTCAAACTTGCAGAATATTTTTTCCCCTGTGCCCAATTTCTTTTAAATAAGCCGATATCCTTGTAGTTTTATCTAACTAAATTTTTAGAAAGTTATTTAGTATATAAAATAGCTTCTTCAACAGTGAAGTGACTTACATCCTTTTCAACTCAGGGGACTGACATTTAGCTGGGGACATCTTTTGCTCCTTTTTGAAGTGATTTGTGAAACTGTTGCAGGAGTCTCCTCACAGACACACAGCCTGCAACATCATTACCACCCCTAACACTGCTCCGCCAGTTGGTTTTTGTGTAGTCAGTTATTCTTAGTTTTTCTTTTTTTCCTGTACCTCTCTTTTCTATCTTTTTTTATTTCCTTTTAGCTAAACAAAATGACTCCTAATGACTTGCAAAATTACAAAAGTCCTTAATGATGCTGAGGCTAACATTGTCCCCATCCCTCTAGGACCAGTGAGCTAAATAATCAGCGTAGCCTGAAGAATGTGTAGGAAAGATAAATGGGACATGTGGCAGAGGTTTTAGCTATAGACCAATTATATTAATTGCTGAGGTTCGAAGTCTGTGAGTCTGTCAGCCGGTTGTGGGTGGGGCTGGAGATCTTATCAGTAGAGAGCTGAGTCTTTGTGAAGGGGTTGCCGTAAGTGAAAAGCTTGAGGACCCTTGAAGGGAAGGGACTTTCTGGGTACCTGACAGGTGGCAGTGTCTGTTAGCTCAGCAGATCTTTCCCTCCACTCAGAGATCTCATGAGTCTTACAGGAATTCTTGAGCAGAATCTATAAGTTAAAATCAAATAACCTGCTTAGTAAAGATGCTGTTTCTGTTGCAGCCAACTCACATAGTGAAGTGCATGAGGAGAAACACTTCTCCACTCCACAAACCAATAGTTAATGGTATTGGATCTTCATAGGGTAGGTGTGTTCACAATAACAGCATCCAGCAGGCACAGTGCTTGGCAGAGGATGGGCATACTGTAGGGGTGGAGAGTGGCATGCTATAAGGGGGAATGGCATGGGAGTGAAGCCAGAAGGAGGTAAGCGTGGTAGGTAAGCACTTACGTGCACCAATTGGAGACACTGTGAAATGTATGTGTGGCAGGGAGTTTGCAGAGATCAGAATTACTGGAGGGAGAAAACACTGATATTTGTGGTTTTGGTACAGATTGATTCTACTTGTTACAAGTGTGACTTCTGCAGAAACTCATCCTCACAAAAGCAACACACAATAATAATGCTGCACATCAATATTTTAGTTCCCAGTTGTATTTCCAATCAGTCAACTCTTGAAGAAGACAGAGCGAAGAGAGCTATGATGGGGAGATAGATCACTATTATGATAAGGAAGAGGATGGCTTGTGAAACATGAGGTGGAAAAGCCAGCAAAATTAACACAAGTAGTAGAAACAGAAGCTGGTTTTACATTATCAAACATATTTCAGCTGAGCAAAAAAAGAAAGCAATTCAAAACTATGAATTCACAGGAGGAAATGGTAGAGAGAAAGAAAGAAAGAAAAGAGAGAAAGGAAGGAAGGAAGCAAAGGAAAAGGAAGGAAGGAAGGAAGGAAGAAGGAAAGAGTGAGCCATAAAATCTAGACTGCAAAACCTGACCTTGGAAATTAAAGGGGAGGAAATATTTAATTTTTTGTCCTCAGCCTGTTTTTGTCTTAGGCTGAAAAATTATAGTGAATTATATAAACAAACTTGATTCACATTACTAAGAGATACGCTAACTTTTGTAGGCTCCTTTACGTGCATGCACATTATCTGTCAGTTTATCTGTTGTGCATACAAGAACATTAATTTTTTTCCTTCTTGAACTGCCCACAGATTGGGCAATCTTCAGACACGAAAGCACACATTTTGTCATGTGTTGCTGCATGCTGAATAGGGTTGTCCTTTTTCTAAATTAACATCTGCTTGCCTGTGCAATTTCCATGAGCAAATATGGGTATTTGCACATGCAAATGGAAGTGCATGAAAATAAAATGTGCTCGGTATTAGTGGGCCCACCCAGGGTTTGGCTTTTTGGAGTTAAAAGCCCTGTAAATGCTGCATGGATTTCTGAAGAAGCTTCATTTAGCAAGCACAATTCATGAGCAAAGGCGAAGAGTTATAATTGCATTAGCTAAATATCCCTTTGTGAAGAAAATAGATTTGGGTTGGACATGGGATTGAAATAGTAGAATGCTTTATGAGGCAATATTTCACTAGTATATGGTGTCAGTTCTGGCTTTGTAGCTTTTAGTAATACATCACAGCTTAGAAGTATAAAATATATCTTTTAATTTTCCTTAAATATTGATTTAAATATATGTTTATGAAAAATAAAAGTGAGCATTTAAACATTCAAAGTTAAATTGACACAGTTTTCAAAAAGCAAAAGATTACAAACATTAGCACAGCGTAGTAATTATAGACTTGAGCTTCCTTTCAGAGGACACATCATACTTCAAATTACTATTTATCTACTTCAATTTACTGTTTTATTAATGTGGTATTTCATTGCATATACCTAAGAGCTGTCTTTTCACACATAGCCATGTCTTTAGAAATCTAAACAGTTTTATTCTAAACAGATATCTTTAGGTCACAGCTTATGAAATGACTTTAAATGCCCTGACTTTGGATACGACATGGACAGATGGTCAAATGATTTTTTCACTTTTTTTTTTCAATACTATGATACTGGAGACTGAGCCCAGGGATTTCATGAGCTACAGCTCTTGCTGAGTCACTGAATTGTCCTTGCTAGACTTGAACTTGTGATCCTCCTGTCTCAGTCTCCTATGGTGCTGGGAATATAGGTATCCATTTTTCATGGTTTTTTAATCATTTGTTTTTGAATCAAGAGGCCAAATTGAATTCCCCAAAGATGGCTATAACATGACTTCCTGTCCTCTATATATATTTTTAGTTTTATAAATTTTCTTTGGTACTGGGGATCGAACTCATTATCTCAAGCTTGCCAAGCAGGTGCTTGTGCTGCTGAGCTAAATCCCCAGCCCCTGTCCTCTATATTCTTCTAGAATTTTGTGATTACTGTCTCAAGAAGTGGAATCTAGGCTTATGAGTTGTTTATGACAGGTAGAATATGGTGTAAGTGACACAGTATTCTGTAGCTTTTTTATAGAGGACAATGCAGTTCTGCCCTGTGGTCTGGGGCACTCACTTTTGAAGCCTGGCCCCACCAAGTAATGCAAGTCTGCCTATCCTGAGCCAATCCTGCTGTGAGAAAGCCCAGGGCCCAGGGAAAAGCCTTGTGGTTTCCTCCTACCAGCTGCAGCTGAAGTCCCGGGGGAGTCAGCACCGATTTCCAGGCTGGTCCACCAAGACGCCTTCAGATGGCTCCAGTGCCAGTGACTGAGCCCCCCAACCTTTGAGCCATGTAGCTCAGAGCTCAGACACCACACAGCAGACCCCAGGCTGGTAAAGTTATGAATAGGTGGTCTTTAAAATAGACTGTAAAGATATAACTTGCTCTTAAACTAAGAGTACTGTCCTCAAAATAATTAACCGGTGACTTTCTTTCTCGAAAACTATTCAGTATCACTGGATTTTAATTTAGAAATCAGCATCCACATAGATTCTGCAATATCTATTTCCTGGATGTTTAAATTTGAATATATTGTATCAAGTAGCTTACTGATAGATTTGATTCCTATTTTTGTACTGCAAATTAATCCAACACGAACTCCAAAGCCCAACATTGTATTATGCTGCTGTGTTTTGTGGGGCAGTAATTCAGACAGACCTCCATGGAAATGGCTGGTGTCCTGTATTGTAGCATCTGAGCTCCAAGCTACATGGCTCAAGGGCTCAGAGTGCTCAGTCACCGGGGACAGAGCCATCTAGACGTGTCTTGGTGGACCAGCCTGGTACATGGTGCAGTTTATCACACTTCAACACTGTCCAACAGCATGCACACACAGCAGCCACCTTGTAAGGAGGGAATGGCCTCCCTTACAAGAGGGAAAGAAAGGAAGGAGAAAGAAAAGGGCAAGTGAAGGCATAGTGGGAGTGGTCCTGCTCATGCACACTTGCTAACAAACTACCTAATGGCGGAGCTCAAACTCTGTGTAACACATCCAAAAAATGTAGAAATCGTTTTCCAGCACATTATACACATGCTTAGCACAAAACATTCTAAAGGAAATAAAGAGAGTGGAAAGCAGAAATAAATGCAGTGAGAAAACAATGCTCAGTGGTTAATTCTGCTCCTGATAATTCTCATGTATCCATAGGGAAACAGGGAGGAGTCTGCAGTGTAAGGTCCACTATTTATGGGTGGTCAATTTAGGAATTAAAACCAGAATGGTGGTAAGAGTTCTGCAACTATGGAGCACATATATGTACGAACTGGGGAGTAACGAGTATAACAAAGTCTTTGTCCAATTGTGTCTTTCAAAACTTCTGTTACAAATTTTTGAACCTTTGAGAACCATGTTAGAACAATTTCTATGTTAAATTTTCTTTGCTTATAAAGAAAACTCTAAATTTTACAAATTAATCTTATTCTTTTTTTCTTCAAGTATTCTGCAATGTGTTGCCTGAGTTATGTTTGAGTATAAATATACAGCAACAAAAGTTTCACAGACAAATCCTGTTTCTACCTTGCTTAGTTGATGGAAGAGGGTAACTGGATAGTGGGAAAATTTAGCCAGTGAGGAGATATGGGCAGCATCAGCCTTCTGGACCATCTCTTTTGGTCATTGTGTTGATCAGATCAGTGCTAAACACTGCTGCAGAAAGGGAGCTGGCAGCATCCGCTGTCTGTAGTCTGTGGGAACATGCTTTTCCTGGCAAGATAGATGGATTCTGTTAGGATACAGGAGTTCTTGTGGACAGGAAATTTGCATCCTTTTCAGGAATGCATGAATAGAGTCTCAGTTAATATTTATCTTGGTAGTTTAAAGTGCCTTCTAAATTGTTGGTTTTCCTTCCCAGAACTGCCCTGAGTTTTCTTCTCAATATAGTCAGCAAAGCTGGGTACACCCCACAATAGAATGATAAAAAATATAACAGCAACAGTGATAGTGATACTGTTTGTAAAGATAGATAACAGTTAAGTGGTTACCATGCATCATTTCCTGTTTTAAGCATTTAACATGCATAATCTAATGGAGTCCTCATGGTAATCCTACGCATTAGGTGCTAAGCTTTTGCTATTTTTGTTTTTGCATTTCATAAATGAAGAAATGGAAGCTCAGAGAGTTGAACCATTTTCTGACCTCTCTGATGTCTACAGACAAAAAGAAATCTGAGTAAGACTGACACAGGGTCTCTTTTCTAGTCTTTGCTTTCTTGTTTGGTCTAAATTTTATTTTCCTTTACAATTACGAGAAATTTGGTCTGAAGTTATGCCTTGCCCTCTCTCTACACAGCCTTATGTTCCAATTACCCACATTTGTTTGGATGCGTAAAATGACTATGGTATTGAAATCTCGAAAATCCATTTCTTTTTCAACAAATCTGGCTTTTAAGTATATTGTCTAAAAAAAGAGTCTAATTGGAAACTCAAAACTGAGCAAGAGCTGTTTTATTTTAGACTTCCATTGATCTCTAAAGTGAGAAATGCCATTGATTCAATGAATGAGAACTCACAAGGAGACAGGATTGACAGAATATGAAAAATACATTAGAAATGATTTCAAAAAATATTACCCTGCCTCATTAATGGTAGCAATGTACAGAGATAGTTTACTCTTGTGTTTTAGGCTAAATATCTATATGCCCTTTACTAGGTATTGGCTTTGTCAGCATGGTGTCTACACAGTCTACCAGTCTCCTCTGATATTCCCATATTTATATGCGGTATAATACTCAAAGCAACATTTACATGAATTTCACAGTGGGCTCCTGGCCTTCCAAGGTGTTCAGTTGATCTCTTGCTACATTCAGATTCTTAGCTAATGAACTGAAAAATGATTTGAATCCAGTTATACACAGGTCAAAATCTAAATTTTTAAAGTTCTAAGAAATAGTCCTTCTGAAGATATCAATTAATGATGTTTAATTAAATAAGTTCTGGAATCATAAAAGTACTGGGATTTAATACTGTTCTTTGATATAGCTAAAAATTTAAATCACATTCTTTTATTTATCCTTGTAGGTCCTTCAAAATGCACCTGAGATGCATTACAAGTTGGCATCGTGTTGACAAATTTTCTGGATTTTATCTTTTAGAGATTCGTAACTTAGAGCTTCTCGAAGCATGGTCTGGAGACTGCTGGAGGTCCCTGTGGCAATTTTCAAAGGTCTATGAAATCTCGAAAGACCATGACTGCAGAAATAGACAGGAAAATCTTGTTGTCTTTTATTGAGATATATGTCAAAGAGACTTGCAAAATTTAAAAACTGATACTTTTCTTTAAACATTTTTGATTTTAAAAATGCAGCTTAAAAACATTACTTATGTTGCCATTTAGTGGTTTTCTTATTATTTTAAATGAAAAGTTAATATTTTAAGAGTTTATCAGTTTAATTTCTAGTATTGCGGTAACAATAGAAATATATAAAAGTCCTTTGAGTCTGGGGACTTTTAGGTTTGAGAACTGGTACAGTTATTCACAGGTCCATGTGCAACGTAATTTTGAGATCCTGTCATGCTCAAGGGCTGTGCTAGGCAGATATAAAAGATAAATCTGACATAATTTGAGCCATGAAGCAGCTCCAAAGTTTATGTGTCATTGCTATATAAACATAATTACAGGATATAGTGCTGCTATGGAAGATTTGCACACAAAATGCAAATCCTTCTAAAATGAATTAAACTCAGAGGCCCGATTGCAACCATAGAAGACCTGAAGTTATTTCCCTCATCTCCATTTTACAGACAAGGACTATGAGGCTCAGAGAGAAGGTGATGTGGCCTCGCTTCCCAGCCAGTAAGCTTGTGAGTGGTGGACGTGCGTGGCCTGTTCCATCCACTGAGGGCCTCTGCTTTGTCATCAGGATCTCCTGACCTTTGTTTTGTAAACTGCCATCATCTTAAATTATGTGATAAATATAAGCCCCAGAACTAGAATTGTTATGAAAATTAAACTAATAAATCTCTTCCTTGGGAATAATTTGTACAATAAATTAAAGATCCTTGTTATAATATGTTAAATCATTTGATATAAATTATGTTACATTTTGGAGAACAAATCATTATTTGTTACTTTACCATGTCAGATAAGAATTTCTTCTCTACTGAGGTAAAAATATCCCACTTGATTATTAAATTTAATATTGAAATAATGCCTTAAGTAAAAGAAATTTCTATGTTTCTACTTTTATTCAATTTCATTAAAATGTAAAAGTCATCTGATTCAAAAAGGAACAATAAATAATGAGTAAAAATGCAATAAATTGGCTAAGGAAATTATCTCCTGCCAACAAATAGGATTTCACTTTTTGTAAAACTCAGTGCAATAAATTAGCCAAACTTTTATTCAATAAGAAAATCTTCATAAAATAGACCTTGTACATTTTACTTGATCTGTCAGAGAAATGCATTTTGTTTAAACACACCTTTAGAAAGCTTATGAAGACATCCCCATATATTGAAGAATATTCTTGCAGGAGGGACAAAAAAGCAATAGCAGCGTGCGAATCCTTTAATCATGGTCATTACAGACAATCTGTTCAGAGATTGCAAGGCTGCTGACTCAAGTTAACATTTCCTTGGCTTGCTTCTGGGCTGCTAACTATCTTTCCATGTGTGTGATGCTGATGTAAAATGACATTTGCACCTGTTGTCACCATCCTATGCTAATTAGCATAGTGCCCTAAGTAAGTAACCAGGCCATCGTATCCAAAAAGAAGCCATTAACATATTGCAGCTGTCAGAACTAAGAAAGATACTGCAGCTGAGAGGCGTGCGCATCCCTGCATACCTTGGCTCCTGTTAGCAAAGCTTTCCCAACTGGAGTCACTTGGGAGAGGAAAAGAAGCGTGGGATGTAGCCAGTCAGGAGTGAAAGAATACATTTTACTGCAGGTTTACTTTCATGTATTATGCATAGCCTTCAAGGTCACTGCATGATCATTTATAAGATTTTAATGAGATATCAAAGTGGAAAGAATGGAATGTAATTAATGGAATCTTATTGGAAAGATAGACAGGTTTAAGCACCTCAGAATACAATACAATTCTCCAAATTCTAAGTAGATCAAGTAGCAAAATCCCAATGGAGGAGGAGGAGGATTACTATGTTGAGATAACACTTATTATTAAAGGCCTTTTTTTTTTTTTTTTTGGTTCATCAGTGCAACAATTCCAAAAATTAAATAACACACAAAAGTTTTTGTAAGAAGTGATGGTAGGTATCGGAGTTGGAATAGAGAGGCCTTTTCCAAACTCAGAGGAGGGAGATGACCTATTCCAAGACTTCAAGAAGAAGAAGTTCTCTTCAGTATAGATATCTTCTGTGAGCCATTGGAACAAGGCATACAAGTTCAGCTACCTCGTACCACTGAGCACTCCATTCCCTGAAGGTGTTTTGTTTGACATAGTCAGGTTTCTTTGAAGTTGGTTTGGTTGTATCTTTTTTTCAACTTATAAAAATCAGCTCATGCCCTGATTAAAATGTAGAGAAGGAACACAGCGAAAAGTGTAGGGTGATGAATATCTAATGAGCCAGAGGTCCCACACAATTGCCTTGTTTTTCAGTCAAACTAGGAGAAAGAGGTTAATAGAAGTAATTTAGTGGATAAGAGTTTACTTAGAAAAATAAAATAACACGATTATGTTCAGAGGATTGATATCTGTGCTGACTAACCTAGAACTTTGTACTCAAAAAATAAATCCTACACTCAAAGGACTTTGAAGTCTTTTATGATTCATCAAAGAAGTATAAACTTCATTTAGCCAACTATTTCACCTAAGCAAGAATTTGTTGTGTGGTTTAGAAAAATTTCATTATCCAAAAAATCTAGATATTTAATTTCTTGTATCCTGTGCTTAAGTCTAGTAATCCTCAAATTCTATCTTTTAATTTCAAATTCCTTGGTTGAGTAAAATTTCTTCTTAGATTAATATTAAAGAATAAAACTTCATATAAATTTCTTGTTACATAATATTATTGGAAGTCACTTTGTAAACATTTTTGTCAATTAGAAAATGTTGACATCTCTTCTTACCAATATATAACGATTTAATTTCAAATGTGTATAACTAAATAACATATTGAAGGAGAAACAGCTAAACTAGTTTAATTGAAACAGTATCACATGGAAAATGGCTGAAAGATAAATCTTTATTCTTTAATAATCATTTCAGGGTTAAAAATACAAGACTAGTATTTTTTATTGTTTTTAAAATGATTTTGGTAATCATTTTAGTAATCAATTAATGTAGTTATAATTTTATCATAAGCTAAAAAATTTGCATTTTGAAAAACATTTATTGGGTCATGAAAAAAATACAATAAAATCATAGACTCATTGATGAATTAGGAATTTTTAAAAAATGGTTCATGTCTTCAAAACTATATTCCATTTATTGGCTTAATTATAGAGAAATGAAAATATATTTGAAAGGCACTCAACTAGATAAAAAATGAAAAAGAAATTATATCTGCAGATATTTTATATTCACAGAATTTAGATATTAAGACATAATTGGAAGTAAAATTGTATATATTAGATTTTTATCAAGATATTTGACCTCTTTTAATTGTCTTTAGATACATAAATAGTTTGGTTAAAGACAGACAAATTTGAGGATAGAATTTGGTCTGTATTTGCTGGTCAGTGCTAGGAACATGAGAATCCTATTTTCCATAGGTGCATCATTATATAAGTAGTTACTTAGGCATCTCCTTCAGTCTGTAGCCACAAATGCCAATACTATCTACAATTCACATTTTCCCCAGCTATGACTGACAAAATTTGGTATTTGGGGGAGAAAAGCAAATAATCATTTTAATCTAATCAGCAATACTAGGTGTAGGAGATAAAATAATTTAAAATTCATGAAGAAACCATCTTCCCATTTTTAAAAGGTTAAGTTCCCCTAAGCTATGAGAGAAAAACACCCTCTGAAGACCTGGGGAAGCAGTAAACACTGGTGGCAAGTGACAGGAATTGATCCTCCTTGGCTGTGCCTGTCATGTCTCTAAATTTTATTTCCACCATCTCTAGAATGCTATGAAAGGAGAGACTGGGCGCCGGACTATGGCCTGAGGGCTTGGTGCCTAGGTCTCTGACTTTTCCTCAATTAGGAGGCCTCCCTGCCTGATGGAGAGATGCACTTCTGACTAGGGACCTGGACAGTTGTGAGGTATTGATTAGCCATAATGTGAAGTCAAATCTGAATAAAAAAGCTCCCTGATCAAAAGACCTTCATCGGAGACAGCATGCCCTCTAAGTCAAGGGTTCAGGGATTCTGATGAGCTCTGTTTCCTTTCTGAGAGCGAGAGTTCCACTTGCCGTATAAAGGCTCTCTTGATAAGAAAGTCCAGTGGACCTTCTGTCAGAAATGCCAAGGCTTCAGATTTGACAGGTGCTTGTTAGTTTTTCATCCCAGATCAGTCAACATTCAGAGAAGAAAAGAAAAGAAGATTGCTAATATGGCTGGGCGCTGTGGAAGTCAGTCTTGCACATGCTCAGGAAGTTGCAGCTGCCTTCCTCTACTATAAAGAAAATGCAGCCCTACCTAGCATGGAAGGTGCCCCTTTCTACAGTGCTGGCCTCTCCACAATACAGTACATAAAACACTCACCAATTAAAGTGTTATTTAGATCTTGCACACTGAAATATGGTTTTCAACTGAATTTATATGTATATTTTCATTTCAAAATAGTAACTGAATTCTCTTCATTGATTCTCTGTCATGACCTTTTCAGTTGAAAATGTCTAGAGGTCTTTTGTTTGTTCTGTTTTCAGGACAGTTTTATGCATTATCTTGAGCCTGTACAGTGGGTCTTGAGAAGTGTCATTATTCCCATATTAAGAATGAGAAACAAAGATACTTACAAAGTCTATAAGCTTTTCCAAGGTGAAAGATAGTTAGTGTTAGATTAAGGATTCAAACCCAAAGACAAGTGTTCTATCTCCTACTCTGATGTTTCTTATCCAAGATATATAGTCAAACCATTCTGACAAGTGATTATTTGCTCATTACTATTTTATCCCTAAAGTTATCAAGTGAAGAAATGTAGCTATTAATTGGTGACTAACCAAACTCATAGTCCCCTACAGGGAATGTTCTCATTGCCTTCCTGCAATCCTTAGCTTGCCTATAGGCCTTCCTTCAATCACACGTTTACCTGCATTATTTTTTCTGCTTTTCAGGACTGTGTTTGTCGTGGTTCTTGTCATATACCCAAACTCAGCACCATGCTGACCCAGAGCAAATGCTCAGTAAATTTCAGTCACAGGAATACACAGACAAAGAAATGACTGGAGCCTCAGAAATCAAAAAGACAACAATTTGTAGACTGAATACTACTGGCAGGTCACTCTGTAGCTTACCAGAATACGTTCTGCAACAACAACTGTGTGCACCTCATTTTAGAGAGCTTTATTCGAACTTGGGGATCTCTCACTGGAACCTAGCTCTCTTCTAATAGCAATCATATCTTGTTCACCATTGTATACTTGACTGACAAGCATAAAGGAAGCTCTGAATAAGCACTTGTTGGAGTACAGAAGACAAATTCTTAGTGCTCCTTTCCTCTTGTTTGTGATCTACATGGACATATTAATAAGTAATATTGAGTACTGAAGTTAGCATACATCATGCTTGAAATGTATATTACTACTCTTACTTCTCTAATAATCCTAAGAAGTAGGTACAGTTATTAGCTTTATTGCATAGCTAACAAAAATAAAGCCCAATAAGATCAAACAATTCTACCCAAAGCTGGTAAGTGGTGAAGCCAGTGGTCTGATCCAGATCAGATTCCAGGTGAGCACTCCTGACGGCTCTATTAGTCTCCCTCTTGAGTAGACTGCAGTTTTCTTTCTAGTGAGTAACAGTAATAAAAACATATCTTGCTTACTATGTGCCAGCTGCTGTTCTTAGCATGTTGCAAGAATTTCTTCACATCAGCCTTCTGACGGAAACTCTATTATGCTCAGCATGGTGATAAGACAATAGAAATCAGAGAGTTTAACCAAAAAGCTTCAAACCACAAAGCCAGGAAGGGCAGAACCGGAACACTGAAGCCAGATTTTCTGACCACTGAGTAAACCAATGCTTTTAACTACTTTTGAATATTCTCTCTTGATGAAGTTTGGACAGTATTCAATCTTCTTTAATTATAGTATTTAGCTCATAACACATAGAATTTCCCTAGCATACATAGTTCATTTCTTTCATTTGATACTTATCCCAAAGTATATAGTATCCAATCTCCCTAACTAGATTTTAAGCTTCTAGTGGAAAGATGGCTCACAATATTAAGTTCTAAATCTTTAGTCTAAAACTTGAAGTGATACTCAAGAGATATCATGGGCACTCATAATACAAATTATCCTTTAAAAATGATTTGGACAGTTTATTTGGTGTGGTTGAATATTTCTATTGTAATACCCAGAGAATATGGTATAGAATTAAAATATTGTTAAGAATGTTTAAAAGGCTAAAAGTATTTTAGACATATCTGGGTTATTACTTCTTAGAGACTTCTGATGTGTGAAATTTTGATATTCACCATCATGAAATTCTAGTGTTACAAGTAAAATTGTTATTTTCTTCTGACATATGTCTTATTCTACTAATTAACCATTGAGAATGTGTCAAGCTCTTGAAAATATAAAAATAGAATGGCAGGAGGTAAAAAAGCATCTTTTAGTATGTTTATAAGTACTTTTTGAAAAGCTATGAATGTAGCTCCTGATGTTTAAAGTCAGAGGAAATATCACATGTTGAAATATATCTAATTTTAGGCACTCTTTTGTCAGACTAAAATGTCAGACCACTTATGGTTCATAGGAGATATCAGCAAAGTCCTTGGTTTTGCCTGAAACCCTCTATTTGTCTTTATTTATAAAAAGCTTCTTTTACCATAGTGTTTTGCAAAACTTGTCTTCCTAGACGTTAGCTCAATGATAATGCATGGAGTGTCAGTACAAATGCCAATTTACATTTGTTTCTATTTGAATTGATACCAAGAAGTCATTTCAAAAGGAAGCCCTTAAGTTTTTAAAAGTTTCCTTTGACATTCAATAAGATTTGTTGTCCTACAACTTCTGGGTCAGCTTCGCTAGTTGTCTAGATAAGAGATTTCGAGAATATCCAAATACAGCACATTTTACACGATGAAACCTGTTACTTTTGCAGTGTAGTTCTCAACTGGAGGAGATTTTGTTGCCCAGGGGAATCTGAAAAGGGCTGGAGATATTTTTGATAGTCATTAATTGGGGGCATGCGAGTACTAGCACCTGATGAGTAGAGGGGTTAGGGATGGAGCTAAACATGTTGCAGCGTTTAGCGACAAAGATTGTTCAAAATGCAATCATGCTGTGGCCAAGAAACTTCTTAAGGTCTCTAGTTCAAAATTTAAAAGGCCAGAGCCAAAGGAATATTAATACTTTTAATCAGCTATTTACTCTTTAGTATGACTATGTCCTTGCTTTTGGCTAAAGAAGTTTTTGATAGGTGAGGAGGAAGATTTCTGGAGACACTACATGGAGCAGTGCTATTTAGGAAGAAACAGAATGCAGAAATAAGAAGCTGAATGGTAAAGAAGACAGTACACCTTTGATGATTGTCTAGGAAATAAAGAATAGAGATGTGAACATTAAGTGAATATACCATTGGATACAGCACTCCAGTGATCACGGATCAGTGAAAATCATGGTAGACACAATGTTATAATCCTAAACAATCTGATGTACATCTACCTTTCCTCATGCCTATGGGATTGCTATTTTCCATCCTGGAAACATGTCTCTGCCCTGGGTTACACAAATTGGTGTGAATTGGTGGTGTGTTAAGAAAGATTCCGAGGCTCAGTTGAGGTTCAGTGAAAAGACTTCCAAACTTAACTATGCCTGGTAAGGACTTGGAAGTCATTGTGGTTTAATCATGGCTAAGCATCTGCCATCCAGGTTTGATGTTTCAGACCTCAGCTGCTACCTCTCTAAGACACCGTCCCTAGTTAAAGCAGGTCTTCTCTGAGTTTCCATAACACACGTCACCTTTATTTCTCATTTGGCACTTAATACAAAGTTCAGCAGTGTTTACCTTACGGCATCCAGTTTTTCAGCTAAATTTTAAGTTCCTGCAGGGATGATAGTTGAAGAGTTGGTGCTTGTCATTCATGAATAAAGAAAATGTGGTAGATACACACAGCAAATTAGTATTCAGCCTTAAAAAAGGAAAGGAAATGCTGTCATTTCTAATAACAGATGAACCTGCCCTAAAATATCCATTCACGGAGTTTCAGGATGCTACACTTCAGTATTTTATTCTCAGCCCCTGATGTAGAACTATGCCAATGCTGGTGGTAACTGTACCTTCTAATTCAAATTCCAGTTTTCTGCTCTTTTCCTAATGTTAGTGCTAGTTTTTCCTCTCCTGAAATGTTTTCCAGACATTGTCTTCAAAACTCCTGTCATGCCCTTCAGAGACCATCTTTGTTCTGAGCTTTTCGTGGTCTACCATGGGTAAAGCCTTTTGGCTTTCTTCCTCTGAACTCTTCTTGCTTTTTTGCAGGTAATTATATGACTCTGTGCACTGAGGTGACTTATATACATATCTCATTGTTTGAGCTGTAATCTCTTTGGAGTCTGAAATCACACCTGATATACAAAAAATGATCAACAAAAATTAAATGCATTTATTATTATTAAAGCCACTTTTTGTGCTAATTGGCAAATAGAAGAGGTATTATAAAAGTGGTCATTGATGAAGCAGAGACTTTTTACATAAGGTGTGGCAAAATATGTTGATGTTTAAATAAAAATAAAACTATTCAAAATATTACTTTCCAACATTATTTTGGAAGTCCTCTTTCATGAATGTCTTTTTCCGGCTGCCTTAATGTTCTGCATTAAGTCAAAATGCTCAGCAAAATTTTTGTCAAGCAGAAACATTACAGCATGTCCTCACTCACCTTATTCACTGAATTTGGCAACCTCAACTTCTGGATTTTCCTCAAAGTCAGTGACAGTACAAGGTAAGAGTTTTGAATGGATTCAAGATAGCAAGATAAGATAACCACAATAATGAAACTAATGATACTCCCAAAAAAAAGATTTCCAGAACTGCATCAGAAAATGGCAAGAGTGATGGAATAAATGTGTCTAAAGCAACGAGTGTTTTGAAAGGGACTAACGGCAATTGTTTTTTTTGTCATAAATTTTAAAAATTAAACACTGACTATAATTTTTGATCATATCTCTTACTTGTTACAAGCAGCAGAAAAATCTACTTCACACAACTTCATTTCTGATTTTGATGTTTCTTCCAACTTATATCCCTGTATAATTATTTTCTTATTTTGGATCAGCCATGGTACTTTATTCCAGGTACTGTTCTAGGTAGAGGAGACACAAGCATGAAGTGGAATCCTCGAAGGAACTTGAAGACTATACAAGACAGCAGTGTGATTAAGTATTTGAGGTGTATTTGGCTCAAATACTGGGAACAGTCGGGGCACTGGATGGAAAGGTTGACTCATTTCAAGAGGAAAGAGGTTTAGCAAAGGATTCATGAAGGGTGCAACTGTGAGTTTTAGTTCATTACAGTGTTATATACACACTGAAATGTACGTATGGCCCAAGAACTGTCCAATTTTCTGAGCAGACCTAGATAAACAAGCTAGTAGATAAACAAAGCAGTAGGTTACAGAACGGAAAAAGTGGGAAATCAGCATTGGTCTGGGTGTGCAGGATGACGAGGGGTAGGGCAAGGAAGTACAGGCGGCAGTAGGGCTGTGCAGAGGGACAATGACAGAACAGCGTGATGCTTCTGCGTCACAAGTGCCAACACAGGTTGTCTTGCAATTAAAACAGGTGGCCATCTGGTCTGATAGTAGAAGAGGCTGTATACAGCAGAGTGAAGAAAAGCGGTTGATAACATTCAGGATGGTTGGGACTTGGTTCTGCAGACAATAAGAACTTGAGAACATGATTGGGTGTATGTTTTAGAAAAGTTGCTGAGCTGTGTGAATAACACAGCTTACCAGTTTTAAGAGTACACTGACAGGGAACTTGTTTCAGTACATTTTTCTGAAGAAAGACAGAAACAATTTCCAGAAAATAATTCTTAAGACTAGTGGTAATACTATGAATGAAAACATAGATAAGAATTTCACAGAATCATGAAAACAGTTAAGAAAGAGTGGAAAAGATTTTGTTTCATAGGAATGTAAATGCATTTTTAAAATAAGCATACATAATATACATGCATGCACATAACTGTTTATGTATATATTACATAGTTACAGGTAGGTGTGTTTGTAATTTATTCAGATATTCTTATACTAAATGAGAATGACTAGGAAGCATATAGTCTGTATTATGCCATAGGCTCTGAAGTTATTGTCAAATATTTTTAAGTTTCCCATTCTCAGTATTTTCATAGTCAATTAATAAAATATTAATGACACATCAATTTGATAATATTTTTAAGAAGAGGACACTCTTAGAAACTTTGCGTTCTTAAAAGTCTATTATCTATCTATCTATCTATCTATCTATCTATCTATCTATCTACCTATCTACCTACCTACCTAACACATTGTATATAGTATCGCTGCGTTAATGGAGTACATGTGTGAGGATGTGGTGTAGTTGTGTGTGTACATCAAGTGGCGTGTATGAGCAGATGATTCACATCCCTTGTACTGCTCTCCCCCTCACCTCAACACACTGTTTACCAAGTTGTTAAAGGCAAAGCGTAATCAACCTATTTCTCTTTTCATATCTACTTTTAACACTCTAGGTGTCCACTCAAGTGTACAACTGAAGTTGAACATATTGAACCCCTCTTTCCATCTTGATCACTGCTTCTCTAGTTCAAGACAGGATGAGGTTAGCAGTGCCTGGATCGCTGCATTACTATCTCAGTAGCTCCCACACTTAACTTTGAATCACAGCCCCCCGCTTAATTAACCCTGCAAAAGGTGGGCAGGAGGCATTTTTTAGGGAAGAAAATAATAATTTAAAAAATCACAACTGTGCTTGACAGTGTCGAAGGTTTTCAGTTGTACTGATGGAAATAAAATCTAAACTACTTTGGCTCCTTCTCTCCTGGCTGGACTTGGCTGGCGCCTCATTTTCTTCCCACTTGTCTGGCAGCTCTCATTAGACTTCATGTCTGCTCTCTGTTCCCAAAGCTATAGATTCCTGGAGGTTGTTACTCTCTGGTGTCAGCCTCCTTCCTTGTGGTGTGCTTATCCCCTTAGACTTTCCACTGTAGCTTACTTCTTAAAATAAATGTCATCATCTTAGACATAGACCTTTGCTGCTCACCTAAAATATAGTGGACATCCACCAATAAATTCTTTCTTTTCACAGCAATGATACGATTCTTTTTTATCCCCATGATTTCATTTTTCTTCTATTAGAAGAAAATACTGAGAGTGAGAATTTTATCTTTCTCATTTACTAGCATATCTGTGCTATTGAGAATAAAGTTTGCTACATAGTAAGTGCTTATAAATGTCATTGATTAAATATTGTTCAAAATAGCCATTGAAAAACCATTGGTACATAGATGGTATTTGACACTAAAAACACAAACTACTCTGTCTGGGGAATACAATGAAGTGCTCCACTGGTCCTTTTTAAATTAAGATTTCAGACTTTAAGCCTCACAGACTGCAAGAGAAAACCATTAAAACAATTTCAGGAATGATTTCTTTGCCCTTGAGTCAAGATGCTACAGAGAATGGGTCTAATCTAAAGATTTCCCATCTGTTAATGGGAGATTTAGGATTTGGTATAAAATTTAGACTGAGGGTAACCATCAATGTTTGCTAGACACAAGGCTTTACAAAATTATTAACAGGTTGAGAGACAGATGATAAGAGAAGTTGGAAACATTTACTTGATCACTTTTGAAGCATTTGAGCTACTCCAAGCTCCATGCATTCTATATTATGCCCTTCCCATCCTGTGGATAAAGATAAGCCATAGTGACATAACAAATATGATGTGCCTTAAACTATGCTCCTTTCTTAGTAAAACTGCAATTGTGAACAAGGGGATAATATAAACAGGGAGCAGTTATCATGTTGGTGATTGGCAGGTATAATAAACTAATGCCAACACTAACAAAGACAGCAGTAGCTAAAAGTGTGTATTTGTTTTCTTCCAAAAAGAAAACTCATATAGATGAAAATTTTCCTTATTTTTAATGCAGTCATAAAAATCTTTTGACTATACTACACATATTTAGTGCTGGTCCTCACAACATTAAGTAATCCTTCTAATTTCCCAACTTATAGTTACACAGGTATCCTGTTTAACCAAAACTTTCTCCAAAAAGACATACAAATGGCCAACATATATCTGAAAAGGCCTTAACATTACTTATCTTCATAGAAATGCAAATCAAATCTATTATCAAAACCAGAGAAATCAAGCAAAGGACAGCAAATGTTGGAATATGAGGAAATTACAACACTCACACACTATTTGTAGGAATGTGGAATGGTATAGCTACTGTCCAGAGGCTTTGTTCCAAATTAAAATTACCATATGATCCTGCAATCCCACTTGTAAACATATAACCAAAAGAACTAAAGTGGGAATTTCAATATATGCTGACACTCCCTTTTTCACTGAGGTATCACAATAGACAGGAGTTAGAAACAGTGCAGGCATGGTGGGACATGCCTGCAATTCTAATGCTCTGGAAGGCTGAAGCAAGAGGTTCACAAGTTCAAACCCACGGAGTAGGGATCAATAGATAGAGGGAAGGACAAGAGGAGGGAAAAATAGGAACTAGGATATGTTTTGTACATGGTGTAATTCAAATATATACAAAAAGGGGAATTAGTGGGTGGAGCAGGAAAGGGAAAAGATCTGAAAAAAAGAATAAAGGTATGTTATGTACATGCACCAATTTCCCACAAGCAATATAAATATTAAATATTATATACTACACATGTGTTCTAATGTACTAGTAAACTGAAAACAAAACAAGTTGAAACAGCCTGGACAGTTTAGTAACTTATTGAGACACTGCCTAAAAAAGGAAAAAGCAGTAGAGAGGCAATAAATTTATCTCAAATGTCCATCAAGAGATGAATGAGTAAGGATAATAGTGTATATATGCACCATAGAATATTATTGTCTTTAACAAGATAGCTATCCTGCTATTTGTAATAACACAGATGAAGACAAATTCTGTATGATTCCACTCATGCCAAATATTTAAAATAGTCAAACTCATAGAAGCAGAAGTTAGAATGATTACTTCCAAGGGCGGAGGGAAAGACTAATGGGGCAAGGCAGGCTAATGGATGGAAAGGCTTCCTTCCTTCCTTCCTTCCTTCCTTCCTTCCTTCCTTCCTTCCTTCCTTCCTTCCTTCTCTCTCTCTCTCTCTCTCTCTCTCTCTCTCTCTCTCTCTCTCTCTCTCTCTCTCTCTCTCTCTCTTCTTTCTTTCTTTCTTCCTCTCTTTCTTCTTTTTTCATACCAGGGATTGAACTCACAATCTCATGCTTGCCAGGCAATCACTTATGCCACTGAGCTTTCACCGGCCTTGTAAAGTGTTTGTTATACAAGATTAGTAACTTCTAGAGATCTATTGTACACCATAGTACCTACAGTTAACAGTCTGACATTTGATAGAGTGAAATTTAATCTCATATTAAGTGTTCTTAGGAAAACAACAAATAACCCCTCAAAAGATCACAAAGGAGTTTTGGGAAGTGATGTGTTAGGTTCCTTCATCACACTGGTGGCATCCAGAATGCATACACACATCTCAGCTCCTCAAAATGTATGCATTAAATGTGTGCGGTGTTTTGTACATCAGTCACAGGTCAACACAGCTTAAAAACAAACACAAACACAACACATTTGAAGTGAACTAGAGGATATAGTCAAAATAGTCATAACGAACCCTCTTAATATGAGAACTTCTAGAAAAAGCAAATGGGCATGCTTTTGTATAAGTCCTGAGCTAAATATTTGGCTTTCTGACAGGGCTGAGTAAAGAAATAATTACAAGAGGTACACACTGTAAAATTCTCAGGAAAATGAATGGTCTCAATATAGCAGGTTTTGGAGTTTCCAAGGTTTCAAATACTAGAAAACCTGCTGCCTCCACAATTCCTACACCTTTTCCTCAGCAAAATGTCACACAATCACACTGAGGACACTTGTGGCCTCTAATGGCCTGATAATGGGCTACAATAAAAGTTATGAGTCCCCAGCTGAGTGAAGCTCATAATGGTTGGCAAGATCCATTATTTGACCATTAGAATCAACAGAAAAGGGAGACAATTGTCAACCAAAAAGAAAAAAAATGTTATTACATGTATTCCTCGTATTTGAGAAAAGAATTCTAATTTCCCCAGGAGCAAGTGGCAATTTTCCATGAATTACAATTTTCAATGTTTCAACAAAAATAAAAGAACAATAAGAGAGAGAAGATAAAAATAATTGGCTCAGATTAAATCTAAATGATTGTCCCTTGTATCCCCACTTCAAGTAAGTTTCAAATCACCATGTACACTAGTTTGCACATTTTCATAATACTCTGGATATCTGTCTCCTGCTTTGCAAAGAGCCAAGACCCTTTCAATTACAAGGGTGGTGAGTTATTATTCCATTGTCCTAGTAATATTTCCTTAAAAATCAATAAATACATCTTCAGCCATTTCATTTAGCCTTCAGGGATGCTTGATATTTTAGCTGTGTCTTCTAATGAATATAATGGCTGAGCTACATCAATATCCTTTTTAAAAAAATATAATGACTGTGACTCTCTTCCCTTGTCTGTCTCACCTTTAGATGAAGCTAAGCCAATGTGGAGAAATCTGTTGTTATCTATTGTGTATGTGAAGGAGCCTGCAGGGGAGATTGGCATTCTAGCCACACTCTGAGGACCTGAGGATCGGTTAAAATACTAAAACTGTCTCTCTTGTGTGATGGAGAAGATGATCTATTTGAGACACTTCCATATTAACAGAAAATATATTACCAATCTTAAGATTGCTCCACATTTTGAGGCAATTACTTATTTAGATACAATTAGCAGATAAAACAAGTAAATGTTTAATACAATTTGGAAACTTAAATATGCTATTTAAAGCGACATTTCTCCAGTATAAATAAATGACAAGGCAAAATGTTTTGAGAACATTTTACAGGTAAACCTATATTAATCTCCCCTTTCATGTTGTGGGAATTTTAAAAATAATACTCTTCAAAGATTTTGAATATTGACTCAAGAAATTGAAAATGCTTACAATCATTTTATTGCTGATTTATTCATATTTTGTGGGAGTGATGATATTTAAATGAAATTTGTTTGATATATTTACTACTATTGATTTAAACATGATGTATTTCTTTTGCATTCTTAGTGGATTTTCTTTTTTTTACTTTGTAAAGAAAAAATAATAAAAAACTATAATACAGAATTTCACAACAGTATAATAGAAAATTAACAATTGTTAATATATTGAGTATTGTTACCTTCCAAGTAGTTGCTCAGATTACATGATACAGACTTGCAAAATTGATCAAACAATATAGGCACAAACCGTTCACTGAACTAAAAGAAATTATTAGTAAAACTATCTTAGCTATTTTATATATATATATATATATATATATATATATATATATATATATTTCCTTCTTCTTTTCTCCCTTTCCCTATTCCAGTTGTACTTTCCTTTTGAGCACTTTCTTTCCATTTCATATTCGCTTTTGTAGATTTTGGATCTCATTTACTGTTTCAGTTTCATACACCAGGGAGATAATATGATGTTTACACATGCAAAACTGATTTATTTCACTTATGAGTGTGGCCTCAAGTTGTAACCATTTACCTGCAAAAGCCTCTAGTTTATCCTTCTTAATAGCTGAGTAGTACTTCACTGTATAAAAATACCACATCTTTTTTTATCCATTCTTCAGTTATGGACATTTAAATTGTTTCCAAGATTTGTGCTGCTGTAAACATGGTTGCACATATATCATTGTGGTATGTTGTTAATTATTCTGGTGGGCACAATTATCCAAACATTAAAGGCACAACTATAGAACAGCAGACTTACAGACAAGTTATAGTATATTAAAAAGCAGTAGTGGCCTCTGCCTATGCTTCTGCTGCCTGTCACATAAGCACCCTGCTAAAGTCTATCAGCCTTGACTGAGTTCAGCTCCTTTATTCTGATAATGTGCTGGGTCAATTTGACTATGTCTAGCTTGTGTTTTCCTTAGTTAAAAGAATATATATATTTTTTCCATCTAGCTTCAAGGACTTTGTTTAGGACAAACTGACCCAGTCTATGATACTTTTATCTTTGCTTGCTCCACTCACACCCTTCCCCTTATCTCCAAGATGTTCTTACATTATGGGAAACAATTACTTTCAAGTAAATCTATTTAGAATTAGCTTGCCTGACGATATATGACTTAATTCAATTCATGTAACCAATCATGTAATAACTTTCCACTTGCAGTGTACTTACTGCTTGCAAACTGTATTTAGACTGAACCCAAAGATGGCTTGTGAGTAGTGGTTTGGAACTGATTCCCACTAGCCTGCTAGCATAACAAATGTTGCCTTCTAGATTCCTCAGTGCAAAGCATCTTACATCTGGTTTGATATTGGTTTTTCTGTAACACTGGAAAAATACTCAGAAGGAGAATAGCTGGTCAAATGAAATCTCTTAGTTTTAGTTTTTTGAGGAATCGCCATGCTAATTTCCATAGTGGTTGTACCAGTCTATACTCCCAGCTAACAGTGGAGAAGGTTCCTTCTTCCCCGCAGCCCTGGTAGCATTTATTGTTAGTTGATTTCTTGATGATAAATGAGATGAAATCTCAATGTTGTTTCAATTTGCATTTCTCAAACAACCGATGATGTTGAACATTTTTTCATATATTTATTTGCCATTTGTATTACTTCATTTGAGAATTGTGTATTCATTTCACATGCCTATATTTTGACTGGGTCTTTGAATTTGAGGAGCCTGATTTTTTTTCAATTCTTTATGCATTCTTGATAGAAGTCTTTCATCTGAAGGACAGTTGGCTAAAATTATTTTCCCAATCTGTGGGTTATTTTTTCACTCTGCTGGTGATTTCTTTTGATGTGCAAAGCTTTTTAATAAGATAAGATCCCAGTTGTTGATTCTGTGAAGTCCTTCCCATGCAGTTTAGTTTTTGTTCATGAACTCTCTGCCTACCCCCATGTCTTCAAGATTTCTATCTACTTTCTCTTCTAGCAGATTCAGTTTTTGTTTTAAGATTTAGATCTTTGATCCATTTTGACATTAGTTTATTGCATGGTGATAGACTTGGATCTAGTTTTAGTTTTTGGCATGTGGAAAGCCAGTTTATCCAGCACCATTTATTACAGGCTATATTTCTTCTAGTGAATGTCTGGCTCCTTTGTCAAAGATAGGGTGTTGAGTGTCTTCGTAGTTGGGTTTGCATCTTTTAAGGTCGGGTTTTTGCCATATCATACTGATTTTATCACAGTAGCTTTGTAGTTTAATTTCAAGTCCGCAGCTGTTATGCCTCCTGCCTTGCCTTTGTTGCCCAGGACTAGCTTTGCTAGTCTAGGTCTCTTTTGCTTCCAAATGAATTACAGGAAGTTTTCTTAGTGGATTTTTATAATTTTATATTCACAAGATTTAATCGTAGCTCCATAGTATTGCTGTTATTGTCCCTTGTTTTCTTCATTTTATTCTATATGTAATAGAGGGAAGACCAACTGTTAAAGAATTTAAAGACAAAAACAATATGAAATAGTAAAACAACACTATCAGTTTAATTTTTTTGTAGTTTTTTCCCCTAGGATTCGAGTCATCAGAAAAACATCCTGTAAAGATCTGTTACCATGGGGATCATGTGAGGGCATCAGGAAGCAATGATTTCTGGTTTCTAGTATGTGACACAGCAGTGTCTTCATTCTGATAAATCACCCCTATGCCCTTCACAGAGTAGCCCATGTTGTAGTCATTTCCTTTTGGAAGAGTACAGATTTTTACACTGGGAGTGTAAGTGGGGGGATTGTTTTCTTCTGAAGCTACAGTTTTGAGTTAGATTAGAGGCTCTGTGAATTATGTGGCTTATTGTGCTTTTTGCCTTCTCATGGCTGCTGGAAAGCCTGTAGCCATATTTGTGGCAGGATTTTAACTACCATATATAATTTCATATATCTGTAAATGGTGGCTTTATCTGTATGGAAAAAATGACCTTGTTTTCATGACTCAGGGTTCTGAGCTGTGCTGCTTACAATTGTATGGCCAATGCATAGAAGGAAAGAGGGAAGGAAAGCAGGAAATTATCAAAGACTAAAATAAAGAGAAAGTCTACATGTGAATTACACAAGTCTTTTAAGCCATTGGAAGGTGGTAAGCCCAAATTGAGATATCATATATAGGTAAATGCCTACTTTGAAAACTTAGTATGAATATAATATAAATATGTCATTCATAATGTTATATGTTGAATAATATTATGGCTATATTGGATCATATAAAATTGATTAGCTGTTTTCTACTTTTTAAAAAGTGGCTGCTGGAACATATAAAATTATGTGTGTGACTCACATTTATTACTTGTACTCTATTCTTCGTGGTCAGCACTATAATATCTCATAAGGTCATAATAAGTTTGTGTTGATTCCATACATTTTTAGAGCAAATTTTCTCAAGGCATTATAGCCTGTGTTAGCTGTGGGGAAATCTTCTTGTTTTTTTTTTTAGCAGACTCTCTCCTCATCAAAGTCTTAGCTTCTTTATTTTGTACCAATATGGTCACAGAGACTGTTCTTCTGAATTCTTAATTGACAGCCACACATTTTATGAGGTCATCTCCAAAGGATTTGAGCACAAGAGATTGATGTTTTGGCAGAATCACTTCTCAATGCAGAGATACCCTTCTGTATTTATACACTTGAGAAAAACAAACTTGATGAGTTGTCTGTTTCTACCATAAATTAATAATTGAGTTGTCTTAGTTAATTTTCTCTCATTGTTGAGACAAAATATCCTGGTACCCAAAGTTAATGAGGAATGGTTTATTTGTCATCACAGTTTGTAGAGGTTTCAGTTCATAATGGGTTGGCTCCAAGGCAGAGAAGAACTTTTCATGGCGGGCAGAAGGTAGCAAAGAAACAAGTAGCAGACAATCTTTTTCTATCCCTTGTATTGTAGTCAATCTGCTGGGAGTAGGCTGGTGCCAATCCAATCAATGGACCGATTCGTCAGTTACCCACCCTTAACCCCAGCACCCTTAATTCTAGCATTGAATGTGAATCAATTATAAACTCCAGATTCAGCTACCTCTGAAAAAGCCCCATCTAAAAGGCTTTGGGGAGGCATCCTGAACCAAACCATATCAATACATAAAAGTTGTTCTCTTTCCTCAAGAATAAACAAGCCAGTGATACTGTTTTTAATCTTATTTTCTTAACTTTACAAAAGCTTGGATAAAATTCCAATGTTGAAAATTCCAGATAGATAAATTTGCAATTTAGAACATATTGTATGGGGTGCTTTCTGAATTAGAATCTACAGCAATTTCATTTGATTGCAGGTTGAATATATTGTCACTGACTTGGAGGTAACTGCCAACGCATTGTTCTGCAGTACTTAAATACCTGAGGCTGAGCAAGTGAGACTCAACAATGTGATCTCCTGCTCTGGTTTCAATGATTTCATTTGCTTGGCTATTTAAACATAAGTGAAGGATTTTCAGTATGCTTATTTAAACATAAATCATCGATGATGTCACAAAACAATTTATTTACATATTTCACTTTGGAACTCCACCCTTTCTGTCCAGGCCCTTACAAAGGATGGTGAGAGCCATTTTCTGTGGGAGAAAAAGCATCTCTCAGGCCTCTCTGTCCTCCCCACAAAGCCCATGGCCACTGTTAGTGCATAAAATTATCAACACTAATGCAATTCCTTGGGGTAAGTCATTGTCTAGAGAGGGTTCAGGTGAATTATTCCTGTTAGAGAATAAAGCCACCATCATTAGTCTTGAGGGATAAAGAGCACAGCAAGCTAAAGAACAGCACTTCGGAAGAAGTGAGAGAAAACTGTTTTGGAATATATTTCAAGGTTCCATAAATGTTTTGCTAGTAATATAATAGTTACTGTTTTCATGAATAAAATATTGGTTTGTAATACACTTTTAAAAATGTGATTGTGAGGACCAGTTTAAGATTCATGCAACTATTTTCCTCCAGAGCGATAGGTGGCTTCTGACTAGGATGACAAAGATTAGTTATAAAGTCCTACTATGCTTTGTTTTTCTGTTGCCTTTGGTTCTATCCTGTTATATCTTATTGGATATTATTATGTGTGATAGTATAAACAAATTTTCTATGGAAAATTAGATAATATAGTAGCCATTGTTTGTTCTCTGCTATTTGGTTCTGAAAGCCCTGTAGTGCTTTCATTCTCTTGAATGGTTTTATACTGTTTTGTTATGCTTGATACTATCGTATATGAAGCTATGCCCAACTATTTCAAAGAAAGAGACATTATGATAGTTACTGTTAATTATGGGTTGTCTTGTGGTAAAATGCTGTGTTACTTGTATTGTTCTGATCTGATATGCTTTGTTATGTCCTCTTTTGTCTTAATCTCTTTAAAATAAAAAAAAATTTAAAAATCTAGAAAAAAAAGATTGGTTATAAACTATGTGTCATTCTGCAGAATTGCTGTGTACTAGAGTCCATGAAACCAGCAAAATTAGATTAAAGTTAAAGGAAGAATGTAAATTTTGTTAATAAGGTTTCTGTGTTTTAATTCAAATCCAAACATCCTTCAAGCCTATTGATGATAATCTCATTTAATCTTGCAAGAAGCTTTCCTGATATCAAGGGATCTAGATTAGTAGTGTCCTTTATTACCTGGAAAATGAAGAAGGTTTTAATGAGTTTAAAAAGCAAATATATTCATATAATTATGCATCAATTCAAACACATATTATATACAATATATTTGACATGCATAAATCCTAAAGCATATATCGTATGTTCATCCATTGTACAATGAATTGTGACTAAAATATCTTGTATCTAACAAATTTATGCTTAAACTTACAACCATACATCATTTGAGATACTAAGACCCTACAATTTTTGGAAAGGACATATTTTAAAGTTTTAAAAAATTAAATTGCAGACTTACTGCTGTGATCCCCGGGCTTCCCATTGGGACAAATGGCCTCTCCACTTTAGGGGTCGAGGTTGCTATCTGCTTCCTTTACCTTTCATGTCTATGTCTCTCTGCTTCCTCTCCTGTGCTTCCTTATGCTCACAGCGTTCTACTAGTGTTCTCATCACGTTATTGTTCAAGTTGTAGCATAGGCGAGTCTTCTGTTCTGTGTGGGTTGCCTACATCCCTCTTAAACTAGATGCTGAGCAATTCTGTATTCATCCTCTTTGTCATATCACACACGTGTGTTTATGCACATATACCACACATTCTAAAGTCTCAAGTGCTTCCATTTTTTAAAAAAAGTTGCTATTAGGGTGGAATGCAAAGGATGTAAGTTTTAGAGCCACATATGCTAACCTAATCAAGGGATCTGCACCTACAGTTATTTCTTGTCTACCACTGTTTCTTCTCTTTATTATTCCCATCAACATAAAATATTTAATACTGTTTCATACATTGAAAAAGTGCTGGACAGGACAATTACAGTGTTACCTTGATTCACAAACTTAATTCTTTCCACAATCCTGGGTGCAATTGAATTAATAGCATAGCATGTATAAACTTGCAATTTGTACCTGTTTACTCTATTAGGCAGAAACACTATTACAAGATATTTGCTTCTCATATTTAATGCTATATATCCAGCATTTAGAAACAGTGTATCAGTGTTTTGGTATCTTTTACACTTTCAGGAAATATTCGTTAAATGAATGAATGAGATAATTGTATAGATTTGGCTGATGTAGGCTTTTCTCATGAAATTAATATTTTTTGAACCTGACATTTCTTATAAATGATAAAATAATGCTGTATAATCATACAACAGATTTTGTTTAAAGGCAGTATATACACATGAAATTGGGAAGACTTGTGTGTTCACAAGTGGTTCTCTTTGTTGATATGTTTCACAGCTCACCATGAAATCTTAGAATTTTGTATTTTGCTTATCTACCCCTTATTCTTTGAACATGCTATACAGATTCTAATTATTTCTCTATAACCACATAAACACAAACTTTCATACATTTTTTAAACCTAATTAAAATACGTAAAATTTTTAAAATCAAGTGTTGCCTAATTTCTAAGACTTCTTCGCTTAGGAAATACATTACAAATATTAGTATTGATTGATTGAAGGTATATAGGACATATGAAAAATTCTCAGTATCTCAATGTTTTCCAGTAGTGACTAAACCTTCAGACATTGGTGCATTTGAAACTTCCTTTAAAATAAAATATGACTAAAAGTTAACAAGGTAGAAATGCTTTGACTTTGTCCTTCTGATGCAATCATCATGTGTTTGACAATCTGTGAATGATAACATCATGGCAAATTAAAATTTAATAAAGGGACACAGTATAATTACCAGTTCTCCCAATCTTCGTGCATACATCTTAGGAAAATAAATCCAATAAAAATGAAACACAGACATTGTTTGAGTGGACATGCTTTGAGCATGCTGTTTCACTGTCTGCACAATTGCCATGTTTCTTCATTGCCCTGAAGATAAAATGGCAAACTCCTTAGCCTGGAAATCATGTTCTTGTACATTTTGTCCTTAGCTGATCTTCACAACCTCACCTTTGGCTACTCACGTGCCAACCCAGTATGATCTACAGTGTGCACTCTGACGTCAGACAGAACTGATTGAGAAGGTACTGATGATTCCTAGTTGCATGACTCAGGGGAGGTATTTTTCTCATGTTCTGGGCCTCAGTTCTCCCATGTGGCTTCATGGCACCTGTCTCACTGGACCACTTTGAGAATTGACTGTGGCTATGTCAAGATCCACATGGTTCTGGCCATCAGAACCTACCAATAATTATAAGTAATCTTTGTTATCTCTTGAGCACATCCTTTTAACTCCAAACTTTATGTCTTTGCACCCTGGAAAAGTGTAAAGTCATGAAAAATCGCTGCTTTCCTGGCTTCTTACCCTTCAAAATCCCTCCTCTGTGAAGCCCTGACAGTCTGCTTTAGCATAAACTGTTTGTTTTTTCTCTGAATATACAATTCTCAGTTTTTAAATCAGTCTGTCAAAAATGCATAATTTTTTATCTTTGAGTCTTTCATAATTTATTTTTCCATGTAGTTACTTTGTGGGCAGTGTTGGCTGTGAAAGAAGTTTTAGTTGAGAGAAATAGATACCTGATTAGCAAAGATTCAGCTCTGCCTCTTGGATCTTCCTTAAGGGTCACTGTGGTGTGCGGGCTACAGTGATTTCCTAATCAACTTCAGTGACTCAAGTAAATTTGACTCTCAGTCTGTTCAACTATTTCTCCATTATTACTCCCACCTTTTGTAGTACTGGAGATTGAGTACAGGATCTTTACACTGAACTACCTCCCAGGCTCTTTAAAAATTTTGAGACAGGTACTCATTTAGCACAAAATTGCCCACTCTGGACCCAAACTTGTAACCTTCCTGCCTTAGCCTGCCAGATCACTAGCATTCCAGGTGTGTGCAACTGTGCCCAGTCTAAAATTCATTTTATAAAATTAAATATGAAGATACCAAGTGAATTCATCAACAAAATATTTTCCTTATTATATAAAATTTTCCATTCATTTTTCTAGTGCAACCCTCTAACTTTACCAAGGGCCTCCGAGTTAGAACATAAATAAAGTTGTACGTTTAGGGCTGCCATTAGAACTATGTTTCCACAGCCTCAGCTTCTTTAATATAAAGTTTTCCTGTTTATTCAGTTATATGCTTCAAGATTTTGAAAGCATGGGCCATTTATTATATTTCTTTGCTTTCTTCTCAACCCCAGCACGTAGCCTTAAACATAATTCTAAAGCTATATAGGAGGGCAATAAATAAATAATACAACTTTAGAACTGAGAACAATGGGCTGTTCCAACTGTACTCCATGTAGACTGAAAGGGTATCAGACAACACAGCATAAGAAACAGCTATATAGTTAGGAAGCAGCTGTTATTGGAATGGAGACTTTTGGGGAGCAGAGTTCACACCGGATAATACGCTGCCCAAAATCTTAGGGACTGGGGCATAAGATGGAACTGTACCTTTAACACACTCCTGGAAATGATAGTTGTGAAGTGTTGTCACTGGTGTTGGTATTGGGTAGCAATGAGGGTACAACTGACTTTCCAGCACTTTCTCAAGCTTGTGATGCTACTAATGGGACCAGAAACAAGAATTAGAAGACCACAGGACAAGGGCTGTTAAAACAGAGGAGCTGTGAGGTTACAGGCATAGTTGGAAAATTCACTTTTACTAGCACTTTAGTATTGTTGCAGAAATTAATCTGCCCATTGTAGAAGATATGGATCAGCACAGAAACCAGGGCCATTTCATGTTGGACCCTTCAGACAATCCTGAGTGCCCATTCAGGTCAGCGTGGAAACTTCATCTAAATTGGAATCTGCATTTTTTGGTCTGTTTTTCTTTTCTTTTTTGAGACAGAGTTTCACTATGTAATTCTGACTGGCCTTGAATTTACTTTACAGTCCGAGCTGGCCTCAGACTCAAGATGATCCTCCTGCCTCAGCCTCTCAAATGCTGGGATCACAGGTATGCACCAACATGCCTGGTTTAAATCTTTCTTACTGTTTGTGAAATTCCTCAGAGCTCTTTTCCAAGCTGATACTGGTTTTTGTCTGCTTATCTTGATGCTATATTTTAGCTCTCAATTTCAATTTAGTTCTTAGAATCTGAACTCCATTATATACCGTTTACTTTGTCTCTGATCTCCGTATACCATCCAGACACTGGTTTCATTATTTTCTTTCATCTCTAAATACAATAGTTATGTGCAAGAGGAGTTTAGTCTTGGGTCATGTCCTGCCTCCAGGAAAACTGTGGCTCTGTCTGGAGGAGGGGAACAAGCTAGTCAGTCTGGGCTGTGGAATAGAATGGATATAAAGACAGGGTACACAGTCAAGGCAAGATACTGGAAAGGAGTAAGTCAAGAGGAGGACTATCAGGTGTAGGAAAAAACCAGATGAGTTTAGTCTTCACCCTATTGCTTGCTGCATATGTCCTGAGATTTCAGACAAACTGCTTAACTATTCTGAACCTTAGACTTCTCACCTTAGGGTGAGAAGGCATAAATGAACTAACCCAGTAAAATACCTTAAATGTACGTATAATATAATTGAACTCTTACCTTTCCATCCAAAGTAGTCCTTCCTAAAAAGCAATGTTTTGCAGAAAACACTAACACCCCACTCTGGTTATGCCCATGTGCTGTTTGCAGTTTTAAAAAGTGCGTTTAATAAATCGTACATGCTTCATTCCGTATTCAACACATCACATGCATTTCCATGTTAAAGGATTGCATCAACAGAATATTGAAGACAGGTGTCTCTCTGTTTCTTCACTTACAAAATAAGAAATAGTTATGGCAAAGCCACTGAATTATAGTCTGATTTAATAAGATAGTAACTTCTTTCAAGTAGAGAAACACAGGGATTTGTTCATAATAATTCTATACAGCAGAAATGTGTTGAATACTAGATATACAGAGTTCAGTATAATTTTAAATTTTCTAGTGTCCACTAAAATGTAACAAGCAACATGAAACTAAATTTAGTAAAATATCTCATATGACCAATATGTCTAAAATGCTATATTAAAATATAAACAGTATAAAACAATAATGACACAGTATAATTGCATTCTGGGTCTTTGAAACTTGGTTAAGTAATTAATCGTTTTGTAGTTGCCACACTTGCAGTGTCAATAGCCACATGTGACTCATGCCCTTCATACTGGATAGCTCCAGGCTTTGGAGCTCCCCCGCCTTTTTAGTGCCTGCTTTCCAATTAACCTAGGTAAAGTCTGCTGTCACTTTTTCTTAGCTAGAATGATGGCTAAAGTGTGCACTCAGTGACACACAACTGAGCAGGCGATGTTGTGTAGACAGCACCACGGTTCTAAGTCTGCACTAGCTTTGCAGTCAGTCTGGTCTTGCCTTGGCAGTGGTTAATGATGATTCCTTTAGGTTAAGTGAGAACAATTCACCTGCCAAAATTATTGTCCAGCTCTTATTCCAAGAACCAGACCTTGGGTCAGAGTCAAGCTATCACTGGCCCAAGCTGTGAAAAGATAACCAGTTCCGTAGCATGCACAGTATTTTTTTCTGAAGTACCAAACTGTTTGTTGGCAGTGATTTGTTCCTAATTCTTGTGAGTAATTCCACATAGAATCATCATCCTTTCAGCTGCCCCAGAAAGGCATTCTCTAATTCTTTCTCTCTCTCTCTCAGTCTCACATACACATGACCCCCCCCCCCACACACACATGCACTGGTAATCCTATGGAATGACATCAAATGTGGTTCTGAGAATAGACAGCTCTGAAATGAATAAATAAATGTAAATGGACAAATTAGTTTGGGGAAACTTTTGTTACCTTGTAAAATAATACAAGAACAATGTACTTCAACACTGATTTACTTCAAACAAGATATAACTCAAGGTTCTTCAATGGTAAAAAGATAATCTTAGCTAATTCAAAATCTATTATTTTTGTTCCCTGGATTCGGAAATAAGATTTTACTATAAATGACATTACTCTTAGTTGTCATATTATCTCTTATATCTTTATATCTGCATATTTTATATCTTTTATGATTATCTTTTGTTCCGATTTCCCTTTGATCTACTAATTCTACCTCTGAAATCTTACACAGCTTGAAGAGAGTCCTCCACATTCTTTCATTATGTGAAAATTATTTTTATGACTGGAATTTAAGGCTCTATTTTCTTATCAGTCAGAAGCAGAATCTTAAACTGGATTATCCCTTTGCTCAGAGGAATGCTTAATGTAAATTCTTATATTTTGTTGGATACTTAAATAATTCTTATATCCTATGCTTGTCCTTGATTCCGAGGTATGTGTTCATTCCCTTAGGCTACACACATTTCAAATTCTTATACAAGGGTAACTTTACTCTGCATAGCATCATGGATCCTGAAAGCCTGGCTTTCACTTTTATTCAAAGACAAGACTTCCTTTTTGGCCTTGATCGGAGACCTCCAATTATTATCAATAATAATTTTTCTTTTCCTTCTTGAATGTTGTGACTGAGTTGCCCTTCTTATTGTTTGCAGTGATAAATCTATCTCTGGTCACTTATACATACCCTGTCACGGGAATCCCTGTGCTGGTCCTATTAGCCTACATCCAAGGCAACTCCTCATGCTGAAATGAGGCGCCCGAGGGATAGCTTGTTCTGGCAAAAGTACTGGCAGCCCAGCCCTCCAGTCATGGCGCTCTGCACTACTGTCTCCCTACTATATGCAGTGGATCTATCTATCATTTTAAAGCACTTGATTTAAAGGCAAATAAAACTCAGGAAATACAGTTTTGACTACAACTATTTTCAACATGTAGAATTTAATGGGGTAGCAGTGACTCCTTGTGACATGCAGTCTTAACACTAATTTTACTAGTATTCACCTCTGAGACATTACTGATATTACAAGATTGTGGACTTTTATTCTTTTTACTTGGTGTCAGTGGAATGGTGCCAATTCATTAAGATCTAGAGTCACTCCTTAAGAATCTGGTTAGAAATTAGAATGCCATTACAATTTTATGACTAGTACCTAAGAAAGAAATATCATGCACCAAAGAAGGTGTGCTATGTTTTTACACTACTTTTTATCCAGCTCCTTGTTTTTCCATTCTTTAGTTCCTCTGCAGCCAGTTAGTTCAGAGAATTTTGCAAGGTGTCCAAGGATGGAGTTTGTTCTGTGTGGGTCAGTCATCCTTACTCGCTAGCCTTTTAACGGATGGCAGCTCAGCAGTGCATGCTGTCAGTCCGGTCACAGGCTCATGGTTTTGTCCCCTTGTGGCTGAGTGTGGGGATCCAAAGAAAACCATTATACCTATTCAGAAGAATGATGTAGACACTTGGTCTTGTGCAAATCTAGTAGAGTGGTATTCTGATTATGAATTAAGGATTGCAAATTGTAGCAAAATCAACTAGCCTTGTTCTGGTTATTTGATCAAGGTGGGTTATCCTTATGGACCTTAGGTCACCAGAAATACGATTGAAGTCATCCTTTTACATTACCTATATTACACATTTATAGTGAAAACTAAGAAAATACATATGGACTATTATACAACATATCTTAGAATCCCAGCTACAGATTTTTTAGCCAGCAGAACAAGGGAAACATTGCACAATCTCTCGTCACAGAAAATTCATCAGTGTGTAATAATGAAGTACTTACCTCTGTTTTAAGATTAAATGAGATGACACAGGATTTATGATACTGAGATGAAAGGATTTATGATACTGCTTGGCATGTGGTTAAAATTTCATTGAATATTAGTTACTTTAGCTTTGAACAGTTTTTACCCTGGCTAAGAGACAAATTTGAAGATCTTAAAGAAATATTTGGGTAGCCTGTTGGAAAACACTTTAAAGCCAATGATATCAAAGTAATTTTCAATAGCAATGAATAATTATGTTGATAAGGTAGCCCTTTGGCAATTGCAATCAAGCTTATTTGTCAGTTGCATTCTAGATTTAAATATAGGAAGTATTATAAATTCCTTTTAAAAGATGTTTTAAATCTGATTACTTTAAAAACTGTTTCAACAAAGAAACAAACAGATATCTGTGACGATCTGGTGTTGTGTATATGTTTTCTTAATATGAAATAAATCTTGTAGTCTATTATACTAACATGTGTCTGCCATGTCGTAAAATTTATTACTTCAAGTCAGTGACATTTGTGTTATTGCTGTAGTTGTGTGTTTGTTGATACTGTAATGTATTCTGTAACTCCAAGTACAAAAATTATACTGGTCCATTGTCCTGTTTGTTGGCTTTGCATTTTGAAAAGAATAATGAGAGAATAACAAAATCAGAACCAATGAAATTTGACAGCACTCAGAGTGTCTTCCCTCCATTATGCTAAGGTTATTATTTTTTTTACCACTTTACCAACTTAGTTATGTTCACATTATTATGAAAACAGATTTTTTTCTAGTGCCATAAAAATACTTTTGCTTTAAAACAACCTCATTGTAATATTAGGACTTAAAAATTTATTCAATATCTGTCAGTTTACCCTTCTGTTTTAATTTTTACTTTTTTACTTAGTTTTTCTTCTTATTTGTGAAAACTGCTACCTGAGATATTGAACTGCTTTATTATAAAAGAAGAGAAGCTGCAGCTGTAACTAGGCATAGGCGTTTGCATTTGCATATGATTTGGAGTGTGTTCCTAATCCACTGAACAAATATGGCTTGTTAACATGAGCTAATGTCTGATTCCTTAGGTGTTAAAGAAATGATTTGAGTCTATAGTATTCTTCACTGTCCCTTGCTTCAAGCTAAATAAAATTTTTATCTGCTAGAGAAACAGAATTATTTGTAGATCTTAAACTTACCTCTTCCCAGTTTTCTTGTCTAAAATAATAGTTCTCAATTGAGAACAATTTTGGCCCTGTAGAACCTCTGACAATGTCTGGAGGCATTTATGAGTGTCAAGGGCTGAAGCTTGAGCTGCCACTGGCACCCAGCACGAAGAGAGGAAGAAGCAGCTCATTACATCAGAAACAGAAGCACCAGGATCTGCTCCAGAACACCAATGGTTCCAAGGAGGAGAAACCTTGTTCTAAATAGCCCAATGTCTGTTATTGGATTAGAGTTTAATTTCAAAATAGCCAAAATATTCAAACAATTCTTTCTCAATCTCTCCCTTCTTTACCTACAAAGATGTAGACATAATTTTTAAGATATTTTGGCCCAAATTTTATTGACATAGGCTGAGGATATTTTTTGAAAGAGAATGAGTTAGAAAACGAGATAGAAACATGTAGTCTACATGCTCTACCTTCAAAGTGATTGTATATTAAGAAAATTAAGCAGAATATTTGAAATCTTATCTTTATAAAATCTTTTACTAAATAATCCTAGAGAATTCTTTATCTAAAAATTTTAATTTAAGTCAATAATATCAGGAAAACATCAAAATAAATAAAACTTATTTGTTTTTCCTTTTAAAGTACAATCAAAAAAAAAATAAAAGGAACCATACAGCATGTACAGGTACAAATTCTCTATGATGAGTGTGATCATTGTATACAACTAAATTGTACCAATAAACTTAATAAAAAATAAAGTGCAATTCTTTTATCTCTTAAATAAATGCATGCTGTTAAAGACTGACATTTAAAACCTTTTATCTGATCTCTGAGTAGGATCTTTTGAAGTTTAAGAAACTGCAAGTTGTATTGACTCTTACAGAAACAGCCTGTATCATAGAAAAAGCACACACACATCCACAGACACAAATCAAAAAACAAATGCACACCCACAACCCAGGCCTTTTAGGAAAAGTGCATATATATATATATATATATATATATATATATATATGTAAACCAAACATAAAATATACTCTTAGACAATTTCCCATTGAGCATCTAAGTTGTGTCGAATGTTCCATTTCTAACTCTTAAGTCAATTTATGGGAGGGTGTGTAAAAGCACTTTAGTGAAGAAAACTGGGGATCGCAATGCATCAAAGTTAAGCAGTAGCAGGGTTTTCACTCTGTGAAAAATCACATAAACATTTCACATATAAAATATTATTCATCAGGGTAAAACCTTCTAAGGGCTTGAAAGACAACAATTGCGTCATGAAACCCTGTTTTTTATTTTTTAAAGAAAAATATATTCTTGTCACTGAGATGGAATCTGTGATCATGTAGCAGGCATGACAACATGGTATGAGACAAGGATAATTGAGAAGAAAATTAGTAATCCTTAAATATCTGCCTCTGCAATATCATTACCCATAAACTTGCCCTTTTTCCACCTTCTTTTCCCCAAAGACTGATGTCCCACATCTGAACCGAAGGAGATGTGTGCTTTCTAACAGCTAAATCAACAAGGTCTCACATGAGTAGTGCTGTGCGGTGTGGTTGACTGATTTCATGAAAAACTAATCATGTATTCATCATTGAGATCAAACACTTCCCAAGTAATTATCATCCAGCCCAATCTGATAGGGCCTGAAAAAGTGGCACTGCTGATATAATCAGAGACTGAGCAGGGTAGTTCTCTTAGCTTTTGTAAACCTGGGGTTGGAAAGCATAAAACTGAAACTGTATTTTATAATTAAGAAAGATAAAGTTGGCAGGCTGAGTTATTTTCATCAATCATAGCAATTTTAGATTACCAAGATTATTTATTGGAGCGTATTTAAAAATCAAATTTTCAGTGCAGTCATTACAATGTTTTTAAAATCTCAATAAAGAGAGAAAAATGCAAAGAAATATCTTGGATTAAAATATGATTTTTGAGTGTCATCTATAAATAGTATTACATTGTTGGGAGCCGCAGCCCCGAGCCCGGTCGCCTCACTTGGCGGACGTGAGGCCTGTAGTAAAGAGTAAAGCCTGAGGTAGATTACCCCTCCCATCGAGCACGTTAGTTTCCTGCTTACCGTGTAAGCAACCCGCTCAACAATATAGTCTGCCTGGCAACTGATGATGTTAGCCAATCAGCTTGCCTTGCTTACTTTAACATGATTGGACACTGTATCCGTATATATACTGGTGCCACCCCTGGGGGAGAAGAAGAAGCCCGGAAGTAGAAGCCCAGAAGGAGCCGCGGAGAGCGGACCGGTAGAGGCTTCGGAGCGAAGCCCGAAAGGAGCCGCGGGGAGCGGACCAAAGGAGGCTTCGGCTGGGAGCGATCCCAGGGCAGGCTGTACGGAGAAGGAAAATAAAAGAAAAGGTTGTCCACTGCCAGACATTGTCGTGTGTCCTTCCTGCCGGCCGGAAGCGACATCGACATTACATAACTTCTATAGTTTCTTTTTTGAGCTATACTAGTATTCTTTTTCATTACATGTCATTACAAAATGATAGATTTCAGAGAATCTTATTTTAGTTTTACATTTGTGATTATAAATTTACATATAAGCAAACAATGCAGAACATTTAAATGCTTTACAAAATTCTTCCACACTATCTTTGCTAGATAATGTCTTTCACATATGTGATTTATTTCATCTTCAAACACTTAATGAAGGAGACCGAATTACAAATGAAGAAACCAAACAATAGAGATGCTAAAGTGTCTTGGTAAAGATATCAGAGAATAGAGTCAGAGTAAAGAAATGACCTCAGCCCAGCGAGCCTCAGACTAGCGAAGCCCCTGGACTATCATTCTGCCATGCTTCTCTGGCAGTTGTTTTGTCTTAGGATAAGGAGGATTTTTTTTTTTTAAAAAAGAGTCTTCTATATGCCAGACATTGAGTTATGTACTTTATTATATATCCTGCTTTATTCCTTATTTAGTCTTTATAGTAATTTGAATTTAATGGAATGTCACCCCTTTTGCAAATGAAGCAAAAGACTTTGAACATTTAGAAATTTGAAAATCAGAGAGAGAAAATATGTGGTATTGGGGATCAGACCTAGTTCAGATCGTAGTTCTACTATTGATGACTTGGTGAAAGCTCCTGCACCTCTCAAAAGATCTGATTTTTCCCCCTTGTGAGATGGTAATAATCTCTATTTTCAGAGCTAAAGGAAGTAGAACTAATGTAGGTCAAGATTCTTCTATCTAAAAGAGTAGGGAGCTTTGGTAATGGATTTGTCCAGGGCCCAAGAGCTAATGACAAAGGATCTGTTTTATAAGTCATTTGAATTCCATATGTTAGCCTTAGAGCCCTGGAGAGCTATTGCCACAATTATTTGATTCTCCTGGGTGCAAGAAACATCCCCATGTCCCAAGTAGTAAGATATTGCTCTTTCCAATATATCATGCCACCCTGGAAAACTATGGATAACCTAAGATTTAGCTAACCATGTCACATTTTCCTATTCATATATTACCATTTAATATAGGTTTAATGCATTTATTATTGATTTTTGGTCTCTATATTAGAATCATTTTAGGGTTAGTCTATCTTTTTTTGTTTTCTTGTCAATGCAATTAATGATTTATAAAAAACATGCAAATGAAACAGTGCAAGTATTTTTATGAGGTATTTTGAACATATTGTATACATAGCACAGATTTGTTTCGCAATGTAAATGATTTCATAAACCCAAATATTTATATTTTATAATTTCTTAAAGGTACAACTACTGCTCAGTCTTTATTCATATTTTATGAATTTCTATTCATTGTTCAAGATTAAATACAATTATACAATGAATTTCTTTAATTTAGAAATATTACTTCATTATCCATTTTTAACTTTTCTCATATAATTTTTACACTAACCAAATTCTATTCCACGTAATCTCAATACATTTTAAATTCTTTTATTAATTTCAATGATCTTAGTTAAATATGTAGTACACACCAAATATACATAGTAGTAGCTTATATATTACTTACAGATTTGGAGTATATAGAAGTGGAAATTCTAATGATAAAATCTTTATCAAAGTAAGTTTTTCTTATTTAGAAAAGATTAAAAAAATTTAGAATCACCACTGATAAATGAAAATACATATATTTATTCCTTTAAACTCAAGTCCTATGGAAAGAGATATATTTTATGTTAGAAGTCCTTTTAATGAAGTTATTGCCTTTTCTCCTTACAGAATATAGTAACCACTGTACTTCACTGAGAAAGACCTTTTTCTCATGAATGTAATGGGTCACATCCACGTAGATCAAAGATCCCACTGATTTAGCTACAACTAGATGCACTTTATTTTTAAGGCAGGATTGATATATTTGATGCATGGTTTTTAGCTGAAAAATACTTCTCAAAGCTACACTGTGTGGGTCTGCTTAGAAGTATACCCATGTCCTGCAAAGGCAATGTTAGTGTTCATTTTTTTCCCATTAAAATTTGACTTTGACAAACATATTTAATACATAGCAATAATATTAATAGCTAAATATGTCATTTAGAATATTATACATAAATGTTTCTGAACACAAGATGATATTAATGACTTAGAAATCTTTTTAATTGTCACCACAGGGTAAAGTATTGTTTTTCATTTTAATTTCAGATATTTAAGCATATCTTTCAGATTCCAGTTTTCCTAAAGTTCCTTTTAGATATATATTTGTGTGTTTCACAAAGTATCTGAAAATAGTTCAGACAAAATTTATACTTTAAGTGCTGTCATTATTTTAATACATTATGTTGTTTTTTCCTTGATAAACTAGTACATCCATTAAGTAGAAATAGCTGATTTTATTTGCATCATTTATGATTCTATCTAACCACTATTTGATTATCAAATAATTTACCTTATTATTTTATTTGATGAAAAAAATAAAGCTAAATTTTGTAATGAAGTAATAGAATAACAATAGTGTGCTGTGTATCATAATCTTCAAAGTACTCAGAGTAAATATATTGACAAAAAAGACTCCTGCAAAAAAGCAAACACACAATACCACAACTGTTTTTTCAATCAACTGAGATAAGGTAGTAGTACAAATGTAACAGAGTAGCCTATGTATTAAAATACTGTGAAACAATAGAATAGGTAGCAGCAATAAACAGAACCCAAAGAGAAACATCGAATGTGTTTGTAACTCAGAAATTTCAGGAAAATTAACTTGTAATCACAGCCCATGTTATTAATTTTTAGAGTAATTTTGGAAGTATCCACCTAGAAGAGTAACTTCGCCAAAATTATTCAAATGTTTGACCTCTGAAATAGCAGGATTATATATGTTTCAATATTTGAAAATGATAGCTATAAAAATAGAATAAGATGAGAAATATTAGATATATTAGAAATATTAGATATATTAGATGAGAAATTGTTTAGATATAGAATGAAGGTGACCCATTTATTCGGGCAGTATTACAAAGGCAAAACCACTACATTTTTGTTTTGACTCAGTAGATCACTACCAATTTTATTTGACCTATAAAACATGAAAAGCTGTTGAACTTTTAAAGCATTTATGATGACAATTGTATGAACTGATTGTTTTGGATTGGTCTTTGGAGTGGTGCAGGTATTTTGTGTGTTTCTTCATTTTTGTCCGTTCATCTATAAGGTAATAATTTTGTTTGGTGCAACACTTGTCAATGCACAGAAATTAAAAGGTTGTTACATTTCTAATCCTATTGGCATAGGAGATTATTAAACTGAAGCATATTCAAAAAGAGAAATAATATACAAGTCGCTACAGAATACAAACATTATGGGAACTATATCAGTATTTAAGCTTCAGTGCCTATGATCTTGTAAATGCCTTGTCTGCTTAATTCTTTTGAATTACAGTGCAAGGCTTTGACTCCTTTCAGTGTGCTTTCTAGCATTTATTTTCTTGCTTGAAATCATTTAACAATGCTGCTCTGGTTCTGGTAGAATAGCTGTGTTTTCTGCAAGGTGCTCCCGAGTGTTCCCTTTCATTACAGACATCTGTGAAACTGAAAACACAAGAGACTGGTTCTGGGGCTGTGGGGACCAACTACAAGTAAAACTAAGATAAACAATAAGGAGAGATTTAATATCCTCATCTGTCAGAAATACTGTAATATGAGTGTTAGATTATCATCCTGGGTAAAGAAGAAAGCTCTTCAAGCACTATAAATGACATAAATGGGGGGAATCTCGTGGATATTAAAATGGGTGAAACCCTAATTCAAATACAAACAGCAAAACATTTTTGTATTACAAAAAAGGAGCGTGTAGAAAGGGGAGAAAGAGACAGCACTGCTGAGACAAAAGGGTGAAATCACATGAGTCAGCATGAAACAGGCTTTAGAAAGATGGAGGTGAAGAGCAGAGCTCAAAGCAACAGGCAAGGTAAAAGACAAGCGTCACAGCGTTTTTATTTCCTTTGAATTTCAAACAAGATCATCACCAAAATAATATAAAAAGGTAACTAGAGGTTTCCACCTGGGTTTTATGGATGTATTCTTGGTTTTATCAATTACTTGGTTAACTTCTATTTGTATTTTGCACTTCCCTAAAAATGACTTACTCAGTTCGCACTGTGAAAAAAATTATATGCTCCCCACTAGAACATTTTTAGTGACTTTTGCCTCCCTGTAGCTTTGTTTTTACTAAGCCATCTTCCTTTTAAAGGCCCCCTTTACAGAAGTCTGTGCTATTGTGAAAGCAAGAAAAACAAAGGAAGGGAAATCAAAATTCTTTATGTCTAATGGAAGAAGATTACTAAAAATGACTTTCCTGTAGCCAACAGTTAGTAAATTTTTATCCAGTGAATCTTCACTCTAGGCATTGGATGGCATTTTAGTTGAAACTCTGGAGGTTTTTACTTCTCTCACATGCCATTTGGGAATATTCAGATCATTGCATTTATGTGATCATTCCATTAAGTTCAGTTTTAGTCCACATGAAACAGGAGGTGAGGATATTTTAAAGCTTATCTGTATTGGTTTTGTGCTCAGGGAAGACATTTCTTGCTGAGATGTTTAATAACATCATTTTTGTCTGCTGGGGCTTCTTTATCCCAACTCTTATTTACCAACTTTTAAAATTGTGTCTCAATTTAGAAGCTGTCATTACAAACTGTAAACCAAGCTGAATAAATCAGCCCATCAAAAAATATTGCCAGACAGCACAACATTTGGAAACCTGTATAAAACAAATAGAAACAGAACAGTCCACACGTAGGACTTTTAGTAGGAAGAGTTCATTATGCTTTGGTACTGTTGAGAAGTAAATAATTATAAATCACTTGTATTCATGGTAAAACTACATGTATTGTGTATAATACTTACCAGAGTAAAACTTAACAATCTTAATGGCATTGCTTTCACATTTGCATTTTGTCTCAGCTTGCCAAAACACAAACAAAAAAGAAACAGACCTCTTGCAAATATACCTACCTAACTTCCTATCAACCACTTTCTCTAGTAGCTCTTACCTATCTCTTCTTTTAAATGGTAGGCACCAAAGTAATATAGGAATGAAAGAAAAAACCCAGAAAATTGTCCCTTCAGAAGTCGTAGCTGATAACGTCCACAGTTTTATAAGTTCAATAGTCACAATCTTTAGATTAAAGTCCTTTGCCAAGGAAATCTCAGTTCAAAATTGATAATGCTGTTAGGTTACCTGTGGACAAAAATCATGATCTTAATTGGTATCATTAAATATTTGTGACTAAGAGATCTGGAAGTAATCTATCTTGGTTTTGCTAATACCAGATACTGTGAAAGCTTGTGTTTCTTCTACTTTACATTTTAAGGAAGACAAAGAAACTCAAATTTGGGCAAGACTATGTAAGAACATTCCCGCTTGTTGTCTGCTTTTTCTTCCCAGTTATTTCATTTGTGTAAGCGGGGAAGAATACTAGTTTCCAGGATTGCATTTTGTGGGACACTGGCATTGAATTTTATTAAGATTTTATGTAGCTCTTAGTGCCTGTAATGTGCCTCGCCATCATCTATTGGTAATTAGTTATTTAATTAAATTCTGAAGATATAAAAGCTTTTTCACTGGAGTCATTCTGCTTGTCAAATGATCATTCCTAAAAAGATGGCATTTAAAATAGAAAATGCATTGAATTCTTTAACTCTTACCTGAGCCAGAAAGACTCTATATCTAAAATAACAATAATTTACTTTATAAGCTATGATTACTTCAAATAATCTGGAAAGAGGGGCAGAATGGTGCTCCTTGACTTGTTTTTTTTCCCCCGGATATAAATTTGACCAAAGGCCCATTTCTTATTGCTATTCATTTTATTTAAATCAAACACAATTTTGACGCCCCCTTCATTTGTTACCCTTTGCTTTTAAAATAGCAATCTAAATAATGTTTTAAAATAGCTGTGTTACTTTCTTCCACAGTCAGTCACTTTTGTGCATTTCAAAGGTAAAGATGCTGCGACCAAGTTGAATAAAATCCTACATTCTCTAATCATCTAGGTCTTAAAAGGGGGCTAAAGTTTTCATTGCTTGGTGGTAGTTAATAAGTTAATAAATACGATTTTGCCCTATACAAAGGATATTTTAACACAGGATATTCTAATGCAAGGTGTCTTAATGAGGATTATGTCACCTGCTCACTCCTTCTCATTCTCAGCTTCTGTACTGTATTAGTTTAATTTGCAAGAGGTAGGGACAGGAAACATTTACATACAGAGTAGCTGTGGCTGTGCTGGTTAGAATTCTTGCATTATGAATGCATAAATGAGAGACCCCAATTCTTCATTCCCTCTGTGTACAGAAGAGACAGTTCATGCTCTGAGAGTTTGTGCAGGTGAGCCTTGGGTGTACTCATGAGTTCAGACTCAGAGATCAGCCTACCTGTGCTGTCATCTGTTTTATTTCTTCCTTTATTGAAGTTCAGTTATTGAGTATTACCCTCACAGTTAGAGGTTTATGAATGTACCAAATAGCCCAGTCTCTGCCCTGCCTATCACAGAACAAAAGGGCAGTTATAACTCCACCCCCCCGTCTAGGTTGTTTTTATCACCAACAACTTTTTATTGTTTATTTCCTAATTCCAAGTGTCAGTGCTAAATGCATGTTCCTTTCCCTATTTTTTTCTCTCTTTCTCCCTTTCTCCCCTTCGTTCTTTCCTTTCTTCCTTCCATCCTTCCCCCTACCCCAGCCTTATAATTTCAATGATTATGGTTTGCTCTTACATTGACTAAGGGATGATAAGTACTTAGCTAAGCAAAGTTCACAACTTGTTTTGTGACTCTATCTTCATGTTTTCTGGACACATGTGCACATTATGGGAAACACGTATATTTTTTGCCCAGATGGCCTGGTTGTGCCTGTTTTCAACACATGTGTCCCATATCCTCACTTCTTCAGGCTAAATTTCTGGATCTCTTTTTACAGAATTCTTGAAGCCATTGCATGGATGCACTTGTGAATATTGATGGCATATTACTACCCTGTTGGTGGAAGAATAGTCCTTCTTAACATGCTTCTTTGGGGGAACCACTCTTCTAGGCCCAATTTGTAAAAGCAGAAAATGGAGTATTAGGAGAGAGTGCTCACTTAACTACTTTGTTATATAACTGATTTCTCCGATCTTTTTACTGTTGCTAACAGGACTATTAATCATTCTCTTGAATTCATGTGTCAGAAAACTTTGTCTTAAGTTTTTACTTCGGAAGTTCTAGGGGAAAGTGTGGTCAATTCAGCATCCTTGGAGTCACAGGAGATGAAGTAGACACAGAAATTATAGATCATGCTATCCATCAAGCAGTATTCCCTCAGAAACCCGAATTGTCCTTTGTCATGGCTTCTAGTAAGATGGATGAGTCCTGGAGCTGAACCTATCTAGTATAAAACTTTCTGCTGTTACTTTCCAGCTGAGTGATTTAGAACAGTCAGAAAGTAACCTTTCTGGGGCTGGGGATTTAGCTCAGTGGCTTAAGTGCCTGCCTTGCAAGCAGGCAGTCGTGAGTTCGATCCCTGGTACTGATAAAAATGAAAAAGACAAAAAAAAAAATAAAAAAGAAAGTAACATTTCTGAGCATAATGCGTCACTGGGCACTGAGGTTGTGTGTGTGCTCACACAGTGTTAGTTGTTTTTCTTTTTTTTTTTGTCTTTTTCATTTTTATCAGTACCAGGGATTGAACTCACGACTGCCTGCTTGCAAGTGGGTGCTTATGCTGCTGAGCTAAATCCCCAGCCCGTTAGTTGTTTTTCATATTCCTGGTTAGGAATTCACTACATTTCCTTGCAGTGGATAAGCAGTCTTAGGCTTAATCATCATTATGCTATTGTATCAAAGGAAAAGTCAAACATAGTTTTATTTTTTTGTGGGGTGATATGAGTCTCGTTTGTGTGAGAGGAGGGCTCATGTACTTAAGATCAGGACCTATTAAACAAAACAATGGACAATTTATAAACTATAGTAGGCTCCTTTCTCTGGGCAGGTAAAGTTACAGATTGTGGCAATTATTCTGGAGTCCAACTTTGACATATGCATCATGTGGCCAATGGATATATTCCTACTCCTTGGTGGATAGATGACACCAAGCCAGACTTTACTAGTTTGGATATCTTTCTTGCTAAAAGAAAGGCTGTCCTCTCTCTAGAAGTATTTTAATGAGCAGTACTGGCTTCAGCTGCTGCTACAAAGCCCAGAGGAGACACACTTGTGGTGCCTGACTGTGGGACTCACCTCTGGGACAGCTCTGGGCTTCAGCCATGGCCAGAAAATGAACCTAGCCAAAAATTTGACTCTTCAGCTTCACTGTCTTGTGAAAAGCCGGCAGGTGACTGGAATACCACTGCACAGATAGTGCCCAGAATGCTGTAGGCTCCACAAGCTGTACTGAAGATGGGCAGAACAGCTTTGGCAAGCGGGCCTCTGGTGAATGAGGCTTGGAAGAATGACAGCCTAATCACATGCCTCCTTCATTAGCAGTACAATACTCAACATATTTTCCTGTGAGTAGTTACTACATTCCTGGTAGAAGCTCTAGTTTCAAGACGGCAAAGGAGGAAAAAGTTTGATGAATGATTTAAGTGCTAAGTATCTTCACTACGTCACATACTTGTATCACCAGAGCAGGAGGCATTTGAAGGTTGATATTTGAAGGAAGATTGCGTCAGTCTGTGTGGTATGTTACCTCTATGGATAGGGCTGTGCACAATTTGCACATACATCAAGAAGCACTGGCTGCATGTAAGCAATGCCGCTTACCTCACCAATTTATATTGCAAAATGCACTCGTGTTGGTTGTGAAAGGGGATCTGCAGCTTAGAGCTCACCATCAAGTTTTGTACTGGAGCTTGTCTCTTTTTAAAAATTATTTGGATATGGATTCAAAGTGGCTCTTGTAAAAATACTGAAGCCTGGACGAATAGTGATTCAAGAGAAATGCATAAGTTGCATTCTAATTCTGCCCTGTAATGTGCTTTCTGTTCTTGTCTACACCAAGGATGAGGAATATGGATACAGATTCTGCTAAAGAGGCAGAATATATAGGGATTTAAAAGGACTCAATAGATTTTGTTTATTCAGGTATAGAATGAAGATAATGAAAATCTCTATATCATGATGCTTGATGAATATCAAAGAGATAAAATATATGCCAAAGGATTAACGTAATTCTTGGTACATTTCAAGTGTTAAATAACTAGTAACTTTGAATTTTTCTTTTAACAAATGTAGGCATAAGATGTGAAGACATAAGAGAAACCTCAGATTTGATCCCAGTTTTCTGACTCACCGGTCCTGTGATCCTGGTAGGAAACTTCTGTTAAGTATTGTTCCTGAATCTATAACATGGGGATAATATTAGTACATATCTTATAGAGATGTGCTGAGTTAAATATACATGAAGTTATTAATAAATGGGAATGATAATAACACATATCACATAATGGATTGTAAAGATTAAATGAATAAAAAAGTATAAGAGGGATTGGGCTACAGTAATCATCCAATAAAGAGTAACTTCCATTAGCTGTTATTTGAGATCAGTTTCACAAATCACCTGCTTAGCTCGGGATAAAGGAGGTGATGTCTTATAGGACTATTATGATGCTTTTTGTAGTAATTAGCATTCATCGGGCTGAACAGGAGTAACACAGAGCCTGGTTGTTTGAGGCTTGTCATTGCTAGCTTGATCACAGAGACACACCTTCTATGTGACCATAAGGGCATTGGTTGCCCTCCTTGTGCCTTAAGGCATGTAGACACACGCCTTCTACCTAGCTTCAAAAGCTTAATGCTTACATGGCCTCTTTGAAGTTGAGCGTATGTTCTGCAGAGTGCACAGTGTGGCCAGAGGCAAATCTGGCTCTTTGTTTAAAAAAAGAAAAAGAGGCTGGGTCGCATTATTGGTTGCTAATCACACGAACTCGAAAAGCACCCATATGAGTCTGTTTTTTACTAAATCTATGTGTATTCACAGGTATATATATTACATGTAGATTATATACATATTTTACATATGTGTGCATATATACATGAATGTATGCATAAAATATATGCACACACACACATATATATCCATGACAACTACTCATTACAGTTAAAAGGCCTTCTAGTTCAGTTGTCAAGAACACCATATGTATAGCAGTCTGAAAATAAATATTTTAACAATATTGTAAAATAATTTCCAATGATATTTCCTTAAATGAATTTAAAGTTGTGTGTATGTTAAGAAAAATTGAGATTTTAAATCTTTGGAGCATAATCTCCCATGAGGTCAAACAACATTAAGGCTTTCTTTTATGTACATCCACACAAAGTGAAACACAGAACCGAATTATATGACAGAAGCCTAAAGCCATCCCTACCCCACATGCTACACGCTAAAAGTGTTGTTACAGAAATGAACTTCAGGGCAATGAGTCCTAATTATTCTACTTTCTTCAGTCATGGATAAATGGTAAGTCATACAGTAGAAAAATAATGATATTTGTATATTTTGTTTTATGAATTCCAGATAGTCACATGATTTTGCAGACCAAATATGGCAGAATTAGAGGAATTTTTTCCCATCCAAATGCTTTAGTGTCTAATTGTTGATGTGTATGGAGGTATACAGCCTAAGGAGCATGACAAGAAATGTATTTATTTTCTTCAACTCACAACAGCTTTAAACTATTAGGAAATGTTCCAAAATTTTCTTTTACTTTATAACTTTTAAAATACACAAGGAAAAGAATGAGAAAAGAAACATCTATTCTTTGGTTAATCAGAAAGATATTAAGATTTTTATTTACTAGAATAGTACAGAGAAACTTTCTTTGTTCCTGTGGTTTCAGCCAGATTCCCACCTTAGATTTAGAAAATGTATATATTTATACCACAGTCGAAGCATATGTATGGCTAAAATACATATTATGAATCCATATTTTCTACTGATGCATGTACAAAATACTTTCAGTAACCATTTTAATTTTTAGCTTCATTATTGAAAACAAAACAATGTCTTCAGAATGTGCATATTATTAATTCCTTAGGGAAGAACTTAGAAGCAGTAAGGAATACTTGCAAATCTTACTTTCCAAATATTTTAGCAGAGGAATGTTCATAATGGGATTATGAGAGAGAAACTGCCCCTGAAGTTCAGTTTAAAAGCAAATTGTTTGTTTTATATATAAAAGGAACAGTTCACAAGTCCCAGCTAAAGTGTAACTTTCCTTGTTGGAAGATTACAAGGACGTATCATTTGGAAATTCCTTAATTTGATTGAAGATTTTAGTCATATAGTGAGTTCTTTTTGTAACCAGAATGCATTTACTTGGCAGTTGCTTTATTTAGTGCTACTGATTTCAAACTCTGAATCTGTTAGCATTCCAGTAGCCTTTTCTTTTTGAAAATAGAAAGCAAAGAGATTAGATTTATGAAGAGTGGTCCAAATTGAAACCTACTTGGAAGCACCTTTTCTATTTGCACAGCTAAACATCTTTGTGTTTTATTTTAAATGAAGCGGTACATAGATGGATGCCTCCAAGTTTGAAACTCACATTAGAATAAGTTTCTATAAAAACACATTCCACAATCAGCATTCATGGAGCGCTGCCAGCTCTGGAAGACTTGCATGCCCATGGGTCATCCCTGGGGACAGGCTGTATATAAATACCAACTGCCAGTTCACAGTTTGTGCAAACATAAAGTCTGTTAGGGCAAAATAACATGTATATAGTGTGACATGGCAGTACCTAGCTGGGTAACTGTGGACCTCAGTATACTCAGTGCTTGGCATCTTTTCACTTCTCACTAAAGTAGCATGGTATTTTCAGACAGATTGGTAAAAGCAAAAATAACTATAAGATTAAAGGAGTAAAAAGAACTGACAGCAACATGAATGACTGTCCAGAAACACATATAGGAAAGAAGCAGCTGTATAAATTCTGCATCACTTAGACATTCTTTTGTTTCTTACAGGATCAATAAGAAATAGTGCCCATACCCCACACATCTACTAGCATTCGGTTCATAATAGGCACTCAATAAATGTTTGTGGAAAAAAAGACACATCCTGTTGCTTTTAATTCTTCTGACACAGCTGTGTGTCACTTTCTGTTTTTATGGCCCTCCTTATTCTCCTTACCTGTTTTCTTTACTATTTCTTTGCTCCAATTCAGCCATCCAGATCTGTTCTCAAAAATTATTTGCAGTTGGTTGCCTTCCTCCTCTATGCTCCATGGACTGGAAAGAAACTTTTCCTAAACCTTTCTACCCTCTCCCACCACCCACAGCTCACTCCTTTCTCTATCGTGGAAGCCTCAATGCATTCTGACTTCTCATCCCCTGTGGAGGCCCATTGGCAAGACCAGTGTCTCCCTTCAGACCCTTCCTTCCCCAAAAGTCATCTGTCTCTCCTAGACACTCAGAAGCACTTTATACATATTGTTTTTAAAGACATTTATCTTCTTACATTGTAATACAATTGTTTATATGTTTTACATGTTTCCCTCATCAACTATTTTATATTCATAGATTACTTATCATTGTGTCCCACTTGAAATTTTCATAAAACTTCTTTGCTCATGAAACTAAGTGGACCTCTCCTATGCTTCTGATTTGTTCTTTTTGTCACAATTAAAATTCTATAAATAATTGAGCAATTTGTTTTTAATGTTGTCCCTCTTGCAAGAATGGAAACTCCACAAGGATTTATGTTCACGACCAGATCTCCAGTCACTAATGCAGAATCTAGCTCTATTAAAGGCATTCACTATTAAGTGTAGACATAGGTAGATAAATAGATAGACAGAAAGACAGACAGACAGACAGACAGACAGATAGACAGAAGAAAGATAGATAGACAGACAGACAGATAGACAGAAGAAAGATAGATAGACAGACAGACAGATAGGCCAGAGAGTTACACACTTATACATTTATATCCTTATGTGGTCACATTGCTCTGCTCTCAAAAGATTATGAACCACAGATCAAAAGTGAAGAGTCACCATATCATAATTATACTTATTCTTTATATTCAGTTCTTGTGAAGTAGAAAACTTTGTAATAATAATTTTCTTACAAACATTTATCCCTTGATCAAACTATATATTTACAGGACAGTTTCCTGATGGCTCTAGATGGTCTCCCATTTCTTGCTTACAGTTTTCAAGAATAACTATAGCATATTTTTGGAATTTAATATCCTGAGATGAGAAGAGCTGCCTGAAATTGCTTAGGATTTGTTCCTACCTCTCCTAGGAAATGTAAATTCTTGAGTTAGGGATTTTTTTCCTCTCTGCACTGGAAGCAGATGTCTTCAAAGTTTAGCTCAGAGAGTCACATGGCTTTTGTATTGTCCAGCAAGAGCTGCTTTTCTGGACCTCTCAGCTCTTGTCAAACAGGGCGCAGTGAGAGTCCATTCATCCCAGTGAAACTGACCCTTAGTGGACTGGATCCCAATGGACTGTAGGCTTCTTTTGTCCTTTAGTGCCTGTCTGTTAGTAGTCCACTTCATATAACTTGTTGCATAAGAATGTTCTGTTCATCAAACTAAGACAAGTTCATAATCAGTGCCCAGTGAAACTGCTTAGTGTTATTCCACTGTATAATTAATACTTCAAAATATTTATCTCCCATCAAGACTTCTTTTGAAGGCATAATGGTGCACCTATTTTCTTGGCAGCCTGGGTGAATAAGGAAGGTAGTTCGTATGTTCAAGACCAGTTTAAAGAACTAAGCAATATGCTGTCTCAAAAAAGGGCTGGGAATGCGGCTCAGTGTGAAGGCCCTCACTCTTATAAACAAACAAACAAACAAATTTCTCGTACTCCTGAGATCCACCTCTTTCCTGAATGTCTTCACTTAGATATTCTGTATCAGAGATAAGTTAGTTTCTCACAAAATCGTGTCATTTTTCTCTTGGTTGTATCTCCAGCTAAGCCCTTTAGCAGTCTTTGCAAGTCATGTACCTACAGAGATCGAATAATAGAGTGCCGATGAAGTTTATGGTAAAAATTTAACTTCTACTCTTTATGTTCTGATCTACCTGCTGGATGTTAATGGTTCAGCAGAGAACTCTGTGACCTAGGGTATGGCTGTATATCATAAATGGGAGAAACCTGAGTCCCTCAGTCACTGTGTGGAGCAGGGATGTTCATCCCTAGTAACTGGTCTTAAACAAGTAAGACAAAATCCTACCCTGGCAAACCATTATATTTTCAGGCTGTTTGCTCTAGCAATTAGCCAAATTTGTCTAATTATCTTCAGTCATATTCTCCTCTGGCACTCTGATCTATGTAAACACCATTCCATCATTGTTCAGTTAGAATATGGTAAGTTTTCTAAAGTACTTTCCCCTTTTCCCTTATTCTTCAACATTCAACATCTCTTGGTCTTTGCTTCTACTCTCACTGTTTTAGTTCAAGGCCTCATCTTTTCTTGATTAAAACTGTACACTGAGCAGTGGTCTTTCTGCTTTATCCAATGTATCCTCCAAATTTCATCATTTTTCTTTTGAAAACACAAATATGACCCAGTAGCCATTTCTTTAAAAAATTTTAAATGTTTTTTCACTGCTTTCAATGAATTAAAAGTTTTAGAAATATTATATGAACCCAGTTTTAAGTTCATATCCAAAATAATTGAAATTTGTGTCTCAAATTGGTATATGTATCTCCTTGTTTATTGCAGCAATAATCATAATAGCAAATATATAGAGGAAAACTAAGTTTCCATCCACGGATGAATGAATAAGGGAAACACACATATTATTTAAAATCACATTATACATATAAGTATATATATATATATATATATATATATATACACATATTGTTATATTATTGACCTTTAAATGAAGGAAATCCTGCTATATATGACAACACAAATGAATGTTGAGGACATTATGTTAAATGAAATAAACTAATCACAAAATAACAAATACTGCATGATCCAACTAATGCGGATATCTAAAATAGTCATACTTAGAGAAACAGAGAACAGAATGCTAGATCTAGCCACAGAAGACAAGAAGAAGCAGGAAGTTTCTGATCAAGCTACAATCAACCAAGTTCTCTAGACCTTCTCTAGTAAGGTCTAGAGAACTCTGTACAGTCTTAGTTAACAAGAGTGGATCTCATGTTGAGTGCTTTACCACAATTTTAAAAACTTCAGATTTCTTTAGCATGATATCCATTAAACCCTCTCCATAATGCAAGTAAACCCTAGCTACCTGTCACTTACCTCCCCAATGATATAACTCAGATTCTAAACAAGCAACAAAAAACAAAACTAGAGGTGTATTTTTCCCTAACACACAACAGCTTTTACACTTTAATTCCCTCCATATGAATTTGTCCAGTCTAAAATGTATTACTTCCTGTTGTCATTATTTCATCCTCTTAATGACGCTCAATGAAATAGTCACCTTTTCTCTTTCCTATTTTCCATATGGAGTTAATTGCTCTCTCCTCTGTGCCTCATAGTGCCTTGACTATAACTTTTATTGGCTTTATTCTTTTGGATTTCTCTACATGTGTCTCCAAATTGACTGTGGAATTTTGGAAGGTGGCAAATAGATCTTATTTACTATTAGGTAGTCCATGCATATTTTGATGAGTAGTAACAAAAGAAGTAACAAAAGATTTGCTGAAATACATTTAAATATCATAAAATTCACCATGAAAAACAATGTGGTTTTATTTTAGACTATGGAACTACCTTCCAATAGCTATGATAATAAAGACTAACTGATTTTTTAAAGAGAATAAAACAAAACAAAGCAAATCAGAATGGAACAATGCAAGCAGAACAGACTTCACAACAAGGCAACAGGAAATCAACAGTGGCTACCATAATGTCTCTTGTTTTCTTTGAAATAGTTGTCCATACCTTCACACACAATAAAATAAAACAAAAAAAATAGTATAAAACCAATAAAAAAGAATTAAAGCATTATGGGACTTCAAAACAAGACACTAGGAATCAACAATGGATACAATCATGTCTCTTGTTCTCTTCAAAATAGCTGTCCATACCCTTTTGTTGTCAAAACAAGTAACAGAAAACCAATCAAAACAAAAGAATGAGAGCATTACAGGATTTCAAGACCAGATAACAGGAAATGAGCAATGGTTACTATAATGTCTCATTTTCTTCAAAATAGCTGCTCATACCATCACATGTAACAAAATCAAACAAAACAAAACAGAATAAAACCAATTAAAAAAGAATGAAAGCAATTTAGTACTTCAAAACAAGATAATAGGAAACCGACCATGATCTGCCCATACCATCAGACAAAGTAAAATCTACCAAAACAAACAAAACAGAGTCAAACCTAACAAAGTTGTGAAAACATTATAAGAATTCAAGACAAGACAATAAGAAATTAACATTGGTTACCACCTTCTCCTCCTAGGTGTTTCCTGCCCTATCACTTTTATAATATTTATTGTGTTTTTGGATCCCACTAACTCCTGTTTTTTTTTTTTTAATTTAAAGAATAAAAAACAAAACAGAAAAAGGTGGAAATAATACATAATTTCAAAAAAACAGTAAGAAACCACTAGTTAATAATTACTTATTGTCCTCTTAAAATAGTTGTTAAAATTACAAAAGTGAAGCATATAAAGTGAGTATTCAAACAGCCACACTGCAGACAGTTCAGTTCAACTATGAACTGAAAAACTTTGGTAACCAATCCAAAAAAACTATGGTAACCAATCCTATACACTTAAAAATACATGCAATTATATCCTTTAGAGCACTTTCTTTTCCTCTCCTTTTTACAATAGCATTGCTCCTGTTATTTAAGCTAGTATTCACCCATATGATTTCAAACAGTTTCACCCATGAACATGATCTCCAGTTGCATCTATTTACCTACAAGAGCCTCCAAATTATTCTACTTTATAGCTGGGTAGCTTTCTATTGTATGAAAATATCATATCTCTCTTATACATTCTGTGGCTACCCTTGCTTTTTTCTGATCTCCTGTTGCATGGAACAATTTTGATTTTCAGTCTATGAATTTCCTTTCCAGTTAAATGTGTTTCTTGTATACATGGTGTCAATGGCTCTTGGTTTTTTGATTCACATTCCCTGTGTTTCTTTTTATTGCTGAACTGACACCATCCACATTAATGGTTACAACCAGCATACATTGGTTTGTCTCTGCTATGCTATCCTCTTACTGTTGGTCCTTCACTTTCCCCCTTCATTCAGTTGCCTGACTTGTTTGGTGATCCTCCTTTGCTGCTCTTCCTGGAACTATGGCAATCTTTATCTCGCCTACAATATCCTTTAGCAATCTCTGTAGGATTTGTTTGGTGGTCATGAATTCCTTCAGTTGTTCTTTATCATGGAAGTATCTTATTTTTCCATCAATTTTAAAAGATAATTTTGTAGTATACATCAATCTGGGTTGGAAGTTGTTTTCTTTCAGGGTTTGAAGCACTTCAAGCTCTTCTTGACTTGATAGTTTGTGTTGACAAGTCAGCTGTGATTCTGATTGGTTTTCCTTTATACGTTTTATTAGTCACTTTTTACTCATTCCTGAGACAAAATATCTGATGCCCAAAATTAGGGAATGAAAAGTTTATTTCTTACAGTTTTTGTAGGTTTCAGCCCATTCTCAGTTGGCTCCAAGGCAGCATGGTATGGCAGGGGAGACATCGATATCTACTGCAAACAGCAAGGCATGAACCAGAAAGAGAGAGAGAGACACCTTCATCCCACCCTTACATCATATCCTGGCTCCCCCCCTGGTGGGTATGTAACACTCATACCACCAATCCAAGTGCTAAACAATGAACCAAACACAAATGCATAACTGCATCAGGTTTGGGGTCCACTGACATAAATCATGACTTTCCACCCCTGACCCTCAAAGACTCATGCACATCATTTATACAAAGAACATTTAGTCCATCTCCAAGAGTTGCCAAAGACCTAACAGGTTCAGCCTTGCTGAAAAGTCCAAGTCCCAAGTCTCCTCCAAGAGCAATGGCAAATTCTTTACTGTAACTCTGTATACAAATGAAATAAGGTTAAACATTTGAAAAATGCAAAGGCACAAGATAAACACTACCATTCCAAAAGTTACAAATGGGAACACAAAGCACTGGAAAGAAAGCAAGTCCAGGGGCTGGGGGTTTAGCTCAGCGGCATAAGCGCCTGTCTTGAAAGCAGGCAGTTGTGAGTTCGATCCCTGGCACCGATAAAAAAGGAAAAAGACAAAAAAAAAAAAAAAGAAAGCAAGTCCAACATCCAGCAGGACAAACATTAAATTCCAGAGTTCGATACTCAGCATCTGAAGTACTCTGGTTGCAAGCTCCCAAAGCTTTGGGCGATTTCACCTCCACAGTGCTTCCAAGGATTTCAGCTCCTGCAGCTTCTCTCTTAAGCCCCCTCTGCTCTGTTTTTGCAGCTTTCCTTGGATGATTCACATTCCTGGCTTTTCCAAACTTCTGGGATTCCCACTGTACCTTTGGCTTCACTCTTACACCTTTACATATTGCCCTTTCAGGGTCACACGGCTTGGCCTCCCAGGCCTTTTGCAATTGAGTGGGTGGAAGCCGTCTTACCCTCAGAATTTGTGCATTTTCCTTGCACCTAAAATCAGTGCCACATGGATGCCACCAAGGTTTGCTGCCAGCTGGAGCAATGGCCACGCTTTTCTTCCTCTTGGCTGTAGGGGTCAAGTGCCTAGATCACTGGACTCTGTGAACCTGATTGTGAGGAAAAGCTTCTCTATGTTGCTGCCATTCTGGAACCTGGTGTGGCTGCTGTCATTTTGGAACCTCATGTGGTTGCTGCTATTTTGGAATCTTGGGTGGCCTCTGCCACCATTCTGGAGCATGTTGCTCTGCAGCTTTCTCCTCTGAGCAAAGTCTTTCACTTTTGCAGTTTTGAGGCTGCAAAGGGATGGAGATCCACTACTTTCTGGGATGCCTCCTGGTCTTTTTTATTTTTCTATTCCTTCTCAGCAATCAAAGTCTCAGCTCTATCTTTACACCTCACAACTTTACTGGAGTTTTCCTTCTGGCCAAAGTCACAGAATTTTAATTATCGTACTGGACTCTTTGTTCTTGATTTGCAATGTAAATCTGGCTAAACACCCCAACAATAGCCATACCACTGACTCTATATTCTATTGCCTTGAAATTTCCTTTTCCAGATTAATCAGTACTCTACCCTTAATCTCAGTCTTAGGCAAAGTCTCTGGAAATGAGCAAAATGCAGACAAACTTTCTGCCAAGCCATAACAGACATGATCTGGAGTCCAACAACTGATGCGGTCTTTCCCTGCAGAAACCTCCCAAGCCTGGTCTTTACTGGCAGGACTTCTATCAGCCTTCTGGTCTCCTGAGTTTGGACCAGAATCTCCTCTACAGAACAGCTTGGGCTGTTCCAGTGCTGCTCTTTCACACAACATCTCCAAGCCTTCCCAAACTCTTCCTACCAAGTCATTTCTAAAAGCTGTTGAACCACATAGTGAGGTATAGTCATAGCAACAACCCTATTCCTCTGGTACCAAATTCTGTCTTGGTTACTTTTTACCCATCACTGAGACAAAATACCTGATATCCAAAGTTAGGAAAGGAAAGGTTAATTTCTTACAGTTCTTACAGGAGGTTTTAGTCCATACTCAGTTGACTTCAAGGCAGCATGGCATGGCAGGGGAGCTACTCATGTCCAGTACAAACAGCAAGGCACAAACCAAAAAAAGAGAGAAACACATCTTCATCCCACCCTTACATCATATCCTGGCTCCACCCCTGGGGAGGGGATGTAGCACTCATACCACCAATCCAAGTGCTAGACAATGAACCAAACACAAATGCATAATTGCATGAGGTTTGGGGGCCAAACCATGACATAGGTGATCCGTTTCTTTTCTCTAACAGCTTCTGATATTCTGTTCTTGTGTTGAATTTCTGGAATTTCAATTATTATATGTCTGTGTGTAGATTTACTTTGGTTATGGCTAGTTTGAGTTCTATATGCCTCACTTACATGTATACCAGATCCTTTTCCCAAGTTTGGGAAGTTTTCTGCTTTTACATTTGTAAATAGCCTTTTAATTTCATTTGTGCTGACCTCTGCTTCTTCACTGATACCTGCCATTCTTAAATTATTTCTTTTTGCATCATCTTGCAGCTGTTGAATTGTTATTTCCTGGTTCCTTGTCATTTTTAAAAGATCTTTCCTTTCATGATTGCTAGCTGCAATCTATTTTCTAGGTAGGAAGGTCTATCTTCAGTTTCTTTCAAGCAGTTTTGTCAGTTTTTGATTGACTTTTTTCCCTATAAATCTTGAATCTATTTCATGCATTATAATTCCTTTCTACATTATTGATTCAAGTTTCCATCATTTTCCTATGCTCCTATGTCTTTTTTAGATGTGCTGAGCAATTTTTTCATTTTTTTGTGTTTTTTTTTCCTGAGACATTATTTCTGATTTGATTACTTTTACAGTCTCATGAAATTGTTTCAGTTGTTATTCTGTCAGAGTTTTCAGGTGTGTGATTTCCATCTTCTTCATCACTGTATCTCTCAGACTTGCTCTGTGTGAGTTGGAGGTCTGAGATTGCCTTTTGTTCCTTTGTCTTGACATTCTCATGGGTTCTTCCAACAAGCTGATTGTAGGACTCCAAGCACTTCCCATGTGGTGTATGGGAATGAGACAGGCATCTGTTTGTCATTTCTCTGGCTCCAGCTTTACAGGGAGGTAGCAGGGCATGGAGTGGGCTTCTCCAGACCTATGTAGCTACACTGGGGTTTCCCCGATGGCCAGGGGTGTGTGGTGGTGGGGTTTCTTCTCTCAGCCTATGTGTCTAGATGGTGGGTCCATGATGGTAGCAGGCACACAGGGGTGTGTTTGTCTGATTCTCCTGGTGGGTGATGGCTGCTGGAAACAAGCAAGGGCCTCCAATGGTGGCCTGCAAGTGGGGTGCACAGGGTCTATCTGGCTTCATGTCCTTGCTCCCACTAGCTACCTTCAGGAAGCAAGTCTTCTGTTGTCAGCAGCCTGCAGGCAGAGGTGAATCTGCTAGCTCTGTCTGCCTGTACAGCTGCCCACAGGAAGCAGAATTACCAATTTTGAAAATAAAAGTTCTTACTCACATTTTATGAATATGTACTATGTATTTGTGACTGTAGTAAATTCTTTATGTACTTCATCTTTTTTAATCCTTACAATAACTGTATAAATTGCTAATACTACTATTCCTATTTTAAAATAATTTGGTAAGTCAGTGTGAGGTTGGGAACACAGTGCAGCTATGAGGAAAATAGTATCATCTAGGAGCTATTGAGCGAGGTATAATTGTTTTTTTTGTCACCAAGGTGGCAAACCATTTGAAAATTTCCTAATATCTTTCTTGACTAAAACAGTTTAATCCTTTACAAAAATATAGAGAAAATAACATGGAACATAGGAAATTTCATTGAAAATAACTTCAAAAGAATGTTTTTGCTCTCCTAGATGTTTATATGAGGTGCTCCTGATATGTTTGGAGATAGCATGGTGCAGTAAAACTCTCTGAGAAAACCATCATTCACTTGAAGAATATTCAGAAAAACCAAGAGAGTTTTGCTTTGAGACACTAATGTACTCTGGCAACTGACTTTTTATCTTGTAATTCTGCACGGAATTTCAAAGGGAAGAAATATTAGGCTATCAGGAAAGAGGTGAAGACGTTTAAGCATGCATACAGTACAGTTTAATACAGCATTCTTTGGAAATCTAGGTAAATACTGCCTGACTCTAAATGGTATTACTGTGAATGATATTTGTATGATAAAAATATTTTATAATAATTAAAGTCAAACAAATGGTACTCTCTAATGCAATTCAATGGAACTGAAAACAAAGAAACAAAAGATTGCTAACCCCTTACTTGGATATTATGTTCATTGCCTAGAGGAATGAGGGCATAGTTCTTTGATTTGGGAACTTATATTTAAGTTGGGAAGAAACAAATATGCATGAATTTTGTTTTGCTAGTTTTTTATCTAAATCATTTTTTAAAACTACATCCATTCTCCTTTTAAAAAATTCAGCTTCCATTGCCTGGAGTGGAATCTTTCACAGTTTTCTTGCTCTCTGCCCATCTCCAGACCTCTGCCTCGCAACTGTCTGTCACCTCATCTGGTCACTGTCTGCCAAACTCACTCTAAACTTCCTTTTATCTGTACACTGCATTGAAACCTTAGTCCTCTACACAACCCAGATTTCCTCTGTTCTTGGAAAATCTCTCCTGGTCATGTTTGTGAAAAATCCTCATTCTGAAAACCAAAACCAAAACCAAAAAAACAAAATACCACCTCTCTTTCTTAGCCCTATAAAATCAGTTACATGCATAGTTGCCACTTTTCACTATTAACTGGTATGTTTTTAATTTCTTAAGGTATTTTCTTACATTTATAAATAGATTACAAGATTGAGGACTTCAGGACCGATATCTCTGCTGTGCTAGAATGCTCCCATAGTAAAGGAAAAGGAAAAGTAATATTTACTAGGCTCCTGCTCTATGCCAGGTACTGTCTTAAATTCTTCATATTAGCTATCTCTATAATTCTATAAGTTATGAATCTTTGCTTTCATTTAAGAGATAAGGAAGCTAAACTCAGGAGAACTTAGGTACATTATTCAACATAATAAAGCTAGTGATTAATCACACTGATATTGAAGCTCAGTTCTGTCCGTTCCAAAATTCCTAGTTTTAATAATTTACACATATTATGTACAGAGTTCCCTCCAAATGCATACACACTGCAGCAGTTCACCATACTAATACATGCCTGGAAGCTAATGGTTACCACTTTGAACATCTCTTGTGATTGTAGGGGTCAAAAGTAACTTGTATTAATCTCATGATGTCTCAATAAATTTTGTATTAAAATACTATACAAGTTTTTCTTTTCCTGATGTATACCTTTCTTTTTTCTTTAGTGAACTCTATACTTGGGGGTAACAATTCCCATAGTCATTACTTACATCAACCAAAACTTTATAGTACTTTGTATTTCTCAGACTTTTAAAGTACACTGCTATTATTTATCCAAGTAGATTGTTAACTTTTGTGGGTAAGAACTGACCATGTTTTGTGAGTGAATATATGTGTATATTTTGTACATGGTGTCTCTAATATACACTTGTAGAATGCTTCACATATGGAAGTTTTAAAGTTGAATTGTTTCAGGACACTGAGAAGCTAAGGCAAGAGGATTGCAAGTTAAACTTGGCCTGCACAATTTAGTAACTTAGTGAGACAGACTGGGGATATAGTTTAGTGTAAAGGCTCTGGATCCAACCCCCAATATTACAAAACAAAACTAGACAAGAGAAAATAACCTGAATTGTAGGAAAGATTCTTTAAAAGTTCTATTAGTTTTGGTTCTATTTGCCCAAGTCACTTGTACTTTGCCATTCTTCATTCAAAATATGTCTAGAAACTGATGTTGTGAGACAATTGAAATAGCTCTAAATTTTCTGGCCAGCAGATCCCAAGAAAATTTAGTTAGTATGAAATAAAACTATAGAACAGGGAGAAAATATATTGAATTTCTATAGTTTAACCCTCTTTAAGTGTTTCATGATGCTTACACACTGGTCAATGATAATGTTCACGGCGCCTTGTTAATGTATTGCAAAGGTGCTCATGAAATCAAGTTTTATTACCTTCCTGACCAACAGACTTCCCCTAGCTTAGCCCAGTGTACACATTCTTCCCTCCATGAACTTTATTTGTTATTTTTTGGCTCTTTTTTGCTGGAGTTGGTTAAGGATATTCTGAGCCCTGACAGACTGGAGATTGGGCTTTGAAGATGCTGGGCAGGTGGAGGTGGAGGTGGAGGTGTCCGGACAGTGGGAAGGCAGAGAGGACAGCAGCATGGGAAGTTCCCTACTCAGGCCAACAGGTTTTCTACGTTTCGTATTCAGCAATGTTTTCCTCCTACCATAACAGGTAAGCGAAAGCTGAATGGAGCTGCTGCTGTACCCAGAGCTAGAAGTTCAGTATTTGCAACTCTACAGTGGATTTTTTGAGGACCTGTGAAAACTCCAGACATGAACAATGATTTATTATTTTATATCATCCAGTCTTAAGGACATCAATAAAATTTTAAGAGCTTGTCTATTTCCAAGGCTATAGAAATGATGATTCTATATTTATCTCAATGTATAATTAACAATAATTTATAAGTAATGAGGTTCATGTTCTAAAGATAAATTGCTGGCCTTATTTCTTTTTCTTTTCTGTGGTTAAGTACTGGCTGGGGGTTCAGGTTCTGAACTGTGATTTCCTTGGCACCCAGTTTGGCATCTTTTTCTGTCATAATGAGCTCATGATTTCAGGTGAGGGAGAAGCAGGAGCACATGAACCCTCAAGCGAAAGAGATGAAATTTTCATCCGAATGTCCCACAGAATAAAAATGATGGAGATAAAAACAGAAAATATATGACATGGACAAAGTTGTTTCTAACTAGAGCATTTTTCAAAGTTTTCTAGGGCCATCAATTGCTCTCTGAGCAAATCCTTTAGTACAGAACTCTAGCAAGAGCATTAACAAATGATGTTCTTCTCCTTGCAATTAGATTAGTCATGCACTTGTAGGCCAGAATTTATGGTCATTTGTATTCCAGAGGAATCCTGGTGCTTTTCAGAAAGAAAACAGAGAAAATTACCAAAGTATGCACCAAAGATTGCAGATTTCTTTTTAAAATTACTCTCTTAGCTTTAACAAATTTATTTCATAAAACAAGGAAAGATTTAAACACTATAATATAATTATTCTCAAACTCCAGATTGTTTGTTATTAATGCCAACATGAATGTCATAGTGTTCTGTGCTTTCCCATGTATATTTTGTGTATTTATTTTCTTGGTTGTCTAGTTTATAAATTCCCAGAAGAGGAAACACACATAATTTTTCTGTCTTCTGGGTACATAGTATGTTATTGTTAATGTCATCATCATCATCATTTGTACACAGTAAATACTGTGTAAGTCATTATTAGATTTTTATAAAATTAAGTTAGGGCCTGTAACAGGAAAGATGTTCTGTGTGCTTCAAAAGTGAAACTTGAGAAAGGGAACTGGCTATGTAACAGCCTCACAGATTTTGCTGTGGCTTTGACCCTGAGCCTACAAAGGATGAGGATGACTCTGGGAGTTTTTTTCACCTGCCATCTTGGACTAAATGGATTACCAAAATCTGTGTGCAGATGCTGTGACAGCCATGGCTGTTAATTCTGGGTTTTGGTGGAGCCTGCTGCCAAGTATACACAGTTGTCATGCTCCTCACCCAACCGAACACTGTTGTCTCAGGCTCCTGGGAGCCATTCTGCTGCACAAATCATGGACATAGACTTTCACCTTTAAAACGCATACTATTTTTATAATTTGACTTCTCTTTCTTAAACCACAGATCTCAGTGTTTTAAAGCAAGTGATTAAGCCTTAGCTGCAGATCTGCAACCGAAGCTAGTTAAGTGGTCTAAGTCTATGTGAATACCACTAAGCTAGAGGAGTGTAGAACCCTAATCACTTAGGTAACAAAAGGGAAAGCTTATATCAGTTAGCATTAAAATAACAACTGTCACAATGGGCACATGTATGAAGTTCAGAAATGGCACTGGGAAATAAGAGGTGGTCTTAACACCTCAAGTACATTTAAGTGTTGCATGAGAATTATTATAATGAAAAATGCTGATAACAAAAATAATTTTATGACCTAATTAAAACTGGCACTAATTACAGCCTGACAAGGTAGTATGTTTTGCTGTTGTTGACATTTCTGTTTTCAAATAAAAAAGAACTCCGATGGTGAACTGAAATTCAAACAATTATTATGCCTATTAATCAGCCAAAACATTTGCTTAAGTACAGATAGCATTGGTTGCTATATAAAAACAACTGCATTCCATATTAAACATTAATTTCCTCTATTTTTGTCAGTCATTGAGAATTACAATTTACTTTTGTTTGAGAGATAGAATCAGATATGAGAAATCCATGGGAAAATTTTGGCAAGTGTGTCCTCCAATTTTACATTTTAGAGTTTTTGCCTGATACATTCAGTGATTCGGGAATAACTGTACAAATAGGAGCATTTGCTGAGCAAGCACTAATGTGTCCTAGATCCTGCTTTGCATCTTGTTTCTCAAATAAAGTCTGTGAATCAACTGTAATTGGCATCATATATATACTTTCTAGAAGGTTCGGATCTCTTGCTCTGCTCCAGCTCTGCACTGTGGCAAACTTTGCACATTGCACATGCATGCTAGAGTTTGAGAAGTATTGCTTTGCATTTCCCTTCTGATTCCTCACCACAACCCTACAATCCAAAGAGGTTAAGTCATTCTGCAGGGTCACAAATCTATCAATGGTGAAGCAATTCTCTGTACTCAGATATTGATTATATTTTCAATTTTAGTTACTTTTCACTTGTGGGAACTTTTATTGTCTAACTCAAATCCTACCTCCTCAATTAAATCATTCTTGGAGCTTCTCCTCCTAGGTAAACCTTTCCTATTTAAATAGCTTAAGGTTCTTTGATTTTTTGATTTTCTGACTTTTTTCTGTTTTACACTGTTAGTATATATGAGATAAAAATCATCTTTTTTTTTTTGTCCTAAAGAGTCTATGGCAGCAGTGTAGCAACATTCATATAACGTGCTGAATACACTCTTGAATAGATTAAAGATTACCTTCACTTTTTAAATAAAGTCATTCTATAGTTCATTAGGACAAGTAAATCCAGTTCAGTGTATTAACAACTGCTAATTACTTCCAGGTTATTACTACTTGGCTCACATTAATATTAATAATGACAATTTCTGCCATGTGTACATTATTTTATAACTTTCAAAGAACTTCATAACATTTAATCCTTACCACAGTCCTGTTAGATAAGATTTCTATGATCCCCATTTTATACAGAAATCCATGCATGTAGAAAGAAAGTGACCCATAAAATATAGGGAACACTCTAGGATAGATACCTAGGTATTTTCAACCAAAGCCTGTGTCCTTTCTGCTCTCTTTCTAAAAGAAAATATACAGGTTATTAAGTCAAGAAATGCATCTCAAATGGTGTTTGTGGTATATGTCTGCATATATGATATGTGTTGAACTGAAAGTATTCTTACTTAAATGAAGACATTGACATCAGAATTATGACAAAGGAAGAAAGCACAAGACTTAGTAACTGGTTCATAAAGTTCTGGGAGAGGTAGATTTAATAGGCAGCCCCATATTTGGAACTTTGGTGCATGGAAGTGTGATAGTGTTACTGATTAAACACAAAGTCCAGTGATCTGAGGAAAGTACAACTTTGGGATATATAGGGGTAATGGCTCATTGGATCCCTTTTCTGGTGTCTGTGGTTATGGATATCCATTTTGAGATAGAACTTGGTTCTCAATTGAATAAATTGTTTATAAGCTCTTAAATTAGAATTAAATTTAGTTGTTTTAGGCCACTGGGACTTTGGGATTATTAGTTACTATATCATAATCTATACCCTAGGTTATTCTGACTCATAGATACAGAGGAAAAGGCTCTATAAACAGCTGAACTACAGAAAATTCAGATACCAGACTTTACATTGTTGTAATTTCTCTTTTTCTTATATTTCATGAATGAGTACTCTGTCATATTTATAACTTCTCATTTGTCTAGACTTAGAAGTTCAAAAGAGCTTTCATCTATCTAATTGTGGATGGCAAAGAAAAGAAAGATCTGAAACCCGAATTAAAAGTCCTGAGTTGTAATCTTTCTCTGCATCTTCTGGCTATGTCCCAGGGCAATAGGAAAAAATGAATGGAGTTTAAATGATCTCACCATAAACCAGAAGTGTGTGAGGTGACAGATATGCTGATTAGCATAATTTGATCATTTCATGATAGAGACATGTAACCAAACACCATGGAGTAATCCTAAATATATACACTTGGCAGTCATCAGCTAAAAAATAAAATAAAGCATATAATTTTTTAAAAAGCTGAGCAGAAAAATAACAGATACAGTTATTAGTGTAAGAGCAGAAAAGTAATAATGATATTAATGAAAATACTTAAAAGAAAATTATATATTTAAAAATACTATATTTTTAAAAATTATAAAATAAAAGTGATGCAGTGTTGAGTAGAAATCAGAGCTAGTGATAATTACCTTTGAAAATATAGTTCCTATTTATTGAGCATCTACTACAACCCAAGGTTGTACTATGTGCTTTGCTGACATTCCTTCCAAGACAATAATAACTGCCACTGATTCTCTGACCTTTATGAGAACAAAACTGATTGTTAATTTAAGAAAATAAAGAAAAATTGATTCTGATGTTGAATTTTTTGTGGTTCTCTCCAAAATTTTTGTATCTCCACAATTACTAAATATTTAGAGTGATATTTAAATATAACCCTCTTGTACATAACCCATAATATCTGGAGAGTAATTCTGAGGGATTTCTGAAAGAGTAAAGCTCTACTGGGCCCAGGACCATGGGAATGCAAAATCTGGTATGGGGCACAATCTTGAGGAAGCTATCATTGACACTCTGCCATAGTTTAATTCTTAAACGTTCCCCAAAGTCTCATATTTAGAGGTGGGGCCTGGTTTGAAGAGGAATAATCTGAGGGTATTTCTCCTCGAGACAGGGTTTCACTATGTTGTTTATGCTGGCTTTAAACTCACTGTGTATCCCAGGTTAGCCTCAAATTCATGAAAACCCTCCTGCTCAGCCTTCTGATTTCAGTATTATACAGGTGCACTACCATGCCCAGCCTGTCAGGGTGGGAGGGTAGGAGAGTTCTCTCTCTGTATCTCTGTGCTTCTCTCTGTCTCTGCATATCTCTCTCTTTCTCTCTCTCTTTCTCTCTCTCGCCCTCTCTCTCCCTAATATTATCTCTCTCCTTTCTAGCTGCAATGAGTTAAGCAGCTTTTCTCTACCATATGCTTCTTCTCTGCTGCTCTATCTTGAAGTCAGCCACCCATATATGAACTGAAATTGATTTGAAATAAACTTATTTAAATAGCCAGTGGTGGATATTTTTTCCCAGAAACTGGAAAGTGGCTAATACATAAAGCTGATACCAGAAGTGGGGTCATTGCTGTGAATGTGGGGATAATGTACTTCACACACCTTTGGAACTGGTTTGCTGAAAAAGTTTGGTATAAAATTATAGGCTCGTGAAGCCCTAGAATGTTATGAACAGCGCTCGATGTTCAGTACTAGTTAGAACTCAGATGAACATAGTGCTGATAGGAATGCAAACAATAAAGGCCAGGCTCAGGAAGCTTTAGCTGGGAACAAGGACTATATTAGCTGTTGGACCAGAGGCCATGTGTGCTGTACTCTAGAAGGAAATTTGTCTCTATTTTGTCTAAGTCTTTAGACTTTGCATGAGACTGAAACTAAAAGTGGTGAACTAATTGATCTGGCAAAGGAAATTTCAAGGCAGGCCAACATTGAAGCTGTGCAATGGGAACTGCTGGCTGCTTTCAGTCAGATGCACAATGCAAACCAAGTTTGCATTTTTATTGGAAAGTAAATGTCCATAAACTTGGGAACACAGAGATAGTGTCTGCTGAAAAGATTAGCATTAATTTTGCGTGAGGACAATAGGAAAGATGGCTGGAAATCATCTCAGGAATCAGCCAGACCCCACTCATCGCAGACACAAAGGTCCAAAAGTTTAACTTGACAAGGGAGTCCTAGGGCCTTGCTCAAGTTGGGATTCCCAGGAAACTAGTTTCCTAGGATTCCTTTTACCATGTCAGCCATCCAGGCATTTAGAGAACACTGCAACATGGTCCCAATGGGTCTGGCTAATGCTTACGCTAGTGGCATACCTTGAATCATCCATGTTGTACTGGTTTTACAGGTGAATAGAATGTGAGAGTCACTGGTCATGACGGCTTCAGCTTAGATTTCAAAAGAAGACCCAGAAAGGCCAGCAATTTTCCCCTGAAAGGACAGTGAATGAAGCTATGAGAGCACAATTGAAAGTGCAAAAGAGACTCCAGGAACTTGTAGATACTAAAAACGTTGGGATGTCTGCTGAAGAAAGCAACAGGCAGTGAGTAGCAGCAGCACGAGAATGATCCTGCCAACGTCACAGGGACAGGGTCACTCAAGCTCTTTCAAGTTTACATCTTATAACAAGCTGTTCTGGGTGCCTGACATAGAGTTATAGGATTTAATCTTTATAACATTTAATCTTTGGCCTGCTTGTTTTTAATCTTGCTTTTGTCCCATTCCTTTCAATCCCCTTATTTTTCACCTTTGAAGTAGAATGTGGCATAATGTATTGGAAGTATTTAACTTTCTTTTTCACTTTCGTAGGGCTAAAAGTTGGCCTTCAGACTCAGAAGAAATACTGAACGTGGACTTTTTAGCAATGATGGAACTGTTAAGACTGACAAATCTTAGGGGTGACCTAAATGCATTTTATATAGTGGGGTACAAGTAAGCCTTTAGGGACCAAGGGTAGAATATTATGAGTTAGACCTAAACTGTGCCCCAGAAGTCTTGTGCTGCAGGGTGTGGATCACTGGGGCCATGAGTTTACCTCACTGTGCCCTTCCATCGTATCTCTCTGCCTTAGAGTAAGTTGACCATGTATGACCTGAAACTGCGATATAAAATAAATCTTTCCTTTTTGATGCTGTGAATGTTGGGTATTTTGCGTTAGCACTGTGGAAGGGACAAGTACACATCCTCATAAGAAGTGGGTACCTTCTCAAATGTTGCCCTCTGCATATGTCTGGCCTTGCATGTTACTCTGTAGATTTCACTGTTCAAACCATAACAATTATTACTAACAAACTACCAATGATTATTTTCTTTTTTTTCTTTTTTCTCTTTAATGAATATAATAAACACAGTTGACAATTAAAACATGAATTGGACCTAACTTATTACTGGCTGCTTTTGATCCTTGAATAATTATTTTACAGAAGTCGATCTTTTCCTGGCCTCCTGCCTGAATTTCTCCTTACACCAAGATTTTTGTTCAATTTTTAAGGGCTTTGGCTCCCCGGAAACAGCAAGCTTTCTGTCTATACTTGAGGCTCCGAAACCCTTTCTACTTCTCTTCTGTGAATATTTAAAAAAATTTTTTTTTAAAAATTTTAAAAACTTTTTTCCCTGAATTGCTCCTATCAACTTGCCTCTAAGGTCTCTTTCATATTTAAGAATCTCTTCCTGGATCTTACATTCCTAGTTAGCTACCGTATCTTTTCTTTCCACTTTCATAGCCCAACTTTCTGGTAAGTATTATAGACACTGTCTCCACTTCTTATTTCCTGTCCATTCCAAGCAGGGATCTTTCTGGCCCTATACATCATAGAAATGGCTCTTGTCAAGGCCACAATTGACCTTCATGATGCTAAATCCAATGGACATTTGTCTCTTTTCATCTTATTCAACCTCTTATTAGTATTCAACACAGCTGGCTGCTCCCTTTTTTCAAAACATCTTCTTTTGTTTCCTGTGTCACCTCCTTCATATTCATAGGTTTTTGTCCCCTACGTCAGTGGCCATTCAGCTTCTGCTTCTTTGTTTTGTTCTCTATATGTGGGCCCTGAGACACCTACTCTGCTCTCAGTGTATTCCCTACCAGGAATAATCAGTCAGCCCCTGTTTTTGAGTGCCAAATGTATCCTGATGTCTCTATTTTGCAGGCTTAGCTCTAGGGTCTCACTTAATGTCCAGAGTCATGTTTTCAACTTCTAACTTGATATTACTACTTAAATGTTTAATAGGTTTTTCAAAATTTCAATGTCTTATACAGCAAGATGTCTCAAATCTATCTGTAAATCGTACTTTGAATCTAGAAACTTGGTCTGTGTAGTAGCTACTAGACTACATGATTAGGAGCTAGTGGAATGGAAACATGGTTTCATTACTGCCATTCTTCTAGTGTGACACCCTATCACTTCTGCTTTCTAGACAGAAACTAAAGTGATCTTTTGAAACTACAAAATATGTCATGTCTTATTTAAAACTTTCAGTACCATTTTGGTCTCAGATTAAATGTCACTTCCTTATAACGGCTTTGCCTAACACCCAGTTTAATGTGGTCCTTGAGTCATGCTGTCACCTTGCCCTGTTTTACTCATCATTACATTCATCAGTGTTCACCAGTAATGGATGGCTTCCTGTTTATTTGTAAGCTTCATGAAGATATGGCTGTTGTATTTAGGTTCTGTTCACTGCCTAGTCTCAGTGCACATAATATATGCTTTAAGAGTAACCACATAAATGAGTGCATCAATGAATTTATTTAGCAATATCTGTTTATATGCCTTGATTTTCTTTGACTATGTTTGACTATGTAACACAGCTAGTTCAGAACAATTCACAGTTAATTCGGTTAGTTAAATTAATCTTCCCATAAGAAACTAGAGTAATTTATTTGATTGCCTTGTTCATATCTATACAACAGTGGTTTTTTTTATACAGGAGTGACTTACCTAGTGATTGATACATGCATGTTATAGGAAAGATTATCTTTGTAATGTGCTTATAGTCAACATATAATTTGGTATTGTCAAAATATGTAGTTTATTATAGTCATAAAAATTTGTATTTTTGTATAGGCTTTTGATGTCTTTAGTTTCCATTTTGTTCATCTAAATATTTCAAGAGTATGATATTTGTCATTCCAACCCGAATAACTTTTGGGGATGTCATGTATAGTCTTCATTTCAGAAACAGCTACCCTTTTGTAAGTACTCTTTTCCTCATTATATCAAAAGGACAATAACTTTGCATTTCTTCACATAAACTAGATCAAAAGGTATCAGAAAAAATCTACAGTGCACTACACCAACTCAGCTTCACACTGTGCCTCCACTATCTTGCTTTAGTTAGCATTTATTGTAGATGAGAAGGAGACAATGTTTATGTTCTTATTCTAAATGGAAATGCTAACTTATGCTTCTTTCCAGGCTCAGTCCTGGTACACAGGTGGCTTCACTAGAATGTTTCCAAGGAGACTTCGGTCCCAGCTTCATGGAGCTTCACCCAAGGCTTCAAACTAGGATTCCTGCCCTCTAGTCAAGACTAAACCAAGTGCCAGTGCAGGTCACATCTGTATTGCTGTTCTGGGCCACTAGTGCTCAGCAGAGGGCACAGGCACAATGCATCTTCGTCTTCCCCCAGCTAATAACCTGGGGTGCAGAAGGTGGAGCTTGTCTTTAACATTTACTTCTGCTACATTTGTTTGTGCTGCATAAAAACCCTATGCGGGCCTGGCCCTTGTCATTGTTTTCAGAACCTTGATTCTCCTTACCATTCTCATCAGCCAAATTTATTTAAGGATGAAACTATTAGAAACACAATTGGTGAATTAATGTCATAGGGACTGCTGCTGGCAGCTCATCAATTTTTGATATGCCACTCAGACAAATGAAACATAAGCCACCCAGAACAAGGGGACCTTTTGACACTTCAAAGGAAACCCCTATGGGTGGTTTCCTCTTGAAGCTACACTAAACTGGCTCGATCTCCTCAGCTGGAAGCTGCCAATGTCTCATTAACCCCTAAAAAGGCCCGGCATGAGCTTTTCTTTTCAGCTATAATTATGCCACGCACTCCTGTTATGCTGCATGGATCGCAACACTGTCACCAGCACATTATAAACATTCACCCTAATTGAAAAGCAGATTAGACTCTTGTGTTAATTAGCCAAAAAGCCCGCCCACTTGCATGCATTATGATTGCCTCTTAAATACTGAGGATGTTGAAATCCCTCAGAAAGACAAGGCAGACTTAATTGCAATAACCTGCAAATTAAGTTTAATTTACTTTAAATTTACCGGTTTAGCAGGCTCATTTGATGGTGTTAATGTTCTAGCAAATTAATTATCTGAATTAGTCATGCCTGGTGGAGTTTTGCAGCAGAATACATTGTACGGTGGCCTATTAATAACAGACAAACAGGACAGGATTAATGAGAAGATTATGCTCAAGTTCTTGAGGAAAAAAAAGGATCTTGCATGAATTCAAATATAATCACCAAAGTGCAAATACAGACTCAGAATATAAACAAACTGAGATTTATTACACTCTATGGCATGCCACCCAGGAGAAACAGTAAAACATGACCAGTGAAGGATCAGGTAGAAAGGACCTGACTCCATTTATTCCTGTGGATCTTTCCCCAGCACAAACTGCTTCCTGTCAGGGCTCACGTCAGTGCCATGGTCAGCCACCTAATGCCTTCTACAAGCTGTGGGCTGTAGGGATGGCACCATAAAAGATAAAAATAGCTTTCCCTAGTTTATTCTGTCACCCGTTTAGCAGTTTATAATGCATTTAGATGCTTTGTGGAACCCACGTTTGATCTTCTCCCTAGCCAGATCACAGACTGTTAATCATAAATTATCTGAAATGATGATTATCTTTCACTTGATTCTCTTGGTCTCAGTAAAATCTCTCCAGATTTATGTGGGAAGTTTTTCAAGGATGTGTGGGTGGGAATTTAGAAGGATGGACATGTAATGTTTGGGGGAAATTTAGAGCATTAATACTTTTGAAGACTTTTCTAGATTCACCCACCTAAACCATAAGAAATACATCTTACTTTTCTTTATATTACCCAGATCCTAAGAAACAATCTGAAACCTAGTAGGGAGGGGCTTCAAATATCTACATTTTGAATGGATGAGATGCCAAATTATTGACAATTTCAGAAGAGTTATTTGACCTGGAGACTATTGTATGGCATCATTCCTAACCAATATGGAATGCCTCTAAAAGTCTGTCAACATATCCAAAGTTATAAATTGTTAGGCTCATTCCATTTGGTTCAGGAGAGATACAGGCAGGCTTCCTCTCTGCCATTCATGGCAGAAAGAATAGCCTCTGGGTGTCAAGCTAATGGTCTTTGACTGGCTCACAGTGAATATGTTCATGCAGTGATTGACCTCAACATGCCAGATTATTGATTGGGCTAGAGATGCCTAAGCCATCATTTTCTTGGAGCAGTCACCTCTTTTGTCTTGATCCTGTCCACAGCTTGTCACACTGTTGTGAGCCATCGAAGAGTTCACATTTGTGTCCTTCATGAGTTTATGCTTCTCTGCTTAAAATAAAAATGCCACCACTTGAAAGCCTGAATGGCTGGTTCTGTTTTTGTTTTTTTTTAAATTATCTCATTAAAAGCCCAGTTTGGTTTTAGTTGAGAGTGGAGGCAGACATGCAGAATATGTAGACTTGCTTTATGGGGCATATTTAATTTGGGGGGAAAATAATGAGAATAAAAATTGTTTCAATATGGTTTCTGTATTGTGTCCATATATCACACGGCTCCTTTCTGGAGTCACATTTGCTGTTTGGGTGGGTAGTTTTTTTTGTAGTTTTTGTTGTTGTTCTCTGTTGAATTACAATTTGCAGCAGTAAATGAAACTGGCACAAAAGTAGGTGTTATTAAAACTGGGCAGGAAAAGGACAATAACAGCACAATTCCACTTTAAAGGCCGATATGTGTATGGTTGAAACGACTTTGGTTGGAACCCATAGGGAATAGAAAATACACCATAAAGAAAATGGATTTCAGTGACACATAAACAAAAGGCAAATGACTAGTATATTTACATATAACATGTGGTGTATTCATTGCACACCATGGTGACAGAATTGTTTATTTCATTTATAATTGATACAGCAAAACCTTATTAAATGTGTAACTAGCTTGCCAGATGATAATATACAAGGGAGATTAGGCTTCCATTATAGAATATCATTAACAAGATAAGATTTTCATCTGTGAAATATTTTTTTTCCAGTCTTTTCTTTCTATAGAGTATGCTGGACCACAATCCTGCACTTTTCAATCACAGTGACACTGTGGGGAGAAGATGGCCATGAATATCTGGGAGAGAAGACAGCTCACTGACCATGTGAAAGACACCCTCCCCATCCCTTCTTGGTGTTCCCTAGAATGAGTCTTCAGCATATATGAAGGATAGCCAGTGGACTCATACAAACTTCAAGGTAGATTAGAGATTCTAGAAAAGCTCTTTTTTAGTAAACAATAATCTATCAATAGGCAGAAACAGCCGTGCTGGGAACCAGGAAGAGACTGTGTCAGAGACCAGAGAATTCTATTGTAAGGAGAATGACTTTACTGTGCCCCTTCCCTGCCAATGAGCCATCATGCCAGAGCTTTAAGGAGATTCCAGACACCAAGGTATAATACATGCAGTGCAGGATGCAAACAGGAATTAATAATCCACAGGAGAGCAACGGGCAGAATGCTTACCCTCCAGCTCTGCAGCACTCATATCATCTCCTGAGCACCTATCCTTCTTCTACTCACAAAACCAGCTGTCCTCATTCTCATGATTCATTTTTGGAATAAGAAATGAAAATCCTACTGTTAGTATTTTCTTCTTTCAGTGTTTTTGAATGAGTATTAAGCATTCGGAATGTCTTGTTCCAAGATGGAGAGGAGAGATTATGAGGGGGCAGTGTTGTGGGTGGGATTTGAGAAAGAGGGTGAAACTGATGTGTGGAGAAATGCTTTTAAACAATAAAATGTATTTTATTTTCAAGACTGGAGCTGTCAGGTTTCATTTCAAATAATGTATCCTGACAGTTCATAGCTGCTGTTAAAAACTGGGTGAAGAGCTTTTGCAGTTGCAAACTAGTGTGATAAAACATGAAAATACTCCATTCAGGTAAAGTGGAAATAGCTGTTCAGCCTGGTTAAGTTACACAGAAACCTTTTCCTCTCTAAATTAATGTACTGTGCAAATATCCTGCCTGTGTTACCCTCACTTCCCACTTAATATAAGTCCTTCCAGTGAGAACTGGGTCTTAGTGCATCACTGCATTAGTGAGCATTCCAAACCTAGAGTCAGATAAAGTTGAATGTGCAAAAAGTCACCTGAATATGTGAATCTTAGTGTTGTCAATCATAATGGAAAATATATTTATTAAGTATCTCTTCTTTGGTCCCCGGTTTTAATTTTATTTTTATAATTTTTTTTCTACTTATTAGTCTCATAATTGTCCATGTGTGGTTCTCAAAGCTGATCAATGCTAATCAAATGTAGAAGATAAGGATGGTAAAATAAAAACAAAACTGTGTCCACTGTTTTCCTGAAAAACAGAGACACAAAGGCAAGTAAGTGAGGCACAGTTCTTGCCCTTACAAAATTACTATCTCGTGTGATAGCTCTTGATTTCCATGGAAAATGTTTCCATAAAGTCATAGTAGAATTCGTAGCTGGCAAATGCTAACAGAGTGTTATATCATCTGCACTGGGAACACTAACGAGACAGACTATACAGCGTCTCCATTGAATGATTGGAAACCTTGGCTTTGAAGTTTTGTGCTAAAAACTGAGAGCCAGAGAACCACGGACTGAGGTGTGCCTGTTGCATCCATATTGTAGACCTAACTCCCAGGCCCAGGCCTCTCAGCATGACTGTACTTGGAAACAAAATCTTTAAAGAGGTCACTGAGTTGAAAAGAGACGTTGAGGTGACTCTTTGTAATATGGCCGGTGTCTTTGTAGGAAAATATTAGGACACAGCCATACACAGAAGAGAGATCAGGGGAAGACAAAAGGAAAATGCAGCCATGTTTCAGCCAAAAAGAGAGGCCTTGGAGGAATCCAACACTACTGATGCTTTGTTCTGAGTGTTCTGGACTCTAGACTGTGAAAACTAAATTAAATTCTTGAAGCCACTCAGTCTGTGGTGCTTTGTTGTGGAAGCTCTAGCAAACTAATGTACATTTGAGAAACATCCCCTGGCCCCTTTCTGAGTCACAGAATAAATGAGGACTATGGCTTTTGTGTGAGAAAGTAGAAGGAAGGCCTAGAATATCCATTTTTCAGATAATCATATTGAGACTCAAAGAGACTAGAAGTAAAATTATTTTAAAATAAATGAGCAACTGGTTTGGTTTCATTGTATTTTATTAGTCTGTACTTCAAAACATTGGTCCTGAAAGATCATTGGAAAACAAGGTTTTTACGACCCCATCTATTTGGAAATACTTCAATACTCTCAATAATTCACACAACCTATCTGCATGTTAACAATAATATGTGACACTATATTTACAAGAGCTGTTTAATTTGGTTAAATCTGGTATTTACCAAATTTTTTTTAACCAAAAAATTTCTTTTCCTGTAGGATCTCTTAAAATCTAGTATAATGAGTATTCTTTAGAAAATGTTTTAGCCAATTCTCATGTGTTAGTACCAATGCTCTTATGTGTACTGACGAATGGAAAGAAAATTTTATTCTGTCAATAAAGTACTGATACAATTATTAGTTCATGAAAATATTGGCCTAAGTGAATCTCAAACTAACGACACATGCTCTTCCCTTTGGTCGGACTGCTCTACCAGGCTTGCTCATATTTTAAAGTCTTTCTCCAGTTTCACTTCCTTCCTTCAGGCTTTCTTTATCCCTGCTCCTCCTACTCCTTGCCATAAGACATAATTGATCATACCCTTTCCTCGGATTCCATTCTATACGTACAGTCAGTGTCATTTTTCAATGTACTTATCTAATTACATTTCCCTTCCTAGTCTGTGAGCATCTTCCTCATCGTCCATCCCTGGCACAGACCAGAACGCAAGGTAGGAGCTCTACCACTGAGCCACATCTCTGGTCCATAGCACAGAGCAGAATGCATGTGGTGAGTATTCCTCAACAGGTGGCATGGTGAGTGGAGGCCTCATTTTGTGTCCTATCCCCTGGTAGCATATATCCTGGCCACACTGCCTTGCCTACCTTTTGAATTATATTAAGGTCATGCAAAAATTCTTTTCAGTCAAAGGTCCTAAGCAAAAAATATCAAGTCCTTTGGAATATGGAAGTCAAAACATTCTTGTGAATCCTTTGGAGCTAGTGGTAATTATTTCCTGAATAATACTTCCTATTTCTTACATAGAAGCATGATCCAGGATTGTGCTAAATGCTTTGCATACACTGTTTCAATACATCAGTGATTGCTGTTGGTTCTGGGTTGCGTTTAGCTCCAAACAAGAGCCTAAACAGTATTGAAGACACAACAGAGCTAGCAACTCTCGTCTGGAGAGTTGTGAGGAAACATGCAGTGAGAAAGGAGAACATAATATTTTGAGGCTCTGCATCTTTTCCATATGTGGGAACAATCCACATGAGATTTCTCACATGAACAAAACTATACCCCACCTTGTGCCTCCACAGGAGGGAAGTAACTTGATTTTTCTATCATTTGTCAGTGCGGTTGCCTAAGAGACAAAAGATATCCTTATTGGGAGAAAGTAAATTTCCTCATGTTTTCATTTATGCTTTGATTCTTTTGCTTCATTATTAGAAAACAATAACCAAGACACTGCCATATAGGCCTAGTGTGGATACAGCGGAAGTTACTTAGTAATAAGCTCTAATTCTTTCTATCCTCTCATTTCCGCCATCTAAATCATTAGCAGGTCCCATCGCTTCTATCCTAACATATTCTATCATATTGCATTTTGACTACTACCAGCCTGAGCCACGCTTTCCCTGAGACGTGCTGGACTGTCACCAACTTTTCTATCTGTCCCGTCTCATGCCACACTGCGTATCACTTTGCACAGAGCAGCTACAGTGAGTTTTTCAACTGTGAATTATATTAAATGTCTTTGCTTAAAAATTCTCCGGTTGTTTACAGTCACCCTTCAGATAAAACTCATACGCCTTATTAAGGTTTACAAGGCCCTTTTGATCTGTTTCCCACCTGCCTTTCAATGTTATTTGTATGTTGTTCATTTTTTCTTTGCGTTTTGAACAAGCTTGTTCTTGTCTCAGGGCCTTGGCATTCATAATTCTTCCTGCCTGGAAATTTCTTTCTCAAGTTTTTGCTTTGCTAGTTCCTTCTGAAATATTAGCATCACAGGTCAGACTTACTGAAATTAGCCTTCTTTAGTTAGTCCATATACTTCATATGTGCATAACTCTTACAACATTTGTGAGTATCTGAAATTATCCTGGCTATTTGTTTTCTTACTTCTTTTATCTCTTTCTTTATTAGTAGGTGAATTCCACAAAGCCAGGCACTTACTATCTAATTATTGATGGCATTATCCAAAGTGCCTACAACAGTGTCTGGCCTAAAGAAAATACTAATTAAATAATCATTAAATGATGGAAGTGTGAAAAATTTCCTCATAATTTCAACAGACTCTGATCAGAGTGAAGAATATAGTAGTGGTCAGTCTTAGAACAATGGACAGGACAATATTGTAAATCCATTTCCTAGATCCCCCTGAGTTAAGAGTCACTGAACATCAAAACAGTAATCTACAGAATATGTAATGGAAACTATATTCAAGGGAAACGATTTTGTTCATACATTTTCTGTATGGCATCCATGCATTGAAACAGCATCAGAAGTGAAAATAGTACCTAATCTGGAGATAGGCAGTCCTTTAGCACATGGTTTATGACAGTCAAAAATGTAGAATCTGTTCTATCTTAGAATCATCAACAGAGTTAAGCTCCATCCAATGGAGTAAAACACTTGCTGGACCTAGAGGTGAAAGGAGTTAGAGGCACCGAGGAATGGAGTCCCTAGAAGCATGCCGAGCAAAATGCCAGCTCTTATACCTTGTTTGTCATCTGTATTCTAGGAAGCTGTAATCCCATTGGGGAATGTGCATCTGTTGTCAGATTTACATGATGACACCCTTCCTCCATTAGATACATGGAACCATCATGTTACGGTGCCTTCTTAGGCCATAGTACAAGGAAGAACCACACACTAATTGATCCGCACTATGGAACTCACAGCAGAAGAAATCATTGCAAGGTTCAGGACATTGTAAAGGAAGGTATAAAAGACACACATATGTTTCTAGGTATAAAAACACCCAGAACAAGGCTGGTACTCAGCTCTTCTCTTTCCTGTCTCCTTTTCCCTCCTGCATTCTTTTTCTTTCAAGACAGATACAGGAGAATGGCAAAGATAAAAATTTTTTTCTCCTATAATTGATATGGACAAAAGGGGTTTCTTTTGCAATAATTTTCAACTAAAGAGAATATATTTGAAAATGTTCAAAGTTAATACTTTTATTTTCTAAGATACAAAATAACTCATTTTACAACAAAAATCATGGTTATATATAATTTATCACTACTCAATCTTTTTCTAGTAACCTTAAGAGCTGTAATGTCCTCAAAGTCTATGGCAACAGTCATCACATATTAGGTGCTAATCAAATACCTTTTTCCTGATGGCACAAAAGGAGGAAGAGATTTTTGTTTTTCTTAGCTGAAGTAGACTGGTGGGCAGAAATTGGGTATCTTCACTGTTGGAAGAAAGAGCCTGAAATTTAATTTCCTCGTTCATTAATGCACTATGATTATTTATGATTATTATTGTTATTATTACTATTATTATTTCTTCATATGCACTGCCTTTGAGAAACATTTTCTACATAATCTTCACAGCCCCCTATGAGACAGGAGCTATTTCTTATTTTATTGCTCAAAAAATTACAGCACAGTGTGTTTACATAACTTGCCTTCTCCTTCTACCAATTTTGTGTCTGACTCAAGATTAAAGTGGTAATTTGCTGGTTCTAATCAAACGGACCACCTAAGGGAAACATATATGTTCAAAGAGAGGATGGATAGGCTGCAAAAATCAGGATTTTTGGAGGAAATTTAAAAGCTAGTGCTAAAATGTTTTTTTAAATAGTGTTGATGAGAACAAAAATAACTCCTGGACTCATTAACTCAGAAGTGAAGAGTAAGGAAATAATTCCATGGTGACATAAAAGGAAAATATATGATTATTGTAACATGAAAAATGAAGGTGCCTTCATCTTTGCTGGACACAGAGTTAGAGGATTTAACATGCTAATATTTATAATTTACCTTTTCTTAAGTATGCTATTGAGGTATGATTAACATGAAAAATGCTGTATCTATTGAAAATATATTGCCAATTTTTGTGATAAAAATATCTGATATAATATCCACCCTGTTACAATGTTTGTCAGGGCTAGAGGGAAGGAGAAATGGGGATTAATGAGTAAAAGTTTCAGTAATAGAAGATAAATAATTCCTAGAGATCTACTATACCTTTAGCATAGAACCTATAATTAATAATACTGTATTGTGAGCGAGGGACACAGCTTAGTGATAAAACACCAAACCTCACCAAGTGTGAAGTCATGAGTTCAATTCTTGGTATCAAAATAATAATAATATTAATAATAAATAATAATAATGAAATATTGTATTGTATACTACAAAATTTGCCAGACTTTATGTTAAAACTAAAAATGTTTAAATCAGCAATTCTAACCAGAGCTATGGAGAAAAGGACAGCATGCTCCAAAGATACTTGGAAGTCTAGTGTGGGGCCGCACGTGAGTGTGATGACCTCACCCTGAGAGTTCCTGAAGACCCTGCACTCTATTTTCATTGTCCTGACCTAGGTATGTTTAGTGCCTTCTCAGTTTCTCCCCCACTGGCCATGATTTGGTCACCTTGAAATCCAGGCTGGCCATGGTCTGGAGTTGATGGTATGTTAACTGGTATGTTAACACAGGAATTGTTTCTTGTCCACAGAAACGTGCCTTTGGGCTTCAAGGTCCCTTATCTGATGGCAGTGAGAGAAGGGTCAATCTATTTGCCTATGTCCCCTAAGGAAAGGAATACTAATGATAAAATATCCTGGTATTATAATAAAGGTTAATTTTCTGCTATAGTTTCTGGTTATTTGAGTTCTATAAATTCAAGAATACTGGACTTTCTCTTATTTCCTAAACTATAACATTCATGAAAGTTTTTAAAGATCTCTTTAGTTTCCCAAAACACACTTTTAGTAATGCCACTCCTCACTTCAGGAATAGGGCATCTCTGCAAGAGAGCGTAAAATAAAGCTCAGGTTTTTTGTTTGATAAATGAGACATTGGAATTTAGATCCAGCCCTCTCCACCCACCCTAACTTTAATGGTGGACAAAACTGATCTAGAGAGCAAGCCGGATTCATCGTCTTTCTCCAGGGCTTAGTGCAGGCTCCTCTGCATGTTTGTTGAATGCATGCACAAGGCAGTTTCTTGACTGTGCTGTGTCTCCTTTACATCGCTCGTGCTCTCTTTCTGTCGTTTTCCATCTTTATATATTATGGCCCTAACTGTCTGTCGTCCAGGGTAAACTACGTCTTCTAGTGAGACTTTCCCAGATGATAAAATTCATCTCTCTGCCCTGTTTTCTGAATCTGGCTTTTGTGGTTCTACATATTGCACTAGATTATAACTTCTGACACACACATTTATTTTTATCCTATAGAGTGTTAGTCCTGGGAGGCAGAAGCAGATTTTACTAAACTCTGCATCATCCAAAATACTTCAAGCATTAAAGGATTTGTGGAGATTTCAGCTTGCTAAAATTCTCCTTTCCTCAGTCACATTTCATATTCTGCAAATTTTCACTTCAATTCTTTTATTTTCTTAACTTGTACATTGCTATCTTTTTTAGTTTTTTGAAATGTTTTTTATCTTATGGAAAAAACCAAAATTTCATAATAATAGGATAACAATAATAGGACAATGATAAAATAATAGGAGACCAATAGGAGAATAACAATAGTTAATACATTATATATTGGTATCACCAACAAAGTTACTCAGAGTACAAGATATGAGTACAAAAAATCCTACAAATAATATTAGCACAAACTTTTCTTTTCAATGAACTAATAGAAACTAATAGTGTAACTATTTTGTAGTTTTTTCCTATTCCATTCTTTCCTTTCCCTTATCCCCACCCTAATGGCTCTTTCATTTTAAAAAATGAATTTTACAATATATTTCCTATTTTACAATATATGTCATATGTTTTGGTCCTTACTCTTTACATATGTGATTCTGATTTATTTCATTTATGCTCTCAAGTTGCATTCATTTACTTATAAACATCTCAAGTCTAACCTTATTTATAGCTGAGTAGTACTCCATTGCATTAAAAGGCCACATCTTTTTACTCATTTTCTGGTTGATGGGCATTTGGCTTGTTTCTAAGATTTAGCTGTTACAAACTGTGTTACTACAAACACAGGTGCACATATATCGCTGTGGTATGATGTTTTTAATTCTTCTGGGAATTAATGGGGAAAAATGAAGTGCTGTATTTAAGAAAATCTCACATCTCTTTTCTGCTCTTTAGAGAAATCATCTTTAGAGAAATCATGTAAGCCTGACCTTAGGTCCTTTTCTTTATAATGCTCCACTACTCCTCTGTACTTTTTCCTCTGTTTACACTTTTTCCTCTGTTGAATGGCAAGAGTGACAATTTTAGAGACATAAGAAGGACTGAGGAATAGATGCAAATATGGTAGCCCTTTGGCTGTGGGAATGAAAATGAGTGAAAAAAAAAAAGCAGAGAATAACCTGAACATGATGCAGATCGGAATCTGTACTCTCTGGGTGGCTGTAGACAAGAAGATTGCAAGTTTGAGCCCAGCCTAGGAATATTAGTGATTCAAAGAGACACTATCTCAAAATAAAAAATAAAAATGGTTAGGTATAGAGCCCTGTTTCAAACTCCAGGGCAGAAAAAAAAAAAAAAAAAAAAAAAAAACAAGAAATGAGGGAAAGAAAAGAGGGAGGGAGGAATGGGAGGAAGAAAAAGAGAGGGAGGAAAGGGAGGAAGGAAGAAAGAAAAAAGAAGAAAGAAAATAAAAAGAAAAAAAGGAAGAAAAGCAGATGTGTCTCTGCAAGGAAAATGCTCTGTACTTGGCTTCTGCCCATATTATTGAGGCAAACGTTTTCTTTGAGGAGTCTTCATGAACTTTCTCTCTTACCAAATCTGTTCAGAAGTCTCCAGACCTCAAAACTGGAAGAAAGAGATTAGTTAGCTGCTGCTCAAGGAGTGCCTGGAGTAGGGAATGGTGGGGAAAGGCTGTGGAGAGCAGGTCAGATCAAGACATAGTTTAGGCAGCAAGGAGACTGTGCAGGTTGGCAGGAAACCAAGAGACGGAGGTGCTGAGCTATGCCCTACTTCTCCAGGGTGAGGCTGAAAAGAAAAAAGTTACAGCAGTGGGCAAAGTTCACGCGCACCCAGATTTTCTCATCTGGCCAGTGCAACTTCCCTCCTCCCTCGCAAAGCTAAAACTTCTCTCACTTAAACTATCTATTGTGCATTGATCTCTATTCTCAGGAAAGCAGTTCTCCTTGTCATCACAACTTGGTCAATCTGGAAATGTTTTTATGTCAGGATCTGAGTTTCTCAGCTTTTGTCTTATACCCAAGTCCACATGAAACATCTCTCTCTCTCTGAGGCAAATTTTTATCCTCAACTGCCTTTGTTCCCATGAGGAAGTGGGAGATGTGATGACTGGAAGGGGATTTAGGCCAGATTTCATCTCCTAATACTACCGCAAGGAACACTGCTACCAGGAATGGTGTTTCCCAGGGCTCAGTCCATGACCCTGGACAAAGTCCACGGCCCTGGTGATCCAAGGCTATCAGAAACTTGCTGTTGTCAAAGAATATAGCAGCTGAGGTAGGAAAAGAGAAATCAGCTTCAGGGGAGTAGGGAGAAAGCATATATCTGCAGTCTTGAAGCTGAGGCTCAGGACAGAAAGGAAGTCTTTTTAGAAGTTTAAAACTTCTAAACTCAAAATGTTAAAAAAAAAGTTGATGACATGGTGAATAATAATAGTTAGGATTTACCTTTCCTTTAATAACTACTGCTCCAGTCAAGATTATAAAAGAACACATGAGAAGTTAACTCTTCACAAGTCTAAGTATCAAAGAATGTCCCTTAATTTTTATTATTTAAAATCAGCCAGTCAATTTCTGTGTCTTTTGTGACCAGTGTGTACATGAAACCATAGAGTGTTAGGTTCTAACACTTCTACCATATAATCCAAATGTGTTTGCAGGTAACACTAGTGAATAAAATGATAGACCTTAAGTTATACTGGACCTCAAATAATAGTTTATTTTGCAGTAGTAAGAAAAACTGTATTATTCTGTCACTTCTTTCCTTGTCCTTAGACCAATGACATTTTAAGAGGGACACAGCATTCCCACACATTCAGCAGGCCTGGGGTCAAATTTAGCTTTCAGGAGATTTTTTCCTGACCCATGGCCAGGGATTTGAGCACCCATAGTTTATTATCTGGGCCATATAACAACAAAGAGTTGAATGATATCAGCTAAAATAGATTTTCTGTATATTACTTTCCCCTTTCCCCATTTCCCCAATCCATCTTGACTTTGTACGTGGAGAATTGACAATAGTTAAAAGTTAAGAATAGATGGTCTCAAGTATCCCAGCATCCTTTGCTTTGAATAAGCCAACTACAGATTGAAGAGGTATAGGAGTCTGAAGTTGCTGTTCTCTTGAATGGGAATGACTTCTCACTGCTCAGAATAGCTCCCGTCTCCATCTTGTCTACCCTTCCCTGTTGTTGTGGTCCATCTCACTTGTTCCTGGGACTTCTAATAGTGCTTGTCCTGGCAACCTCCTCCTGGTGCTTGGTATGTAAATTACTGCATTGTTTTCTAGAACTTTCATAAGGAGAAATTCCTTGTCTTTTTTTTTATTTTAAAGAGAGTAAAATTAAACAGAACAAAACAGATCATAAGGAAACAATTTTAGGAAATACAGATTTCAAAACAAGACCACTGGAGATCTTCACTATCTATCATATTGTCTCTTGTTTTCTTCCAAATAGTTGTCCACATCTTCACACACAGTGAATACATACTGAATATTATAGTACTAAACTAATCAGAACAGGATGATGAAGGCATTTTAGGTCTTCAAGACCAGACAATAGGGAAGTCAACAATGGCTGCCCTAATGGCTCTCATTCTCTTTGAAATAGTTGTCCATATCTTTATGTATGTTGAAATTAAACATAAGAGACTAGACTAATATAACTCTGAACAGTGAATAATAGTATTGATAGATTTTATATCATAATACTACAGAATTAGCACTGGGTATCTTAGTGTCTCTTCTTCAGAGTATCTGTTGATTACATCATGCATTATATAATCTGCTCTCATAAACTGTTTAGAAATTCTCCCCATGTGTGAATCTCTACATGTATACCTATCCTTTCTGTATTATAGGGAAAAACAGATCAAGACAAGACAACAAAACAAATTGCTAGAAAAACATGAAATGAAAAAGACATATAAAACCACAATATTAGGTGATCTACAGTAGTTACTATGCTGTCTCGTTATTTTCAGAATTGTCTACGTCATCAGGCATAATATAATTGAACATAGCTTTACATAGCAGAAATTCCTTGTCTTAAAGTAGATCTACTGTTTCTTCAGAGCAATATTTGTGATCCATTATGTGATTTTTTTACTTTTAGGAATTTATAACTATGAGGTAGTTAATATCTAACTGGTTAAATAAAATTCTGTAACACTGTGGATTTTGCAGAGATATCATCTGACATTTCAAAAAGTAAAAACTTTTGATTAATGATACTGTAAAAGATTTCAGTAAAATATTCAAAGAATCTCAAGATTTCATCTTAATTTTAAATGTAAAGAAATGGAATACATCACAGTGTTGCCTTTGAACTTCTTGATCCCCATTTGCCTTTTCTTTTTTAAAATGGGAATAGTGAAATAGTATGGTGTTGTACTGAATTGATTATAAAAGCATTAGAAAATATTTACATACAGTGGATAGTACTATCCTAAGTGTTTTTTATGTGTTTTCTTCTTAGGAACCTTTTGGAAAAAATATCAATGAAAAAATTGGAATTTAGGAAGGTGGTTTGCTCAAGATCACTCATCCAACAAGAAGAACTAAGCATGTACTTAAAATAAGGCCAAATTCTAGCTCTTGCTCATTGATCTATACAACTTTCCTTTATCACAAAATGAATTCTTGCAAAATATTGTTGTGTTCCTTCACGTGCTATAATTGGCCTTCCACATGAATGTGCAATCCTCACATATTATGATAGAGAGCTTTCTCAGTTTGCTATCTTGACAAAACTTGTCCTTCTTGACTTTGCCATTGTAGAAAAGGTCAGGATATGCTGACATGGAGACCAAGCCTGTTAGGTACATGGTGTTATATTTCGATACATGGAGTTATAGGCTAAACAAATGGCGAAACAATAGAGATATGGTTGATTTCCTTTTAGCCTTGACCCCTAGGACCCCTGGGACTTGGGAAGTTATTGTCTAAGGTGACGTATAATGAGACACAGTATTTATCTCTGGATTTTAGCACTAAATTCAATCCAGAATAATAATGGTCTCAAGTAGTTATTTTGTGGTTATCTAATGGTTTACAAGAAATAAAATTATCTTCTGGTGAATTCCAGAAATATTGCTACAAAAACGTCTACCATCTATATGATTTCTTTAAAAATTTGGTAGCTGTCTCAGAAATAATTCCCCCCAACTTGTCTTGAAAATATAGAAAAAGCTTCAGTTCTCTCTATAGACATAAGAAATGTGACTTCTTGTTGTGATACCAAAAAGTGATGTTGAATTTACTTGGCAAAACACCATATAAACGGAGGGCCACATACACATCTTATAAACCCACAAGCACAGTTTAAGGAATAGACAGCATGTTTCAACATCTAGAATTGCTGAGAACTAGTCTGATGATAAAAAATGATTATCAGTCAATATCAGGAAAATTTGCCCATTGAAGGGACTGTACAGTGTAAGACTCAGAGGGAAACTCAAGTTTCTGAGCCCATCACATTCTAGCTGGCTTACTAGAGGCAAGGTATTTGATCTCTCTGCATCTCAATCCTTTAAACTATAGATCATGCTAGCAACCGTGTCATGGAACAAATGAGCTGATTTATGTAAAAGTTTTAGGATAGAGTTTGAAACGTATCAACACTGGTTATTACTTCTAGACCAGAGTATAGAGAGTTATACTTCACAGTGTCGATGAAACAGCTCCCAAACCTGAAGTTTTTTTTGATTATCTTTAATGACTTATACAATCTTCTGTATCTATTTGGCATTGTCTGGGGTGCTGGGCACTCAGCAAGTTGTTGGGATACAAACATGTGGAAGTCAGAGTTAATCACTGAGGGGTGTGTCATCTAGAAAAAGGCAGATGTGTGCAACAATGATTCTCACATCTTGTGTTATGTGCATGAGTAGAGATGCCATGTTGTTGTGAGCACATAAAGAAAAGATTGAATAAGTCTCCCTGGGAGAGTTGCTCTAGAAAACAGAAAACCAGTTGGTACTCAAGGAGAAGATGAAGAAAGTCCACCATCTATAAGGACATGGTGACACGTCTTCTTCTTGGAAGATACTACTGTGTCTATATGGTGTCTAGAACATTATGTAAACTTTATTATAAGACAGTAGCAACATTTTTAATCAACTATAACATGATTATGTTTCTTTACTAGATTTTTTGCAAAAGAGCAAAGAGAAAAAGGAACTGGAATGAAGGAAAAGGGTGAGGAGAAAAAGAGAAAAAAGAAAGAGCATAATTCCCCCAAAGGTAAAGTTAAGTACATAAAGGTAAAAAGCTTTCCTGTGCAATATCCTATTCAAAGGCAATAATGTCCCAGAGGCTTATTTTAGTAAATTAATCAGACCCATAGAAGCCCAGGAAGGAGACTGATCTTTCACCATTACGAATGGAAGAACTTTATTTAGAGACAATTCCTTCAAGGCAACAGTGCTATTTTAACTGATTCGTGCATGACACCCAGATTTGTTCCTCAGTAGGTAATATGCAGACATTCAAACTGCAGTTTGCCCAGTTTTGCTTCACTGGTCATTGGGGAAATTCATCTAAAGCTGCAAAAAGGACTAGAAATATTTGCATCATATTAATAAACGGGAAACTGAAGAAGCTGCCAACTGGCAGCAGAGTGTGTTTTGGTGGTTTGATAAGGCTACTAAAGAGTTTACGATGTGACAGATGTTTCACTACACTATTGTGAAATGAATAGATTATGAGAAGTAATTAGATGTACATTGGAATCAATGCTGTTATCATCGAGGCCTTCAGGCAAAGCAGTAGATGAGAGTCTTGGCAGCAGGTGGTCCAATGGCTCCAAGACAGGAAGACACACCGCGGGAGACTGAGTGACAGGTTTCACAGATCCAGGGGGTGAGAGATCTGAGCTGGGGCTTGCATTTGTAATCTTTACTCATGTATAAATAATAACAACTTCACCACTGACTTCATATGCTATGTCATAGCCTCTGTTACCCTCACACACGTACAGTGCTGGTTTCATCCACTCAAAGTTATTCTTGGTTTCCCTGTTCTCCAGTATGCATATGTATGTTTGATTGTAACTGACAGCACTATCATTTTTTGAGGGAAGATTTTATAGCTAATCATCTGATGATTACATTTATTTTTAATGCTTGGCATTGAGCCTCCATTGTACAAAACTTCCTATAGGTTGCAAATCAGAGGCTGAAAAGTACTTTAACTGCTTTTATCAGGGAGGCAATTTCTTCTTTCTGGCTCAGTGACTAACATTTAAAGGGACACATTTGTCTCTCTGCTCTGTAAAATCCCTTTGCAGGAGATTTGGCAGGGTCACTGTCCATGCTTGAAGCAACCATATGGAGCATGCTGCTTTTAAGAGAAGGTTTTGGTTTCTGCCAGTTTCTAGGGTCAGCTATTAGTACACTGGGGAATGTTGAAGTTTCCAAGCATGGAATGAGGGGAGAGGAAAGAAATAGGTGATTAGGGGAATTAAGTAAATGATTCCCTGAGTGCATCTGCTCTCCCTATAGGAAGAAGAAATATCTGGTCAAATCACTTCATAGCCCCTACCTTCTTGAAACAATAATGGTACTTGTGTTAAAAAGAAAGCTTTATTGAATAATATAAAAATTATAATTCTAATAATTAAAATAATTTTAGTAGAACATGTAACATATGGCTGTAGACTCACCATGTGTGCAAGCTTATAATATTCTTACTGCTTAGTAAGTAATTATGTAACTCTTCTATTTATTCTTTTAATAAATATTCATTGAATCTTCACTATAATCCTTTTGCTATGTATATAAACTTAAATGATTATGTCATGAAGAGTTCACTCATCTCATTCTGTGTGTGTGTGTGTGTTCCTATATGTGTACATATATGCACGCTTATTTGCATGGTATTTCCTGTGTCCCTCCCATGAAAAACGAGGTATTTTGTTGGGGAGATAACTTGTAAATGCATTTTTTAGTGCTAGTATGTACCATGTATCAAATTTCATAAAATGGAGAATGAAAATCAGCACAATTTAATAAAACATTATAGAACTGTAACATGCAAGCCTTTTGAAGAGTAAAGACTATTACTCTAACTGGCATTCTCTTGCTTATAGATACTTTGGTGTAACTAGTAGCTAAAAACCCATTCTTAGAAGATAAGATTTTCTTCTTGCTTATTCTGCTTAGTAAAATCTAGAAAAATGAAATATTCTACATATTCCACAAGCCATATGTTAAACTAAGAGTGATAAAGATCTAAATGCATGAAACACAAGCTCTTTGCCTTTCAAGGTCTGCTGTATCAGCTATCTGCGTCTGGGGATCTCTAGTGTAAGCCACAAACTCCCAGGATTCTGATAGGTCAACCAAGACTTCCTCAGAGGGCAATAAAGCTCAGTCCTTCATAGATAACAGGACCCTGTCAAATGGGTATGAGAAGCATCCCAAAGAAGAAGACTCTGTGATTGGTCTATTCCCAAATGAGCATGAACTTTCAGTAGTGATAGCAACCACTTATAGGATTCTTTCCTAAGTGCTTTTCAGATGTTATCATTTAAGCTTCACAATAGCTTTGAGTGGAGATTTGATGATTATCTTTATTTTACAGATGAGAGCATTAGAGTTTGGGTAGTTTGAGAAAATGCTTCAAGTTGCTCAGAAAGTAGCAAACTCATGTTCTTCATCATCAAGTTTCAGATATTTGTTCTTCCAGTTCTTTGTTTTTCTTAATGAACTTAGAGTCTTACAACATTTAAATAAGGGAACTGGTTACTCAAAGGAGTGTTCATGAAACACTGTTATCCAGGTTGGGAAAAGAAACACTTTTGCAAAGCCTAAAGATATATATTTTTTTATTTATCAAAATTCTTGTGATTTTCCCTTTGCCTGCTGTATTAGTTGTGGAGCTCTGAATGGACTCTATTTATGTTTTCCAGTGATTAGGGAATTCCTCTATTTCTATTATAGTTACTAAATTAATAAAAACATCTTCAGGTGATTGATTTAAATTAGATCATTAGATGGAACAGGTGTATATTAATGTCTGACAATCAATAGTCCAGCCTGGAAATACTTGAAAATCTCTATGGATAAAAATGCAAAATATTCTGTCTTGGAATAGATCTGACTTAAAAAGCATAGGCTGAACTCTGTCCTCCAATGGCTTTCATATTTAAATTAAAACTTTGTGCAGCTCACTAAATCTCTATAATTAAAACATCATTGTATTGGCACACGAGAAGAAAATCAGAACAGTGGAATGAAAAGTAAAATCTAGAAACAGACCTAAATACACAAGAAATTTAGTATATATTATAAAAATAGCTGAAATCATCTGGACAAACGTAAAGTTTGTAAATAATGGTACTGAATGAGCATTTACAAATATAATTAGATCTCACAATGTATAGAAAAATAAACTCTGAATTTATCCAAGTTTGAAAATCAAATCACAAGTATCAGATAAATATATGGTTGTAGTTCCCTTTTTAACTCTTCATGGTAAAATATTTCTGAAGCATAACAATATTTAGAAACAAAAAAGAAAATTGATATCTGGCTGGCTTCATAAATTTCTCTTTGTCTCTCTCTTCAAAACACTACAAAGTCAGAAGACAATTAACCCAGTGGAAAAGTTTTTTCAACGTATGTCACAAAGGTCTGATCACACTGCATATAGTAGAAAGTACAGTAGTACAGCAAGAACTCTTTAAAAATTGAGAGATTTCTTATTCTCTTCAAAATAGCTGTCCATACTTTCATGAATGTTGAAACTAAACAATACAAACAGACTAAAATAACTCTGAACAAAGAATAATATTGCTGGATTTCACAGCATGATGCTATGCATTGTTGATTTCCATATTGTCTGGTTTTGAAGGCCTATAATGCCTTCATCATTCTCTTCTGATTAGTTTAATATTATTTTGTTGTTATATGAATTCATTATGTGTGAAGATATGGACAACTATTTAGAACAAAATAAGAAACAATATGATAGCCAATGATGATCTCCTATTGCCTTGCTTTGAAATTTGTGTTACTTACATTGCTTTCTTCTGATCAGTTTTGTTGTGCTTTTTTATGTTTAGTTTTATTCTCTTTAAAATAAAATTTTTAAAAAACTTGAGAGATTAAGAACCAAAAATCGGATACTAATATTTGTAATCATAAAATACATGTAACAACCTAAATACCCATAGTTGAATAAACTGTGGTACATCTCCACTATTGAATAGTAAGCAGTTGCAGATAAGAATTAAGAGCTCCATGAACTGATATGTCATGCTTCTCTTTAATTAAAAATTAAAAAGTGCAAGAAAGTATCTATAGTAGATTACTTTTTATTTTCTGTAAATATGAAGAGAAAATGAGAAACTATACATGCATCTGTTTATGTGTTAAAGATTAAGCAGAAACTAATGAGACTGGTAACCAACAAGGGCTATGAGAAGGAAGAGGAAAGAATGGAGGAAATAATAATGGAGAAGAAGGAATAAGAGGAAAATAACTTTTGTCTTAGTACATACAGTGTTGGTGTAATTCTAAGTTTTAGAGCAATGCTAATAACCATGGTTTTGATGTAGTTTGTACCCCAAAGGTTCATATGTTGAGCCATTGGTTCCTGGTATGGTAATGTTAAAAGAAGTGAGACCTTTAGAAGTAGAATTTGTGAGACATTCCAGAGTCATTGGGGGTTCACCTTCACAAAGAGTTGAAGAAGGTACACTGGGACCTTGGTTAATTCTTAGGGGACAGTTGTTATAAAAAGAGCAAGGCTGGCCACTTCCTTACTCTGGATTCTGGTTCATGCCTATGATCTTTCCTGGTGACATGTGTTCTGGCCACTAGGATGCCATTCCCACCAGAGCCATACTGACACTTAGGCCATGGCTTTGAACTCTCAGACCTATGAGTTAAATAAATCATTTTCCTTGTAAAGTCACCCAATAGTTGTCATAGGAAACAGATTAATACATGGTATTAGTATTTCACACACATATAAATTTATACTCAATGCGTACATTTGTGATGGAGAATGAAATCAAGGGTTCTTGTAGTAAAAAGAGTCACAATTAGAGAAGAGACAAGTTAGAATCAGGCTTGTGGTGTTGGATTGGACTCAGAAGTATTAGCGTGAATTCATGGTTTATTGAAATCATCTTTTCTGTTCTATTTTTCCTTTTCTGCAGTGCTAGAAATTGAACGCAGAAGCTCAATAAACTAGGAAAGCACTCTACCCTTTAGCCATATTCTATCCCTGAACTCATGGTTTCTAAAATATGAGCAGATAGCCTGATAGAACAAGTAGTATATATGTGTTTATATGTATTTATATTTCCTAGTTCTTTCTCCTAATATGGATTGGAAGAAATTATGCCTTATTAACAATAAAAACAAATCCAGGTGTTGGTTTTTAAATAACATTTTACAATAAAAAGAACCTGTATTCCTTGAAGAAATGGCTAATCCTGTGGAATCATTTATGATTTTTCCAGGATTTAGACAAGGAAAAAAGTGAAAAATAACCCTAAACAGTTCTGTGGTTTCAGAAATCAGGCAAATGTTCAAAAATATTAAATATATGTTAAAGGAAGTTGAAGACACACAGGAGAAAGTGGTAAGTAGTTACCACCACAGTCAAATCCAAAGAAAAAGATTATTAGTCATAGAGCAAAATAAATATGACTATTCTGATTATTGTTAGTACTATTATTACTGTTCTGATTTTTATATCTATACTTGTGTAAAAATAGTTGAATCAATTACTAAATTAAGGAAAGTAATAAATATAGAAGGAATGTTGTAAACAATCAGTATTTGACAGACACATCAAAATTATGTTTAGACAGGAATCACAAAATAGAATAGCTATATAGTCAATGAAGCTATGAAAAACTAGAGTTTTATGTATGCTCTATCTCTACACAATGCACTTATTAATTGTGAAGAAAAAGTATCCATTTTACACTGGAGACAACCGGCATAAACCACCTTTAACCTCAGCAATATTAAAGGCACTGATATCTAGACCAATGAAGATGATATACTGAGAAAGGCACTATATCTCTACAGTAGAATCCTCACTAAAAATTTGTAAACCTATATGTAATTATGTGGAAACCTCAAACAAGGCCAGATTGAAGGACATTATATACAATATCTGGTCAGTAGTCTTCAAAAGTTTTAAGGTCTTGAAAAATGATGAACATTTACGTGATTGCCCCAGGTTGTAGAAAGCAAAGTATAAACTTACTCAGCCATTTATTAGTGGCTTTAAAACCATTCACTTCCTCTCCATCTACCCTTTCCACAGTGAGCTACAATTTGTCAGTCTTCTCTGTGGGAGGGCCTCTATGATGGAAAGCCTTATTGTACCTGTGGTCTTAAAAGTCTCAAGCGAGGTTGTCATCTCCTTATTTTGGATATTTAACTCCTATTACTAAGACCAAATTTCATAAAATTCTCAGGGCACCTTGTTACCTCACATGGATAGGCTGTACCTAACTAAAGCTTCACAGGTAGTGGCAAGCCACTGTTGTCCCAATCCACAGTTGAGGTGATATGGATCATCAACATAGAATCTTACATCACAACTATCCCATTCTATTTTACTAGACTTTACACTATTGCTGTACTCTGCAGAGAATCTTTTAAAATTCTGAACCTGCCACCAACTCCATGTGCCATTCTGCCATGTATAAAATCATTGAGTTAGATTTCTAAATGTTTGTGTTCCAAATAAAAATGTTGAACAAAATGGAGCTCCTTCTGGGTTGATATCAATTATTAAGCAGAATACTTTTTGATAGTACCAGTCACCCAAGTCATACAAACAGTCCATGAGTTCAGTCAGGCATGCCCTGTTTTGTTCACCAAGATGCAAGAGGGAAATCATCAAACCAGTTTTGAAGTTTAGAGCCTTCCTACTGCAGCACTATGAATTAGTGTCCTACATTTGTTATCTGGCTGAGAACAGGGTCTCTTTGGGTCCCTGGGATCACAGAGGTCAGCCAAAGTCTGGACATATTTCTACTGTGGCTGGCTCAGCACTGATCACTGAAAAGCTGCCAGCATGTCATCCTGACAGAGTAGAGATGCTGACAAGCCAACAAGGTGTATCCTCGTTTGTGGAACTTCTGTCACAAACAAAAGTGGGGTGATGAAACTAGTGGATAATTTTTATACAGGCAAATATTTATTATAAGCAGATTTTGATGGTTCTTACCTAATTTGGGGGAAATAAAAAACTTCAGAATATCCTCTATGTCTTAAAATGAAGGGAAAATCTGGAACAATAATTTTTAAAGTTGCCTAAAAATATCTGTTTTCCTTGAACAATCTACAGCAAGGAATTTTTACTTATGATCAGTTTTCTCATTTGTAGGAGAAATATATTGCTTCAGGAACTCCTAGATAGCCTATATTATTGACGCTGAGTGCACTAAGAGCTAGGTAAGCCTGTTGCTTAAAAATCTGTAATAATGTTCAAGTTGAAGTTTAAAACAAAACAAAACAAAACAAAAACTATTGCCAGATGCAAATGCAGTGAAAGAAAAGGACGTTACAGATTTAACTGTATAAAAAGTCTTTACTTTAAAAACACTATATGCTTTTATCAAAATAAACTGGGGAAATCATTGATATGTGAGTTCCATCTTCTTAATATGAATAATATATGGGTTGATTTAAGGTTAAAGTTCCGTTAAGTCAATGCTTATGATAGTATAAATCAGAATGAGCTTTCTGAAGAACAAATTTGATAACATATTCAAATGTTTGAAAGAAAAGGTACTCATTTAACTCAGAAATTGTTTCTGATCATCTGTTGCAGGAAAATAATTATCTACATAAATACAATAAAGTAATGACAAAAAATGCCCTCACAAAACTTAAAGCCAGGTGTGGGGGTACATTGCTATAATCTCACTGCCCTGGAAGACTGAGGCGGGAGGTTAACAATGTTGAGCCCAGTATGGGCAACTTAGTCATTTAGTGAGCTCTTATTTTAAAACAAAACATAAAAAAAAAAAAAAAAAAAAAAAAGGATTAGGGATGTAGTTCAGGATGAAGCCCAGGATTAAACTGCCCAGAACCACAACAACAACCACCACAATGGTCCTTAGAAACAATGTCATTTATAACCAGGAAAATCTGTAAACAAGATAAGCTTCAATAACGTGATACTAATTAAATTATGTCAAATTACATAAAATATTATATGGAAGTTTCTCATTAAGATTGTTAAAAAGCAGAACATATGTTATACATGAAGAGGTTTTATTTAGCAAATAGGCCACACAAGAAGAAAGAGCACTTACATAGATGAGAGAATTTTGCAGTTTTAAATTTCCTTTGAATTCTTTTCTATAAATATTAAACTTTGTTCAATGGTTTCAAGTTATCATGTGATTAGACAAACCCTATTTAGTAGTTTTAAAAATTTTAAAAAATAGGTATGTACCTCCTACTGTGTAAGAATATACCTTAGGGTCACAAGGTGATGAGTTTTTCTCCAAGTGTTAATACCATTTTTCCAATATTATGAGATGGTGACAGAACGGGGAATATTAATCACCGATTTTGTTTCAGACTTTCTTTCTGGACTTGTTCTGAGGTACCCTGTGGCCCTTCGGTAGGACAATAGGAGATCCCGAGTGTGGTTATCCTGCCCGATGGGGCTAATCATCTCCTTCCCATGCCAGCTATGTGATCATTCCTTCCTTTAAGCTACCGCAGCACTTTCATCTCTCTGTTCCCAAAGAAGACACTGTATTTTAGTTGTGTGATTTCACGCTGAGTGTCCTACTAAAATATGTATTCCTTAAAGACAAGAGGCCACATATAAAAAGATAAAGTCCTCACCTTTATGAATGACTGACACATCATAGGCCCTCAACAGAGTCCAGAGTGAGTAAGTGAATCAATAAATGAAGATCAACAGCCCTGTTACTTACTGTACCAATTGAAGGTCTGGGTGGGACAAGTAACCTTTCTGAGCCACCATTTCTTGGCCTAAAATTTCAGGTTTTACCAAAAAGGCCTCATAGGAAAGAAATAAACTTACCAAGGTGAAGGCTTTTTGTAAACCTTAAATTGCTACGAAAATATGCCATGTTTTTACTGATTAAATTCCTCTCCCAACTTTCTCTACATGCTTCTGAATGGGACAAAGAGCTTAATCACTGCCCATTTAACAGTGAGAAAATGTGTGTGTGAAGGCACTTGAAAAGCAAAAAAATACATTTTTCATATTATAATATTCACAGTATGATATTCATAATAGTAATAACAATAATGCTATTTAAAAGTAGCTGTGGTATATTCTGCTCTACAAAATAATATCCCAGTTTTAGAAATAATTGAGTTCTAGATTGCAATATACTATTTATTTATAGGAAAAAAATCACAAAAATACTGAAAGACCATCTATCATTCTGTTTCTCCTGTATTAGTTTGTTGATTTAGTCTTTCTTTGGTATCCAGCTCACTATTAGCAGGCTTTTCTATCTCTTGCTTTTTTTCTCCCTCATTTCTGAAGGCTAGCCAATTGCCATGGATATATTTTTATATAAAATTCAATCACATGTACATCACGTTAGATACACATGATAAGCGTGCCTAACATTAAATAATTACTTCCCAGGGAAGGCCATAGTAACAGTTTGACATTTATGACATTATTTTTTAATTTTAAATAAATAGCGCTTAAATGTAAGACACTGATACATACAATCTTCATTTTTCAAAAATTCTATACATTTGTATAGCCCTTTTATTTGCTACTTGTTGATAAACACCACTATCCTGAAACTTACTGTGACACAACTGTGGCTGAAATTTATTTGGCAATATTTTAGAACCAAATAAATATGTTAAACTAAAGGACTAGTCACAGTTTCAATCACTTTCAAAGCAACAAATCCCTGAGTCTGTGAATCTTCTGTATGCTTTTGGCAAGAGTCTTATTTACAACACTTTGTAGTATTTAGATTATGCCTAGTTAAGCACTAGAGTAATGTAATTACATTTGTTCTAAAATGTTTTGTAATTCAAGTAAACTCACCAATCTGATTGTTATTAAAAATAAAATATCAGTATAAAATCATGTATTCTCGTAGAAAAATAAGTATCAAATAAGAAATACAAAGACCTTTAAACGTGTTTAGATATTTAGTCCCATTGCTAGTAAAAGTAAAACATGAGAAATTCAAGCAAAAACATCTTTTGCATTTGCAAAGATATAGTAAGAGCTGTAATTTTAATATGTAGAAAAAGTTGCATAAAAATGGGTCAGTAAATTACAATACAGTATGGGTTAGTAAATTACAGTACAGTCAGACGGTGGCATGCTTTGTGGTCACCAGTGTTGTAAGGCTAATCACTCTTATATGTTAGAGTCTCTAAGACTGTTCTTAGGTTCAATCATTCACTATAAGGACTCAAATTACTCAGTAAAGCTTTTTTACTGATAGTTCATTACAGCACAAGAATACAGATTAAAATTCACAAAGGATAAATGTACACAGAGCTGAACTCTGGAGTAATCAGAAATAAGTCTTCAGTTGTCCTCTCCCTATGGTGTCACATGGGCAGCACTCTTAATTCTCCCGGCAATACATGTGCCCACCAAGGAAGCTTAGCAAAACCTTACTGCCCAAGGTTTTTGTTGATGGTCTGTCACACTGACATGAAGCACCTACATGACAAAGCTTAACTATTGGCTTCAGGTACAGCACCTTATGAACCAAAGCCTCAAGCACACAAAATCAAATCTGTGCCATAAGGTGCACAGGAACCATAAACTATCTGGCAAGGACCCATTTGTCATGTATACAAAAGTACTATCAGTCAGAAAATTCCTGAAGACTAGAGAGTATTTGCCAGGAAATATTGAAGAACTTTGAGCAACATGTAAGCCGGCTGAATTAACCTATTGCTGCTCTCTCTCTCTCTCTCTCTCTCTCTCTCTCTCTCTCTCTCTCTCTCTCTCTCTCTTTCCCTTTCTCTTTCTCTTTCTCTCTCTCTCTCTCTCTCTCTCTCTCTCTCTCTCTCTGTATTTGCAGTCTGCACATATATATATATATATATATATATGTATATAATTTTTTGTTTGCAAAATACATCACCACTAACATATCTCATCAATAAAGATTATTGCTATGGCAGAAACTGGAGAGAGAAATATGTGGAGATGGGAGAGAAGGAAAATCAAGAAGTGACTGGAGGCTTTTGTGGAAATCATGGTGGCATTGTTGGCTGTCAAGGTTCCCTGGCCCAACCCTCTTGTTGGGATGAGCCCTCCAACATAAGGTCTACCCAAATCCACAGCATACATAAAACACACTCTATACTGATAGAACATACGGTTACAAATTAAAACACATAAAATTAGAGCAAATTTCATGAAAAACTCAGCTTTACCATATACAGTGCACTCAGATATTTCCCACCCATTCTGGGACTCCATTGTATTCTACATTCTTTACAAAAGTATTGGATAAACTCTCTCTCTCTCTCTCTCTCTCTCTCTCTCTCTCTCTCTCTCTGTGTGTGTGTGTGTGTGTGTCTAGTTCTCACACCCTCTCTCTCAGAAATGTCAAGAAAGTTGTTCATGAAAATGTTAATTGATGCTATCTAAGTAAACTTGATTTATTAAAGGAAATACAAATTTTGATATTACAGTCTTCAGTCAACTTCTGTTTGCTAAATTTATTTTTTTTTGGTATGGGCATTTTTTTTCTTCACAAAAAGCTAATTTTGAAAAATGCAATTTCTGAAACTATCAAAGATATCAATGTAACTAATAATTTTCAAATGTCAAACCTGTATTTATGGGATGAATCAAAATTGTCAAAATTTAAAATCAGAATTGTTTCTTACATTACTCTCAGAATTAGCACAATTTACTTACAATAAGTAAGAAACAAATTGTCCTTTTAAAAAACATCCCAATGACTTAAAGTCTACTCTCCTAAATGGTAAAATGTTATGATTAATACTGCAGTGTTCCCTATAATTAAAACCTAAATAAAACAGTTTGGCTTATGATTAAGTAAATATATAACACTAGCAAAAAATATAACCAAAGTATCTTCTCTGTTTGTTATCTGACAAATGGATCTTACTATTGGTTAATAACAAGTTACACCATGCACAGGTACAAATTCTCTATGATGAATGTGATCATTATGTATACCCAAAATGTACCAATAAAATCTAATTTAAAAAATAACAAACTTTGACAGTAACAATTTATAACTGCTTTGGAATTTTGAAATGCTGTGAGATCCTGCGATAAGATTATCTTATGGAACTCAAAGATTACAAATTTAAATTAATGATATTATGTCTAGGAAAAATTTTCATGTTCAGTGTATTGTAAAAAATTGAAACTCATAAGGTTAAAATTGTAATTTTCTACTGAGCTAAAATATCCTCTCTCCATCATAGCAGTGCTATGTATGGGAAAAAAGCACCTCTGTTCTGACGGCAAACCTATACCTCAACAGCTGCCAGTACATTCCTCATCTCATCAAATCAGATACTTTCCTAGGTCATGCATACTAAATTGAGTGATTAAAAGATTAAAAAGCCTTCATGAAAGACGATGCCCAATTCTCCTGTAATTGAAGTCATATTCCTAGAAAACTTTATCACTTTCTCTTGTTCCTACTGTAACAGGTCTTTGGGTAGGGAAGGACACACCAAGAGTACTTTAACCTTTATTTGTACCACTTTCCACTGAGATTGTTTTCCTCTACAAGTATAGTGGAACTGAACAAAAACCGTGTCACTGTGCAGAAGCCTACTCTTTCTTCGTTTCTCTCAACGTGTTACATTTTATAGCTGAAAAAGTGTACAGAATGGTTAGTATTCAGATCTAACCTCATTTGCGTGCCTTCAAAGAGCAATATGCACTCAGAAAATATTTTAGTTTCTCTTTATCTTGTGGAGATTTCCTTTTGTTGTGTAATTAAGGTGGTCTACAGCCAAACAAACATTTAACTGAACCTCGTGGGAATTAATAAGCATGATTTTCTAATGCTTGGGATTAGTGGTAGTTTTTGAAGAATTGGTCTTAAACTTAATAATGAAAATTTTGGAGTGTAAATGGATTACAATATTAAATGACCCTGGAGAATAAAGAAAGATCACATAACCTTAAGCTATACATCATTTAAAGATCATGATGCCTACACTCTAAAATATAAAAATTATAGCATCATTATAAAATGAGTTCTTATATGATAAAAGATTTCATATTTCATCTTTGCACTTAAGATAATATGCCAAAATATAACAGACTTATTAGCCTATGGGACAATGACTGAAAATGATAGTGTTGTGTATATAGTCGTACAATTCTACTAATGTTCATTTTGAAGTGTTACCACCTCATTGCACTTTTTTTAGATGTAACATGTTTTATAACGGTATTTTACAATTTCACCACTCTATGTGTGTGTTCTGCTATTCTGAATTAGAGATCAGTTTCTAAATCTACTCAGTTTATGGAGGGAAAATTAACAAACATTCTTAAAACTATAGATGAACTCTGCTGAGAAGACTACCTTTTCAAGTATAATTAGAGGTCTAAAAATGGTAATAAAGTTATGAGCCATATGCCTGGAACCAATGGATTTTTTTCACCCTTGACTCAAGATTAAAAAAAACAAAAAAAGAGAAAGAGTAGGTTTCAGTCACGCTGTATTTAATCCAATTTGCTTGGGTTTAATCTCCAAAACAAGGCTGGTCTGCTAATTCTCAATTATAATGGCACATGTAATCAGAGTCCTCATTAACAAAGACTGACTATTAGGAATGAAAATTTGAAATGCAAATTCATCAAATCAAAACATTAAATGAGCTTCCACTCTAGATGTGTGGAGCTCCCACCAGGGCAGACCATGCTGGCCAACACCTGCCCTGAATGTTCCCTCCAGCTGAATGTTGCCTTCGGTTCCAGTTTTTGCCTCCTAATTGACCTGCTTATGATCTCTGCAACGATTAACATATGCTTATTAGTAATGGCTGGTTAAAGATTTCAACTGCTGCAGTTTACAAAGTCTAACAGAGATGGCACATTGTAGGGAAAATGAGCCCCTATTTTTCTCATCAGCAAAGTCACAACTGAGTTAGAGTGCATATGATAGAAATTACATGATTTTTCACTCTGTGAAATACTGCTTGTTAATGTAGCCATGACTCCAGACATCACCTATGCCAAGCAAGATACAAGTACTTGGTGAGTTTTTTTTCTTTTGTACAAGTGATTTTTAATTTGGTTATAAAAAGAAGGGAAAGTAAGATTTTCTCACTGGCCAAACAGTGCCAACATTGGATTTATTTTGAGTTTGAAAATCGTGACTTTACTTTTCTTCAGAATTTTTTCACATCATAAAATAAGACATTTTTTACGTGATGGAAATGTTACCTAAGTCTTATTAGGATGATGACACTCTGAGAAAATTATGATCTGAATTCGTATTCTGCTTGCCAAATACATTTCCTGATTTCTAACCAGCACCATCAGACTTGAGAGGGTTGGTATATGGACAGCTTCTTTTTCTTCCAGCCATATATTTCAATGGAAAAAATACTTCAAGTGTTCTGAAGAAATTTTCTTTTATTCAGTAGTAATGTCCAACCTTTTAGTATTGGTTCTCAAATTCTTTCATTGATCGGAATATAGTAATTTGACTATTTCTATCCTAATAAACTGCTATACCTTGATTTTATACCTTGATGTTGGTTGATCAAATTGATGCTTAAATCTCTATTTCAATTATCATTTTGTCCAACAGGAAGTAAAAGACTTTATCCTGCATGTCAAGAGGATTTGAACTATTATTTATTAACATGATGTTGGATAAATTGGTAAGTTTTCTATTACCAGCAAACAAAACATTGTAACCTCAGAAACTTAAAAATGTCGCTCATTTTTATCTTAGTTAAATCCTGGGGCAATGTGAAAGGAGCCTCCACACAGGGTTTCATTGGGCTGAAGTCAAGGTGTAAATGGAGCTCCCACTCAAGGTCTCACTGGGATGAAATCAATGGTCACAGGTCTTCTTTTGAATGTAGGGTCCTCTTTAAAGCTCACTAGTCATTCTACCCATGAGATGGAGATTGCTGTTAGTGAAGAGCTTTGCTCAGTTCCCTGAGGTCTCTTGTATCACTTGCCACATGGGTCCCTCTCTCCTTAAGCCAGTAATAGCTCATGGAACCCATCTAGTTCATCCAATTTCTGACTTCCTTATCATCTGCCAGTTGAAGAAAACTGTGCTTTAAAGGGCTTACGTAATTAGGTCACATCTACACAGAAAATGTCTCTACTTTAATGTCAAATATATCACCTCATCATGAAAATGAAATTCATGATATTCATGGTCCCAAGGATGGTGTAAGATAAATATATATATCAGACAGGTAAGAAATCTTGGAGTTCTATGGACCACAGTAAATCCCTTCACTGCTTTTGGCCTCAATTTGCTAATCTGAAAAATGAGGAGTTTGCACTAGATATTCTCTAGCTCCTTTTCCATGTATCTTCTAATTTCCAAATACTTACAAACACATGACTCAAGACGCAGACCACCAGTTAATTGTTATACTTTCAACAGACTGTCTTTCTTTTGGATCTGTCAATTATTTTTGAGGTAAATAAAATGGCAATAAAACAACTTCTCTTACTAGAAGATATGATCTAAATATTTATATTTAACTTCATATGGTGAACATCTCTTGCACAAGATTATGGTATTAAGAGGTGAGGCATTTGGGAGACAGAAAGGTTATGAATGGGATTAGTGTTTTTATAAAAGAGGCCCAAGAAAGATTAATTGTCCTTTTACAATGTGAAGGCACAGGCACCATCTGTCATCCAGAGGCTTTGCACCTTACCAGATGCAGAATCCACTGGCACCTTCATCCTGGACGTTAGCCTTCAGAAAAAACTTCTGTTGTTCCTATGCCACCTGGTCTATGGTGTTTTGCTATAGCATTCTGAAAGGACCAAGACACTAGGCTTTCTCAGTAAAATAAAAGAGAATGGAAGAATGAAAATCTATAACTTTAATGAACAAAAATAGCCCTAGAGGCACACTACAAAGAGTAATACATATACAAAGAGTAATTGTGAAACAAATTATGTGCGTTTCCAGAGATGAAAGAAAGTATAATGCGTAATGAGGAAAAATGTGTTGCTTGAGCATTTTATTTTTCAGTATTGTTCAGTAGTTTAGTTTTCAGTATTGTTCAGTACATGGAGTTCTAAGAAGGCAAGGCCACCAGATTTTAGATGAAGTTCTTTTATGTAGAGCTTTCTGATGTTTCAAAATTTATTAAATTTTTTAAAACCTTCCATTTGTTCAAAAATGCTATCGACCACCGTTCTCTACATTTGCTTCACCTCATGTGTAACATTCGCACTATAATTCATCTGACTTTGTAAAGAACAACTCTTGACTTCCAACTACCACAAAATCCAAGTCATAATCATAACAATCATGGGAATTCATCTCTTTTTTAAAATTAAATTCCACACAGGCAAGTTCTTTCTCCTTTGGAGCGGACTTCATTACTTCAGCATTTCAAATACAATCTTTCCACAGTGCAGAAGAGGTGTGCGAATTTAAACACTCCTCCAGGTGACTGCATGTCTCTGATTTTATAAAGTAAAAACAAACAAACAAAACAAATAGAATCCCTGTCCTTTTTTCTACTTGTGGACTTGTCAAGAAAAAAATGGAAGCGCTAACAGTTTGAAAAATGATTCCTTGCTTGCTGATGAATTACATCAAATAACGGTTAATATATGAAGCCGGCCTTGCAACTTGATCAACCTATTCTCAAAACAAATTACGTTTTAGATACGCAGAAGCAAGAAGTAAGAAAATACAAGGTGTTATCATCTGTGATAGTACAGTAAAAGAAAACATTGTCTTAAATCCCCTCAGAGTATTTTCCGCGCTTTGAGCGCCTTGCCTCTATCTGAAGCAATTCTCAAAGGCCTGTTTTGCTAATGTCTAAATGCAAAGAATGATGCTGCCAAGTACCATTCAACAGAAAAGCAGCTTCCTAAAACCATTCCAGAGTGTCCTCACCCACCTTACACACGGAATCTGTACCCGTGTGACTTCTGGGTCTTCCTGAATCTCAAAATGATCACAAAAGTAAACATTTTGAACCACTTGAGGAGGATATGGAAGTAGCCATGCAAAGAAACATATGGAAAAACTAAAGACAACTAAAAACACTCACGAAAGAGGAGTTCCAGGACTTCCTGGAAAAATGGCCAGAACAATAGGATAAATGTGCTCAAAGAAAGGGGTACTATTTTGAGGATGACTATTTCCTTTCTGTAATAATTTTTAAAACTGTAACCACTCAGTGTGTTTTTAATCATGCTTTGTATATTCTTTCTTTATTATGGGAATATAAATTTGTTTGTTTTCTAGCTAAAATGAATAAAACCACTTTAACAAAGATGATTTTGTAATAATCTGCTATGAAAATATATTTAGAGTGGATTATTTATACGATAAAACTTTTAGCTGCTGGCCAACATCACTGAGCATGTATATTTGACTCTAAAACTATCAGAAGCCCAGGTGAACACTGGATCTCCTTAACTCTCATCTCTGAGGATTTAAGATCAAGTATATATATATAAATAACTTATTTGTAATCAGCCTAATTTTCCTCATTTCAACATATGCCACCCGAAATCAGTCTTGGTTCCTTGGCTTTTAATCACTATGAATGAAGTATAGTAGAATGGAAGCATGGGTAACAAAGCTACCATTTTGATTTGGTTGTATTGTCTACGGCCATACCACCCTGAACGTGCCCAATCTCATCTGATTTGGTTGTATTCTGTTTCTAGTGAAATTATTCCAGACCTCCCTACAGTCAAATGTACATAGTGGCTTTTTTGTCCTTTGATTTCAGTTGGTGAAAGGTTCACAACCTGTTATAGAGACCTAGCTATGCTTGGATAATACTAGATTTCATCTCCTTTTGGAAAGTTATGACATTGTTTATTTGACAGATTATAGTACTGTATGTCCTTCTGTGCTTGAGAAAATTGACATTACTTGGAAATTCTCCTAATGGGGAGTTGGACTTTGCCTCTGAACCTAGAATTCAGCATTCCTTTGCTAAAATTCTCTACAGAATTTTAGAGTCTGTAGAGTTACATGAGCATATGGCTAGGGAAAATATGCCTAGTATTTCTAAAATATGCTTTTCTCCTAGAAAAATAGTGATAATTATTTTTGACTCAATGAATTCTGAGAAATTAATGAGTTAATACTTGTAAATTATCTAACAGTGCTTGGAACAGTAATTATTATTGTTACTATTGCAATTTTTAATGTCTGAAATAAACTGGATTGTCACAACACTTCATGTCAATATTATACTCATTTAATGGTATATTTAAAAATTGTTTAAATATTAATCATTGCTTTCAACTTATCAGTTCCAAGAATCACTCCCACACCCTGGAAGTTGGAACTGAGTGAATAACGTGAAGACGGTCCAAGAGGTACCTGGCAATGCATGCTCAGTAACTGCTCATCACACTCATTCTTAGAATCATCTAGTGATACCACCCACCCAATCACCACCAGCATTTGCAAGCATTTTTTCAATCTGCTTTCTGCAGTCAATGAAGTACATTTTTTATACTTATTCTGTCACTCCATTATTACCCACTAAGCATAAAATATAAAGATAAATTTTTTGAGAGAGAAAAGAGAAAAAAACAGTTGTAGTTGGCAAAAAATAGTTCTATATTTCTGTATCCATCCGTCTACTACTTATCTATCACCGGGTTCTTCGTTTTAACTATTGCAGATGTTACAGCCATACACACTTTTTCTAGTTCCTACTCCTGTGCCAGCAGACTCTACACCAAGCTACTGCCACCTCTCCTGATCTCCAGAAAAATCCTCCATTTAGAGGCTGCAGTCTCTATTTGTGCCACTCTTTAATTTATTCTTCAAAATCTGTACAAAGAATATCTAATTCCACTCCTACCTTCAGACAATTTGTTTTTCTCTGAAATGATTCAGAGATGGGGAGGGGAAGGGAGAGACAGAGTTGGGGAGAGAGAGAGAGAGAGAGAGAGAGAGAGAGAGAGAGAGAGAGAGCAAGGTGCTGGACACAGGCAAAGACAAAGACATGCAGACACAAAGATGAGAAGGTTAGCTTTAATAAGCACCCAGATTTTTATAGTCAAATATTTTCACATTCTTTCTGGGCTATATTATAAGATAACTAAATGAGATATTGTAATCTTTTAGTTCCTACAAACTAATATCATAATTAGGCACTTTCTCCAAGCCTTTCTGCGCACCTGGAGATACATTCCAATAAATGAACAAAGCTGAGACTGATGGGTCACAGCCAGTAGCCTCCCTGGGGCAGGTTGTCAGTGCATCATCACCTCCTGTGTTCTTTGTTTTTATTTTCTTTTTTAGTCCCCCCCCCCCCAGTCATTTCTAGGTTAAACTTGGGAATTTGCCTCTTTTTCACTCTATTCTTTATTTCTGCTCTAAGCCCAGAGAGGTGAGTAGGACCCTGTGGGGAAGGGAGCTCCCTAGACCAAAGACACACTTCCTCTCAGACCTTTACTTGTCTCCTCACCTCTCCTCTGACTGGAGCCAGGACAATGGCAGAAGGTATTCCCTGTATCCACTTGCACCAGAATTAAACTGGAAATTCTTCCTCTGTTTGAGATGTCTTGAAACTCCTACTGGTCCATATCAGATATTCCTGCTTTTTCCTCGTCACTGACAACTATTCACAACTCAAAACTACATTGGGAACCAGGCTTGGTGGCACACACATGTAATCTCAGGGAAGAGGAGACAAGAAGGCCAAATTCTATCCCTGCTGTGTAGTTCAGCAAAACCTTGTTTAAAAAACAAACAAACAAACAACAACAGCAAAACATAAAACAAAATAGATTTGGGATATAGCTCAGTATAAAAGCCGTCGGCTCAAATCCCAATACTACAAAAACAAAATGAAACGAAGTTCAGTGGTCATCATAATACTACTGTTCACATTTTTGGTTTCTACTCAATTAGAGATCACTAGCTCTGAAGCTCATCTACTATAGCGGGTTTCAACCACAACTGCACCACAGTAGACTTTAGAGCAACTGGGGCCTGAGTCCTCCCCTCAGAGATTCTGATAGAGTTTGTCTGAGATGAGATTGACCAGGCTCCCTAGGTGATTCTAATTGCAGCCACAGTTAGGCTGTGCAGAAGTAGAGACTAAATATAGAGAGAATGAAATAGAGGCAGGCACACCAAGAGGGCTGTTGCTGGAATCTCCCTCAGTTATACCCACCCACAGCCCCAACCACCTTGATTTCCCTAAATTCCTGTAATCCCCTTAATCTCTTGCACACTCTGATTCTTTTTCCTGAGTAAGCATTGTCTCCTGACCACATCAATGCCTACGTCATACAAACTCAACCTACACATTTTATTCCAGTTGTAACTTCCTGGAGAAAAGCTTACTTGGTCACCTGAAACCATGTGTGCCTTGTCATAGCAGCAAGCTTATCCCATGCACAAGAATTTACCCCACTAGAAGTGGAGACTACACAAGGGGTCCAAGTGTTTGGATATCAGATTGCCTGCATTCAAGACTCAAAGGCATCACATTCTAGTTGTTTGACATTGATGATTATTCAACGTGCCTGGGCCTCAGTGTCCACACTTGTAAAATGGAGGTAACAGCTGTATGTCCTTTATAAGGCTGTGAGAAGGGTGCCATGAGCTGATGTACACAAAACACTCAGAATGGTGGCTCTTACATAATAAGCATAAAATGGCATAAAACAATTCCATAATTAGTCTTAGTTGTATAACTTGAGGCTTAATGTCTTTCTAGAATGCAGGATCCATAAAGACATACCCATGTCTTTTATTTTTTTTACTTTCATATAATTAACTCTTAATGAAATACAATGACATTCAAAGTGAAAAAGTGAACACACACACACACACACACACACACACACACATATATATATATATATATACATATATATATACAAATAAATAATTAGGAATATGTTAGGCAAAGCGTTTCTCATAGTGTTGTTTTGAAAATATTTCTCATCATGAAAGAGTCTCCAAATGCATGGCTTTTGAAGACTTAATAAATAATAAGGGATAAATTTCCCATTGAGGTTGTTGTTTGTACATTTTAATAGAACATCTAAAGTCTAACAATAATGTGAGTTTCCATCTTAGATTTTTCTGTCTTGAAGAACCAACTTAAAATGAAATAAATTGGCAAAGGTTTAGTTGTAGATTTTGGCAGGATGTGTAATTCAAAAACTAGATAATTGGGTCTTGAGTAAACATAAATTAATGGTACCCTGTTAGTATGTAGGAAATGTTAAATAATAATGGCACCAATATAAAGATTAGTATATCTTATTTATTTCATAAAACTAACAAACCATTGAGCATCTACCTGAGGGCTACTGCTCCTTAACTTTTAATTTAAATTGATTTTATGTTTAATTTATGAATGTTCAAAATATTATGAAATTAAAGAGAAATGCAACCTCATAAATCAATGTGTTCTGGATTGCCAGTTTAATTTCCATATTGATTTAGTGCCTGGGCTGGTAGCATCAACTAAAAGCCATAAAACATGAAGTCATCATTGAATAAATGGCCAGATGGATAAGACAAGAGTCATGGCTAAGAAATATTCTGTGATTATTCTCCATGATGGAAAAGTAAGCATAGTATTGATAAACCAGATTTTCAATTTGGACTTTTCTTTCATTCCTACAGGCATTTCTGTTATTTAATCTTTTGTTTTTGTTATAACTGATGGTATATGAGATGGAGTAGTAAATTTGGTCCTTTAAAAATGCAACACGTATGGGTTTCAAACATTTCTGTATAATACAACATACTATGACTTTTAATTGTAATGTAATAGGATTTGCAGATAACTACATTTAGGAATTGCTATTGATCAGGAAACTATATACATACATATATTTGAAGTATCAGAAAGAATTCAGTCTTTATCAGTAGTATAAAATTATTCCTAATTTATGTTATTTTACAGTGTTCATTGTATTCCAAGCTAACAAAACTAAAATTCTTTTCTGAGAAAGGGATAAACAAAGAGTTAAGATATGTCATGTACATATACCAAGTCCCCATGATAAATGTCACTATGCACTACAAACATGTACCAATTTAAAAATCATAAAGCTTCTTTCAGGAAAGGAATAACCCAAACATACTACTAAGTAACAGAAATTCTAGAGTCAAAATCATTTAATTTTTCTCTTGACTCTACTACTTAATAGCTGGCATTTTGTAACCTTGACCAAGTTACAAAATGGAATAAAAAATATAAAATACTTCTCATCTTTATCCACCTCATCCATGCTTCCATTCTTTCAGTTATTTAGTAATTAGCATTGAAACTCTGTATTCATATGTATACTAGCATTTTTGCTGCTGAAACACAATACCTGATGTGCACAATTTTTAAAAGAAAGGATTTGATTTGGCTTATGGTTTCAAAGAATGCAGTTCATATTAAGTGGGTTGCAAGGCAGAAACATTATTAATTTTTTATTTTAAAGAGACAAAAGCAAAAAGCAAGCAAATAATTAAAAACAACAAATAAAAGCAAAAATGCAATAGCAATAAATAAACAAGGGTGGTATAGGATTTCAAAACAAGATGATAGGAATTTAACAATGATTGTTATATTACATAGTGAAATCCTCAAAGTAATTGCAGATACAGGCATGCAAGATTGATCAAACAATATAATTTCCCTTTAAGCAATTTTTCCGTTTCTATATCTATTGTAAGTTTGGATCTTATTTACTCTCAGTTTTTTACACTAGTGAGATAATATGGTGTTTATACATGCAAATCTGATTTATTTCACTTATGAGTGTGGCTTCTAGTTGCATTCATTTACCTATAAAAACCTCGAATTTATCATTCTTTATGGCTGAGTAGTATTGCGTTATGAAAAATCACATCCTTTTTTTTTTTTTTTTTTTTCATTCCTCATATGATAGGCAATTGGTTTGCTTCTAGGATCTGGCTATTACAAACTGTGCAACTGTCAACAAGGGTACACATATATTGCTGTGGTCTGATGTTTTCAATTCTTTGAGGGAAATATCCGGAAAGGGAATAGCTGGGTTGAATGAGACCTCTAATTCTAGTTTTGAAGGAATCTCCATTCTGATTTTCACAGTGATTGTACCAGTTTACACTCTTATCAACAGCAGAGTAGTGTTCCTTTTTCCCTATGGCCTTGTCAGCATTTGTTGTTGGTTAATTTCTTGATGTTAGCCATTCTTTCTGGAGTGAGATGGTACCTCAGTATTGTCTTAATTTGCATTTCTCAAATGATCAATGATGTTGAACATTTTTGCATATATTTATTTGCCTTTTGTATTTCTTCATCTGGGGATTATACATTCATCTCAGATGCCCATTTTTGGATTAGGTCTTTAAATTTAGGGGACTTGATCTTTTGCTATTCTTATAAATTATAGATAAAAGTCTTTTTTCTGAGGGTCAACTGGCAAAGCTCTTTTCCCAGTGTGATTTTTTCACTCTGTTGGTGATTTTTTTTATGTGAAAAAAATCTTTTTAAGAAGATGAGATCCCAGTTGTTGATTCTTAGATTTTGTTTATGAACTCTTTGCCTAATGCATGTCCTCGAGATTTCTCCCTACTTTGTTTTCCAGTAGGTTTAGTGTTTCAGTCTTAATCTTTAGCTCTCTGATCCATTCTGACTTTAATTTACTGCACAGAGATAGGCGTGGTTTTAGTTTAAATCTTCAGCGTATAGAAAGCCAGTTTTTCTAACATCACTTATTAAAGAGGCTGTCTTTTTTCTAGTGAATGTGTTTGGCCCCTTTGTCAAATATAAGGTAACTAAGTATGCGTATAGTTGTGTCTGTATCTTCTGTCCTGTTCTACACATCCTCAGGTCTTTTTTTCTTTTTTCTTCTCTTTTGCCAGTGCCATGCTGATTTTATTATCATAGGTTTGTATTATAATTTCAAGACTGGGATTGTGATCCCTACTGCCTTATCTTTGTTGCCCAGCATTGCCTTTGCTATTTTAGGTCTCTTTTATGGCTCCATATGAATTTTAGGAAGATTTTCTTGAGATATGTGTGATATGCTAATGGTATTTTGATTGAGATTACTTCAAATATGTATAAGAGTTTTGGGAGCAGGGCCATTTTCACAATGTTGGTTTTTCTTTCCATGAGCAAGTGATATCTTTCAGTTATCTAAACTCCTCTTCAGTTTCTTTTTTCAGAGTACTGTAATTTTCAATGTATAAATTTTTGACTTCCTTTAGGAAATCAAATACTAGACTGAGTCCTAAGTATTTCATTTCTTTGATGGTATTGTGAAGGGTGTGGTTTATTTAATTTCACTCTCAGTTAGTTTGTTGTTTGTATACATTATGCTATTGACTTTTGATTACTGATTTTCTACCCTGCTATGCTGCTAAATTTGCTTATTAAGTCTAGAAGTCTGTTGGTAGAGTTTTGGGGGTCTTCTATGTAGCGAATCATGTCACCTGCAAATAATGATAATTTAACCTTTTCTTATCTTTATTCTTTTAATTTCTCTCTATTGTCTAATTGCTCTGATAAATGTTTCCAGAACTATCTTGAATAGGAGTGGTAATAGTGGACAACCTTGTCTGATTTTAGAATGAAAGCTTTGATTTTCTGACCATTTATATGGTGTTGGCTGTTGGTTTGTCATAGATGAAGTTTATCAGATTGAGATAAAGACCATCTACTTGCAATTTTCTCTAGGGTTTTTACTATGAATGAGTGTTGGGCATTATCAAAAGCTTTTCCTATATCTATTGAGATAATCATATGATTTTTGTCTTTCATTCTGTTAATATGGTGTATGACATTTATTGATTTGAAAGATGAAATATTATGATAGAAAACTATAGGAAGCAAAATTGATTAGTACCTGGCAGCCAAAGTAAAGTTGGGGAATAGTGTCAGAGAGGAAGAGGCTAAGCACAAAACATAGATGCCAAGGCCATATCTCTATGATCCACCCAGACACATCCAAATGTGTGCTCCACCATTCTCCTTACAGGTCCCAGTCAATCAAATACCACACTTTCAACACTACATCATGCCATGTCTTTAGTTTTACAAATTTCCACAAACTTGTGAACTTCAGCATCCATTCTATGTCTCACATTTCTGTAGGTTAGAAATCTGGCATGGCCTGAATAGATTTTCTATTCAGACTTACAAGATCAAAACTGAACTGTTAGGAGTACCTTATCACTTTCTAGAAGCTTTGGGGAAAACAAATCTACTTGCATGCCCCTTTATGTTGTCTTTAAAGTTCAGTGCCTTACAGTTGCAGGATTGAAGTCATAATATGTTTGCTCAGTGTTAGTTTGGAGCTCTTCTTAATTTATGGAGATTGCACTCATTGCTAAAAGTGACTTCTTTATCTTGAAGCCCACAAAAACACACAAAGGTCTTCTTAAATTTAGAATCCCAGACTTCTGTTGTTACAACCAGCCAGAGAAAACTGTCTTCACTTTAAGGGCTTCTGTGAAGAGGTCAGGTCCACTTGCACACTTTTGTTTCTTAAAGTCGTTCATACACCATAACTTAATCATAAGGATAAAATTCATGAAATGCAGTTTCAAGGATTACAAAGATTATGGACACAGTAGAATTGGGAGGGAAAGGAAGTCTTGAATCTTGTAGGCCTACTGCAGGAAGACATTTTATTCTGTGTGAATTTATGTGGATTATTTTTCATGTTCTTGCTTTGCTTTTATGCATTCTTCATTTTGGTGTAGAGTTTTATATATCTGTACAAATTATGCTTGCAGTGAACATTTTAGGAGAGTTATTCTAATATTTGTGAGTGGGATAAAGTATGGGAGTTGTTTCCGGGAACAGAAAATTCTACTCAAAAGTGAAGAGGTGGAATGATGGTGTAGAGGTAAACTAGGGCAAAGCCAAAAGAAAAACAGAAGACAAGCGATGTTAGGAAGGATAACCATGAGTACTTGATTGTTAGTTATATTAGAGGTTAGAAAATAGATTTATTCAGAATATGAATAATACCTAGATTTCTGATCTCTCTAACTGGGTAGTAGGTGAGTTCTTTTATGCTGATAAGGACTACAGGATGAAGGAGAACAATGATTTATAATTCAATTTTGGTCCTGCTGTGTTTGGATTGCCCATATCATACAGTCCTATAGATATCTAGTGGTTATTTGGATGTATGACCCTCAGGCTCAGAAGAAAAAAAAACGGGGATTTGCATAATTTTAAGAAAAATGCAAGAACTAGTTGAAGTCATAGGAGAGGTGGACACGTACCATGATAAATATTTAGGATAAAAAGAGAAGCAAAGAACAGGACACTGGGAACAAAAAAAAATCAGCATGAGCAGCAGAAAGAAAAAATATGCAGAAAGAGATCTCTGGGTGAACCCCATGGAAGAAGAAACAAAAAAATAGAGAAATAACTAGCTTTGTAAAATACATGCATAAAAGATTGTAATGATGATAATAATGCTGAGCAATGAGTATACTTACTGACTGAAGAGTGTAGGATGGGCTCTACTATGTAAAACAGCGTGGGTTCTTGCAGCTTCCCTGAATGGCAAGCATTATCAATTTGTTTTACATTTGAATACGCTAAAGGTTAGACTGCTGAAGTAACTGGTGTGGGTCACAGAGATTTGTCACAGAGATAAGCGTAAATGGAACCTCTCCTGGGATTTAAAGTTGGAGAAGTCCACTTCTGGAACACATCATCTTCCCCCTTACTGCCACATAAAATAAGAGCTAAAAAGAGTATATGTATGTGACAAACTAAGAGATCACATTTTTTATTGCTGTTGTTTTTGGTTTTGGGGATTGCTAAGCAAGTGTCCCCCAGCCTACTTTTTATTTTTAAGAGATTTACTTTTTATATTGACCCAAGGTCCAACATGTTTGTGTATATCTCTGTGTTGAAAACTTCAAACATTTGGACATTAGTGTGATTAAAATGAAAAGATAAAGTAAACACTTTGATATTGTTAGCTATATTTTTAAGGAACTTGACTATAAACCTATGTAAGCAAGGCATGGTGACACATGCCTGTATCCCAGCACTCAGGAGGCTGAGGCAGGAGGATCGCTGCCACTTCAAGGCCAGTCTGGGCTACAAAGTGAGTTGAAGACCAACCTGAACTGCATAGCAAGACCAGGTCTCAGAAAGACTGTCCTCCTCAAAAAACTATGTAAAAGCTGTGTAAGAGGTATGAAAGAAAAGATGGAGAGCAGTAAGTGAAATTGTTATGCTTGTACATTGTTCTTAGTTTTATATTTGTATTGTAACTTAGCACATCTTTTATGATTATCATAGAGCACTTTCCCCAAGTCCTCACAGTGCCAGATACACCATGAACTCTATAAAGGTTTTCTGATTGACCTAATGAAAAGCTAGGAGCAAGATTAATGTCAAACACTGAGTATCAGTCATATGGAATAAGTTTATCATTGTGCCAGGAATTAGATATTTAGGCTACAAATAGATAAACCAGATAACCAAAGTGTAATAATAGATTCTCCTCAAGGTATAATAGTGTTTAGCTGACAAGGAGCATGTAAACAGAGAGGGAAGGAGCTATTATTATTGATTGCTCACCTATTGTTGGCTTTATATGAAGAAATTTAACTGAAAATGTATCTTTTTAGGAGTAGATAAGGGATCTGGAAGTTGTAATTTAATCCATTCACATGAGCAGCAGCTGTGGAGTGCCTAGTATAACCTACCCCTGTTAGACATGGGACCCAATCGGGAATTGAAATCACAAAATACAGGTCAAGGTCGACTAAACCACACATAGGAAAATACGGTTAACTTTGTCAAGGGCATGCAAGACGGAAATCAGTAGAACGATTGTCTCAGTCCTATTGTCACACATATAGACATACCTGAGCTCTTGTTCAGGTGTTATATTTTGAAACCTGAGGAAAAGTGTACCTATGCAAGTATAACTGGAACCGTTGTTTCTGAAGCCATCTTTTGAATATGCAGGCTCTTAATTTTATTTTTTGCTTATCTGTAAAAGAGTATGTTTCTGTCTTGATTTTACTGTTTAAACTGGTACATGTGGTTCCATTAAAGTACCACCACAGACCACTCTTGGGATTTCTGAGGTCCTTCCGTCACACACACATTCAATTGGGTAGGAGGTCTTTTTGCTTGAAAAATTTTTACATATACATCTGAGAGGTTTCTTTGTGTAGTCACAAGGTCAGTGCTATGTCACATAGTCCCAAACTTGGCATACGACCTGGCAGCCAGCAGGCATTCAATATGTATCTGGTGGAAGTATGATTCACCTTTGTTGTCTCTGCTACTTCCACAGTCCTTACCATGGCTTGTTTAATCAATGCAATAATCAAACTGCTCTTCCTGTCTTTACTCTTGCCTTAGCCAATTCATCTTTCTTATTGAGGCAAGAGTGCTCTTGTTAAAATGGTAATTTGATCCTAATGCCCTCTGATTAGAATCCTTCAAATAGATTCCCATTACTTGTAGGAAAAAAACTCAAACTTTACTGGATGACATTTAAGGTCCTTCATGATTAAGTCCCTGACTGCTTCTGTTCTTTGCTTATCACTGTAATTTTTTCCCGTTTTCTTCCTTATTCCTCTCTTGCATCTCACCAAGGTCCTTGATTTCAGGTATGCTGCACAAACTACAGCTCTGAGTGTTTCTCATGGTTTCTATATTTCACAGCACTTTTTCAAAGTTTCCGCATCTCCCTGGACCTTATAGTTGTTACAAGCCTGAAGACCATTTGTCTGCTTTGCAGAGTTTAGCTCAAAGCTTGTCTCTTCTTTAAAGCACATCCTAAATAGTCTCCGGGAGAGTTCATACCTCCAGTGTACCTAATTTAGTTTTCTATCAGAACATTTATACTACTAATTCTTTCATGCTTTTTATTAAATATTTTACTGCCTTATGTTAATTTTTAACCTGTTTATATTATTCTTCTCATTATCCTGTAAATCCTGTGCCTTGAGACGCAATTGGATTCATTTTTGGATGTGCTATGCCTAATACAGATCCTGAATGTATCCCCACATGTAGGAGATAGCTAGTAAAATTGTTTATTATTTATTTCTAGGTTATAGCTATTTTTTGAGCTAAAATTTAAGCTACCAAGCAGAGATCATGCACTTGAAACCCCTCAGACATAACATTATTTTGGTACAGGGTAGTTGCTGAATATTGATCAATATTGATGATGTTTATGTTAATTTTGTTTCACTATGATCTACAATGTGACATGCTCATTTTTCCAAAAAGCACAGCTAACTTTTGGATAAGGGTCATAAACAGACGAAGCTACCGGTATAAGATAAGGAACTTACCATGACGCTAGGGCATAGTAGAATGGTCTCCTAATTCATATATATGAATAACTAAACTGAATGGAATATTCCACACAAGAGTGAATGATGTGCTACGTGTAAGTTGAAAATCCACTGGCTCTTGGTACTAGCTTCCTCTGATACTACTCATAAAAATTTACTTCTGTCAATGTTCTAACACATAAAACTTTGGCTAAAAATAGACATTTTGTAGACTAAATATGGCCCCAAGTGTATTGTGGTTTCTTCTATAAAAAGGCAGAATCTAAATCCTACCCCTGAAATCTGGACTGTCTTTGCTATGCCATGCAATAGAATAAGGTGGAAACAACATTGTGTGCAGTCAGGAACCAAGTCTTCATGGCTTTTTGGTTTCTTGAAATGCTGCCTGGGGACTGAAGTATGTGGAATCTCAAGATGAAAAGCCATACGGAGAAGTCCAACCTCCCACCAATCCCGGCTGAACCTGCATCCTCGACATATTAGCTGATGTTCACGGTATGAATAAGCCCAAGTATGACCAGTAGAATAGTCACACAGGAAACCCATGGGACAGTAAGAAATAACGAAGCACAATTGCTTTAAGCCACTAAGTATCAGGATGAGATAACTGGTGCAGGCATAACAACAAATGTAAGTGTTAGATTCCTTTCCTTCACAAAGTAGTTGTAAACAACCAGAATATCTCTTTAATGGTCCCAGAGAGCCTGACTAGAGAAAGGTTATTCAGTGAGATTATGAAAGCATTTCCAGCACATTGTGACAAGCGACAGAAATAGAAAGGATTTGAGCAAGCACATGTTCATACATACTGATTTTGTAAATCTTCAATTCCTGGCAAGAAAGGATAAAACAAAGGCTAATCAGACCAATATGAGTCTCATCTAAATGTTGCATTGCTTCAAAGGTTAGAACAGTGGAAATTCAGTTTAAAAATATTTAAAGGTTAGCAAAAATAGAAAAGCCTAGAAATTTGAAAAAGAAATGCTGTGAAACAAAAATCCATTAATATTTAGTAACCTTCACTCAGCTTCTCCAAATGTGAGGGAGTCAGTAATGGGGTCAGATCTTTCCTGAATCAGAATTCTAGTTAATTCAGATACCTTGCAAAAAAAAAAAAAAAAAAAAAAAAAAAAGTCCAAAATTTCTCAGCGCTGAACAGAAAGATAACTAAGATTAACTAGAAAACCCCTGCTGGCATATAGCCACAATTTTTCCTTGCGTGCCATATAACACATGCACAAATAAGTATTGGCTTCTTAATTACATAGAGTAATTCACAAAACTTTTTTGAAACATTTAGTGTGCAACAAAATTGTCTGTGGATTTGAATCCTAGTGTGTTTTAGTGTGGCATGTGTTCACAGCTCAACCAGTACACTTTTGATTTCACACATCATCATGAGTTTGTATAGCACATTCTAAGTTTAAAAGCTGAGGTTCAAGTATTAACATTTTGTCTAAATGTAAAGTTCATTACTATGCAATAAAATAGACTTAGTAAGCATTTTTATTTTAATCTACAAGAAATGGATTACATAAATAATAATATTTATAGCTCTTATACTACAGTCACTGCTCCAGTGACTTGTATATGTTAATATTCTTTGTCCTCATACAACAATGATATGCAGGAAATATTAAATATATTCCCATTTTACAGATAAGTAAGCTGATACAGAAGCAAGTATATAAATTTGCCCATGGTTATATGGCTAACAATCACAAGGTTGAGATTCGAGCCTGTGTAGCCTGTCTTTCGAATGTATGCATTTAGCTTTTATGTTATAATTCTCCTCTAGGAAAATGAGTGACATTTGTCCTTTAAATTTTAATGACAACAATTTTAGATTTCCCTGGGCCCACAAATGTGTTTTGGTAGCTCCCGCACTCCCACATTAGTCGGGCAGGGACTTACCCTGTGCAGACAAGTTATATCCAAAGGGACGAAAGGAATCAAGGTACGTACGTAGATCTCCTTTCGAGTGCATTATGAAAGGAAAAGGATTATTGATACCATGATACCATTATGTACATGGGAATCTCTGCTCAAATTCCAGGGGTCCCAAAGGCCAAGTGAGAAGGCCAAAGATATATTTATTGATTGCTTGCTACGGAACTCTTGCCAAGTCATTCAAAACATATCTTTCCCATCTTTCTATCTGAATTGGCTTTGTCTCTTTCAAATGTATCTCAAAAAGAAACACATTTTTATCTCAAAAAGAGATGAAAAATTGATGATTATTGTGGTACCTGTATAAGTATTTTTGATACTTAGCAGACAGCATGTCTCTCTGTCATTAATTTTCATATTTGCTTTTTTCATGATACTGAATTTTAAAAAGTAATTTAAAGGAAAAGAAATGATTTGTTCAATGTCAGAAATGTTTGTTCAATAATTACCCTGTTAAAGTCAATTAAAATAGAATATGATATTTAGTTTACTAGGACTTATAATTTTGAGACTCAAGGGCTTTTTCGAGACTAAAGTTGATTTCACTCATCACAATACATATAAGTGAATTTTTTTCAATTTCTTTCAATGGATCAATGATCTTTTAAACTCTATCCATAAACTTCAAAGTTAAATAATCACACTTTATCCTCTATGTTTCTTAATTCATTAAATAGGATGAATCTGAGATTTAAATGATGTATCTATTATATATTAATGTCAATATTGACTATTATCACAGCACTAATAATGACTGCCACTTACTTTGTAGTAAAAGTAAGCTATCCTCAGTGATCATGTGTAACACATACTGGAACTGACATCATTTTACATGATGGATATCTAAAACACAGGGATAACACCCTCCAAATAAATGCGGGAGCTAAATTTTGAGGCTGAATGAGTCACATTCCACAGCGCTTGTGCGTTATGAAACCAATTAGCACACTGTAAGTATTCAAAAAGTATTTGGAGCTGTTACAGTCACTATTGTTATTTAAATACAAAAGTGGAAATTGTAAGACAACAAACAGCACATGAGTACAGTTTTTTTTCCTTGAATAAGTGAAAATGGATTTTTCTTTGATTTAATAATTGTCTCCTTCTGCCCTAGGTTCTAATAGTTAGATAATGGATCTTCTCAACCATTATATGTCTTCACCTCCAGCTGGGGACACATAACTTTTATTGTGGTCCATTATCTGGCCATTAGAGGCCACAAGTATGTCCCCTGACCCTCTGCTTCACATTATGCTGAAGAAAACTGTAGAAAATGTAGAGACAGCAGCTTTTCCAGTATCAGACATGCAAGAAGCTCCAAAGCCGCCTATATTGAGATCATTCATTTTCGTTCTGCTATGAGTTCATCACGCAAGACCTGAGAACAAAATTTAGTCCCAATTCCAGTTCCCAGCCTTTTCTTTTGCTCTGTCACATCAATATGTCACACCTAGCAACTGCTAAACTTTACTGCAGAGATCAGAATTTTCTTTTTGTTTTAGCAAGGGCTTTGAATTGCTGAGAAGTTCACTAAATGTGTTCCACTTAGTGAAATTTTTGTATCTTGTCACACATACCACTGAAACCCAAACTTCTAACATTTTATGTGATGGATTTGGGTGACATGTTTTGTTTTCAAAATTAAAGTGAACTATAATTAATTCTGAATAGGCACTTATTTTTCAGAACTTTGTACCAATGAGGAATAATTGAAAGTGCCGAGTGAAGATATACAAATATTTGCTGACAGAATCTAGTTACATGTGTCAGGATTATTTTTACTCTCAACTATAGAAACAGAAAATTTACATGCATGAGATAATTCCAAACACGGTTCAATATCTTGGCCATCACCAGAAGAGAGTTGTTGGCTTTATCAATTGCTTTTAAGTTAACTTTTAAATTTTGTTTGAAAACTGAATGAAATCCAAAAATCTACTTACTTCTTAATGCATGTCACCTTTGATTTTTTAAATGGCCTGCTTAACTCCTTTGCCAATCCTTGCTAATCCAATTACTTGCATCTGAGTTTATTCTACTCATGGCAAAGTTACAAAACTATATTGTAAGTAGTCAAAATATATAGCTTTTTAAACGAAAAATAAATATCTTGGGGAGCTTGAGCCCTGTATTTGAACATATGATATAGAATACTTTCCCCATATTTTTAGTAATCCTCAAATAGAAGACTTTTCCCTCTCTTTGACCACTTTTCTAGTTAGTTATTCTCTTTCTTCTCTGATAGCCTTTCTACTTTGTACCTCTTCCTGAAAACCATATACATGGGTGGAAGATATCATTTTTTAAAAAGTCCAATCCACATACTTAACAGCAAATATATCACTGTGTTACGGTTTTTATCTAGATGTCTGCCCAAATCCTAATATGCTCACAAGTAGGGCTTTTGAGAATGACTGATTCATTGATGTGTGATACTAGATCATTGGTGTGTGATTCTAAATTAGTCTATTGATTAGTCTTGTGTGGTTCTGAATTTGAAATGATGCACTTACTAAAGAAGCAAGATGCACTCTGGGTGCTGGTGACACCAATGAATAGACTTGGGATAAAAAAGGGAAAAAAGAAGGAACTCTCTTTGCTTCCTACCTGCTGTGCCATGAACCATTTCTCCTCCGCAATGCTGCTCTGCATACTGCCCTACCTTGGAGCCAGCCAACTATACACTGAAACTTCTACAAACTAAATTAAACCCTTACTTCTTTTATTTGTGGTTATGAGGTATTTTGTCCCAGCCATGAGAAAGTTACTAAGACACAGTGGAAGTTGTGATACTGCCCTTAGGTCACTGGCAGCTTAAAGAATTCAGTGAACTGGTCCTGCTTGTGAATCACAGAGTCACCGGAGGCTTTCTCCAATAAATGCTGTGTGTTGCTATTGAAAAGATCCTGCTCTGTGCATCACTCTATCAATGCTTAGTCTTTAAACATCATTTCCAAGTTGACTGTAGAATGTGCATGTGAAAGCAGGATTATTTTCCACAGCTCTTTCTCAGATGCAAGTGTACAGAAGCCAAAACTCTGATAAAGAGGAAATTGAGTTTTTCCAAGCACTATTAACTTCCCAAGCACACACTTATGCTGCCCCATGAAACCCAACAGATTAGGAAATTAAAAGTTGGTAACTGACTGAGACTGGAGTTTTTAGAAAGAAAAACAAATGTATCCTTATGGACTAAAAGAACTGAGGTTCCTACACTATCCAGAGAAGTGCAGAATGGGAGTGATAGCAGTGAATAGCCTGGTGTCCTAAGGATACAAGTCTTTGATCTGTTCTCAAATACTGTATGACTCCTATTTAGTCTCTATCAAATGAGCACAGAAAGAATGCTCAAGTGAATACTAAGATTTCTGGCTTAACTGACTGAAAGACAGGTGGTTGGAATTAACCAAGACTCACAAATATAAAAAGAATAGGTTTGGTGGAAGGACAATGAAATCAAATCCATTTTGATGATTTTTGGGTTTGAAGTGCCGGTAGAAACTCCAGAGGGAAATACTGAGGCAGGTAGAATGTATGCCAGAGACTAAAGGAAAAGAAAAGAAAGTATTGTTATATGTAAATGAACAAGGAAAATTTTAGGAAGAAATGAACAAGTCCAGGGGCTGTGGATTTGACCCAGTGGCACAAGTGCCTGCCTGGTAAGTGTGAGTTAGATACCCAGTACCAAAAAAGAAAAAAAGAAAGAAATGACCAAGGCCAAGATCAGTTGTCTGGGCGATGCTTCCACTAGAGAAAAGAAACCCAGAGAATATAAAGCAAATAGGGTCAAAGGGCAGGAAGCAAAGATCCTTCCCAGAAGCCAAGGGGAAAAATCTCCTGAAAGATTACTGTGACATAATTTTGCTTTTGTGATAGTCAATTGTTGTGTCACTTTAAGGAAGGACACATAGCTTAGCATATTCTCAGTGTGACTGAATGGATCTATTAAGACAGAAGCCCCACCCTGGGTGCAAGGGGCGCCAGCTAATGGTCTTGTAGTGTGAATGGAAATAACAGCGAAGAAAGAAGTCTCACTTCTGTTTCTTTGGAGGAGCTCCTGTCTTCTCACTCTCCTTGGACGTTCATCTTCTGGCTTCCAGCGCAGGCCCTTCCTGGCATGGACCCCCCAGGACTTTACGGTGAGCTCCAGGCCTTGGAATTTTGACTGGATCCTTCGGTTCCCCAGCATGCAGGCCGCTCTTTTGAACTTTCCATATTTGATTCCGCAGGCTGTCATTTTAAGTCCATTTTGTACACTTTTATATTTATAGACCTTATATTAAATCTGTTCTAGTGAGCACTGACTGATACGGCTTACAGAATGAAAATGAACTATAACTAATTGCTTTCTGAAACCTATTTGTTGCATGATTATGATAATCATTGAAAGCAGCCCCGATTCTCCAGAGATGAACAGAAGACTAAGCACTATGAAAGGGCTATCAGATTTGGTGCGTCATAGTGACCCTGAAAGAGTAATTTTAGTAGCATGATGATGGCAGGAGCCAGTCTACCAACCAACAATAGCTGAGAAGGAAGGAGAATCATGTAATATAGATTTATTTCTTCCTAAAAAAAAGTCCATTGGGTGGTTTGGCAATGACTTAAAGGAAAGAGAATGCTTAAAATGGTAACAAAACGAAAAAGATTTTTGTACTTGTTTATTTACATTAGGATGAGGAAATTTTTAGCTGAGTCAGGGTCACAAGATCCTTGGGAAACCAAGGTTATGAACAAAACTGGCAGACTGGTTTAGACCACAGTGGACAAACCTTGGTGAGTAGCAAATTGTCTGAGACAGGAAAGTCATTCGTTAACAGATATTAGTTGTACACCTGTCAAGTGCCCGGTGCTGTTCTCTCTATTAGAGCTATAAACTAAAAGGCAAAAGTCCCTGCTCAATGTAATTCATCTTTTAGTGAGCAAGACAGCAGGAGTGTGTGTGTGAGGATTTATGGAGTAAAATGAAGCAGAGAAGATGGGTAGAGAAGTGTCAGTTGGGGTAAGGTGATGAGAGAAGTTTTACCAAGGAAGTGACCTTTGGAAATCACTTTGGAAATGACTTTGGAAGTGACTTACAAGTCAGGGAACAAATCAGGGAGCAAATCAAGTCCATACATTGGGGAAAAGGATTCAGTGTTGCAGCAAAGAAAATGAAAGTCTGTGAGGCAAGAACATGCGTGTTTACGTTTCAAATGAGCAGAGTATCTGCAAGAAAGCAAATTAGGCAGGGGGTTGGAAAGGAGCTGAGATCATGTAGATAATCACAGATTATGATAAAATCTTCACTTTTTGCTCTAAGTGAGACATAAATGTATCGGTAGTTCCTAACTGAAAAGTGGCATACTTTAACAGGATCCCTTGGCTTCTATGCTGGAATAAACAGTAGAGAGCAAGGTCAGTTAGGAGAGTACTGTGGTAATGCAAGCGAGCAGTGATGGTGGCTTAGACCACGGCGGGAGCAGTAGAAGAGCTGAGGGTCACATTCTGCATAAATATTGAAGGCAGGGCTGACAGTTTTCACTAACAGATGTACAAGAGAGGATCCAAAGAGGACTCTACTAATTTTGGTGCAAACAATGGGAATAATTGGGTGCAAGGATGGTGAGATTAAAAAGGAACAGGAACTCAAAGAAGAGGAGGATGCAAAGATCCTAGTTTAGGATATGTTAATACTTTTAGAAGAATACTAGTCAGACGATGATGCCAGTTAAAAAACTATATAGTACATGCAAATCTGGAATTCAGGAGGTAGGTGCTAATTTGGGAGACCTCAGTATTTAGAGGTTTTTTAAACTGACGGAAATGAATGAAATCAACAAGAGAACAAGTGTGATAGAAAGAGAGAAATGGTCTAATGATCCAACCCTGAAGTACTCCAGGGTTGAAATATTAAAGACAGAGAAATTCAGAATGTTCACAGAGAGTTTGAGTTGCAATGACCCTATACACAAATACATATATGCATGCACACTCATGCATGCACACATACACACATACACACAGAAGTACAAAAAAATTACAAGAATTTAAATAGTTCTGATTCTCTGAAAACATGAAGACTTGATTAACTGTAGAATTAGTGGATTATTCTGGGAAGACTTCTGCATCTCTCCACGTATGGTTCTTTGCCATTGTGTGTTTCCATGGTACCCTGTCTATGACTTTCCACATCTTATAGACATGGTAAATTTTCTGGTTCTTTCGGAAAACTATAAGGTACTTGAGGATCTAGTTTATTTGCCTTACTATTGCATTCAAGAGGTCCAACAAGTACTAACTACAAACTAAGTACTCAATAAAAATTTGCCTCTTCAATTAAAAAAATCATCAGAGCTTGGTAAGATGAGGATACAGCTATAGGAAGACTACTTACCTTAAAGTCTCTCAGGCCTTCAGATCAAAACTATGGTGAAAAATCCTTAACTTACTCCCTTTGTTTACTTTACATCTGTCTACTATGACTTTTCAGACCGTGATAAATGCTTTTATGCACATATTACCCAACTCTAATCATCTCCTGTCTAATCTATGACTTCTATGTCAGCAGAGCTAACTTCCTATCCCATTCCAGTTGAGTCTACTCTGATTGTGATTCACTCCCACACAACTGCCTGCCTCAGAGATTACCTCATCGTATTTTGACCTATTCAGTTACAACATGGGAATTTAATTTCTTGAAGTGGTTAGAACACTGACACTTAAAATTTCAAATATGATTAATTTAGTTTAAAAATATTGTAGGTCTGTTGGGCTAAATTAATTCTTTTTAAAAATTCCTATAGAAGCATTTGAGAAATTTATTCACATTTAAACTTTACTATTATAAGCTAGATAAAGATGCTTTTAAATTAGTATAATTGTTTTGGAAATCAAATACCCCTTAAAGAAAGATAGGAAATTTCTCTGGCAGTACCACTTTTCTGTGAATGTTAAGGGAAATTAGCATACCTATAAATATTTCTGAAATGGTCCTGAAAACAATAAACAAAACATGAACTAGGCAGGCACATGGGCCTGTAATACCAGCCCTGGAGAATTGCAAATTTGAGCTCTGCTTGGGCAATTTAGTGACTTAATATAATCTTGTCTCTAAACAAAAAATTTTTAAAAGGAAGGGAATGTAGCTCAGTACAAAAGCCCGGCACTCAAACTTTAATACCACCATCTATCCACTCACAAAGTCATAGTATTTAAAAATACATCTATGGTTTCTTTACATTTCATCTAAAAAAAAGAGCTTTAAAGGATAGAAAAAAAATAAAGTGTTTGACTTGAAGATGAAGTAATAAAAGACACTGTGACTTCCTGCTTGTTTTCTTTTGCAGCGCAGCCATGGGAGGAGACCAGCTACTGAATATTGAGGTGTTGCAGAGAAGACTAAATCGGAGAACACGGAGGCCTCTTGCCATGAGCAGAAAGGAGAGAATCATCCAAGGAGAGCTCTGTGTGCCCCAGTCTTCAGAGAGCCACAGTCCTAGATAAATATCTTTAGTGCACCATTATATGGAATCTGGGGCCAGAACTGTCCAGCAAACACAAAAAGAGTACACAGCATTTTTCTTTTTCTTTTTTTTTTTTTTTAAAGAGAGTGAAATTAAACAGAACAAAACAGATCATAAGGAAACAATTTTAAGAAACACGAATTTCAAAGGAAGACCACTGGAGATCTTCATTGTCTATCGTATTGTCTCTTGTTTTCTTCCAAACAGTTGTCCTTATTTCACACACAGTGAACACATACTGAACATTGTAGTAGTAAACTAATCAGAACAGGATGATGAAGGCTTTTTAGGTCGTCAAGACCAAACAGTAAGAGAGTCAACAATGGCTGTCATAATGTCTCTTGTTCTCTTTGAAGTAGCTGTTCATATCTTTACGTATGCTGAAATTAAATTTGAGAGTTTAGACTAATATCACTCTGAACAGTGAATAATAGTATTGCTAGACTTCATATCATAATGCTACAGAATTAGCATTGGGTGTCTTAGTATTCTTCTTCAGAATATCTGTTCATTACATTGTGCATTGTATAATCTGTTCCTGTATACTGTTTAGAGATTCTACACATGTGTGAATCTCTACATGTATACCTATTCTTTCTGTATTACAGAGAAAAACAGATACAGCATCAATTCTTAATACTTTGATGTCAGAGTTTACAAGTGTTTTGAACAGGACTTATTGTAGTTAATCAAGTCATTCTATTTGTGTTTTTGTTGCTCCTAAGGCTCTGGACAATTTTCAACCCTCCAAAGAAATAATGTCCCCTTCATATTCTTTGGTTTTAAAAATGATATTTAGCAAACATCAACATGTTATAGGGAAAACATTAACATGTTGTAAGAAAAAAAGAATGAAACGGGATTTTTAAAAATAAAAATGAGTCCTATAGAAAATCTGTATGAATCCTGTCACCTGGGTTTTCCTGAAGTATTTTACTTGTGCTTTGGAAAATTCCTTGAATCTCAAGAGAAATTTCACTAAGGTACATGACCTAGCATGTGTTTTCCAGAACATGGCCAGCTGGCACGGCCTGCTAGCAGGGTAGTAGAAGCCAGAATTTAGCTGATAGGGAGCTAGTATATTAGTTAGTTTTCCTGTTGCTGGGACAAACTATGCAATAGGCACAAATTAAAGAAGAAATGATAATTTTGGTTCACGTTTTCAGAAGCTCAGTCCATGGTTGGCTGGTTCTAAGGCAGAAATATCATAGCAGACAGATATGTAGGAGCAAAGCTGCTTAGTTCGTGGTGGCTGAGAAGCAGAGAAGTGGAACATGAGCAGAGAGGAAGTGGCCAGGGACTATACACAGACCCTACAATCATGCCTCCATGACTTACTCAGACACACACAGAAGTGCGTTTATTAATACTTTAGATGGTTCCCACACCAATCAATGGACAAACTTAACCGTCATGGGGATATTGTTCTAAAGTTCCCCTGAAAAGTTTCAAGATTCACAATTCTCTGACTCAGCACCTAATAAAGAACCTGAAGACACACTCACCAAAGGAAAAGCTAGAAGATATTCCAAAACTAAGCAAGCCCAGTGGAGTCCAAGATTTTACTATAAGGCAAAGCAGATATGTTCTGAGTTCCATGTAGGTCACGTAGAGAAAGTTATATATATTTTTAGGAACAGCACTAGGCTTGAGAGGTAGAAGGCAATGAGGTTTAGTTTAAGAAAGGAAGTGAGGGACTCAGAACAACTGAACCAGGAGGATTCACAGATCTATGATATTGAGAAATCTATGTAACAAAAATGGAACATAATCCTTTGCTTGGTTACTATGCTCAGTTACTAAGAGAATCAGAAGACAGAATTTAAGAGCAATGATACTGTGTGTTATGAATTTTAACTACAAGGCTGAGTATGTAGCCCATTAGAAGAATGTGTGCTTAGCATGGGTGAGCCCTTGAGTTTAATTTCCAATACCACACACATACAAATTTAGCTAGTAAAGGACCTAGGCCCTACCGCTATGCATTTAAAAATGGCCATGCACTTCCTATATCCAATATCACATGTTATGTTAGGTATTCTAGAGAAAATATTTTCTCTATTCAGCCTACTAAGAAGTCTGAGAACTTCATATTTGTGTAGTGACCTTGGGCTAGTTAGAGGCATTTAGAAGCTAAGACAAGAACAGAGCCATTAGAATGTTAAATCCTTTTCATTCACCTCTGTGCACTTCAGAGTCTTTTCAAGTTTTTTCCCTTAGTTCATTACAGTGGTTCTAATCATTTTTGTTTTTCACTTTGTTTTTGCTTTCTCTAGAGGCAGTTTGTCGTTATATAGATAGGCTGGTCTTGAACTCACTATGTAACCTAGGGTGACCTCAAACTCATGGTGCTCCTATTGCCTTATTCATCCAAGAACTGGAAGCATATCCATGTACCACCATTCTGAGTGGTTAGATTTTGTGTTTTGTTTCTTATAATTTGTTTCCTTTTTTGTGTTTCTGTGGATCAAGGCCTTATGCATGCTAGACAAGTGCTTCTCCACTGAACCACAAACTATGGTTCTGAATTAATGGGATATCAAACTGCCTCTACATCTTTCCTGCCACAATTTTGGGACAATAAATTCATTTCTTTAAAAGTTGATGTACATTTTCAGTTAATTTATATAATCAGAAATATGTCAGGAGCAAGAAGACAAAGCAAGAACTTCTGTTTTGGCACTGGGATATCACTCTACTAATTCTAAACTAGTCCACTAATTTAAAACTATTCCAAAATGGGCAGCTCAACATTTTAGTGATATGCCTGGAACAATAGGATAAATTTGATTTCCCAACTCCAGTCTGCACACTTCATTTTGTGCACACAATGGTCCCTGCATTCAAAAACCACTGTGAACTTTCCACGTAGAAAGTACTATGTCTGGAACTTTGTAGAAAACAAAATAAAGAAAATAGGTCTCTTCTTGCTTCAATTCTTATTCCTCTCTTCCTTCCTTCCTTCCTTCCTTCCTTCCTTCCTTCCTTCCTCCCTTCCTTCCTTCCTTCTTCTTTTCTCCTTCTTTTCAGTATATAGATATAGATATAGATATAGATATAGATATAGTTATAGATATAGATATAGATATAAGATAGAGATAGAGATAGATATAGATAGATATAGATATAGATTTTTGGGGCACCTATTGTGACAAGTCCACCATGGCAAGCATGAGTAAACAATCTCCACTCTTATGATGCATATGAATTAACCAATATTGATCATATAGTCACACAAATACATGTAAAATTGCCATTCTGGGTAAGTGATTCAAAATAATACTACATGGAATCATAACAAACTATATTAATGAAATTTCATGTAGAAATACAAGTCAGAAAATCATTTTCTACAAAAAGACTGAATAAAGATCTAAAGAATAAATCACAGAAAACATAGTATTGTGACACAGAGAAAAGCATACACAAAGATCCTGTGATAAAAAAGACACCAAAAAGTTCTGAAGAAAAGCCCAAGGCTAAAAACGGAGGAGAGTGTGGTTCAGTGAAGTTGGAGATATTGGGAGGAGCCCATATCACAAAGACTTATACATGCCATTGATGACAGTAAGAAAAATATACTGTAAGGAGGCAAAGAGAGGAAGTAAAGGAAGGGAAGGTGGCTATATCACGTAGATCAGTCAAAGAATTATTGTGGTAAACAAATAGAGGACCATTTGCAACTGGGTTAGATGGTGGTAGTAGTACAGAAGAAAATAAATGTGGATTGGTCAACAGATACTTATGAAGTATGTTACTATGTTAAATAATGTGCATGGTTCTCAGTGAAGCAGAAGCAACATCAAAAGCTATCAGTCTATTCACTTGATGGATTCACCATGGTAGGAAATATTAGAATAGGGCCAAATTTAGATGAATGTCTTTGTCACTTGTGTCTGGAATGAAGGGCATGACCTCACAATTCAAAGGAAGAGAGGTTTGTTTTGGTTCACATATAAGAAGCTTCAACCCTGCAAGATCAGGTGACATGATGCAAGGGTTTGAGCACAGGGAAGCTGCTCAAGTTATGGTGGCCAGAAAGCAGAGATAAATGAGTAGCTAAAGAGGGAGATACACCATTTCAGGTCATGCCCATGGTGACCCAAAAAGGCCCTGCCATTTAACATCAAGCCAGGTATAGAGCCCCCATGATGAAGTCCTTAAGTCCTTGCTTCTGAGCACATGAGGTTTTAAAGGGACATCCAGATATGTAGCAACAGAGAATGCACTACCATCTACCATACATCCGCAGTGTCCTTGTTCATAATAGTTACCTACAGGATGGTTGGATTATTCCCTTATCCAACAAATATTTGTTGACTATTAATGTTTTCTGAAAGCGAACAATGCAGTTAACAAACACATATATGAATACATCCAATTCCATTCTTAAGAATATTTCATGGTACAGGGAATATAACTAAGTAATACAGCACTTTCTTAGTGTGTGCACATCCCTTGGCTTGATTCTAAATACAAAAAAAATTATTTTAGAGCCAGCCACACCTCTGAATGCTCACTTGCAACCATTGGGGAAGGCTCAGTAAAGCTGAACAGGTCCAGAGAAGTCCACCTCCACTCACCACCTCCTTGGGAACTTAGGTTTAGAGAAACACAGGGGTCTGGCCCATTTTCCTATACCACAGACAGGCAGCCAAAGCAAGAAGCCCCTGAGACCCCAAAACTCACTCATCTGGAGGGACCCAAGAAATTGTCAAGAAGAAGGAACAAAATGCAATCTCAGACCTCCAGACCACACAAAACAAGGCCAGTAGACATAGACATAGAAGAAATTGGAAGTGACACACCTCAAATGTATAAAATGATAGCCACTGAAGTAAAGAAACAATTTCATGAAGCTATAAAAGAAATCAGATCAGAAATAATATCTCAGGTAAAAGGAGAAATGACAACCAAATTGAAATAATTTTTGAGCATGTCAAAGGAAGACATAATTTTAAAAAAGAGGAGCATAGGAAAATGATGGAAACCTTAAGTGAATAATATAGGAAAAAAGTAGAGTGTAAAACACATTTAAAGAGATAGTCAGGAAATTAAAAACTCTACTGAAAGCAGGAAAAATTACATGCATGAAACTGAAGATAGACTGCCAGACCTTGAAGACAAGATTATAGGTAACAATTGTGAAAGGAAATATTTCTTAAAAATAATAAGTAATCAGGAGATAACAATTCAACAGCTCCAAGATGATGTAAAGAAAAATAATGTAATATTGATAGGTGTCAGTGAAAAAGCAAGCGTCAACACAAATGACATACAAAGAATATTTACAGAAGTAATACCAGAAAACTTCCAAAGCATGTAAAAAGGACCTGACATACAGATAAGTGATGCATATAGGACTCCAACTAATCATAACCAAAATAAATTGATATCTAAGAATATAACAATTAAGCCCCCAGAAATTCAGCACAAGAGCAGAGTATTAACATTTGTTAGAGAAAAGAAACATCCTTATGAAGGGAAACCCATCAGAATCATGGCAGATTTCTCAACACAAGCCCTCAAGTTAGGAAGAGATTTCAGTAACATTTTTCAAGTTCTGAAAGAAAACCACTTCCAACCCAGAGTGATGTACCCTGAAAAATTATCTTTCAAACTTAATGGAGAAATAAGACACTTCCATGACAAGGAACAACTGAAGAAATTCATGACCACCAAGCCAATCCTTACAAAGAGTACTGAAAAATATTCTAGAAAAAAATAAAAATGACCACAATTCCAACAACAAGAACAGAAAGAAATCACTAATCAGGGCAGGAAATTAAACAGAGGGAAAAAAATAGGGAACCAACAGCAAGAAAATAACGTGACAAAGACAAGCCACTGCATGTCAGTCATAATCATTAATTTAAATGACCTCAATTCACCAATAAAAAGAAGCACAAGAGGAGTGGATCAAGAAACAAAATCCATCAATATAATGTATGTAAGAAACACACTTAACTGAAAAGAAAATTCATAGATGAAAAGTCAAAGGTGAGAAAATAATACTTCATGTGACAGGAACTCCAAAAAAGCAGGAGTAGCTAGCTGACTCACCAACCATAGAATGGAAAAGAAGATATGGTATTTTTACACAATAGAATGCTACTCAGCTATAAAGAAGCACAATCTTGAGGCTTCTGTAAGTAAATGGATGCAACTTGAGATCATGTTCAGGAATGAAATGGTTTAGACCCATATGGGTGAACATAATGTTATCTCCATAGTATAAAACACTGAAGGAATTATTGGGGCCCAAAATATACAGGATATTGTAAACGTGAAAGGGAGGGAACAACTGGGATGAGGGTAAGGAGAAAAAAAAAAAGAAAGAAGAAAAACTACATGCATAGATAATTATGTATACATAGTATACAGTTATACAGATATTTATAATATATACAGTAGATAATTATACTATTAATCTTTGTTAGCCCAACAAAAAGAATGATTTGTGCTTTCATTTTTTGATCATTTTTTGTGAATATATCTGGCAATCTGAACTTCTTTGAAGACAACAGTATGCAACATATTAACAATTGTTAATTCCTTGTTATTCTGTTTTGAAATTCTGTATCATCTTTATTCTTTTATTTTTTCTTCTTTTTTCGTTTCAAAATTTAAAAAATAAAAAAAAAACTTTGACTTATCAGAAGTCAAACAGATGATAATATAAAAGTAAGTTCTACAATAATTGCCATAATAAAAGAATGGACAGTTGCTAAGGAAACTCCGAGGAAGAAAAAACCTAGTCCTGCCCACAGGAGACTGGAGTAAGAGGAGGTGTGACAAGAATGAGTTAATCTAAGCAGATGAGGAGGAAAATGGACAGTCTTCTGAACTTTCGAAAATGAGAGCCCAGTGTTTTGGGGGAAATCAGGTGAGACTAGGACAGTGGGGTAGTTCTAATAATGACCAAAACTAGAGAAGCTAATATTAACTACCCTAAATTTCACATAATGAAATCATATAAAAGACAGTAGGAAATGGAAATAAAAAGTTCAAGTGGAAAGAGGAATAAGAAAGGGGACAGGGGAAAGGAGGGGAGGGAAAGAAAAAAGAGTAGAAGGAAAAAATGGAAATGAAACTTTTGTAAATTAACAGAGGAAGAAGGGTTGAACAGAGGAGAGGGTAGTAGGGGGGGAAAAAAAGCAAGATATATAATGTCCAGGTACAAAGTCCTTATGATGAATGTTATAATTATATATATCCAAAATATACCAGTATAATTTTTAAAATAACAAAAAATTATTGATGTTGATCTTAAGATAATGAGGATGTACTGTAGAATTTTAAGCAGATGAATGTTATCTTGATGTTGGATTTTACATTTGTAAGGATCTCCTGATGATATAGTGTAGAAATTTGACAGGAGAGGACCTGGAAACATGCAGAACAGGCAGAAATCTGTAGCAAAAATGTGGGCCCCACCCTAAACAAAATTCTTCAACTTGGGCTGTAACACTCAGGCTAGAGAGTTCTTCTCTGTGGGGCTGACCTGTACCCCATATCCCTGGCCTTTACTCATTAGATGACAGTGGCATCCCTTCTCTCAGTCATGACAATCAAAACTGCATTTCCCAATATTCCTAAGAAAAACTCTTTGAACTTGGAAGCACTGGTCTTAATTCAGTTTGAGTAGGAGTGGAGAGAGACAGGCACATTTGAGAGATGCAATGGAAATAGAATATGTAAAACATTATGACTCATAAAATTTAGAGATGAGTAAGGGAGAAAGAGTTATAAGGAACACTGGGATGAAGGGGAGAACAGAGTATGGCCAGTTGCTCTTCATCCACAGAACCTACATTTACTGCTGTGGCCTTGGTGTGTTGTCCACAGTCACCCACAAGCAGACAGTCTTTGGCAGTGGTAACTGAACACAAAGCACAACTATATAACTTTATCCAGTTGTTGCAGAGTGAGACTCCAGCCAGAGCATGTGCATGGTTATGCAGGTTTAAAGTCCTGCCCATGGGAACAAAGGGGATCTGAATTCCAGTTCCACTTGAGTTATTAAACCAGTTTTTAGATGTGTTTACCCAGAGACAGGAAACCTTTGGTTAATGTGCTCAAAAGTGCCTAATTAGTTGTAGCTAGTCTCACCCCACCCCTTAATGATGATAAAGATTTGCATTTCCAAATCAATAAGAAGGTAAGGAATTTTGGTCCTGTGGTTTAACTTATTTAACTTATTTGATTTCTGAAATGTTATGTAATGCCTGCTGTATGCTTAATCTATAGAAGTGAAACAACAATAATAAAAAGTTGCTGTCATCCACTGGGTTACAGGCTTCTGGTTACGTACTCCTGCATCCATTCCACTTCTCTTTCCCTAGATAAAGGAGTCAGAGACAGATAATTTCAAAGCAGTAAATTATTCTGCGAAAGAACTACATTTCCTAGTGCACTGTGCGGTCTAGTGTGGTCATGTGACTAAGCTTTAGTCAATGAGAAGCAAGGAAGAATTTGGGACTCAAGTGGAAAATGGCAGGCTCTGTTTGGTTTTATTCTTTATGGAATATAGATGAAATTGCAAGAGCTTTAGCAGACACATGATATACATGAATGAACAACATGGAAAAAACCTAAATCTCTGACACCTGGGTCTACTGTACTGCTTCTGCATTTAACCTCTGAGCTTTGTCATGTGGGAAAAGAAAATATTGTATTTTGTGTAATAAATCTGTATTATTTTTGCATGTTATACCTTATGCAAACAAATTCTAACTGAGTTTTAAACTCTTTCACAGGCATGACTATCAATAAATTTGGCTTTTACTATAGAATATAGAGCATAAAGTTACTGGGAATATATTTGTTTTATTCGGCTGATTGATTCTTTCCCCATAAAATTATGAAATTCTTAAGAAGAGAGAAAATACCAAAATCTATGTCAAGTACAGAAATATAAGGGGCTACATTTTACACATTAATGCATAGAAAGTATTAATAATGTGGCATTTAGAATCAGAGTCTATGAACAAAGACAACTTGGCTTGCTTTAGATAACCTGGAAATTTCCAGTGACTTTCCTGGGATTGATCTAAAAAAATGCAGTTTCCCAAGATGAGCCATCTCTAAGAATCTGTCCTAGTAATAGTAATTTACAGGTAGAAATTCTAATTTATATTGCAGAATAAATGCTTTAATGAGAAAATCTGGATGATAGATAAATATTTCAAATCTAGAAAAAACCAGTTCTGGAAATCAATTATTAAAAAAATATAAACACAAGTTTTGATTTTTAAAAAAAAGTAACTTCACTGATGTCATACTAAGTGCTATTTGGTAATTAGCACCCAATTCCTTCTTTCCTTTATATTTTCACTAAGTAGATTATTTCAGCCCCACTTATAGAAGGATAGAATTAAATTGGGTCATTGCCTACAGATCACTATGAATACCATGGAATTGAAGATTTCAGGGATCATATGGAACAAGAAAAAAGGAAGTTGAGCAAAATTTGAACTGAAAAAAATAAGCAATGGTCATGATTCAAAGGTTTATACTAAGTATTAGATCCAAGGGAATGGGGAAACAAGAGTTGATCTACAAACCTAGAGGTCAAAGGGGTCATGGTACTGCTGTTGAGATGAATGAACTGAGATAAGTCCTGATAATCCTACGGGCCTAGGCCAACTTCATTGTGACTTTATTTTGAGGACTTGAAGCAAATGCCAATACAACATAAAGAAAAGAAGCCCTAGATCTCTTGGAACATTATTCATGGAAAACCAAGCTGTCCGTAGTAGTATTTTTCGTGTTTTAACATTTCCTCATGTCTATCTAAGAAATTCAGAGTTTATGGTCCTAGTCTCACATCATACCTGTACTTAGCTTCCTGTCAAGAATTAATAAGAGAGATAAGCTGTCACTGATCTTGACAAAATTGTCTTAAAATCTTCCCCAACATAGAGGAGTGCTTTGAAAATCATAGATGTCCAAAAATGTCTGTTGTGAATGCCTGAGTATGTGAATGCACTGAGGAATGCATGAAGAGTCTGTGAGAAGCTCAAGCTCTCTGTTTTCTCTCTTCTAGAGTTGGAAGTTTGAGAGTTACTGACAAATCTGCCATACACTGCATAGAAATGCTGAATGTATCAACATTTGTATAATGGTGGCAGGGCTGCTATCTCTGCCACACTGGCAATTTTATATTCCATTGTATTTTATTGAAAACTGATCCTAAAATTGCTCCATCCTTTTGTGTCACATTATGGTATTAGGCATCTTTGTTTACATTTTTTTGTTGTTGTTACTGGGGATTGAACTCATGACCCTATGTTTGCCAGGCAGGCACTTATGGTGCTGAGCTAAATCTCTGGCCTCTTTGTTTACATTATCAAGAATTATATTATTACTAAGAAGTATGTCTACTATTCCAAGTGTTTTCTTTTGCAAAGGATCCATGTGTATCAAATTTCCTATCGATATGAATCGTTTTATATATAGCAAAATTAAAATAGAACAGCTTCAAGTTAGTTCCTAGGATGTAGTGCTTCAGAATATATGTTATGGTCTATATATAGATGTTCTCCCAAGCCTCATGTGCTCATAGGTGGGATTTAGGGGAGGTGATTGGATAATGGGATGTAATGCTCATGGTGGATGAGTTTATAGCTAAGTGTGATGCTGGGATATGAAGCCTGGTTGGAGGAGTGTGTTGCTGGAAACATAACCTGAGAGAATCTATCTCTTCTTCTCTTCTCTTGATCTTTCTCCCTGTTTCCTGTCTACTGTGCCATGAGAACCCTTCTTCTGCCATGCTCTCTTGTCATGCCAACCTGTCTTGGACCACCCCAGCTATGTATGAAACCTCTATGAGCTGTAAGCCAAAATGAGCCTTTTCTCCTTTAAATTGTGGGTAGCAGGTCTTGTGCCTTAACAATGAGAAAGTAACTAAGAAAGTAAGGTTGTTATAAATAATGCAGATTAGGAGCAGTTTTATCAAAAACAGTTGAGGTAAGAATTTGGGATTAATCTCTCTTCTCTTTCTCTTCCTCAGTGGGGTCACTTAGTTTTGAACTTTAGACAAAATATTTTAAATTAATCAGTGAAATTTTTTAGTCAAAGTAATCCAGAGAAGGACTATGAAAAAATAAAACAATATAATAAATACGAGTCCCAAAGGTATTTGTTTCCTTATCCTGTGTTCAACTACGTCACACTTTTTCTTCACAAAGTGAAGTGCTTCTTGACCATAGAGTCTTCAAATTCCTCACTGTCTGTTCAACCTTATGTGAAAATGCTAATAATAACCTTTTGGAACTGGCTTATTTTCTCATCTTTACTACAGATGTTCTGATGATTATCATAGTCATATAAAACAATCAATATTTTTCCTGTTGGATTGTTATTATATCCTGTAGTAACTTTCATTGTCAAAATGGGAAGCCTGCTTCAATGTTTCTCAAAATGGCGAATGGCCTATTTGATGCAACTAAATGCTTATATAAAGATAGCTATGCGTATATATGTGTATAGGCCTGCACACACACCTCAGCTATTACCACAACATCTAACATTTCATCCCAGAATAAAAGTAATCAGAACATTTAATATATTAATTCCTATCTCTATCTAAAACATAAGCCATGACCCAAATGAATAAAGTTTATGCCATGAATTATTAATTTTTCTCTTCTAAAAAAATTGAGGATTTGAGAATTTTTAGTGGTTGTTTAAATGAACATTCTAATATTATCAATGCATTAGGTAGTTGTTGTGAGATAAAAAGTTGCATAAAATGTGTTTCTTGTCCTCATGAGTAAGAAGAGTGAGCAAAGTGTGATGGGGTAGAGTCAAACACAAAGTAGAAAAAACCTAATGGACAGTGGGGAAAAGAGACAAAGTTGAATAACATGATGTAGGCTGCAGTGGAGGAATGCTTGGCACCCTGGCCATTCTGCATGTCAAACTCTCAGCCGTTTTTGAAATTGAACGATTGATACTCTCCTATAATAATGTGTATAATACAAATCGCTATCAGTTATAGTCCCAATTTGCTGAACACTCACTGTATCCCAAGCATTATCTCATTTTATTCTTATTAGCCACTCTAAGAGACAGATGATGTTAACCCTTTTTATTAAGGAAAATGCAGCCAAAAAATGAATTTATCTGTGCAAGACACTCAGACAGCCAACAGGGGGCTAATTATGGATGTCGTTTAGGTGGTGGAGCCAAACTCTATGGTGTTTTCCTTCTCACTTCAGCATCTGTAAGTAGGGCTTTTGAATTTGAGATAGGAAAACAGGATGAATGAATGTGAATGCTCTTAAATCTTATTTTAATAGCATGTTCCAGGAAAAGAAGACTTGGGTGTGTAGGACAACTGGGTATGATGATATAACTCAAAAAAAGTTTCACAATACATTTTTCTCATATTAGTTAAAATGTTTTCTGACATTCTTAATTAAATAACATTTCTTTAATTTTTATTTTCTTATCTAAGCATGGAATTTGGCAGGATAACTTGGGACTGGCTGGCTAAATTTGTGAGTTGTGTGAAGTCTTTGAAAGTCTCATCATTGGGAAAACCTCCACATCAAATGTGGTTCTGAGAATTAAATTGGGTAGTATAGGTAGTACAGTAAATATTTAAGGCATTTGGGTAGGAAGCTAGTACTAGGTGAATACCGTGGAAAGTACACACCAACAAAAATACGATTATTAGCAAATGGCTTTATTGGTAGTCATATTTGATTCCTTTACAAGTTAATATTTTAGCTCTTATTTATATGATAAGAGTTGAAATTAGAGCTCTTGAAACTTTGAAAATCTTCAACATTACATAAAGAAGTACAACTAAGTTCCTAGATCATTTATTACATAAAGTTCTCTAAATTCAAGCCAAAAAAGCTCTGGTTCTGTTTACTACTATTTCACATGAAACAAAGATTCAGTTTTTAAATTATTATCACCCTTAGACTCAAGATTTCTTTTATTCCCTTGCCTGGGAAGAGTTCATATCATATTTTTCTGCATGAAGTCATTTACATTTTTGAAGGCCAAGTTTCTTTTTATGTAGACAGTTCTGGCTTCCTTGGATTATATTTCAAGTGTCCCTGGTGTTTGGTACTCTTCCCATGCTAGGATCATCTTAAAATTTTATGAATATGTTTTGAGGTCTGCATCTTTTTCCCAAAACATTAAAAAATATATTGAATTAGCAAGAATCTCACACATATCCCTATGGTAACTATACTTACTACATCTCACTAATTCAACAAAGATTCCTATAAAATTTATTCAACTCCCATCACCAAATGTTTATGAGTGCCTTATATATAGTGGAGGTGTAAGGGAAAGATTCACATTGGCTCACACTCAATAATTTTACATGTACATTACCGACACGAAACCATTTAGCATCTGAGAACTGTCTTATGATTTTTGCTCAGTTCAAAGGTGAGAGAGCATATCTTATTTTTTCAATTTCAGCATAATCTGAAAACTAAAGGTTTACTATTAATTTATCAAATATAGAGATTATGCATAGTGGCTATCTGTTTGTAATCTTGTTTAGTGGCTATATGTTTGTACTCTCATTATTTGTAGACTATAACTGAGGAAGCAGATGATTTTGAAATTGAAAGAGATTAAAAAGATTACTTGGTGTGACAATTCAAAAGCCTAGAGAGAGTCCAGTTGCTCAAACGTGATCCAAATGAGTTAGCAAAACATCCAGCAGTGTACAGTGTATATCTTCTACTATTTTGTGCTGTCTTGGTAAGTTACCTATGTTTTCTTTTTGTTGACAATAAACTTTTTAAAGACTACATTTATATCACATGTAGATTTTGTGTTGATCATATTGTATTTTAAGTATTAAATATGAATTTATTATATGTAAAATTGACATTTAATATTAAAATTGAATAACAGTTGTGTGAGTCTGTTTGGATATACAGGAGAAATGACCGATATGCTACCAAAAATTCATACTTGTTCTTCTGGAGTTATGAGTTATTCCTGCAGTGTGGTCTCCCCAGATTCCTTTGCCCATGTGGGGCCATCTGGCTAGTTCTCAATGAAAATAAAGTCTATTACTTGAGCACAAGGTTGTTAAACTGTGAACGTGACACTTCTACTTTTTTTCTCTTTTTCTTTATATGTGAAAGATTTAAAAATCTAAGAGATATGATGGAGCCTAAAAAAATGACAAGCCCTGGCTCTGAAAATTGTATGTGGAAGACAGCCACCTCTTCATTAGTCACATCTATACTATGAGATGATTCAATATGTTAGTTTTTTGACACTGACAAAATATCCAAGAAAATCAACTTATGAGTAGAAAAGTTTACAGGAGAGATTTGGAGATTTTGGTGCACAGTAAGTTGGTGCTATTGTTGCAGGCAGCTGAGTTAGTTAAAAATATTATAGGCAGTGAAACAGGGCTAGGTCCTCAATGGAACCAGTGTAGATCCCTGGCAACAGTGGAGGAAACTGACACCTCCTGCTGTGGGCCAGGCCTTAAGACAAAAGATCATACAAATGCACACATATCCTGAGGATTGATACCCTAAATAGATCCTATCCCCCTAGAAAAGAGTCACTGCTCTATAAAAATGACCACTTTCTACATGACTCGCTTCCCCATTTGTCCCTAATTTAATCAATTTTACCTGAACTATTGATCTTATTGGCTAACTACAGTTATGTGCCACCCTATGGCCATCTGCTTTGTGAGTTCCCAGTCTTCCCCCACCTTAAACCCATGGTTTTACTCTACAAAAGTCCCTGGAAAACACAGTGTCCTTGGCAACCCGCTCTGCATCCCTTCTGTCTCTCTTCAGACAGAAGCTTCCTTTCTCTCAATAAATTCTGTTCTTAACCTCGGTTGTTCCTAAAATTCATTCTTCGATTTTAGAGAACACAAGCTTGTACCGGACATAGGATGCCAGGAGTTTCATTTGCCTATATCACCATTACTTCAGGACTGTAATGAAGCAGTACATCATGCCTAGACCATCTGGCACAGGCAGCTTCTTACCTCACGGTGGTCAGGAAGTCAAAGATAAAGAGGAGGAGACTTGGTATCCAAATCTTCTTCAAAGGCACATCCCCAGTGACCTAATTTTCTAAAACTAGGCTCCATTTCATAAAGGTTCCACCACCTCCCAATAATACCATAGGCCAAGGACCAAACGCAGGGACCTTGGGAAACACTTAACCAAACAATAGCACTTAGAAATTAGCTATAAACTTTTACTCTATTAATCCGCTGGCTTGAGACAGTATTTTGACACAGTAGCTAAAATTATCCTAACATAAAGATCATTATAGAAAGTTCTTAAGGTTAAGAGATTATGCAATTGCATTTTGAAGGTGTTGATATGTGCACATTAATGGGAGTTCAACCATTTATTTTGCTTGAATGGCTTTTTATTCTGGTCTCCTATCTCTTTCTGACTGATTTTGCCAGGGACAGATTCTCCTTTATTTAAAAATATCTCAAAGACATCAGCTTCTGAATAGTATATCCTGATATAATCAGAAGAATGAAAAACTCTGGGAAAGGAATTTAAGAAAATGAATGCATTAATGCAAGGCCCCTATCCTTAAACACAGGGGGAGATTTTACCATTTGTACCTTTGCGTCTAGCCAGGAAGGAGTGATCTTATAATCAACAAATGAGAGAGGGAAGGAAATGTGTTGCTTTTGGGCCAAAGAATTTCAACTGGTGAGCTAACTCCTCCCTCTCATCCTCTAAAGGGCTTTCCTTAGAAATTGCTGCTATCTCAAATAGTGGACTCATGGTTTTGGAAGAAATTTGGGCCCCTAAGGCATCATATGGAGCACCACCTTTTTCAACTGTCTGTCAGCTTTTCATGAAAATGACACAAATCGTGTCAAGACATTGAGACTGATGTTTTAACTGTTGATGTAGTGGTTAGTACATGTTATCTTAACAAACTGTACAACCATGTGAAGTGTAATGGCAGGTGCATTTTTGGAGGGGAATATTTATAAAGTTTGAAGGTTTTATGTATTTCTTACTCAGCTCTAAGGCAAGGAAATAGGAGAAACAATCTTTTGTGGAACGAAGGGACCATTACTGAATTCCAATGACACTTTTCAGGAAAGCTTCTGACACTCAGCCTGTTAAGACTAACACTTTGAGGGAAAAAAATGACCTGAGTTTATTATTAAGACAAACCAAATAAAAAGTACCACTATCCCAACCACAGCCATTAGAACTGATGGCACTAAGAATCAAACATTGGTAGTATGATGTAAGTAATGAAGACAGTTTGGAGGGCTGAGTTTTAATTTAATTATTCTGCTACAGATTGCGTATCCCAAACCAAAATATCCTGAAATAAAAATTGCTCCAAATCTGAAACCTGAGCACCAATATGATCCACATAAAAATTTTGGGATATTTTGATTTAATATTAACAATGCTTAACCAGTAGAGTCTATGTTTAGATATTTAAAAATATTTAGAAATTTGAAAATTTAGAAATCTGAAAAACAAAGAGATACAAAAAACTTCTGGTCCCACATATTTTGGATAAGGGTTACGCACACATAATTTGACTGTAAGTGAATTTTTATTTTCTTTACCTTTTAGTCTCAGTTTCTTTCTATAAAGCAAGTGTAATAATCTCTCCCTTGCTCACTTCTATAATTATAGTGAAGATAAAATTATGTAGCTCAAGATGAAGCTCAATGAAGACTCCAAGGTATTATAAAATGTGGGATATCATTATGATACTTAGATGTTTCAACTTGTTACCCTTACCAGACAGAGGGAATCCCGTTGTGAATAAGTATTTGCAACCTGTATTTTTAAACAAATAAGACTGAGAATATGTCTTACATATCACATTTTTGACTGCACAAAGCACAGAATATTTTACTTAGTACGTCTATAATGATGTTTATGAAACTTTGTATTGTAGCTTGAAATGTTTCCTTTATCCTTATAAGGCTAGTTATTACTACACTGCCCCATTCAGAACATATTGAAGTATGTTAGCATGATGGTTGAAAAGCAGACGTGTTAAAGTCACAAAACTTCAGCTTTAGGTTCTACCCTGAATCTAAAAATCTCACTGATTTTGAAGGATCTCACTCTATTGCATTTCTTCTCCCAAGTCACCAATTTAGTTTTTTCTTAGGTCATGTGCATGAGCAGAAAGTGTATTCTATTATCTTTTACTTCAAAATACAAGATAAACAGCAACTCTGATCCCACCTCTCTGCCCAGGCTATCTTTCTCCAGTTTCTTTAACTTTATTGAAAACCTTATCAGTATTTGGTTTAATTTTTTCTTCTCCTAGTCTTAATATTTTTCAACTGGTCTTTAATCTCCACAATTTCACTGAAACTGTTTTGTCAATACAACTTATGACCTACATGTCACATAATACTTCTGTCTTTAGCTTATATATGCATATAAGTTGGGTCAAATGCAATGCTGCATGTTAGAAAAAAATTATTCCATACCTTCAAGAAGTTATATCTAATTTGAAATTTAGTGTCCAACTAAATTCAAAATCAGGATGCAGGTAAAGACATTTTATAACTCTTAAAGTCTTAAAAAAATATGCTTAACCATTTCTTTAGAAGCTACAAAATAGCATATGGCACTAAATGAGAGAATAAATCACTAATCAAAAAGACATTAGATCCAGCAATGAAAAGTGCTTCACAGGAGAGGGAAAAGGAATTCCTAGATTATCCTACAGAAAAGACTTGGATGCCAGTTGTCTTAGTTACTTTCTCATGACTGAGACACAATACCTGGTAACCACAGCTGTAAGGAGGAAACATTTATATTTGCTCCCAGTTTATAGAGGTTCCAAACAAAGCTGGCTGGCTGCAATGCAGGGCAGCATGGCAGAGGAGAGAGCTGAAGAGGGATGATCATGACATGGTAGCAGGAAGCAGAGATCAAGGGAGAAGGTAAGGAGATAGACCTTTCCAGGACATGCCCCCACTGACCCACCTCCTCCAATCAGGCTTCACCTCTCAGCATCACCAATGCACTATCAAGTATCACCCCATCATGATCCAATCACCAACCAAAGGCCCTTCCTGTGAATGAGTGCATGAGGCTTTGAGAGGACATCTAGATATAAACCATAATAGCTGAGTATGGTCCAGAGTGGCTGGAGGAATGGAAAATGCCAGAAAGCCTGATTACACTAAGAGGAATTCTCTACAGTAAATCTTAGGAGATGAGTGGTTAGAGGTACATAGAAAGCTAAACAGATTTGGTGGTACAAACCTATAATCTTCTTTTGGGAGGTTGAAGCAGAAGAATCCAGAATTTGAACATAGCCTGGGCAATTTAGTGACTTATTGAGACCCTGTCTCTAAATAATAAATAAATAAAGGATTGGGAATGTAGTTCAATGCAAAATCCCTTAGTTCAGCCCCAGTATCATAAATTGAATCTACATCTATATATCTATATCTAGTCACTGATTACATTGGGGTATATGTTATACACTATATGAAACGTTATACATTATATGGAGAGTATAACTTTAAACTCTTCACAGTAAGAACAAAACAGATAATGTACAAACTTTGAAAATCAAAGGCTCTCTAAACTTCTAAACATATGGAACTAAATGTCAAAAAATAGCTAAAATTGGCAAAAATGACTGTTTCTGTTGATTAATCACTAAGGGAAGAGGGTTTTTTGTCCTATTTATTATAAATCTTGAAGAAATGTTTAAATTTTTATATAATATGTATATTACTTTGATTAAAATAACTTATACCAGGATTAATAAGTGGGCTTATGTACCTGTATGTAAATATTTTATCAATAAAGTAATGTACACACAATTTTTTATTTCATAAAATAATGTATCCTAGAAAACAACGTATGGCCATTATTTATATATTTGCATCCATGAAATCCTTAGAAAAATATACCATTAACTAATTATCAGATACTTCTTGTAGGAACTATAACTGGAATTCTGTCAACTGGTTTTTAGACTCAGGAGAAATTTGAGCCAACCTGGGTATCATTTATTACAAGACTGGCAATGTGAGTCTGGTTTCCATAATTTCTGCATATTTGAGCAAAGAGAATTTTAAGTAGGGCAATGACAATCAGTGAGAAGTTCCCATTGATATTTCACTTTCATGACTAAATTAGCATATTTTGTTTTTCCAAATCTTTATACATCCTAGAGTGCACAAGGAGAAAAATATATTTTAAAAATCAAATAGTCTCCTAAGTTTAATGATATTTTTATATTTAAAATAATTTTATTCCTTCTTTGATAGGAGATATTTAAACATTATACAATGACCTGTTCTACCGATTTATATTATAATTTATAAGATACGGACGTATTTTTTCATTTCATTGAATCATAATTTTTAAAATTAAGAAAATGAATGAGAAGCATCTCATATGCTCAGTTTGCTGTTTTGGAAACAGTAAGAACTTAATTTTTTAATAAAAGTAATTATTCTTGTTTTATTTCTTAATAGGTGAACAAAAACTATTCTAATGAAGAGAATGACTCTTCATGGTACTGCATATGAGATATTCTAAGATTTCTTTTTTTCAAATGTTCATAATGCCTTTATATACAAACAATTACCTAATCAATTATTAATTGAGTCAATATTCTTTTTTAAAAAATTGTGACAGAAAGCTAAGAAATGAAGGAAGGGACAAAGAAAAAGGAAAAAGCAAGCCTCTATATTGCAAAGGAATGAAAGTCTACAAAAGAGTGTTTTTTAGTTACTTCTAAAGTAGCATAGGCATTATCAGAGGTAAGAGCTAAGCCACAGGCAGCACACAACCGATGGACAAGGCAGCCAAAGTGTGGATACAACTACTGCAGGAATACCTTAACGCCATCTGGAGTGTGTCCTTATGTGGCCTTCGAGCTGCCAATTCCTACGTGCCAGAAGAAATTGAAAGAAGGCAGTAAAAGAAGGGAATCCACAGATGTATGGTTCTCAAACAGCCACCAATCACTGACTGTTCTCAAAATTCTGCTTATAATTGTAAGAGCTTAAGATGTATGTATGATTGTCATGAAGAAAAATCTATTCATTTTGACATAAAATATAATTCATTCAGAAATTATGTGCTTCTGTCGCTTTAAAATAAAAGTGGTTTTCACTGATTTCTTAAGGATTATCCACAATTTATGAAGTGCTTCTTATTTTAACATGTACACTAATTATAGCTAGGCTGGAAAATCTTATATATCTATATCTATGTGTCAAGCATTAGTGTTTGAAAAATCTTGTATATCTGTGAATGCATTAAATTTATTAAAACAACCAAATAAATTTCTTTTTCCGTATTAACTAAAATCTCCTAAATGAGATCTTATCATTAGTTTTTAGTGATCTTCAAACAAGCAGTTAGTGTTTTTTCCCTTTTGTCTGGCAATGAATCTTGCAACTTTTATTTCTGGGCTCAGCTGCAGTCTAGTGCATTTTACAATATTTCCCAAACCTCTATTCACAACCTTACTCATGTAAGACGGTACTATCACATTTGCATATATTTTATTATTGTTATTACATATGACAGTGCTCTGCATTAAATTTGACTGTTATAAGCTGCAATGTTCCTTCTCAGATTTTATTTGTCTAAGCGTGTCATCTGTAATGTGTGCTAGGCTTGTGTCTCTTAGGTACTATTCTTTTTCCAAGTTTAAAGGTCTTACATCTTTTATAATGCTAGATTATTTCTATTATTAACATGTTGAGGTTGGTGTGGTACACTAGTATCTAATGACCATTTTTTTCTTTGTAAGTGGTTTCAAAGATAGTATATTTGTCTTCTGAAAAAGAACAAACTCAATTCTCTAATGCAGTTACCTTGCCAGCTCAACACACCCTGAGGCTGCTCTGGCAAAGAGCTGTAAAAGATCAGTATTGATATTCTGTGGCATTCAAATTGTGGAGCTTCCAACAGAAGGAAGAGCATTTAGAAAACCTGGCCATATGGCAGCTAATTACACTATTATAAACTAAATTTACGACAGGTGACTTGTAGGCTATGAATTGACAACAAGCACCCAAGCTTTTCTTCGATTATTTTCCCATTAATTGACAGTCAAATTCTTTATGTGGTGCATGAATGCAGGAATCTTGAACATACTGCATGAATCCTATACAATATTTTGTCATCTCACGTTTTATTTATGAGTGCTTGTTTTTGTTTTCATTATGTTTTTACAACTCATCTTAAGTATATTCCTTATGTTCTATGATTTTTAGGCTGGAAATTCATTCAAGTTATTAGAATGACTAAAGGAGAGATGATAAACACTAACACAATAATAAAGACTTCCAGAGCTTCCTTTAATGGAACGTTCTATACTTCTAAGTGTGGAGCATAACTGGTCTTTAAATATGAAGTTTGCTTTGCATATTCTTGCATTTTAAAACTTATTAATTGTCCAGGGAATTGTATGTTTTATATTCATAAAGCATCCACGTGTCACTGACAGCAGCAATCCAACAAGCAGTGGAAATTTCCTGGTGCCTATTATAAGTCCCTCCTTTTTCCACCATCTTGGTTAGATAATCCTGCTTTATTTTGGGGGGGATCATTTTAGCTGCACTGTCAATAGCAGGGAAAGATTGGGTCACTTTTGTCTAGAATAATACACAAAAGTTGTCAAATGTTCAGGATTATTTAGGCACACTAAGTGTTCTGTAAGATTTCAGGCTTATTGGTCTTACTGAAAATGATTTAATGAAAAGTTCACCATCATTTTACCTTAGCACTTTTATGCTAAAATTTTGTAATACGATGACTAAAATTTTATGTAGGCAGTTCTTTGTATAAAAGGAACAGATCTTGATAGGTCTATCTTACAAGTGTTGAAACAAGCACATTTTAAAATTTAAAAATGGCATAATACGTCTTATTGTCTCTCAAATTTAAAAATGCATTCATTTTATTTTCTAAATCACATAATCCCAGTACATCAACATGGACAGAATTTCTGAATTTGGAAAGTCAGGTTTTTTTTTTTTTAAAGCCACAGTAAATTTAGTAAGAATTTTTTCATCTTGATATCCATTATAAAAAGCATAGCTCTCAAGCAAGATTGGAACAGTACTTTCTGGAAAGTATGTACTTTTTAAACTGTCAATATTTATTATATTATTAAGACACAAGTGCTCTGTTTCTATAGTGTGAGTGCACAGGGCCTTGCCAGACAAACAGATATTGACAGCTTCTGAATATTCAAAGTAATGATTTGCATTTTTGAGGCATTTCAAGGTTAGCATCTCATTGGTGACTATTGTTGAGTTATTGCTGTAGCAAGGCTTTCATACTTCTTGAAGCGAATCTAGTTCTCTTACACTTTTTTTTTTTTTTTTTAAGAAATGAGCTAAAAGATGAATTCATGTCACCAAAAAGTCTCCGGGATGAACTCTGTTTTTGATGTGGCAAGAACTCACCATATCCTTTCTTCCTGCCTTCTGACCCTGCCATCCTGCCCTTCGTCTTCTCACTCCACCATGCCCATTACTCTTTACATCCATAGAAGCCTCTGCAGTCAGGTCCTAGACATTCCTTACAGCATAGGAAATACCCAAGATTCAATACCAGTAGATTTACCAGTCAGACCATTTTCAGTAATGCTAAAACCTGTACATTTGCCTTCTTCATTTTAATTTTTTAGTTTATCTAACAGTATACAGAGAAAAAAAAAGTTGAGTCAAGGTCTACTTGCAGGACTACATCTCAGATCTTTTATTTTAAAGTTTATTCCTCCTTGCAATCAGCAGTTTTGTATTCCCAAATCAATTTATGAGTTGGTTGGGCAGTACACTTTGCTCTGGCAAAAGTCTCCCTATAGTACATGTAAAACTCAGCAGACATGGAAAAATCTAGTACTTGTTTTAAATTCTCAAGTATATATTTTAAATGCTCAAAATTTTAGCTGTTAAAAACAAAAATAGTTTCAATCATTTTTCCAAATACAGCAATATTTTAAATATAATTGATTTACTTATTTTTCTAAAATCCAAAACTTCATAAAGAGGGAATTGTTTATGACATCTGGAGTGCAGTTCTCCATATGGAGCATAGCCTTGAAGTGGTAGTGGTGGTTTGGCCAATGGGAAAGGGGAGAAGGAGAATCACACCTTAGGTGCACAGGTCACAGTGGGGCCCTCACTGAGCCAGCCAGAGAGGACAGAGCCCAGAAGAGGTGAGAGTAGCATGATGCAGCCACAAAAATTTATCATCCTAGTGTATTTCCTGTCATTTCCATTCCTTTCCTTGGATGCGTATTGTCTAACAACATAATTGATTAACTTTATTTCAGAAAGTAAGGAGTTGACAATGTTTTATGTTTTCCAAAATTTCAAAAAAACTTTTGCTGTTTACTAAATGAAATTTATGCTTTACTTGATACACCAAACAAAAATTATTAATGTTTCAGTATGCTATACACTTAAATATTGTGCAAAGTTTAACCAGGTTAAACATATCTATGCCCTCAAATATTTAACTTTTCCTATAGTGAAAGTATTCAAAGTTTTTCTTCTAGATTTTTGGGATACTCAGTACATGATTGTTATCTGGCCATCCTATTATACAATAGAAAATCAGAACTTTTATCAAACTATTAGCTAATACCCATAATCAATGCTTTGATATCATCTTTGAGCGCTGCTTTCTCCAGCCTTTGCTAACTTCCATTTTACTCTCCACCTCCATGAGATCATACATTATTTTAAAAATAAGAGTATCATTTATTGTTATAGAAAGAATATTTGTGTGGAAGCCGAGAGACCTTTGTCTTCTCCATCTGTGACTGGGTGAGACCTGAGCTCTTTAGTCCTCTTTGTCTCCTGTGGGAAATACAAGGTACATCAAAGACCTGGAGGTTCTGCCGAACACCTATGATCCACACTGAATGATGTCATAAAACCACTGTGCTCAGGAGTTGATTCTGTAATATTTTAAGTCAGATCTAACATTTTTTTAAAGATATGACAATCCTAAAATAATTTTGCTATATTACACTAATTTCTTCAGTAACATTCAATAAAAATATATTGATATATTATTAAATTTTAAAAGTAGAAGTCTTTCTTGTTCTAGAATGACTGGAGTCCTTTTTGTTCCCCATTGCCTATATTAGCAAATTTTCTACCCTCTTTTGGAGAACAATAATTATTAAAGGTGCAGGAGAGTCTTCAATTCTCCTTTCTCTAGACCTATAAGCTACGACTGAAGAAAAAAATTCACCAGTAATTTTCATTGTGAAAATTAATAAACTCAGCATGACAGCAAGTAGCTTATGAGCACTTCAGAGAAGTCAGATGCTCAAAATCTCCTCCCAATTGCTGGAGTCCTCTAGCGTAGCTACTCTACCAGAAGAACCCCCAGTCATAGGTTGTTTCCACATTCCACGTAGTTGTCTACTGTTTGTCCTGGGTTGATGTCAGATATGATCATAGACAAAATCTGACTCTGAGGAAAAAAAAAAAACATTTGGGATTCTTCCTACTGGCTGAAGAGGTGTGTCGGGGAGTGTTTTTAAAAGTGTATTTTTTAGTATTTTGTTTTGTTTCACTATCTGCTGGTTTAGGCTCTCCTGGAACTCTTGGAGTCCTTTGTCCCTGGATAAGTGACATCTTCAGGACAGCCTTGAGAAATGAGAAAGGAATGGTCCTGATGATTCACTGTAATCCTGAAAGGGTCAAGATCAGAAAAAAAAAAAAGTCCCACATTTGTGTTCACTTGTTTAGCAAGACAGAAACAAGACCCTTTGTAACAGCAAAGAAATGCTTGCTTGATTTTTTACATGAGGAAAGTAGCATTAGTGGTGGGGTTTTTTTTCCCTTTTTTTTGGTACCGAGGATCAAACTCATGACCACCACGAGCTTGCAAAGCAGGTCTTATGCTGCTGAGCTAAATCCCCAGCCCAAGTGGTGGGTTTTTAATGACAGTAAAGCTTCTATCTCATCTTTTTCCCCGAGCTTCAGTTTTCTTCTCTGGGGTCCACATGGCTGTCTCCTATTTTCTGGTACTTCTTAACTAACACTACCCAAGAAGTCATATAGACATCTTCCACTTCTTTCCCCACAAAAGTTAATATACAGGAAGGAATCAAATTTATCTGCGCAATCTGCTTCATTTTTATTCTTTGTTTTCTTGACTTAAATATTGTAAAGAATTCAGAAGTCAATATTTGATGCTCTGTCATATGCAGAAGTAGAAATTAATGGGAAAGTTGTCATTTGTCTCATCAGTCAAGCTCATAGAAATCACAGTATCCCTAACTACAAGGGGTGATTAAAATACACAGTTAGTGAGTAAGGTTTAAAAATGTATCATGGTAAAAGGCACATTTCTATCAATCCCCCTCAAAATACTCCTCTTCACTTCAATCCAACTTTTCTCATTGTTCCTGCTACATGCATGAGTGTTCTGAAAGTCCTCTTTTGTGAGTGTCTTTATGAAGTACGATCAAACAATTCAGTGGGTTCTGCTGGTAAATACCACTTAGTGGACATGAATGCTTGTAAAAGCGTCCACCTTATTCACAGCATCTGTGTTCAAAGGGAGGGGAGTGTTCTGAAGGAAACTGATGGCAATGTGACTTTTACCATGATGAACTTTAAAAAAATGTAAATATGAACTGTATTTGTCCATCATTCCTGCTATGGGAAGGGCCCAGTCTCGGGGATTTACCAAGCCAGGTGCGGCTGCTGCAGCAGCAGCCGCTGACAGGCACAGAGTGCTGCATGCCAGGAGCTGTTTGAAGGGCTTTAACTCATTTAAGTCTCCTGGCACTGTAACACACCTGCTAGTTTCCATTTTACAGATAAGAAAACTGAGATACAGAGAAGCTCAATGACTTGCCCATGTTTATACAGCACATAGAACCAGGGTATGACAGTCTTTGCATTTAAGTACTATGTCCAACTTCCATCTTCATCGGAATGACTTAAAGCTATATGCACTTGACCGAGCATCTGAAAACTACAAAGTTCCCAAGGAATGATTCACTGGCTTCTGAGCATTCAAAATAAAGTTTTGTACCATTATTTATAGACCATTAAAGATGCAGTGACTTGACAACTTGGTGTTTTTGAACAAGTCCTAGCTTATTTACTATCTCAAGACATTTTGTTCTCTGAAGCACCCTAGATCATATAATAAATTGTATATATACCCTAAATGAAAATAAAAGTAACATTTGAAAGAATATAATAAATCACGATTTTGACCACTGTATTTATTTTTTCTAGGGATGGAGCCTCTTTACACTTCACCAAATTTCAATTTCTAAATTCTGTTTTGGAACCACACATACTTCTGCAGGTGAATTGAGAACAGTCCGACAGGAATTTTGGAATAGAGATGATATGTTATCTTTGGAACTGAATGCTTTATTTGCCCTGGTTTTCATGTAGAGAAGTTCACTAAAGACATTGAGGTATTTTTTTCTTTGTGTATCATTTTTCAAAGAAAAGGGCAGTATTCCAATGCAGTAGAGGAAGTATCTTCATGACAAAGGATGAAGAACTAAATAAGGGAAAAGCTGCCATGAAAGCAGACATCATACTTGAAATATACCCAAGAAATGGGAGAAAAGAAACTTGAAGTGAGAAAAGAAACGTGTGAGTGGTTTGGATTTATTACGAAATGTAAGAAGTTTAGGGGGAGGATGAAGAAAAAGAGCAATCAAAGGAGAGAAATGATAAAGTCACTAGCTCACAGAATTGATGGTGAATTAGGAGAGGGGAAGACTGCCGGTGAAGAAACAAGACAGTGAAACACATGAACATCTTCAAAACAATTTTTTTTTTGTCTTTTTGAGAGGGGGCTCACTACGAAGCTCAGGCTGGCCTTGAGCACGTCATAGCCCAGGCTGGTCTCAAGCTTGAAATCATTCTTCTGCCTCAGCCTCCCAAGTGCTGGGATTACAGGTGTGCACCAGCATACCTGGCTCCATCTTCAAAAATTTATATGCTGTATTAACACAATTAAGTTGTGTTAATATTGCCTGAGTGCAATGCTAGGTCAAAACCTTGAATAAAATTAAATGAATAAATTTGATGAAAGATGCATATTAATAGTATCTCAAAAGATAATAATATAGGCAAAGGATTGGAGATCACTGACTACAACTGAAAATTTTAGAAGCAGTTGAATTCAGTGTGGAGTTGTGGTATTGCTAAAGTGACAATCTAATGGATTTATACTACTTTTCCATTTTTATATTTTCTGTCTCTCCTGAACAAAGTGTTGATTTATAATAGTTAACAGACTTTTGAGAGTGTAGATAAGTCTAAAAAATTTTATTGAATAGTTTAGTAACTCTTACCCATATGCCATCTTTGTTGCTTAAAACAAATCAAGTTGAATTGTGTCATGCTCATGCTAGTTACCCTAAATAGTAGAGGCTAAGGGAAGGTTAAAATTGCCAGTGCTTTATAAGGACATGTATTTCCAAGACTGAAAGAATGGAAGAAGAAGGAAAGAGTCACAGAAGACACAGGACAGGAAACAACCGCAAGATAACATGTAACTGTGCATCTGGACACTGACTGAGGATGTGCCCAGACCAGGTGTGTGAGGAAGCCAGGGTTGAGAACAGTTCATCAGACTGAATTTAGCTTGTGCACTTTTCTAATGCAGTGTTTCATTGGGCTACTTGCACGATAAATTTTCAACTTTCCCCTGCTTTTGATTACATCACTTGGTTCTTTTGAAAGTGTGGAGCTTCATCTACTCCAGAATCAGCTGAAGGAGCCAAAGGCTCTAGGCTAGATATCTAGTAAACTATCTGAGGGGTCAAGATCTGTGAGCCCACAGGAAGTCAATAGGCTTGATGTCGTATGAAGTGGGCAAAGGTCCAAAGTCTAAAAGACTGATGAGGATTCAAGAACTGGAGAAAGAATTGAAGGGATGTCAGGATACAGCCACATACTCTGTCCTCACATTGCTGATTCTACCATGCTATGTAGTATTTTCTTATATATTTGCTGCTTTTTTACAGATCTACAAGCTTAATAGAGCAAGAAACTTGATTGTTTTTAACTTGTAGGCATAATACCAAGCCTGAACATGGGTACGCATAGTTAATGAAAGAAAGTTTACAGCATAAAAGACTAAAGTTAAATACATCTTTCTCAAACTCAAATCTCCAATTTTATGACATTCACCATACACTCTGCCATCAGAAGTTCACAATAGCAGCTTCTCAATTCCTCTGATAATTTTTTTTTGTCTTTTTCATTTTTATCGGTACCAGGGATCGAACTCACGACTGCCTGCTTGCAAGGCAGGTGCTTATGCCGCTGAGCTAAATCCCCAGCCCCTCCTCTGATAATTTAATCACATTTAAAGAAATCACTCATGGTTTCTGAAAAATCAAACTGAGATCCTGGTTTAGACTCTTAAATCACACTTAAAGATTAAAATTAGCTTCTCAGACATGTATACTGAAAAATTATCGGCCATCTTTCATTAACCACAAATAACATTTTAAATTTTGGTGCTCATTACAATGACTGCTACTTTTCAAAATAATTATTGTTTTAAACTGTTTTTCAGTCTAGGTAAGCATTCTTTGAAAAAATACAGAAAGGTTAGCTTGCCTGGAGATACAAAAGTAGAGATAGAAGTTTATATTTATTAATTAGTATCTTCTTTTACAAAAGCATATGCTGAATGGCAGATGAGGTTGAATCTGACACATTATTGTACCTGATGCCTATTTATTGTACTTCAATAAGAATCCATACAAACAAACTTGCATTAAAATAATGACTAGAAATAATAAATTTAGAAAACGATAATGATGAGGCTAGAGAAAACTACCTAAAAGGACTGTGTAAAGGAAACCTGGCCTAGATAGATGAAAAAATATGTAAGGTAAAAAACTGAAATACGACTTCAGTCATCATGTATGCTCTATGAAGCATCTTAAAATACAAGCCTACCATGTCATCTTTGTAGTTTTTCTACATAAACCTGGAAATTAAAATAACCGTTTATAATTTATAGGGAACAAAGATTGACCCATGAACGAACTACTGGATTTTCTCAGCAACCTGGATATCTGAGGTAGAATTTCAAAGGAAATACTTGCTAGAGATCTGAAATGACCATTATTTACAGATACTCATGTCAGAAATGTATATACCCAGAAGCAAGAAAAATTAACATTAAGATAAAGACAAAAGAAAGACAAATCTTTGTTTACTATGGAAAAACATGAATATAGCACCTTGCTGGAATGTATTTTGTACTGAACAAAATTTTAAAGAAAAAGATGGTTGGCTTTTTTATTATCGTTTGATATAAGTATTTGTCTTTTGTGTATACTTAGGAATTTTAATTCTTTTTCTATTTTAAGTAGAGTGTGTTTTTAGCACAGTGATAATGCATGTGGTGAACCATGCTCTGGAAATGTGTGTGATAAGGTCATTATCAACTTTTACACATCCATCATATGTTATTTGACAAAAAACTGAAGTGTCCAAGATCTTTGTTCTTTTATTTTCTATAAAATAAAATATCCACTTGCAAATAAATGAACTCCAAATTTGGACCAAGTTTTTTCTAATTTTAGACTATTAGTGTGTAGTCTCAGTGATACTTTGTGTTCACTGGTGGGGAATGCACTCCTGTACCGTACTGCATGAGTGGATACCATGAGGCATGGCCCTGAGAGGCTGGTTACGGCTCCCATGTTGTGGAGACCCAAGGCAGAAAATGCAAAACAGAGTGAATCAAAATGAAATGTGTAAACCTGGGTGAAGTAGGTTAGTATAAAAATGACGGTTAATAACACATGACTGGTGTTCTTCCAAATGCACTAACATTCTTTGTTTTATATTGTCCAAGAGTATACACTCTTTATTTTTGGTTGACTAACCTAAAAATCTTTAGATCTAAAATATGTATTCTACATCACTTATTATTTCAATTTCTTATTTAAATTCAAATATTGACCTTTTTGTCTGAAGTGATGCAACTCTACTTACATCTTAGGAAGTAAACAGTAATAAATTTCAACAACTACCAGTAAAAAAAAAAAAAAGAATAGTTTAACTCAACTGTCCAAAAATACAATCGTACATGTGGTTAAAGACACTTATACTTTTAATGTAAAAATGTTTTATTCTAGAACTGAAGTTATCTTTATAAATATCATATAATAAAAAGTTAAAGAAAAATTTAACCAAATAATTTTGAATTTATTAGACTACTCATATTTGTATTCAAATGGTTAAAAAAGAAACTTCTACATACTTCAGCAATTAAGAATTTGATTTTAATACAAAGTATTAATTAATAAAAAGCTCCAAAAATATATACACATTTCAGGACAAGAAAAATAATACAATGTTTTTTCAACAGATAGTGTTATCTTTATATGGGGGACCTTAGAGGATGTCGTATATCACAGAAAACCTAATACACTGTGGCCCTTAGAGAAGAAATTTAAAATGTATGTGCAATGATCTCATTGACCAACATTGCCCAAGCAGCAGTTTGTCATAAAAATAAATGCCTGAAAGCTAATGCCTACCCATCTGAGCATCTCCTCTATGTATAGGCCAAAGGTAATTTGTATTAATCTCATGATATCTTGATAAATTTAATGTTAAAATATTTATACAAGTTTCTCTGTTTCTGAGATGTGTATTCTTTTTTTTTTGGCAGATCTTTTTGGTAGATTCTATCATCACCCCCTAATCCAGTATCACACATCCATGGTGCAGTCACCTCCCTAAAGCCAGTTTATGAGTACATGAGATTTTGGTGGCCAAGGCACCAAGACATGAATTATAACAGAACAGAACAAAGATTTGAACACAGAGCCAGGTAACAAACTCTTTTCTAAGTCACAAATGTTGTGGTCTTAACATTTTTAAGAGATTTGAGTTAAAGAAGTTTTGGATAGCTAATATTTTATAAACTAAATCTGGACTCACTAATGAATTAACTTCTGGTTAATTCTAATCTGGTAGAATCTATTTTGAGTCTCTAAATTTGTGTAGTTTTCAGTTTAAGTATTCATAGATTCACTATGACTTCCCCCAAAAAGATGTGGAAATGCTTTCCTTCATGCCAAGTAATCATTAAGAACAAAATTATAGAACAAATGAAAGAAATTAAAACAAAGTCTGGTTATATAGCATAGTCACTGAAAGTCTAGCTATGTCTTCTTAAACTCAACAAACTGCAACTTCATACTGAGAAGTGAAATATTTAGGAAAGTCTTTTCAATGCTTTTCATTGTTACATTTAGTTTGTAAAATCAGTTCTGTCAGCAATTACATCAGGTTATTGGAGAAACAGAGCACAATCTCAGGAAAATTATCAAACCACTACTGATGGAGACTTTAGTCACGTAATTTTTACTGTGCACAGTTACTATATATATATATTCTATTTATATTCAGAGTTACAGAAATATCACAATATTGCTATAAAAGAGAAAATTTGCAGATTACAGAAAACAGTTCAAGATTCTCCAATCTGTCAAATAAGTACAAGAAAAGAAATGAAAATGAAAAATTTGTTATAATGTATTATTGATGGCTGACAAAGGAAGAAAACACTAGAAAAATGTTACTCAAACAAAAGTAAACAAAACTATGACTCCTACAAGCATCATTGCTTTCCCTCACCTTGTCTACTATGGAATAGCAGCATAGACATACCAGGACTACTGTGTGCTATACAGACATTATCTCACCAAAGCGTTATAGTAATTAGATAAGTGAAGTATGTTACACATAACTTGCTTAAGAAGACACTGAATTTCAGAGAAACTAAGTACTTTTTCCACAGCTTGGTAATAGCAGAGTTTGTATTTAAAACTAGAATGTTTTTCTTCACAATTATATGATCCACTTTGGAATGTCCAAAGGAAAAGTCCTTGGGACTACATACTCAGATGAATTTTCCTCAGTGTTATTTGGTAAGATTAAAAACAGACAATGCGATTTAAGTGGGGAATCATATGATAAAAATTTAGCTGTGGACCTTCCTTAACTCCTTATGTGTTGTTAGAGTCATTCTAGCTCAGTTCCTTTACCTAAATTGTTTTAGTAAATAGCTTTTTATGTGCAGTTTTATATCCTGTGTTGTGGGGAACCTGGAAATGAATCAGATATAACTCCAACTTTGTATTAAATTCGCTTTTGACATAGTAGTGACCTCATAATTTTTTGAAGAGTTTAATGAATAAAATAAAAATACTTTAATACAAGAATTCTAGACATCAAATCTTAACCTGTGAAATACTAACATATGTTGTGTTCTTAAAATTTCTCATATATTACTTACTGTAAGTCATAAATACCAGATGAAATAGATGTTGTTAATCTACCTTATTGGTAAGGTCATGAAAAGTCACACATAAATTTCTTTCTCAAAGTAACTTATCTAACATATAAATCAGGAATCAAATTGAGTTCTATCTTAGTTCTAGATCTATATTTTCTATTTTTTGTCTTTTCATTAAACAAATATTTATTTAGTGATATTTCCCAAGCATTGTGCTAAATGCTTAGAAAAGGATCAGATTTCTGCCCATACGATACTTCCTCTATTGAGGAAATCATGCATTAAACAAATACACATAATATATATGGAACCATAAGTTGTTACAAGTTTGAAAAACATAGGATATTACACGAATGATTAAGAAGGAGGAAATTAGGTGGACAAAAATGTCTCCTTGAAGAAATTAGCTTTTGTGGTTTTTTTTGAAGAATTAAATTAGTTGGGGTTTGGGGATTTAGTTCAGCGATATAAGCACCTGCCTTGCAAGCAGGCAGTTGTGAGTTTGATCCCTGGTACCGAAAAAAAGAAAAAAGAAAAAGAGAAAGAATTAAATTAGTGTATAAAGAACTTATGTTGAAAAAAGTGCAGAGAAGCTTATTATAAACAGAATAAACAGTGCAAAGGCCCTGAGAGAATTGCTGGAAAACACTGAGAAGGAAGAAGTGAGCTAAATTTGAAATTATGGTTTAAAAATTGTCAATTTTAATTTCAGAGGCTGAGTAGGATGAGAAATAGAAGTGGAAGCTGAGTAAGGTTTATTAAGAAAATTTTTTAAAGAAAAAGATTCTCCTTAAGTATAAATGCTTCAGGAAGTCTTAGTTTCATGACATTTTTCTAGTAGCCAGATAATCTAATCTTTGTAAAGAGATATTCTTACAAATAAAGGCACAAGATAACGATGACTGAACTTACGATTCCAACACTGTAACACAGATGATTAGTTGGACCAATGGTGACTTTGGCATGTTCTTTTTTCATTGCTTTTACCATAGATAGTCTACTAATGTGTGCACTGCACCTTGCTCAGAGGATGTATGAATTACACTGGCCTAACGGATATTAGGTGGATGTCACTGTCTTTTGGAAATGAGATGAGCTCAGTCTAAACCACAAGGAAAATTTAAAATTCAGAAATAATTTAGACATCAGTGCCAGCATCATTTCAGCCTGTGACAGTACTGATTAATTTAAGCAAACCCTGTATGGTATGTAATTCAATCACATTAGACCAAGGATAAGGTTTTAAAAATGCAGTTATGTTTATATTAGCATACGCTCTCCTACCCGTGCAATAGCAGGGAACCTAATTGATATGTGAAAGTGCTTTGGATAAAATGGGTTTGTGAGGGAGGGGTCAAGGAGGGAGGAGGGGACATAAGTCAAGGTAGTCAGTTCTCTGGCCGACATTCCCTTCTCTCCACACCTTCGGAGCCCGAAATTGCAATCTTCACCAATGTGATCAATTGTTATCTTCCATGTGTGAGATTTAGCTTTCTCCTTCTTGTCCCATCATCTTTGCAAATCTGCTTGCCTCATAGCAGGGATCTGAGGGTTAATCATTTATTTAGTGTGTAGAAAAGTACTTTGAGCATCTCAGAAGAAATATCTTATAAGAGGGAATAAATAATACAACAATAACAAGCTAGTGAATTTTAGTGTGCATTCTTCATTTCAAGTCCTGCATGGACTCTATTCGTTCTTTGTCCATGTGCGGGCAGGGTGAATTACTTGAGTAAAACACACAAATTATTTCTGACTCACAAAATAAGTCCAATGAATAACAGCAGAAGAGAAGATAAACAGAAATGTAAAATTCCTAGCATCTTATTATCTAAGAAGACCTTTCTAGGGCTTCTTAGGGTTTGGTTTCCACACCTCAAGGTGTGGGATGTACAGCATTCTTGCTCTGTGAGTTCTGTCCATTCCTATTCTACTTCTGAACATGCACTCGTGACCTGCCGTGTCTCTTAAAGGATAAAACGTAAGCCTTTTTCTTCTTCAGTGGTCCTTAAATAAACATCAATATGTAATTAGTAAATACATATTTATAAACAAAAAAGACATTTGCAGCCTGCACAGACCAATTCAAAACTAAGAAGCTGATTATTCTCTTTCTTATCATGCAGTTGTGCAGATTACTTCCTTCAATCTTTATGATCAGGAAAGCCTGTTACAGGGGCATATAATCATACAAAGCAGACAAAATCCCTTATGGAGGCCAGTCACATAAGATCTAAGTTCAGTTAAGGGCTTAGGAAACCCCTGCACCTCACTGACAGCTATTTTTTTATTCCATCCAGATTCCCCAGAGCCAAAGCTGTTACTAGTTAGGTCAGTTTACAGGCCATCAAAACTGGTACAAGGCAGAGTTGCTACTCATCACTCTTCTTCTGGAGGGGCCTCCAGGAAGCTGTGAGTAGTGAGAAGAGTTCGTTCATATTCGTGGAGGCGCCAGTTCAGTCATCCAGGCTTCTGCTAACTAACCTCTGTTTCTGCACACATTACTGGGCAGTGGCTTTTTCTTAGCAGGAGTAGAGAGAATGCAGAGGGAGGATAATTTTTGGAAGAGAATCAATTTGAGAAAGTGGAGAGAAAGCTTGGCACTCTTGAGTTTGGCTTGTTATAATTAGACTCTCACCTATTTATGAGAAAGAATTAGCATCTGATCCAAAGGCGACATGGGGTAATTAGGCCTTGGCCAGGCAGGAGGCCATCATGCTGTGGAGCTGGCAAAGCAGGTGTGAGCACTCTAGAAATGATTTTGACAGGACTAGAAATTGCGTCAGGGATCTAACAACTTGGAGATCAGAGGGGTGGGTTTCACTCCAAGTGCCCCCACTTCTTTAGCCTACATTTACCTTTCTTTACCCTTCTTTCCCTGAGTGCTGCTTCATGTATCCTTCTGTAAACACGTTTTCTAAATTTTTACCAAACTCAATCCATACATCTTAGCAACCCCCACTCAACCTCCATGGCCTCCCTCCTCCACGGGAAAAGCAAAGAAGCCTGCAGCCAGTGAAAGAAGAGTGGCCCATCTCAAGAGGTCCTGGAACCTGAGTCTTCCGTGCTCAAAATGCCAGCCAGGTGTCACCACATTCTAGCTGTCCTCGTAACCAGGCAGGCTCTCAGGGGCCAGATGCTAGTGAACCAAAGGTCTGCAGTGAAGACAGCTCTGCAGGGGGGCTTCAAGAGCCCTAGGAGCTGATGAGGGATGCTCCTCAGAGCTCGGGCACACCCTCTGCAGTGCAGCGAGGCACATTCTATCAGGGAAGGGCAAGGCTGGGAAGGACTGTTATGGTCAGGCCTCTGGAATGATTTGGTGACAGACATACCAGGGACATGTTGTCTCTGTGTGCCTGGGAAGGTAATGCTGCTTGCTCGCTAGAAACCAGAAAAGAGCCCTCTCCTTGGGGCCCACCGTCTATGGCAGATGGATTGACTGCCGCTGACAGCAGCATCTGCCCCGTCCATCATTTGGAGGCTGGCGTGTGCTTGCCATAGGTTGCTGGCTGACCTCTGCTATCTCCTCCCACTTCTCTCAGCCATGGATATCTACAAAATTATTGGATCTGATTTCTTCCCAAGATATAAAATTATTAATTCTTCCCTTCCTTCTTAGCAAGAGAAGACAGTTCACTGTTCAATAGGATAAGTAAATGTGTATTTGAGGTGGGGGGTTGTAACATTTGTCAGTTGGAGAAATCAATAATCCAAATATTAGCAGGCCTCATATCCTCTTAATAGCCTCATGTTCAATACTCCTTACTCCAGAAAAACTTTCATTTCCTTTGGTGAGAAATCTCTGTGTGTAAGGAATATAGATCCTATGCCTGAGGCAAAGACCACACAATTCTATAATCTAAATAGTTTGTAGTTGTATAAAATAAACTATTTCTCAATATTGAAAAATATTGGTTTTTAATAGTGCTGTTAACCTTTTACCATCAAACATAGTTGTTTATTCGTTTAATCATTTAAAGCAATGTATTTGAATAAGAACCCCAGTATTTCAGTACAATGTAATATTCAACTTTTTCTTGAGTGTGAATTCCAATATCATATTGGGAGTAGAGTCTCCAGGAAAAAGACATCAAAACTTCATTAAGATATAAAAGAAAGGATTTATTTTTGCTCTCTGCATGTTCCCTGTGCATCAGTTTAATGAGGGACTATGCAAAAATGGATTGCAGGAACTTTAAGGTTGTCAGTTCTGATAGGATTGTTCATCAGATTGCTTTCACTTTCTGTCTATAGTTTGGGCTTTTTGTGGAGAATGGGTACAGAGAATGAGAATGAATACTTGTTTTTTTGCATGCCATTTTAGAATTATTAAAGTGCTTTTAGAGAACTCAGGTAGGTAGGACTTCTAAATAAAGCAATTATAAGCATGCCCATTTTACAGCAGAGAAAACTGAGGTCCGAGACGAAAGGTGGACCACACAAAAAGCAAATGTTGCCTTTCTAAAATTATTTTAAACATCATTCAGATGTCCTGCCCTCTGTTTTCACTTCTTCACCTCCTCCTTCCTTTCCCTTCTCCCTTTTCCTTTTTCTTCTTTAATAATTGGCACTGTTTGAAATAAGTACTTTTCTCATTATTGAAAGATAAAGAAGTTTTCGCATCTTGACCTGCTTAGATGCTGGATTTCGCTCATTTCCAGCTCTGGCCCTGTCCTCCTCCTCATCCCGCTGCTCTCTACACGGCGTCATCTAATCTATTAGGACTTCAGTCGCTCTTGCTCTTTTCCCAGTGAGGCCTCAGCATTCTAACCATAAATTTGAAACTAAGTTTAGAGAGCCACGATAAGACAGTAGATTTCTTTACCAGAACTAATAGGTATTCCCGGGCAATTCCTTCCATATTTTTGCACACTGTACGCTGTTCATAAATAATGTCAGAAGTGGGCCTTCGCTCCTTTAGTAAGGTGGTCATTTAATGTAAGTAAATCCACATTAAATATTGAAGATCAGAAAAAAGCAGCCTCTTCAAAGAGGTCACATTTAAGTGAAGAAGAAGAAGAAGGGGAAAAACAATGTGTGGGGAGAGGGCCAGCCTGGTGCTGGATGGCACAGAGTTAATGGCTCATAGAGAGCATATACATGTTTTTTAAAGATGTTTTATTGCTTACAAAAGGAACTAGTCTTGAGAGACTGGCTACATAAACTGGCTCTAGCCAGCTGCTGCTGTCGGACTAGGAAGAATCCTGTTCAATTAGTGTTGTAAAATGAAATCCTTCGTAAAGGAAATAAACACGATGTGAGCTAAGATTCATGCTTTCAAATATACACAAGGTTTGAATTTTTAATTAGGGCTGCTAATTACAGTCATCAGAAAGCAGAGCAGAATAGATTTTACCTTACATTTAGCAGACAAGCCTTCAACCCCAGTGTATTTTTCAATTTCATTAATATTTTATGAAAATGGCCCTTGCAGCTTCAGCCTGTTCCAGTCTCCCACAAAACTGCCCCACATTATGGATGCCAATGCCTTTAAGCCATGTACATTAGTGTGATGACAAAATGCAAAGCAGCACCTTGTCAACCATTGCATCAATTGATTCTATTAGATAGTGTAAAAACAGTTGGGTGTGAGTTATAATCTCACTGACACTAATGATGAAACAAGACACTGGCTGAGAACAGCCATCAGCTATAAGCCAGAAATTAATGATTCTAATATTTTTGAACAAATTAACCTTAATGAACTGGTCTTGCAAATACTGTATTATCTACAGATAAGTCAGTTAGTAAAACAATAGTGTTACACACATATGTGATAAACATGAATATGAGAATTAAACCAACACAAAATCTATGTGCAGATGTTTTATATATTTACCCATCACCTGTGCCTCTTAGACCTGATACAAATTTAGCTATCCCTAGCCACTTCTCTGATTATGATGCAACTGATAGTGATTTAACATTTGATAAAATTACATAAGAGAACTATAAGTAAAACATACCCTGCAAATTAGGAGAGTAACTATTGAAAAATAAAATTATATATGTAATATTTGAAGGACTTTTCTAAAAGTAAGCTAGGTCTTTCTGTAAAATAATCACTTTTCTTGTGACTGTGGAGAATATAATCTCGCTTTAATGCTTGATCATCTATTTTGTTAGACTTGGAATTTTTGACTTCATAAAACACGTCATACCTACAAGATTTGTTGAAATGAAGTGTAAATTTACTTTCTGTAAATACACTGGGATGCTGCACATTGATGGAATAGCTTTGAAAAGTAAAACAAAGTTATAGCAATTTTGTTGATAATAGCTGCAAAATGCTACAAATACTAATCACTTTCATTAATTCTTTTATTTGCTATAATTCTTAGTGTGTCAAAGTTAATTTAAATAAATTTCACAGATGACTCAGAGGAATACACCCCTTAAAATATCCTAAAACGAACTTAGTTGTAGCTCAGTGAAATTTTAATTGGCATTGTACTAGTAGGTTCAGGTCATTTCCTGTGTGTTTCCTTCATATAGTGCTACCTTAAATTTTCTTGTTTCCTCCCAAATACTGTAATCATGAAACCATATTTTTCATAACAAAAAAGCCTTCTGTTTTTGTTGTTGCTTTTGTTCAGCTCCCACTCAAATCTGCGGTCCCAGACCCTGAAAACCCATTCACAAATACTCCCAACACCCAAAATGGCTAATTTAAAGAAGAGGAAGCACCAGTCAGACACTTGCCAAGAACAGTTTGTTGGCTTAACTTTGACTTGCTTTCCTGGGAAGGAAGAAAACAGAATTTTCAATGTGAACTGTCAGTCCTCGTTATGACAGAAGCTCACTAGTGAAGGAAACAGAGCCTCCTTCCATTGGCAGAGAGAAGCAAAGAAACCTTCCAAACAGAATTCTTTCAAGCTTCCTCCACAACTGCACTTAAATAATTTACTTTTTATTTTTTTCTCAGACTATTCTTTTTAAAGTTGGTTGACATGTGCATTGACAAGCAAGCTTTACTGCACAAGATGACTTGTATATTTGGGAAGGGGAAAAAAATCACAAAATTTCTTCAATCCTCAGAATAAGAGAACTACAATTCTATATTTACTTCAGGGAGATACGGTTAACCTCAGCCAAGGAGACTAAATATAAATTAATGCAAGCAAAGTTGTTGCTTCTGGGAGAAAGGTTGTTTATTGGTTAGAAAACTATTTCAGTAGCAGCGTGTCTAATTTGGAAAATTCAAACTCGGTATGGAGCTGTTTGATTAAGGCAGAGAGACAATAATTCTTTACATTAAATTTTTGCTACATTGTTATTTAATCTGAGAAAACTGAATTCTAAATTTCATCCTTTCAAAGTTCTGATGGTTACTGGGGAGTGTAGTAGATGAGTAAAATGATGTGGAAATAATGACTTAAGTGTAGCTACTGATTTTCTAGAGCTTTGGCTTCACACTTCAATATTTATGATGATGCTCAGTGACTAAAAGGATGGAAAAACAGCAGGGCTTTTTGGGTCATTCATATATATTTAGATTATAAATGGAATGAGGGATCTATACTTTACACACATATTCAAAAGACTCTTCCTACTTCTCCCAGTATAAGAAGATTAAAATCAATTTCTTTACAGAGATGAACAATTTATGACTTGATCAAAATAAGATTGTGTATTCTAAATTATAATAAAATATTCTTCCAATAAACAATTATTTCTTGCCATGTAGACCTATAATGTTTTTATGTAAGGCATTTTAAAATGGCCCATACAATTCTACATGTTTATGCAATTTTGTATTATATAGAACATATTTTATGTAGTGACATTATTAAATATGCCTTTAAATTTCTCTTTCATAACCTCTTCATCCTTTATAAATCTTGTTAGTTTTTCCCTGACATGGAGATGTTATTTGCCCACAGGTGTTTGACATCAACCATTTCTTTCTGCAAGGTTTTCACTATTGAACAGGAGCATAGTACTTTATTATGGCACTTTAATTACATGCAGATTAAAGCAACAAGTTGCACAGTTGTCTAGATTTAACTTCTGTGAAGTTACTTCTAACCTGTAATGAAAAATGTACCTACTTTGAGATTATAGTAAATAGTGAATTCAGATAACCCTAACTTTTCCTTATGACCTACAAAATATTTTCTATTTATAGCCAAGATTTTTTAGTCTGTCACCAATGAACATTTTGGAATTTAGGATCAAGTAATAATCAATTTTTGATTGACTGATAATCCAAATAAAAGATATTCTGAAATTCAGATGATTTATAATTTGACCCACAGTTGGCACCCAGCATTTCTTTCACCCAACTATACATACTTCAAAAAAAATTAAAGCTCTGATGACTTATAATTGTCACATATGTAATGAATTCAAAGTGGTAATTTTTGCATGCATCTTAATATGCCTAATTCAGTCATTCATTTTCTCATTCTGTCTTGCATTCTGATAGCTCATATGAACTGACCACTTCATCCATGCTGCCCTATGGCCACATCTCTTGAGCAGCTGAACTGTTGCCAGCCTTGAATGCAGCTGTGCTATACTTGAAAAATAAGCGCTAAATTTCAAATTAATGAAAATTTTAAACATTGTATGTTGAAATGATAATTTTGAATGTATTGCATTAAATAAAGTTATTAAAATTAATTGTACATCATAAATTACTTATGTGACTCACTTTCTTTACTATTTGATAGTACTAATCTTCAGTGTAATAAACACCATGATTAGCTCTGGGAATTTTAAGATGAAAATGACAATGATCTGGCATTCAAAGGGCTCATTTGAGTGCTGATGTAAATAAAAGGTCTGAGGTAAAAATTCCCACTATATTATTTTCCAATTACTTGACTTCCGAAGTCAAATATATTTTTATTGCTTTTTCTAGTTAAGTGTTTACAATATGTAAAATCCATTGAGCACTTGAATTGTTCTACAAAATTCTTTTTTGTTTTTCTCAGATTGGTAAATACTGGGTTTGAATCACTTGACTAGTAAGTCAAGTTGGCCTGGTATGTTAAACTTTTACTTAGAAAGGAAGTCTTGGTCACTTTTAGGAGAGGTTGAGCCTGCTGCCAAACTTCAACAAGTGACACTGGTTTCTGGTCAGTGGTTGCAATGGTAGTCAACACCTGGCTTTTTAGAATAGGGGATACTAGGTTGTCAGGACAAGCGCTCTTCCCCTTGGAAGTTACAACTTTAACCTCATTAGCACTATGTATCCTCCACTATTGATCTGACACAAATGGCAAGAAGTAAAGTATGCCATGTTTGAAAAAGACACGTCAGAGGAAGACCTCTTGCTCCATGAAAGCAAGAGTATTTCAACCATACTCTTTGTGGCATTACTGGACCACAGCAACAATTTTCTAGAATGACAAATGCTAGTTTAAGTTGCTAACAGCTTTATTTCTATCATGATCAGATGCTTTTCTTCTCCCTGCAACAAAATAGTCCAATTAGTACAAGCAAATCTTTTTGCTTTGCTCATCTTCCTTGGATAGTTCTATTAAAATCAATTGACTCATGCTTTTGCAAGTATGAGACTTAATTTCAAAGAGGGGTAAAAGGAATTTTTGACATCCCATCAATAGCATTTTCCTTATGACAGTTCCAAAATGTTTTGCCTGTAGGAAAAAAAGGAGGAGGTAGTGACTGGCAAGTCATTAAGTCAAATACAGCCTTGTTAGGACAGACAAATCCATTTGCTCAATGTTTTACCCTCTGGTCTAGGCTCCCCTGCCTCCCTCTCATTGGATGTGTTGGAGATTGACTGACAGGTATGACAAAGGTCGTAGGACTATCTTTATGATGGGAATTGATGGCTCTGTAAATACAGATTTTCACCTTCAGTGTGGTTAGATACCCTGCTGCTTCTATTCTTATATGTGCCCCCTTACAACTGATTCAGAACCCCTAACACAGAGTTGCTCACTGCAAACACTTTAATTGTTCAGGTGGTCAACTAAAATATTTATTTTTTTGTAGACACTGGATTAAAAGCACTAATATTACATTGAACCACATGTATACTTGGGTCTATGGCTTCACTGCAGATAGTCAATTTCCGAATGTTTCTGATGTATAAGCATCTTAATATGCTTTGTTTTTCACTAATATAATTATTAAGATTGGTTGTTATAATATTAACCAGAAGAAGAAAGCAATATTGTCTACAATTATTTTTTTCTCTTTTAGTTCTTGCAATAACATACTAGTTACTCTGGCTCATTTTTTGGTGAATTCAATCTCTTTGAAGGAATTTTATCACACAGAAGGATATGATGTTATTCCATGTCTCAGGGTGATTTTTTAAAACAAAATGTCTCAATATTAAGTGTATAAAATTTAAAATATTGCATCTTTGCTGTATTGTTACCTTATAATAAATAATGATCAAAACATCTACCTTACAAAAATAAATAAAGCATCATACTAGCTTGAAACTTTAGCTAAAACCTGCAAAAGCCCTTTCAAGTAGCTGTTATATTTCAGTGGGAAAAATTGTCTTACAAAAACTAATCACTTAGAAATTCTACAGTTGATTTCAAATCAAAGCCAAACTCTGATTAAAGATCATTTTTGTCAAATTGTAAAGGAAAAAAAATAGAAGCTTTTTATATATGTATAAAAATAAATGGGTCACATGAAAGTCACATTTGATGGTATCCTGGGAATATTTTACTACTTAACTAAACCTACATTCATATAAGAGCATTTTAGTCACTTTAACAATTAGTAAAACATAAAAGATAGTAAAATTAGGTTGAAAATCACTATTTAAAGCATCATAATATTTAGATGAAGAGCAAAAGCAAAGTTCTAATAATTTAATTATAACTATATTAAAACTTAATTAGAAAAAATTTAAATAGCTAATTACTTGAATTTACAACTACTTAGTATAGTTGTCACTGGGTGTATTAAGGATGAATCACTAATATTTTCTGTTAATACAAGGTTAATTAATGATTAAACAGTGTTTTACTGTTCACTCATTAATGATTTATGGTAGTTACTTAAACAATTTTTTAGATCTCAGTACCTTAAATAGACATTGTAAGATTGCTTTCCAGGTTTACCTTCTTCTCTTGGTTAGTACATTTGTATTACTCTGATCTTTTCAGTATGACTATCAACTATTTTGATTACCTGGTCAGTAAGAGTTAATCCATTGACTTGTATGAATTTTTCTACTAGAGTTGAATATGAGAATAGTCATAAATCTTTTTATGTTAATTCAACCATGCTTTCTTCCTCATGGATGGAAGTTCCTAAACTATAAAAGTAGGGAAGGGACTACGGAATACTGAACTGACCAACCCAACTAGTGACCCGTCTTGTACTTCAATTCCTCTTTCCTCTTCTCTTCCCCTCCTCCATGTTTTGCTGAGGATGGAATCCAGCCAGGGTCTTGTACTACTATGCAAGAACTCTTCCACATAACTGTACCCATATTCCCTGCCCTCTTAAACTCTCTTCCCTAGGCTGGCACTGCCTGTCCCCAGGTGGATTCTAATTCTGCCTGGGATTAACATATTCTGTAGGTTTGTTTAGCTGGGAGACCTTTTGTCTTGGTAGACAAATATGGAACTGTAGAAGCCTTTTTTTGGTCCTGTGGCCTGAAACCCACATGCATTTTCAGCCTTTCTGGTGGTGAGAGGGCTCTTGGCTCCTTATTGTATACACAGTTCATCTAGAGATGGCCCATGCCAAGAGAGGTAACAGTGATGGAGCTCAGACTTGCTGGGAACTTATTCTTTATCACAAATGTGCTTGTCATTGCTTCGGGATTTGCTTCGAGTCTCCCAGAATGCAATTATATCTTCTGATATATGTCTAACAACCAGATTGAGGTGTTGTTTTTCCCATTTTGGGAAACTACATGGAAATAGCTTCTGGGGTGTGACATTGCAATCTTCATGCTTGTCTTTATGTATCTATTTGTCCCTATCAGGGGAGTCTGTGGCTGCTAGGAGACTGTGTCTAGTTGGTATAGAAATGACAGTAATACTCAGAATATGACTTTTCTTTTAGAAAAAAATGACAGGTATCTGATACATGCGAACCTACTAAAATTAACTCTCTTCTCTCTCCACATTTTTTTTTCTTAAATAGAGCTTTAAAATGTAGACTGTCAGAGGAAACGTTTGTTTTGTCTGTGTTAGGAAAAGACAGGGAAATCTAAGTGTTGCCACCATATATCTGTCTTAGAAATATAGAAAGGCCTTATCAGATGTTACCAATATTATTGTACTAGGAACAATTTTGACATTAGCTTCTATTTATCAAAGTCTAACTAAATGTAAACTGAGAGTAATGGAATATTTCTAGATCTCTAAGAATAGGGAAAAAAAGTCAATTTCCAAAGTTAAATGCATATGCCAGTATATTATGGAATTGTTTCTGTCCTCCATGAAAATAAAACCCATAGAGATAGAATTGGAGATGATCCAGAATAGGAGAGGAAAATCAGGTTAAATTTGATAATTGATACATTTATTGATCTCAATCACAATTTAAAAGATTAACCCCAGCTACATATTTGAATCAAAGAGTAACTTTAGAAATATAAAACAGTCAAATATAGATTTAATATATTGATGAATGATGTAATTAGCAATAAGATGAAAAGTTTTTCTAGAACTGGATAGGAAAGAGTCATATTATCTTTCAAATTCAAATGATTTTTAGAGTTAAGATTTTTAAAGTCATTTTGATGCCATCTATTGTCAGCAAAGTTTAGCCAGAGGTAATACTTTAAAATTTTATTTGCATTGTGCTATCAACCTCGTATGGGGCAGAAATTAAAATATTTGGAAACAATGAAATATACTGAGGGTAAAAAGAAGAATCTGGCAGAAAAAATGGCTACTTCAATGTTTTGCAAATTTTATACATGCTTAAAGGAAAGAAGTATTAGTCTATGGTACTTTTGGAAAGCCAGTTTAGATATCTTGTGGTTACATCAGTAGATGTTTTCATTTTCTACCCCCTACTTGAGCTGTAAAATCAGTTCTCATTCATCCTTCACTGAATTTTTGGTTATCTGCTAACAGACACTGAGCTAAGCAAGAACAAAGCAACCAATCTGAAAGTGGAACAGTCTTATGAGTGCACAATAATAAATTTAGTATCCTGGCCAATGGTGATATGACTCAGTAACAATAAACAGGTAAGTAAGTAAGTAAATCAGCTTTGTTGCAAAATATCAGTAGCAAATGTCTATGTCGTTGCTTTCACTGCAGCAGTGATCTACAAGAAGTCTGATAAAAATCACTTTAAACATTGGCAGGCTCTGCACCCAAACAACTTTTTGTAGTTACACCTTCCACTATCACAGAGCTAGTCAGGAATAAATCAATAAGTTCAAAGACATGAAGTTCTTCATGGTTCAAGAAGAAAAAATGAACTTGTGTCTCCAGTAGTGGGATGAGTACAAGTCTCTGTGTTAGAAAAAAGGAAATTCTGACTCTGTTTTCAGATATTCAGTGCATCTTCACTATGCCCCTTGCAGATCCACTGTGTGCTCTGTGGTGAGGGTCTTTTTTCTTTAGGAAGAAACAATAGCATGATATTATTGAGGATCACAACCAAGTGACCAGTATGATAAAAAAGAAAGGAACGAAACAATATTTTGCCTTGTCCCTTTTTGTCTTTCGTCTGAATGAAAGGGTCTTTGTAACTACAAAGGTATATTTGGGGCCATGTTATGTTTTCCAAACTAGTTTGGAAGTTCATGTGAGTGGAGAAGTTTTAGGAATCTACAATTGATCCAAATGCGTAGTTTTAAAAGATTCATATTAATAGGTCTCAGGTAACATAAAGACACTTTATGCAAAGCTTTGAGTGCACATAATTTTGAAGAAAAAATTCACAGATTTTTCTAATGCTGTGAAAGACTATATCTTCCCCAAATTAAGAATTATATATAATACATATACATATCACATATACTATACATACATATATGTGTGTATATATATATATAAATTCCATTTGTGAGACAGGATCTTACCATGTAGTTCAGGCTGAGCTTGAAGTCACTGTGTAACTCAGGCTGGCCTTGAACTTATAGCAACCCTCCTGCCTCAGCCTTCCAAGTACTGGGATTACAGGTATGCACCACCATATCCTGCAATAATAATATTCTGAAATATTGAATGGCAACACGATTCTGTGTTTGTGTGTCTTAATTCTGGAATTTGAAAGATTTTATACGAGATTATGGCCCTCAAGACAATAATCAAGCTAAAATCTGCTACTACCTTATGTCACTAAAGAGAATAGAAAGTTAATTTTACTACTTCACGTTTATTTCTACATTCTGCTGTAGTTCTTAATTTGAAATCACGGTCAGAAAGTATTTCCTATTGAGATAAAAGAAAATTATTAAGAAAATTCTTTTACATACTGACAGATTCCATAACCTCAAATAATTTGTTTGGTGTTATATGTATTTGTTATAGACTTCTTTGTGGCTTCCTAAGTCTTAGACCAATTGAAGTTGGGGAGAAGTAACTGAGTATCCTCTTGAAGTTAGAAGAAAATAACTTAGATATTTCTGCATTAGATATGCCTGCATCATGGATGACTGGAGTTTGCTCTGTTAAGCTATTTTAGTAATCCTACACTTTCTACTTGAAAATTTTGCACAGTAATACTTTATTCTATCCCAAAAGTGCCATATGTCACCTTCCACCTTCCTAAGAAAGACAGCAGGTGTCTGAAAATGGCAGGCTTTCAGTAGTTAAACTTGAAGGTAATAGCCCTTGTCATGTCTAAATGCACTTTAAGTAAAAAAAAAAGTTTTTTATGAATAAAAGATGTGGAAAAGTCAGTCATGCAAAGATAGCATTTTAAGCATATTATTACTATGATAAATGAAAAATTTCCCATAAGAGCAAGATACTTGGATTTTATTTTATAAGAAAACTTACACACATATTGATAGGGTCAATCAGCTTAAAATTATATAAATAAAACAGTGATAACAATAGATACATCCCTTCCCCAATCAGTAAAGTATCTTTCCCTGGACTAGACATGGTGTAATATATTAATTCTGATATGGGGCTTTGACAAATTGGTTATGTATATGTATTCTAGTGAAGAAAGTATATTTATTCTAATCTAAATTATGTCCCTAGATAACATGATGGAGAATGAATTTATCATATCCATCCACAAAATTTCCATCTAAGATGGCATATATAGACAAAAATCTCAAATTACTTGTAGGTACAATATTTTATCATGGGAAGTCCACTTGGAATCTTTTATAGATTCCCAAATGTCATGGCTCACTGTGCTGGAATGCTAGGTCCAAATGGTACATCCCTTTTGAGGTTACAGTTTAGAGTAAAACACATTTATTAATAATCTATGCACTCATATGACCAAGAAATGTTATCAGCTCATCCAAGATGGAAAATAACATCAAGCTTAAGTCAAGAAGCATTTTATTTTTGTCCTCCTTACTATATGCATTGGGAAAGAACCCCATTGGTCCTTTTTTAGCTAGTAATGTCTAATGCAGGAAGACAGGAATAAGCAGAGTAGAAAGCACCTGTCAGCTCTATTTCCCACT